>NW_020171345.1:0-600000 GCF_001481775.2 Trichoderma gamsii | reverse complement strand
TAGACCAACGAGATCAATGTCGCCTTGCATCATATGGCCGTCTACATCATGTGTAAGGCCGGCAGGGGTGGGCTCTTCGACCCTGGTGGATTTACGGCGACGTTTTACTGGTCGATCAAGGCCATCAGGCGAGGAAAGCCGCCTCCCACTAGGTTGCATCGGGCCTGACGCAGAATAGGTACCACCAGAGGGCTTCTGGAATAGACCGGCATGCATAGGAATCGGATGCCGTGATACGCCAATGGGATGCAGCGTCAACTGCATCAAGTTGTCAATGTGAGGAGCAAATTCGTCGGCAAGGATGGCAGGATTCTTTGCTAATGTGCGGACGAGAGCACCCCAGAGCTGTAGGGACATGTCAAGGGTTTCCTTGTCTCTCTCAACAAGGATATTCTGGAAGATGAGACGGAGAATTCTCCCGTTGAGCCAGCCCTGTGATGTATCATCGCCAAGGTTCGCAAAAGTTAGAAGAGCTTTCAGTACAGCAAGCCGAACAGAGGTGATTGTGTGACGCAAAAATGGATAGAGGCGCGGAACCAGTAACGTAAAAGACCGCTCTTCATCTTGAGCAGCAGAAGACTTCATCGATTCGAGAACTTGAGGGAAGCCGCAAAGAGTAGCAAGAAGATCCATAATCCGGCCCGTGCTGGCGCTCAAATCGTCGCCCAAGTTAGACAGGCTCTCCCACACAATATTAGTCAGACCATCGAGAGCTGCTGGCCGCATCGTGACAAACTCTTGAGCCATAGGTATCAGAGTGGCGGCACTGACTGAGCGAACATCGTCATCATTATCGCCTAGGCCCTTCATGACGGCCCTGATAACACCGTCAATCATATCCCCGTCTTGAAGGAGCAGGTCTTTCCTGACAGCAACAACATATCTAAGGCCAATCATGCCGCCATGGCAAACAGCCCAGATGGGAGAGTCCAGTTTAAGATCTTCATGCATTACCATTCGGTAGAGAATACGGTAGATGTCGTAAACCGATTCGGAAGGCACATGTTTGAGCACAGCACCAAGGGTCTGTCCAATTGTTTCCCTGATGGGGGCAACTGATGTGTCAGAACTGTAGTCGGTAAACCGGTCCAGCATCAAAACGCAGCAAAGCCTGCAGGCAACATCATTAAGCCATCCACGATTCAGGTCGTTATTGTCTTCGGCTGACTTTCCCCGAACCCTGCCAGCCCCGCCACCGTGGACTCGAAGAACCTCGCGCAGTGCCATGGCAGCTCCGTGTCGCGTTTCCCATGAGGAATCGAAAAGGTCGATCTTGAGAAATTCGCAGAGCCGCTCATACGGCCACTCAGCGCCCTCCATGGACTCCTCGGCCTCGAGTTCAGATTTGATTTGCATCACGGATCCTTTGAATTCGCTAACAACTTTGGCCTCTTCGTCGAGATCGGCTGGGCGTTCGAGATTGAAGTAATCGTTCATCTTCCCATTCTTCTTTGATTCGTGTTCTCCCGTCGGGGTGTCGTCTCCAAATCCTTCAGATCCAGCAGTTGTCGTGCGTCGCAGAGAGAGATCTCCGAAGCCGCCTTTGCCTTGTGCTTTCATTGCCTCCTTCTTCCGTTTCCGCTTCAGCACGTTCAGTTGCCTTGAACTAAGCTGGGACTCTTCTGCGGCCTGACTCTGGGATTGCGTTCCCTCGCCTTTAGTCAGGCTATTGCCATTGGAGGTATCAAGGGGTGTTTTGGGCACCCCGTCCCCTACAATAATGTCTTCATCTTCGAACTTTCTCCCCAGCAAACCAAGTCGACCCAAGAGTGTCTTCTTCTGGTACTCTAAACGGGCCTGGGGATCAAGGGAAGCAAGATTATACTCTATGCCACCGCCACGTAGAAGCGGCCGGCCGAATTTCAAAATTGTGTCCACATCAAGCGTCTCAAGCCTAAAGACTTCATCGTCGGAAAGAACCGATAAAGCTTTGTTATCTTCCTCCTTCTTGATTGCACCATTTTCAGATGAGCTCTCTTCCTTTTTGGGTTCACTTGCAACGTCTCCTGAGTTGGGATCATAGAGCGGGGCATTCTCTATAATCTTACCGATAGCCTTGGCCGCTGTCGTCCTCGTCTCCCAGTCTTTGTAGCGAAGATACGGAATTACCCGCGACAAGAGATTAAAAAGCTCATCGGGGTGTTGCTTTTGCCAGTCAGCGAGCTGGTTGACTGCAGTGTCCCGAATGAGCCGGGTGCTCCCTGTCTCGAGGATACTGAAGAATTTAGTCAGCTATGGGGATTCTGGTTTTGAGGTAAAGAACCATTGATAGACAATATGAGCAGGTTATTGGGAAGAATAGAGAAACTCACGTAACTAATCGATCAAGTCTGCCGAGAAATGTTAGCCACAAGCTCTGCCGCCGAAGAAGGAAGATTGTATGAGAAGCTTACCTAGAAGTCATTGTGTCGTCGTATTAGAGTGGTATGTAAATGGTGTTTTGGGGCTCATGGCATAATGAAATAGAAGCTCTGTGCATCCGGTTAGTTGGCATCGCCTATGATAGTTGGCGTGCAAATCCGAAGATGAGAAGTAGAAGCAGCAGCAGAGGCAAAAGCAACTGAAATCTATTAAAGCTGAAATAGATGTGGCAGTATTTCTGATCACAAGTTTGTGTGGTCTGCCCATTCGCATTCCAGCGCATCAGGTGCATGTGCGAAAAACGCAGCTACATGCTTTGTATCGAAAGCTCTTGAGCTAGGCGCAACGAAGTTCAAAATAGCAGCAGTTGCAGGGCAGTGATGCGGCGCCAAGTCCAGCAGAGGCGTGCACAACGCACACGCAACGTGCCACAGGGCTTCAAAACCCACCCATGGCTGGTATTACTTGAGGGAGCAGTGGTGCAAACAATGAAATAACAGTGAGATGCAGCGAATTGGGGATACCAGAAGCAAGTACATGAACTGCAGCAGCGATGTCGATGGTGAAGGTGACAATCGCAGATAAGATAAGGTGTGCATTGATAGCATGTAAATCAGCGGCTAGGGTGGCAGGGATGGGGGATGGGGCGACGAAATGGGGAGCATGGCAGGACGGAATGGCGTAATGAAACACGGCGCGGCAGAGAGTGGAAGAACTTGCCTGTATCAACAATCAACAGTGCCGGTGCGCTGGGCTGGGATCAGGCCCTACCGATGCAGTGTGATGCACCGAGAGGGCGGGAGCGCGGCCAAGGAAAAAGCTGCGGCTGAGCAAAGAGGCAGAATCAGATGCGACCGGATGCGTTGCGATGCGTTGCGATGCGATCGGTGGTTTATATCGGTCAGCGCTGGCGTGGGCAGGTACCCGTCACCGTGGCAAGTACCTGGCAAGGCAGCTGGGGCCGGGGGCTGGTTCGCGCAGCTTCAATGGCGCATGCGCTATTGGGCAGGAGTGCTGGAGGCGGCTGGAGGGGCCAGAAGCAAAAACAAGAGAGGGCCGTCCAATGATCGCGTGCGAAATGCTGGATGCGCGCAAGCGTGGAGAGCTGCTGCTACCTTGTGTGCGTGCTGTGCCGGTAGAGAGCCTGAAGGAAGCAATTGAGCTAGACCGGGCTGGTTCTGTGAAAATAAATGCCTGACGGCTGTAAGTCAGTACGTACGTCCGTGCTCGAATTGCACCAAATTGATTGAAGAAAAAAATAAGCATCAATAGCGTTGTCTCTACCGTCCTGCATTGGACTCTCAGCTGGGACACGTACGAGTAAGGTAGCGATGCACGCAGCGCAGCAGTGGCGCGGCGAGTCGAGCAAGTGGGCGGCGGTGCGTGGCGCTGTTTTGCCTCTGTGCTGCTGCGCTCTGGGCTTGCGACACTGGCCGATGCGACTATGGCAGAAGGTCGGGCAGGGCTGGGACGGGGAGAATTGAGTGGAGGGCAGGCCGGGCTTTCTATATGTCTATGCCTGTATTTTTATACACGCTGCCATCCCAACAGCCAACGGCCTCGCTTAATGTCCCTAATGCTTCTCTAGCGCCAGAAAAGCGGGGCGTCTGTCTCTCATCGTTGATTCTAGGACTCAAATGGCGTAGTACCTGCACAAAGCAGCGCCAGTGCGCCGGCTCCCATGTGCCCTACTGATACGGATTATTTGGCCCCGGTCAGAGCTATCGAGTGCCTAATCCCAGGCGGTGCTATTCCACTGATGCTTTGCTTTTCAGTAGCAGTCAATTTACTCATTTTTTTTTTCACCCATTAATTACTTTTTCTTGTACGATGAGTATGAAGGCAATATCCTACTCCCTGGATCGATTTTGCTTTGGCTCGTGATTCTCTTCCTGCTGCTGAGCGGAAGATAGGAAGCAATTACCCGGGCGAGTACGGAGCAAGGCTGGCCCGGTCATTGCATTTACTGCCATGCCATTCTCAAAGTACAAAGCAGACCATGCTGCTTCGTGGAGGGATTGATCTCTTTCTGCAGCGTGCATTTAGGCGAGCGCATCGACACGGGTACATCTGACACGTCAGTAATCTCCGCTGCCGTTCTTAGATGCTTGCTGATGTGCTGGTCGATCGAGATAGGCTCAGTTCCGGCTCCGAGTGATGTATCGTGTAGGTCTTGTCTTCGAGATATAGAATCGCAGCGACAGCAGAGATGGAATAGGCACAGGAGGATCTGGGGGAATCGTGCTCGGGGAGGGGAAGACCAGGCATGCCAGAATATGTTTTCCTCCCCGGCAAATATCGGATGCTAGTCCTCCGCAGCCTTGTCCATCCAACTTTGGCCATGCTGTCTGACGCGTTCGTCGATTTGTGTCGCCTTCTCTATGCTGGCCATACAGAAAGTACGCGATAGGCAATACGCTTTATAAGGCGAAGATTCGTCCGTTTGCGTAGGGCTGGTAGCTCCATGCAGCTTTTGCCCCAGCATGCAGCTCTCGACAATGGCAATTTTAGAGCATGTCACTGACCTTGTGAAAATCGCCTCTTCATCTCATCAAACTGGGGAACACAGGCCTAGAACCAGCGGGTGTTCGTCCCCTGATCGCCCTGGGAAAAAGAAGCGCAGCTTCGCTTTCTTAGCGGCTTCTTTTCTGCATGGAGCTTTGTCCCAACTGCGTATACGATTGTCGAAAAGCGCAGCCCCTTACATGCCATGTCGCAAAATTTTTCTCCGCCTGGCTTCTTGAGACATGAGCGCCATGGTTGGTTGGTGCAGGCCAGATCTGACTTGTCTAGATCGACCCGTTTGGCCGTAATCTAAAATTGCCGTGAGACGCTATTGTCCCTGCTGCTCAGCAGTGGTTGGCTGGACACACGCCATCGATCCGCAGCTTGTTAGGCCAGGCTTCTGCATTATCCACCTGCCTATGACGATCAGTATGCACAATGGTCTGTCCATGTTCTTCTCGTGGTACCTGCTGGTACTCGGTAGCGTGGGTGTGAACTCGGATGACGGCATACCAAAAGTAAAACGAACGATTGTCTCGAAGTCTACGGCGCTGCTATACCCGATTTCATCGTCATTTCTCTTCTACTTTTAAGTTAATTCAGAATTGACAAGCCATCATTGCTTCCCGCATGTTCCGCACGTGCCTTGGTGACAGGCATAGTAAGCAATAGCTTTCTCTGCTTGCACTCTACACACAAGGAAGAATAAGATCATTAAGATTCGGACAGAGCACAGCTCTTTCATGTACTGATATTTGTGTGTGGTAGGAGCAGTAGAGGCAGTGTAGAATCACGTTATACTTGATGAAGGAGCTGTGTGCTTGCAGTGAGAGGTTTTGTGCTCCACTCTTGTTTGTATGGAATTACTCTATTGTATCATGGGAAGGAGTATAAAGTAAGTGAGGCAAAGAAACAAATCAAAAACTTGCAAAAGTACAGCTCGGGATATTTCGCGTACGTTAGTAATTTTCCCTGCTACACAGGCTTGCCCCCACGCCAAAGCAACCCTATGTGATTGATAGGATTGCACAATGATGCATTCTATCAACCACCCGTTTGAAACTACCTCCCAATAGCCTTAGAGCTACTGTAGATCAATAGAAAGCATTCTTTTGTCTTTGCAATTGCAATTCTTCTAGCTTGAACGGCTGATATTTTGCTGGCTCTTGGACAAATTATAGGGTAGTACAAAGGCAACACTAGCGGCAGCACTGCTGCAGCTCTAGGCGCCAGTCCAGACTCAGCAGCTCAGCAGCCTGAGCTCCCATTGATACCTTATTTTTTAGGCGCTAATCTTAGATGGGCTGGTAGTGCAACGCGACTTCGAGCCTCTGTTTAATCGCGGGCCTAAACGAGACGCGTCGCATCGCATGCTGGCAGCGCAGTTGATTTCCATTGATTTTGCGCAAATTCCCAGCAGGATCTCAAATCAGCCCCCCCGTCCCTTGGATGTTGCGCACCGGCGCCCGCGCAGCCTACCATGTATATCAAGCAAATTATCATCCAGGGCTTCAAAAGGTGTGGAATCGCAACCCCGCCAAGAGACACATCGTTGTGGTGGTGCATGTGCTGACTTAACACCGTAGCTACAAGGACCAAACGGTCATTGAGCCCTTCTCCCCCAAGACGAACGTCATCGTCGGCCGTAATGGATCGGGAAAGAGTAACTTCTTCGCGGCGATTCGCTTCGTCCTCAGCGATGCATACACGCAAATGAGCCGCGAAGAGCGCCAGGGACTTCTCCACGAGGGCTCAGGCTCGGCCGTCATGTCGGCCTATGTTGAAATTATCTTCGACAACAGCGACGATCGATTTCCGACCGGAGGCAAGGAAGTTGTGCTGCGACGTACCATCGGTCTCAAAAAGGACGAATACTCAGTGGACCGCAAGGTTGTGACCAAGACAGACGTCACCAACCTGCTGGAGGCGGCAGGCTTTTCACGATCTAATCCGTACTATATCGTACCCCAGGGCCGTGTCACTGCCTTGACAAATATGAAGGAATCTGAGCGATTGAACCTGCTTAAAGAAGTTGCGGGTACCCAAGTTTACGAAGCCCGCCGCGCCGAATCACTCAAGATTATGACTGAGACGAACAACAAGCGAGAGAAGATTGATGAGCTTCTTGAGTATATCAAGGAGAGACTGGCAGAACTAGAGGAGGAAAAAGAAGAGCTGCGTGGTTTCCAAGAGAAAGACCGAGAGAGGAAATGTCTGGAATATGCGTACCACCACAGAGAGCAAACCACTGTTCAGGCCGCCCTGGAGGAAATTGACAGCGCTAGGCAAGACGGCCTTGATAATGCAGACACGAGCCGCGGCCAGTTCCTGGAAGGAGAAAAGGCCATCTCCAAGATCGACGTCGAGATTCACAAGCTGGAAAGAGAATTGGAGCTTCTACAAATTGATCGACGCCAGCAGGAGGAAGATAGACGCGATAATGCCAAGCTGCTGGCCAAGGTCGAGCTGAAAGTAAAGAATCTAAGAGAAGGACAGTCCGCCCTGGAACAGGCTCGGCAACGCCACGATTCCGAACTCGCATCTGTACAAAATGAGATTGCCACCAAGGAAAAGGAGCTGTCACGACTACTTCCAAAGTATACACAAACAAAGAATGAGGAAGACGAGGTCAGAAGGCAGCTAGACGCCGTTGAAGCGCTAAGATCACGTCTTTTTGCAAAGCAAAGCCGCGGCTCCAGATTTAAGAATCGCTCCGAACGCGATGCGTGGCTCAAGCAGGAAATTGAAGAACTCAGCTTGACTATCAGCACTCAAAAGGCAAACAAGCTAGATGCTGATGAGGAGGTTGCTAGAGTGCAAAAGGCAATCGAACAGGGCGAGAGCGAGGTTGCCGAGCTGCGCTCACGTTTAGCCAACTGGAGTGGGGATCGAGGCCAACTGGTAGACGAAGCTGCCCAGGCACGAGCGACACTGGATAGGTTAAACGACGAACGAAAGCTGATTCGACGAGAGGATGACAAGCTGAACACTGTAATTTCCAACGCCAGGCAAGAAAAAGAGCACGCTGAGAGAGAGTTAGCTCATGCGGTGGATGGCGCCACCGCTCGTGGTCTGGCTACCATTCGTCGATTGAAGCAGGAGCAAGATATTCCAGGTGCCTACGGAACACTGGCAGACCTTCTGGAGGTCAGCGATGCATACCGGCTGCCCGTCGAGCAAATTGCGGGCGCCAGCTTGTTCCACTATGTCGTGGACAATGCCGATACTGCTACTTATCTTGCAGACACCATGTACAAACAGCATGGCGGTCGAGTAACATTCATGCCACTGGCTCAGCTTCGTCCTCGCAAAGTCAACTTTCCAAATTCCAATGACGCAGTTCCCCTTTTGAGCAAGATCAAATACGACTCCAGGTTTGAGAAAGCATTCCAGCAGGTATTCGGCAAGGTGGTTGTCTGCCCTAACCTTGCCGTGGCTGCTCAGTATGCTAGGAGTCATGGAGTGGATGGTATTACCGCTGAGGGTGACACTTCCAACAAAAGAGGTGCCATGACTGGTGGTTATATTGATCCTCGAAAATCGCGCCTCGATGCTGTACGAGCCGCCAACAAATGGAGAGAAGAATTTGACCGGCTGGTTGAACAATCTCGCGATATCCGTAGGCAGATTGAGCTTAAAGACCAGGAAATTACTGGGGCAATGTCTGAAGTTCAGAAATTCGAGCAGAGACTCAGACAAGCAGAAGATGGCTTCGAGCCGTTGAAGCATGAGCTTCGAAACAGGTCCTCTCATATCGAAAACGAGAGAAATCGCCTTGATGGAGCCATCAGGAGGCGAGACGCAGTTGAGAAGAACATGAGCGGATTTCTGCAAGAGGTTGCGGCCCACGAGGCTGAGTTAGGAACAGACTTCAAGAAGACCCTTACAGCAGCTGAGGAGCGAGAGCTTGAAGGATCAAGCCTTTCCGTCCAGCAACTCCAGAAGCAGTGGAATGATATAAGCAACGCCCGGCGAGTTCTCGAAAGGCAGAAGCAGTTGCTGGAGATTGACTTGCGGCAGAATCTCCAGATGAAGCTGGACCAGCTCAACAGCCAAGCCTTTGAGAACTCCGCCTCTGGTGGCGCTTCTGGAACCTTGAAAGAAACTGAGCGAGAATTGAAGAAGGCCCAGAAAGCTTTAAAGGCCGTTGAAGCTGATTTGAACGAGACCGAGGCTAAACTCGACGAGCTCAATTCTCGCCTGGAGCAGTTTGAATCAGAAAAGGTCAATCGTGAGCAGGTCCAGCTGGAAATTTCCACAAGGATCGAGAAACAGCAGAAGAGAATGGAGAAGACACTGCAGCGAAAGGCTCTCTTGATTTCACAGGCGGCAGAGTGTGCGAAGAATATTCGGGAGCTGGGAGTATTGCCCGAGGAAGCTTTTGACAAATATGAAAACATGCAAGCCAACACCGTAAGTTGTAGCACCCCATTATTTCTCCCCGAGAGTTGGGAAGGCAGACGGAGAGAAAGCTAACCAATTGTTTTGCCAGATTACATCAAAACTGAAAAAGGTCAACGAGGCACTGAAAAAGTATAAGCACGTCAACAAGAAGGCTTTTGAGCAGTACAACAACTTTACGACACAGCAGGAACAGCTGATGAAACGTCGAAAGGAATTGGACGATTCTCAAGGGTCCATTGAAGAGCTCGTGGAGCATCTGGATCGGCGAAAAGACGAGGCCATTGAGCGTACCTTCAAGCAGGTGTCCAAGGAGTTTGCCACTATTTTCAGCAAGCTTGTCCCGGCCGGTCACGGTCGTCTGGTTATCCAGCGAAAGACGGATCGTCGTCAAGATGCCGATGAGTCAGACGAAGAAGCCAGAGGCAGCGTTGAGAATTACATTGGCGTTGGTATCAGCGTGTCTTTCAACTCTAAGCACCTTGATGAACAGCAAAAGATTCAGCAGCTCAGTGGTGGTCAAAAGAGTAAGTGTCATATCTTTGCACAATCCATCTGCATAAGCCTCAAATGTCTGTTATGCCCCCCCCTGCTAACTCCGAGATCCTCCAGGTTTGTGTGCTCTCTGCCTCATCTTTGCGCTGCAGCAAACTGAAAGCAGCCCTATGGTTATTTTCGACGAAGTTGACGCCAATTTGGATGCGCAATACCGTACTGCTGTTGCCTCGCTTCTCGAGTCCATTTCCAACGAGGCTGGCACCCAGTTCATTTGCACTACTTTCCGACCCGAGATTGTTCATATTGCAGACAAGTGCTATGGTGTTACATTCCGCAGCAAGACGAGTTCAATCAACTGTGTCAGCACGGAAGATGCTCTCAACTTTGTTGAGGGACAGGCTAAGCCAAACTAGAAAGACTACATAGCGAGCGAATGTTGGTATATCATAGTATGACGCTTGGTTGAACATCCAGACACTGCTGGTATTTGACAGCCTGGAAAAGAAAATTTGGGAAGGGCGGAGTACGGCGTTGGGTATAGTGGACAACCCATGTGTATTTTGAAGGGCTGGTGGATATTGCTACAATTTGTACGAAAGAGATGACGCTGGCTAACGTGTGGAGGATTCTTTGATGTTTATGAAATCACTTTTCTTGGTGTTTGCCCTTTCCACATACCAAACTTATGTATAGTCGAGGTAGAGTAAGCCAACGTTTGGAGATTATACCCGGATGATCTTGGCTGCTCTGGCCAGCTTGATATGAAAACTTTTTACGTGTTTATGTGCAGGCACTTTGACTCCGATATATATCAGCACTGGCGTTTTGTAGACGATGTTTTGGACGCCAAACGATACAACGTCTTGCGGCAGCGCTAGACTATTGCTTGTACAGTTTTGTCATTTATATCACAAGCGGTTCACCACTCCTGTAAGCATATGGCATACAATTAGACCGGAGTCTGAATGATGCACAGTCGCTGTGAAGCTTTTGTACAACAAAAGTGTAAATTATACAAACCGGTAATGTTACACGTAGATAGCCAAATCTAAACCTCGGCATATCTGCTTCTTCATCATCATATATATCAATCAGCACACCTTCTATTTTCCTTTTCTCCCTTTCCCTTCCTTTCCCTTCCTTTTCCTTTTTACCTATCAGCCATCATATTCCTAACACCACGGAAGTACTCCGGCGCCAACTCCTTCTCCAGCTCCTCCCGCGTCAACCACTTAAAGTCTGTGTATCCAAAGGGGTTGCCCTTCAGGTCAGCCTGGCCAGCCATGATTCTTCCCTTGATGAAGAAGGTCTTTTGGCCCTTCTTCTGGACCTCGCCGCTCTTGCCGAGGACGGGCTCCTGGACGAGGTGGGCAACGGGGACGCGGCCGACGAGCCAGGTGTTCATGTTGACACCGGCAGCTTGATCCATTACTCTCTTTGCGCCCTATTTCACGCTTCGTGTTAGTATAACCATCTCAACAACAATTTTTTCCCCAATTCGACGTACCTCGTGGAGGTTCTCATCCTTGAGAACATCAGCAGGAAAGCCCCACCCATCCGGACCCTTGACAACAAGATACAGCGTCCTCTCCATCTGCCGGTCCAGCCGCCTCACATCATTCTTCTTATCCGCCTCAGACAGCCTCTCCACCGGCCTCTCAACAGGCACGACATCCTCCGGCGCAATAACCTCCGCATCGTCGCTGACACGCGCAGCAGCGTCCTTGAGCAGACTGTTGAGCACGCTCTCCTGCGAGCTCAGCTGGTCGCCGACTTTCAGCTCATCGTCCCACGCCTTGGAGCTCTTTCCGTGGTACGTCCCCAGCTCCTTGGCTACCGTGCCGCCTCGCTCCTGGACTTTCAGGCTCCAGTCGAGCTGCGCTGCCGTGTCGGGCTTGAAGTATATGCTTGTGATAAAGGGCGTGTTGAGACGTTCCTCCAGACGCTTCTGGTAGAAATAATAGGCGTTCTCGAACGGGTGGAGGGTTCTCGTCAGGAGGGGCGGCCGTGTGAGGACGAGGCCGGAGCGGATGTCGTAAGGATAGGGTGATTTGGTCGGAGGAGGAGGAGCAGCGTCAGTAACAGACGCCTTTATCTCCGCCGCTGCAGCCGCAGAATAGAATCGCGTTGTTGCGCATCTGGAGCAGATTGTGGGGGATGCTATATAATATAAAAAGGTTTCATTTATTAGTCCTTGCTTCTTTTGTCTCAATTGGCTCCCGTAAAGAACGAGTTTCTCACATGAGAAGATGCCTCGAACGGCTCTGCTGCCTCTACTTGACGCTGCCATCATGGCGGAATCGCGAATGGCTGCTGTGATATACTCAAGCACCACCTTTTTGATTGTCCGTGATGTCCTTGCGCCTCGAACTTTTTTGCTCCATCCAGCACAAGTACGTACCTCACCCCACCAAACCGAATGCTCGAAAGGATTACATAACCCGAGCAAATCCTAGCGTATAGTTTTTGCTGCCTCAGGCTCCACTAATCTCGCCGCTGCGCTGCCCAGCTAGGATATTTTCCCACAGAACCTTTCAATTTTTTTTTTCTTTTCCCTTTTCCCTTCTTCTCAAGGCACTATTACCTTATCGTCAAGTCTTGTTTTAACACCCCCAAAGCGTCTTGATCATTTATCATGTGCCGAGAGAGAACTTCAACGCAGTCTTTTTCGCTAGCGGCACCTTTTATTTATTTTCCCACTGGGTTCTGTTAGATAGATACTGCTGACATTTTTTACTACCACAATATCCAAAATTCTAAAAAATGAGAGCCCTTTTTTTGGGCGCCAAAATTTCTCCTTTTGCCTTCCCTTGTTTTCCTCTTCGTGTTCCCACCCCGCTGCTGTACTGACTATGAATGAATTTTCTTCCTGTCATTTTCTCTTCTCTGTTTCAACTGTCGCGTTAACTTCGTGATATCGGAAAGCAGCATACTTAGGCGATCATCGCGGCGGGTACTTTTATGTTTTTCTGTCTCATGCTAGCCTTCTCACCAAGGCTGGACGTACAGAGATAGCATAAAATGCGCGGAGAAGAGCTACCGGCATTTCGTCTTGTCGAATGCATGACCGGTAAAACACCTCGAGTCATCAGGACCTGTTGGCTAAAATTTTATTCAGTCAGGTGTACAAATTTCCACCACAATACCGTGGTGTGAATCGATTTAAATTCAAGCTATTGCTGGTTCTAAACCCTAGAATCCTCGTCCCAATGAAGAAAGGAGAAACGCGTCATGTATGAAAAGTACGATACATATCCAAGCACGATTCGCAATGCGCCGTAGCAGGATCGACAAGCGCTATCAGTATGACAAGAACTAAAAACAAATGCCCGACTCCTATTACACCTCGGTGTCCCTAAAATAAAATGCACTTCGCCGTCAACGAGGCTGGGGGTATCAAACCATGATATGGACCGCCGACAAAAGCCTTAAAACGCCAGACCAAATGCTTGTTTTTGCTTGTGCACCCGTGATCAGGCTTGAAGTTCGGAGATGGCTCGAGTCACCTCTTGGGTGACCTTGTTCTCCCATATTTGTCGTCGAGATTCGTCATCAAGTGAGGACACGTCCTTCACTTCGTCGTAAAGCTTTCGTGAGATGTCACGGTTGATCTTCGCATATTGTTCTTCAGTCAGCTTCTGAGCCCGCCAGTGCGGCCTGAGAGCGTTTCGAACAATTTCATTAACATTCTTCTTTTCTTCTGTCGTCATGGCATGTCTCATTGAGTTCTCGTCTCCCCGCGTTGGACTGGACTCGGGTGATGCTTGATGCACACGTCGCGGTCGGGGTTGGCGAAGTTCCAGAGGTCGACTCTCAAGTCGATTCTCGCTCCGGCCTTCAGTTCGAGGTTCTGGTTTTGGTGGGCGCGATTCAGAATCGCTATGATCGCTGCTGCTGAAGCGAGTGGGTGAGTAACTCGTGGGGGAATTTGTTGGTGAATAATTTGCAGGCGGGTATACCGGCTCGATGTGTGTGCTAAGGGATAGAGTCGGAGACGATGGCCGCCCGTTGAGGTTGGGTAATGGAGGTGGAGTTAACGAGAGAGCGCGAGGGCTGCCGTAAGCAGATGGCGATGGAGAGAGAGCTGGCGAAGATGCCTCATGGAAAGGGCGCCAGCCAGATGTTACGCCGGACGCCTCATCTTCGGAATGAGCATTGGGCTCTAGCTCTTTGAGCAGAGAGGATACAACAAGAGTCGGCTCGGCGTCGTTCTGGTCTGTATTACTGGTTCTTAGAGTAGAGCCATTGGCGAGTCTTCCTGTGGATGAGCTGGCCGGTGGCACAGCCGCAGTTGAGCTTTCTCCGTGTGTGGGAAGACGTCTAGTTCGCGGGCGCTTGAGTTTTCTCTCAGGTTCTTGGGTAGGTGGTTCAATGGGCGAGGCCGTCACAGACCGAGCTTTTCGTTTGCGAGTGTTTGGGCTGCTGGTACCCTCGGCCTCTCGAGCACGATCCAACGCACCCCAAGCCTGTCTCTCTTCCCTCGTCTCAACAGGTGGTGGCGGGGGTTGAAGGCGCTCGCTAATCCGAGGCGGTATACTACTCGCAAAGGACTCTCGTGCACCTAGACGCTGTGCAATGTCCATCCGTTGCTGCCACCGCTGCAGCTCCCGCCGATCAAGCTGCTGGAACCTGCGGTAACGTCCAAGATCTTCATCCTCGTCGTCATGGTTATCGAGGTCCAGCTCGCTTATCTCAAAGAAGCGGCCAGAGAACTGTCCCCAGGCACCCTGCCATTCGAGGTTGCGTGCTTGGCGACGTGCCCTCCTAAGACGAGCGCGGGTGCGGACGTGGAAGCCTCGGTTAGATCGAGGGGCTGGAGGGATAGTGTTTTGAGGCCTCTCGCCGTTCTCCGACGCAGCTCCCGACTCTGGTTGTTCCTCTGTCGTCTGGAACAGATGAGCACATTCCATGCAATACCAGGCACCCTCCGGGATATAGTCGAGACCGATGCAGTGCGTGTGGTAGGCTGCGTCACAGCTATCGCAAAGCAAGAGGATGTCTTCTCGCTCTGCCGAGTCGCAGATGGGGCATGGGTTGGATTCTTCCTCCTCTTCTTCCGGGTTCTCCCCGAGCCACTGCTGCACATCGAATTCGGCAACCTGCTTTTTATCCTCGACGTCGTAGGTGGAAATGGCGATGCCTGTAGAATTCGCCCCATGTGAGTTAGCATTTGGTATACCATGTAGTACAGCGTGGCTGTGGAGGTACTTGTACACAGAGGGGCTGTAGCTGTAGCTGTAGCAAGCAGTAGGGGAACTTACCATCCAGGCCGTTGTAGACTCGAACCGAGTGGAAGGGCTTGCGGCAGATGGGGCAAGTATTGGTCTTTTGAGCCCAGGAGCGGATGCATGCATCGTGGATGATGTGGTCACAGCCATCGAGGGCGGCCACGATGTTGAGATAGTTGGAATCGCTCTCAGCGGCCTCGGACGTGGACGCAGCAGCGGTGTCGACGGCCGCCGCGTTGCTCTGCGTCGGGGACGAGGGGTGCGGCAGCGGATCCAAACATATGATACACTGGTCAGGCTCAGACATGATGCCGATTGTGATGACAGACGCCAGTAACTGATGGACACATGTAAAAGACAAACGAGGTATATAAGTGCCTGATGGGGCAAAAAAGAACAAGACGAGCAGTTTAGAAAATAAAGCTGTTATTTCTTGAAACAAAACGTGCGAAAGGCGCTGGTCTGTGGCGTGTGCTGCCAGAAAGAGAGCGAAGAAACTGGGTTTGGTATGAAGGCTAATATGATGTGTATTAGTGGTTGAGGTGCAATAAGGGCAGCGGTACCGCGCACGGTGGGAAAGGTACCTCTGGGGCTTACTTTTTTTTTTCTTCGTGCAACGGAATCAGAGCAAGAGGCAGAGGATTGAAAGAGGGAGAGTTCAGCTGGAGACAGCCCAGAAAAGGCGGGCTGCTGGCGAGCTAGCGCAGGCCTATTAGGGGTCTGGGCGGGGCCAATCAGCGAGTCGCAGTGCTGGAGGCGCCACGCCTGTTAATCACCTGTGCGAGTGCCTCTGGAGGTGGTGGTGGCGGTAGATGGTAGAAGTCAGGGCGAGAAATGAGGGGATTGTTTGGATCTCTGGTCTGTCTGGGGTGAGCCCGTCAGAGTTTGCTCAGAGGAGGTGGGTGGGTTAGCAGGTACCTCTGCAGCTCTCCGCCTGCAGGACTGAGAGTTAAGTTGGAAATTGGGTGAGTATAGTTGCTGGTTACAGGCAGGGAGGTGAAATGCGAAGGAGTGTAGGTACCTTTTGTGTTCTTTTCCATCAATGATCTAATTGTGTCTTGTCTTAGCATAGATGCTCTGGGTCACGTCTACTAAGCTACGGTGCTCTTTATACCGGAGCTGGAGGCGGCCGTGGACAGCAAGGTACCACCTCCAAGGTACCCCATTGCCCGTGACTCGGAGGACGTCAGACCTCGTATATTAATCTGTTAAGCGGTCGGGGAGCTAATAATAACAACATACGACCAACATTGAGAAACGTCTGAACGACTTGAGGCTGCCTGAGGCAAGGAGAGAAAGTCGCTGTATTGGAGAAATGAATAAGAGCGGAAGAGCTCGTCATCGCTTCTCGTTGGTGAGAGACTTTCTGCATGCTGTAGAGCAAAAGGAAAATGCAGGTATATTGCGGAGAGGTAATACAGTACCTCTATACCCGCATGAGAGTACATTCAGAGCAGTCTCGGCTCCGGTGGATGCAAAAGTACAAATCTACAGAGCTCCGTGTTACTGCTAACAAGGCGTTACCGCCTGCACATTCCTTCGCTCCTTGCAGCTGTGGCAGCGCCCTCGTGGTCTACTGCTAATACAGAGCCTCGACAGTCATGAAAAAGCTGCCGGCAAAGCAACACGAGGACTGAAGACGAAAAGATGACTGAGATATTACTACTGTCTGTAGGTACAAAATGCCGCCGAAGCACTAAAGGTTCCCGTCCTTACAAGGTTCCCTACAGTATGCTTCCGCTGGTCTCACGCGCCGAGGCGTTGGAAAAATGAATCTGCAATTGGTCGACGAAGCCATGGCCGCACACTAACTAAATTGAATGGAGCTTCAATGTTACGCGCAGCAGGGTAGCGTGTGTTCATTGAGATGGCATTGTCATTATAAGGTTAGTGTTGAGCAAACACTGTATGGATACGCCTACCATCTTGACTCTGTAACTCAGCACCAGGCCCGCTTCTCCTAACGTCGTAAAAAAGAGGCATGGTGTACCTCCCCAGAATGCATCTCTTGATGGGAGAATTGCCCAGGTTGTACTAGTTGGCCGGCGAGGTAGGGGCATCACTGCAACGGTAGCTCCATGAATACGAAATACCTACTAGTAGGTAGAGATGCACGAGATACGGTTGTTTACATTGGGTCCGCTGGAGAAGGACAGCCGGCCTGGATGTAAAGGCAGAAGAAAACATGCAAATCCCGACAGCCGCGTTTCCTTGTGGTGATCAAAGTTACTACTACTAGCCTTAGGTACATGTAGGCAGCTCTACCGCGGTGGTGCCTGTAACCGCGCCTAGTTCCGGAGAGGAGTCGGATTCAGTGGACAAGGGCAGAGGAATGAAAGGGCTGGTGCATGCTGAGAGTTTGCCGGGATGTGGATTGAGAGATGGATTTACTTGGCGCTTGAGGGGATCGCCTGGCCCTGACTGCTACTAAAATGCTGTAGCGCAAAACACATCGATCTTCACCAGCCGGATGTAGTTTTTCACTTGAATCGTGAATACAGGTACCTAGTTTAACCATGATCTATGTAAGGCTATTTGCCATGAAAGGTAAGAATTTTTTTCATTATAAAGTGCATTGCCATATGTCTCGTGATACCCACACATGTCGTTATCAACTCGCCATTGATCCCATAAACTGAGTGCAGCGCATTTGACCACACAGAATGCCTGCCCTGAATGCTATACAGAGAGACCCCACTTGCCCGCTTCACGCCGTTTTGACGACTTTTTCTTTTGGTTGGCAAAACTGCAAGTCAACCAACCCATGAGGTTTCTAAAATGCATGCTCACTCTTGATATTTTTCAAAATTGACCTGAGGTGTCTCTCGCAGCTCGTTTAGCAACATCTCAGGTTTCAATGTGAATCCAGCTGCGATCGGGTGACATGTTAGCGGGACTCTGATTACGAGCACTGCTACGCTGCGAGCTTTCCTCGGTCCACCTGTTCAATTGAAGGCTACCGACAAGATGCCCGTCTGATGCGGGCAGTGATTCTCGCCGCAAAACAAGTACCGTGGTGAGAACCCTTGTGACCTACGCCGGTGGATCAGAATGAGACGATATCGGTAGGTATGGACAAGCTGCTACAGAGATTTCGGCCTTGCCAATTTCGGCGAATGCTGCCGCTGTGCCGTTGTATGTGACATCGTGAGAATCCGTGCATGAGCATGTCACGTACTGGCGTTTCTACAATATTCTTCAGAGTGCGCTGTTTGATTTGCAGATTCTTCCAGTTGCGCGACCAGTGAGTGGTCGTCTACTTCTCAATATGCAGAAAATTTCGTCAAAGAGGAAATCGAAAACTGCCCTGGTCAACTCCTATCTCCGTCACCCACCCAGCACATCAGTTTCACAAGTCGCTCAGGGCTCTGTGTGGCATCATTAATCATTCGTTATTCGGTTGTCCGAGATAATGCAATTTTCTTCTTTTTGTTCATTGCCTATCGACCGGTGTTTATGACCAAAGATCGAGCGTCGACGTTTATTTTTCGCCAGCTCGCAGTGTATGCACGCAAACAATGTCCCCCATACACCAGACCGAAAAGCAAAGCCGAATCCTTCACCATTGTACCAAAGAAAACGCCTTAAACCTCAGCAATCTCCCTCAATCGTCGCAGAGTTGATCGCATAGCGGCGGCAGCGGGGGTGCTACAGCAAGGTTAGTATTCACTTTTCGAATGTTGATTGCAATCTTTCGTAAGATCTCGTTGATCTCCGCGGTGGTAGTATATAGACGTACGCAACAGTGTAGGCACCGCCAGCAATGGTTCGCTTGCAGGAGCGGCAGTTCCAGATACCGGTGGACTTTCTTCGGACGGTAACCTTACCGCAGAAAGTGCAGGTGTACTTGGCGTGCTGGGTGATTTCCATCTTCTTCACCTGCTTTCGCAGGGAGGCACCGTAACTATAGCCAGTTGCATTAGTTTCCAGTTCGTCTTAGGTTTGCTTTGTGTGGTCCGTAAAAGTTGTCGTCGAGCATTTCGCGGGATATCGTTGGAGGTTGCCATAGATAGAATCTCTACATCCGACATCTCTTCTCCAAGGACCATGAATAGTAGTCGTGCAGAATAATTGGTGACTCGTTTCGTCGAGGCTCGAAATCGATATATCGGGTTGGGGACAAGGCTGATGGGTATCTTTCAAAGACTCACCGGGTACCATATTTACCGCTGCAGACAACCACGTTAGCAAAGATTCATTTGATCAGTCTGAAACATTGAAAAGAGTATACGTACGTCACGCCGACCTTCTTGGTGCGCTTGGTCATCTTGACGGATTTCTGTGAGGATGGCGAAGTTTGAGTGCTTGACTTCGGTTGCAAGCTTCGCTCACGAAAATGTGCTAGAAACCTGGAGTTGTGATTTTTTTAGGGCACGCACGTGAGGGATGGCCAAGCGAAGTCCCACTGTTCTTTTTTCTCTCAAAGCGCACTATCGATAACAACTGACGACAGTCACGTGAATGCTACGCCATCGCCTTTTCGCGTGCGCTTGTCCGTGGCCTTTTTGCATGCTTGGATTGGGTGATAAATGCGGGTTGGCTATTACTCAGGACTCCATCGTCATGGGCCATCCGCAAGCGGTTGTGCCGGCTGAACAGAGGTCGAGGCATCATTGGCTTGCATGTGTCGAGCCTCCCTATTCTAGAACTGCCTTAGGTAAAAGTGAAACATTAGAAGAATATATGAAATTGAACAAGCACAATTTTATTGATCTGCATTGAAGAGTCTGCTTGACTTTTATCCTTCCCGATTGGTGCTTGTGCAGAGTGACAACATCAAGCAAGCCAAGTGACGATATTCCGCATCGCTCTCCCACTATTTGCGATACTGATCTTTCCCTTCACTTCTGCAGAATTTTAACATTCCTTTATCATGTCTTTTAAAGAGCATAATCGTCTGTACGACCTGGTCGTCTTTGGGGCTACTGGTATGTGAGCCCAGAACTGCCATGATATTTGAAGAGTAGCGATGGCTCACATACAGCTTAGGGTATACCGGCCGTGTAGTAGCTGAGTACATTACGGCCAACTTCCCGATTGATACGAAATGGGCTGTTGCGGGTCGCTCCGTGTTAAAGCTCCAGGCAATCGTCGACAATTGCAAATCGGTGCATTCAGATAGAAGCCCACCAGGTCAGTTATGGCCACCTCTGGAATCCTCCCAAACACGACATGTCGCCAGGAGACAGAAGCACTAATACGATCAAAATACAGAAATTGAAATCGTCAATGTGGATAACAATGAAGAGATGAGTGCGTTGGCGAAGAAGACGTTTGTCATGATTACAACTGTCGGCCCATACAGCCAATATGGGGAGCAAGCGGTCAAGGCATGCGTGGAGGCCGGCACGCACTACCTTGATGCAACTGGTGAAGCACCCTGGGTCTATAAGATGATCAAGAAATATGAATCGGCTGCGAAAGAGAGCGGCGCGATTCTCATCCCTCAGATGGGCCTTGAGTCTGCGCCTCCAGACCTCTGTACCTGGTCTTTGGCCAAAACGCTTCGCAAAGAACTAGATGCCCAGACCAAAGACGTCGTCCTTTCGCTTCACGTTTTACGGTAAGTCAAACTACATTTACCCGATAGTGGCGTAAGACACTGAAATCTTGCTTGTTCAGAGCGGCACCATCTGGCGGCACCATCTCTACTGTTCTCAGTGTATTCGACAATCTTACTCTGACTGAACTGCTGGAGTCTGGAAAGCCTTTTGCTCATTCTCCCGTACCTCACCCAGCCGAGCCAAAAAGACGTGAAACCTCCATTTGGCAAAAGATCCTTGGTATTCACAATGTCCCTAACCTTGGAACTCTGACCACGGGCTTGACTGGTACTACCGACCAGGGAGTAATAGAACGCTCGTGGGGGCTTTTATCGCAAATTCCCAGCCGGAAAGACCAGTTTTACGGGCCAAACTTTCATTGGGAAGAATACAGCAAGCCTCGCAACTGGCTTGAGGGGATATTAACCCATTGGCTGCTCACAATCGCAGTTCTATTCCTAGCAATAGCGCCTGTCAGAGCAATAGCTAGAAGATTTGCTCCTGAACCAGGCACAGGCCCTTCCGAGGAAGATATGGATAAGGAAGAGGTTGAGTGGCGTGGCATAGCAAATCCTGATACGAAGTCGCCTGTCACCAAGCAAGCCTTTGTTCGAGCTTGGTATCATGGTAGCATGTACAAGTGTAAGTGTGAAATGACCAAAAATTCCCTCTAGACTGAAGATATGAAAATTCGGGTCCTGACTCTTAGACATGCAGTGACGGCAATGCTTTGCAGCGAAGGCGCACGTATACTTTTGGAGGACGATCTCGAGTTAGGTGGGGGCTTCTATACCCCATGTTGTCTTGGGCAGCGCATCATCGATCGGTCTCATGAGGGGGGCTTGAAGATTGAGACGCGAATCCAAGACAAGTGAGTCTGAGCAGCTTACTGTACTCTATGTTTATGTGCCTGTAGTTGGCTGAATCAATTTTGCCGACCTAGGCTTTTGAACGCTTGAAGTCTCTTCATGAAGATGCTCATAAATACCTACCAGGTAGGTATATAGCCGCAGCGTGTCCGAAGATGGTATTTATGAAGAGCAGCCCAGTGACAGTGACATGTGGTCTTGAGACGGGAGAGAGTTCATGGACTTAAGAATTGTCTCATGATAATACTACTTGTTATATACAAACCATCAGTGCAAGTCAGAGAAGCTACATTGCATTCGAAATTGAAATCACGGCTTGTATGTTTAGATAGAAAACCAAGGCTGTATCAACAGAACCATAACAACCATAGCCACTAGCACCGCACCTATCAATCATGCCAAAACTCAACTCTTGCGCCATAACATGTAGTAAAGTATCTCATGTTGGGTACCTAAAATTAATAGGTCCAGTTTAGTTAAGAAGTGTTTGCAGAGCACTTCTTGATTCTAGACCTAATCCTTTTAATAGTGTGTGCTGTACTCGGATATGGCAATATATCTACTTCATCCCCATGGACGATGGTGTTTCCACGCTGCAGCTACTAATCCGGCTAAAGTACCGTCTGCACACGAAGCTCTAGTGGGGCCGAGCACCCCCCTAAGTGCCCCAATTCTAGAGGATGCGGCAGACAAAATTAGCGCTCCATAGTGGACAGTGGACCCAGACCGCTATCGACGAATCTGGGCAGGAAAATTGGGCAGGACTCCGTCATCGAGCAGCAGGTGCTGGCTGGCAGCCTCAAATCTTTCTGCCCACGCAAACCTCATCATAGCATCTACGGTGTGCTTGTTGGCCAATCGCTCTCAATGCCGTCATCGGCCTTAGCACATGAGCGTTATTCACATTTATGAGCAGATCAACACATCTTATTCTCTTATCACTTACAAAACGCGATACTCTGGACCGACTTCGCTAAGCCGCTGCAGCCCTTACTTGTGACCCAAGTCGCTCGCTATCAGCTTCTTGCATTCAAAATGGAGTCTCCTGGTGCCACGAACATAGATGCTGGCGAGACTACGCCTCTGCTGCCCGGCTCCGAAACTCCCCGACCGAAGCCCGTACGAACAGTCACCTTCAGCGCCAATCCCGTCAGCCGAACCATCGAGCCAGAATCTCATCGCCTTCCAAGGAGTCATGCTTCACACAATGTGAATCTGCAGGGCGGCAGCAGCATCGTCGCCGGCCCGCCAATGCTGGCGGCGCTGAATAGCAAACTGCGCCGGCGAAACAGCCACGGACCCGGCCCTGCGATTGCTTCTGTACAGGGGCTACCCAAGATTGGCCCGCAGAGAAGCACGAAAAAGACGGAAAAGCTCAAGCTGCTGCCAAATCCCGACTTTGGCGACGAGGGCGAAGATGAGGAAAGTGGAAGAGACGTCTATTCTCAATACACGCGAATCAAAGACCCAACGGCGCGAAGAGATGCTGCGCGGCTTGGCAAGGCCGATCGAGACCGACTACCGCGTGTCACGGCGTACTGCACAGCCAATCGCTATGAGATGGACCAACTCATGAGATTCCTCAAAGGGCGAGGAAAAACTCGCGGCGCAAACCCGAAGCTTATTGACGAGTGTATATACACGCCGTACATGTACGGAAAAGGTCGACACAGCAATGATCTTGCCTCGCCAACCCTGGAAAGACGGCACTCCACGGGAGGCGAACTGGTAGACGGCGAGACTGGGCAGGAGGATTATAGGCCTAGGCATCACGAACAAGAGGATTCCGGCTACGGAGAAGCCTTGATGGTTGACGATCGCCGAGGGGCGGCGGGCGAGCTTCCCAGCGAAGAGCTGCTTGGCCCTACCATGCAAGAAGACTTGCCCATAAAGGATACGGTGCCTGACTTTGACATTCAAGTCCATACGCCAGAAATTTTCCTGTTTGACTACGGTGTCGTGGTAATATGGGGCATGACGGAGATTCAAGAGGCCAAGCTTTTGAAGGACATTTCCAAATTTGAACTCGAGAAGCTGGCCCCAGATGATGTTGAGACGGAGCATTTTAACTTTTACTACACAAGGGAGTACCAAGCGCGAATTTACAATGACTTTATCACGCTGAGAGACAAGAACAACTACATGACCAAGCTTGCCATCTCTCACGCATTGGCACAGAGCGTCAAGGTAAGACGAGTCTGTCAAAGAAGATGGTATAACGAAAATGAGGAGAAATCAGCATGCTAATTGATTCCATAACAGACATCACTCTTCGAGGAACTCATCGCATCCACCATTGATACCTGCAAAGATATTCCTACTCAGATCGCCCTGACTGGTAAAATAGCTCTGAACCGGAAACAAATCAACATGCAGATTGGAGAACTCTTCATCTTGAGGATTAACATTCATCTCAACGGATCCGTGCTGGACACTCCCGAGCTGTTCTGGGTAGAGCCCCAGCTAGAACCGGTCTACCAAGCAGTCCGGAGCTATCTGGAGATGGATCAGCGAGTTGGTCTGGTGACGGAGCGGCTGGATGTCATTGCCGACTTGCTGGCTGTTCTTAAAGACCAATTGACCCACGGCCACGGCGAAATGCTCGAATGGATAGGTATGACTACAAATCCTCCTTCTTCTTATTTCAAATTATTGTTATGAATACAGTAACGCTAACTGGTTCTGTCTAGTAATCATCCTGATTGCCATGGAGATCTTGGTAGCTGCGATAAACATTGTCGTGGATTTATATGCTGGGGAAGCGTGATTGGAATTGTTTACTGCCTTTCTTTTTTTTTCTTTTTTTTTTATCCTTGGGTAGCACTGGATTCGGAGCTCTGTGGGGAACTTTAATGTGATGCTTGGGATGGATATTTGATTGCACGGAGTACAGCGGAAAGGCCAGACAAAGATCAGGCGGCGTTGATATTCCGGGGAAAGCGAACTTTAGTATCGTTATAATGCAAATAAGACAATTACTTGGGATTAGTATTCTTCATCTGGATATAGCTCATGCCGTTAGTTTTGACAGGTATATGTTCTTGTTATAGTTCAAAACGAATTGGTTTTTAGTAGGTCATTTAATATACATGCATCCAAAGTTCCAGATTATAGACGCACCCCATTAATTACAGTGCCATTTAACGAGGAAAAAAAAAAGGAAAGAAAGAAAACAGAAAAGCCAAAAAAACAAAGAAACCCCTCTTTATCTTGTACCAAAAACGCCCCTCAACGCATGTCTCCGGCCCCTTCATCCTGTAAGCTCGCGTGATTGCCTCTTATCTATTCGTTTACTCGTCGCCATCTTTGTCTTGAGTCTCCTGGTCCTCAGTATCGTAGTTGCTCATCTCTACATCTTCGTCGTGAGCCCGAGACTTCTCTGTCTCTGGTTCGGCCTTGATGCTCTTCTTGGGAGTATCGTCATCAGCATCAGCATCAGCCTCGGCCTCAGCTTCCGCTTCAGCTTCGACATCTGCGTCAACATCTGCGTCGGCCTCGGCCTCTGCTTCGGCCTCTGCTTCAGCTTCAGCTTCAGCTTCCGCTTCCGCTTCCGCTTCCGCTTCCGCTTCCGCTTCCGCTTCAGCCTCAGCCTCAGCCTCAGCAGCGGTCTTTTCTTCTTCCTCCTCCCGAGCCTTCTTCAGTTCATCGAATTTGGTTTGATATTCCTCCTTTTCGGCCTCTGGCAGTTCCTCCCAGGCACGAGTAAGCTCCTCCTCGATATTGACATCGGCGTCATCCTTGTTCTTAGCCTCGAGTGCGGGCCGAGTCTCTTCGCAGTAGAGCTCAAAAGGATCTTTGTATTCCGCAGAGGCCTTGGACACGCCATTGGTACGAGAACCCTTGGCCGACTCGGAAGTCGGGGACGCGGGGTCCTTTGCAGCGCCCTGCTTCGCGTCGGCATCTGCTGGCGCGTTGGATTTTCGGTGGCCTTTCTTAATGCGCAGCGGCTTATCCTTGGGCTTTCGGGGGTTAGCATTCGCCTCAACTGGGATATCGAATGTGGTTGCCTATTTAGTTGCACTCAAATATCAACACTGAAAAAAGGCGTTTGGCGGGGGACGAAAGCCAAATAAAAAAGGGGAGGAGTCTCAAAAGCGCAGTGCCGTTGAAGGAGATGGGAAGGATAGGAAGAGAGAAAAGTCGCAACCAGAAAAGTAACATGAGAAAGACGTGAAGTGAATTTTGCTCGAGGAGACATACCGTGGGAGGAGGGCTGGGGCTGCCCTCGGAATCTTCGACGTTGGTGCTGGTGCGCTTGGCTAATTGTTCCAGCAGAAACGCCCGTTCTATCCTCAGCTTCTCGACTTGGCGTTTTATGCGGGCGAGTCGTAGTCTGGCCGCGTCGTTGGCCTCCTCGACCTCGTTTGTGCGATTCTTCAGCTGGAGACACTTCCGTCGGTAGGCTTCCTCAACGGATGGCGGCAGCGGAGAGGGCACGCTGGCTGGCTCAATGTTAGCCTCGGCAACCAATTTTCTTTTGGCGGGCATCGTGGTTGTGGTGTTTTTTTTTTTAGCGCAAGTCGTCACAAGAAGAGCGAAGAGCGCTGATGGACAATGGCGTTGCCGAAGATGCGAAGTTGCAGCGAGGCGCGGGATAGAGCCGAGAAGAAGGCAATTGACGATGCTCTCGGAAGTTTCGCAGGAGACGCGGCGCAGCAGTCGATGGGGCGTGCAATGCGGCCGAGAAGGAAGAAATTGTGCGTTGTTGAAGGGAGGACGTAGAGACAAGCAAGAAAAAAAAAGGCTTAGAACTCACAAGGCTGGGGCGCCATGATGATAAGTCGAGGTACGTCTAATCCAAGGTTAAGTGCGATGCGCCGTGCGGATGGGCATACGCTCTAATGTACAGTGTACCTCTGGCTTGGTCACGACAGCCGGTCTGTGGAATGTAGGCAGTACAGCGCAGCGGGCTGGAGGGCCAAACAAGACAAGATAATTTGAGGATGCGCTCCACAAGGCGCGAACAACGCGTGCAACTTAATGGGACGGTACGGAAGAGCGCCGCAATTGGGGCTTTTGCAAGTGGCGAGAGAAGTAAGAAGCAAAAGCAAACAAAGAGCAAAGGGATAAAGAAAGCAATTAGCAATGAATAAACAGAAAAGCGATGGAAAATAGCAATTCTATGAGCCGTGATGACTGCAGCCGCACATTAGATTATATACTTCGTCTAAGCATGTCTTCTAGTGATGGACGTGTGTGTAAGAAGAAGAAAAAGGTGTATCAAGTAAGACGATTGCGCTGGCATGGTACTTTGAGCAAACGGGTGACTTTTTGGGGGCGGTGCGAGGCTGCAGCTGGACAGGACAGGCAATGGAAGCTAAGCTGAGGCAGGGCTACAGCGCATCAGCAGCAGGCCTTGATCAGCATCAGATGGGCCTTAGCAGCATCAACTTGCATGGACTTCTTGACTGGAGTTTACGCGTGGGAATATCAAGCTGTATGATGTAGTTCTCCTTTTACAAGTAGATTATTCAACGCCTGGAGTGTTCGCAACCAACTCAGGAACCTCCTATCTGTACCTGTCAACCTGAGCACCAGCTACAGTATCTGTAATCAGCTTCCCAATGTTGTACTGAGACTGAAGCTGCTACTTAGAGTATCTCCTCCAACAATGTAACATCTAACCTATCGAAGCTGTCTCTATGTCCGTATTTACACACAGTCTATTAGTAAGATTACAGCTATAGCATTCTTTCTTCCGCCTTCTATCGAAGCCGGCAGCAATTCATCCAAACATCTAGCTGGGTACTCCATATAAAACCCCCCTATTCGACTCGCATGGAGGGGCAGCGCAGCGGAACAACACCCTTTCCTTAGCGGCCATGATTGGCTAAGCACCACAAAAACTGCCCCCAGGCTACCAGCAAACTACCCCCAAGATTTTCCCAAGGAGCTGTCCAAAGGGAACATCGCCAACTCCCCATAACTTGCGTGACTGGGCGGGTGCACGAAACAACTCTGGCAAAATCCTCTGATTCGGCCACATTTTACCCATCATGTCTCTCAACATCCCCAACGCGCCCAACGCGGGCCTCTTCAAGCAGGGCTACAACAAGTAAGTGCCAACCCCGCCATCACCGGCCGTTGAAGCCTGAAGCCTGGACTCTGGCTGACAAGACAATTCGTGTGCCTGTAGCTACGATTCAGAAGATGGCGCCGTTCTCCGAAATATCGATGCCTGCCGAACCATCGCCTCGACCGTCCAGACGTCGCTGGGCCCCTACGGCCGCAACAAGGTCGTCATCAACCACCTGCAGAAGATGATCCTCACCTCCGACGCCGCCACCATCCTCCGCGAGCTCGACGTTGTGCACCCCGCCGCCAAGCTCCTCGTCATGGCTTCTCAGCAGCAGGAGGCCGAGATGGGCGATGCCACCAACCTGGTCATTGTGCTGGCCGGCGAGCTGTTGAAGAAGGCAGAGGACCTGCTACGCATGGGTCTCAAGACCTCCGATATTGTCATCGGCTACGAGAAGGCCCAGAAGATTGCCTTGGAGGCTCTGGATGAGCTCTCAGTGGACAAGATTGAGAACATCCAAGACCAGGCTGAGCTGAGCAAGGCCCTGCGGACTGTCATTGCCAGCAAGCAAAACGGAAACGAAGACTTTCTATCAGGCCTGGTGGCCGAGGCCGTCTTGGCCGTTCTGCCCAAGAACCCCGCCAACTTCAACGTCGACAACATCCGAGTCGTCAAGATCATGGGTGGCAGCTTGGATCAGAGCAGGGTCGTCAAGGGCATGGTCTTCCCCAAGGAGCCCGATGGGTCGATCAAGAAGGCCAGCCGTGCCAAGGTTGGCGTCTTCACCTGCCCCATTGACACAAGCCAGACAGAGACCAAGGGCACCGTGCTGTTACACAACGCAAAGGAGATGATGGACTTCACCAAGGGCGAGGAGGCACAGCTAGAAACCGCAATCAAGGAGCTCCACGATTCTGGCCTGCGAGTGGTCGTGTGCGGTGACCGAGTCGGCGACCTGGCCATGCACTACCTGAACCGCTATGGAATTCTCTGCATCCGAATCCTCAGCAAGTTTGAGCTGCGACGAGTCTGCCGTGTCGTCGGCGCCACACCGCTTGCTCGACTGGGCGCCCCCATGCCCGACGAGATGGGCAGCATCGATGTTGTCGAGACGATCGAGATTGGCGGTGACCGCGTTACAGTGTTCAGACAAGAAGATGAAGTCACCCGCACTGCTACCATTGTCCTCCGTGGCGCTACCCAGAACCACCTCGACGACATTGAGCGAGCTGTTGACGATGGTGTCAACGTTGTCAAGGCTATCAGCAAGGACAACAGACTGGTTCCCGGAGCGGGAGCTACGGAGATTCAGCTGAGCGCAAGGATACAGGCACAGGGCGAGAAGACACCAGGTCTGAGCCAGTACGCCATCAAGAAGTATGGCGAGGCCTTTGAGGTCATTCCCCGTACCCTGGCCGAGAGCTGCGGTCTTGATGCTACGGAGGTTCTCAGCACACTGTACGCTGCCCACCACAAGAGCGAGAGCGGCGATGCTGGTGTTGATGTGGATAATGAAGAGGGCAACGGAGTGCTCAACGCCACCAAGGAGGGTATCGTCGATTTGTTGGCCTCCAAGAACTGGGCCATTAGACTCGCTACCGAGGCTGCCCGCACCGTCCTGTCAGTCGACCAGATTATCGTGGCGAGACAGGCTGGCGGGCCGAAGCCTCCTGGCCCCAACCCTGTAAGTTTCTAAACCTCCCTTCCATGAACATTTACAACAATACTAACACCTCTTACAGAACTGGGATGAGGACTAAAGGAGTCGAAGTTTGTTAAAGGGCATAAAAGAGGATGGCGGAGGGGCATATAAAAGCATAGATAATCCCGGATCATTTTGAGGCAGGCTATGTGTAATATGATATAACGGACAAAAAGAAACAAAAATAGAATCTAATCTGGATCTCGGCGCAGTACTGCCGGCGTGAAAGAGAATCTTAGCAATGCGAGCCGCACGTGCAGCCTTATCTTGCCGATCTGGTGGCTGATAAATTCAAATCTGCCAGTGTTGCTGCCAACCTGTATAACTCCGCCGCGATGCGGACAATGTTCGCAGGCAGTTATGGATCTGGCGTTTAGACTAGGCCAAAACCCGCGCGGATACGCGGAATTACCAGGCCTCTCTAACAAAGCCACCAATCAGAGCACACAGCGCCGCACTGATTCAACGCCCCTGGCAGCTGTTAGCGAAGAAGGATTTCCTTTTCCCACAAGGCTACAACTTATCTTCGCCTTCGCCTCTTTTTGGTCGCTTTCATCCCGCGCGCTTGTGAGAAGCGGGAAAAGGGCTGAAAGTCGCTGAAAAGTGGATAACCTCGACTCGAGCGAATCAGAGGCAACAACGCCAGGATCCTTTTTTCCTTCTTTCCATACATGGCAGTCTTTCTCTTTTAGCTTAGACGGCAGTTGAGGTTGGCTTTGAACCCTTCTTTTTGCGTTTCCCTTTTTTCGATGTAATACTACATTGAGCATGTCCGTTTAGTAATTTGTGTGTTACGTATTGCGTATTCCTATCTCGTCCCTGGCTTTGCAACCCTTCAGCGAAGCGCTCTCATCCACAATTAGGAGCCTCATCCAGCTTTGCGGAGTTTTGTTTTCACGAACGAACAAAAGACAATGAGTATTTTATTTTAGAGAATGACGGAATTATGGTTTGAAATGCCAATTTGAAATGAAATCCATGGAAAAAAGAGATTGTAAATCATCAATGGAGATGTATTTGCCGTGATTTTGTATAAGTGACAGCCCCCTTTTCACACATGTATATATCACAACTGCCCACCCCCCAAGGAAAGAGGAGAAGAAGACTAACAAAGCACAATACCATCAAAAACACTCTCATCTCTCCAACCAAAACCCAAAACCCACCAAACAAAGAACAAATTCTTCAAAATGGCCTCCAAAATCGCCATCATCATCACCAGCACCCGCACCCCCCGCGTCGGCCCTCACATCGCCACGTTCGTCCACAACATCCTCAAATCCCACCCTTCCGCCTCCTCATCAACTTTCTCCATCGTGGACGTCGACACCTTCAAGCTGCCCGTCTTCGACGAGCCCGTCGTGCCCGCAAACGTCCCCGCCCGAGGCTCCTTCATCCACGACCACTCCAAGAAGTGGTCCGCCGAGATCGCCTCCCACGACGCCTACGTCCTCATCGCGCCCGAGTACAACTACGGCGTCGCCGGCAGCACGAAGAACGCCATCGACTACCTCAAGAACGAGTGGGACGGCAAGCCCGCCGCCATTGTCACCTACGGCATCCAGGGCGGCAAGACTGCCTCTGAGCAGATCAAAGGCACACTTGAGGGCATGGGCCTTCGCGTCTCGGCCACCAGACCTCAGCTTGCCTTTGTTGGAGGACTTGGCCCTGATACCTTTGCTGCTGTGGGCGAGGGAAAGCTGGGAGATGCTTCTAAGACGGAGTGGGAGGAGAAGCACAGTGAGGAGATCCTCCAGTCTTACAAGGAGATTCTGGATGCCCTTGCCAACCCGGTCGAGAAGAAGGAGTAAAAGTCCAGATTTGCTTCGCATGTATATACCTTTAGAATACGATGGTTAGAATTATCGTTGCAGGATATCAGAATTGATTGATAAATCTTCATCACTGACAGACTTTCAATAAAAGGGGAAAATGAGGAGTAAACAAGTGAGAGGGCGAAATGCTTACCCCTTTCCCGCCTACTCGTTCGTCTTTCCCATTCAAATTATCCCTCGACAAGTAGAGCAGCTATGAAACACAGTCAATCAAGTAAATAAACAAGCACATAAAATTCGACAAAGACAAATGAACAATCAAACTAATTTGATTGCAAATCGAATTGATCAGATGTAGATTCGGCGTGCAAGCACCAAAAATAGTTAAAATCTGTGACTAGAATCCATCTTCCATCCATTCCGGTGTTTCCTCGTGATACCATACAAATAGAAAAAAGATATGTTATACATAAGGCGTGTTTGTAATGCACAACTTGCTATCCGCCAAGTGTTCCCGAAGACTTTATACCCTCCCCCATTATTCCATCCAAATCGTTCCGAATAAGAGAAGAAAGAAGAAGAAGAATGATAATAAAACACACAAATCTAAATCCACTTGCTTCATATAACAAGCAATGCGCTGAAGTTTATTTTTTTTCTCCCCCAAAGGATATTGCTCAGCGTGATGACTGGCAAATCGCAAGCGCCACCATCTGGCATCGCAAAGCTGAGTAAAGACAAGAAAATAAAAGGGGGCCAGAGAAAATGGGGATGGTAGATGAAAAAAAAAAAAGGAGCAAAGGACAAGCACGAAATCAACATCTCTTGTTACAAAAGTAGAGAGAGTGAGAGCATGTCTTGAGAGGGTATACTTTTGCGGAGATGAATTGGAGTGTTGTAGATTCCCAGTTTTTCATGGTGATATCACCAAGTAAGTCGATAGATACAATATCTTGTGCAAGAAAATGTCATGAATACGTCGAAATGCTCGAAGGGAAACTCCGAATCAGGCTTCAGGGGGCAAAAAAGAATCCATGAGGTCGTCGTAAAGCTTGTGAAAGAATAAAAAAAAAAGCAGGAAATAAATGTACCCTAAACGCCATGGCCATGCTGATAAACGAAACGTGCGAGATTGACATTCGTTTATGACCAGAGATAGTTGATTGAATCATGCTTCCTCTGTGATCCCACCCTCACCGCCTCCCTCTTCCCGCCATTCTCGACTGCGCTCTGCAAGGCGCTTGATACCGCTGATACGGCCCGCCCACAGACTTTCGATAGGGCTGCGGTTGGTAAACGCGCGCTGTGAGCTTATGACGCCAATAGCTTGGAGGACTGCTTTGCGGCTATCGCGGCCGAATACAGCAGGGTGATTGATCCATTCCAGGCTGCTCTCCAGCTCAGCATCAAGGGCACTGACTGTCGTCGCATCGATGCCAACACCAAGCGCCAGTCCGTCTGCGGATCGAGAGCGTCCAAGCTGGGGAGGAGGGCCAAGCTGTGTAGCGGGCATTCCATTCCCAGAGGATGACGTTGCCGAAGTTGGCGATGGGCTGCGCTTCCGATCTGGCGTTCCGGACGCCGGAGACCCATCGAGGCCCGGGTGCGGTGTCGAGGGTAGGGATTTGCTTGGAGGCGGCACAGGAGGCAGGCCACCCTTGCCAAGGCCCTTGAGGATGGAGCGGGTCTCGTTCAAGAGTGTATGGGCACGGTCGTGTTGGCCTCGGCTGACGAGCGTCAGTGCACGCGTGAGCATGTCTGAAGTGAGCAATTCCATTCGCCTCTGAACCACGCTGGGGTGGGGAGGAATAGGTGGCGCATTCTGCCATCGGCTCTTCTGGCTATGGGTCGGTGGCAGCATAGTAATGGCCAACAGAGACGGTCGGGGCATTGGAGCAGTGGTGCCGTCTCTCAAGATGTCGCCCCAAGTGAGATCAGCTTGGATAAGTGGGACTTCTTCGACCGAAAGAGTTCGCTCGGTGTCGCTGTCCATTGGACCGCCCAGGGCTTCCAATCCTGAAACGATGTTGTCCCAAGGATCCGGAGGGAGCTGCTCCTGAGAAGACGTATCGGGGAGGATGACCAGTTGCACCAGAATATCGCGCTTGTCGCCGAAGCGAAGGTCGCCAAGAGATGCCTCGGCATCTCGCCCCGTTGCTCGCTTGGTTATTTGCAGAGCGCCACTGATCTTGTGGAATTTGGCTGGTGACCCCTCTGGGAGCTTGAGCTTGAGCTTGACATTCTGATGGGACAGGGTCTGCATGCTACCCAAGCAACCAGCCAAGCACTCTCGCAGCATCATCCAGTCCTTAACATAGGTATAAGATGCCTTGGTCCTTGTCGAGAGTTCGATCATGGTGTCAGGCTTGTGGGTCATGCCCAAGCCAAAAGAATGAATGGTGATCCTATAAAGTGTTTCTGGTTAGGATAATCTGCTTTGACAATAGGGATAGAACTCAACTTACTTTGCGGCTTCTGCTCTTGAAACAACAAAGTCGACAGAGTCAGCGTCAGAGGTCGACGCATCGCTGATGAGCAAAATAGTGGCAATCGGGTTGTTGTGTTTGCGCTGCATTAGAAGGTCCATGGCGACATTAGCGCCCTCAACCACGTCGGCGCGGTGGCTCTTCTGCCCAACGGGTTTGATCGCAGACAACACATTGGACCAACCAGGCCATGCCTTTGTGGTCATACCGACAAGAGGCACGCCGCCACCGCCGGAGCCAAATGTGACCAGACCCATGCGGTCCCTTTCGCCGAGTGTGCTAACCATGAATCTCAGAGCGTCACGGACGAGGTTGATCTTAACACCTTGCATCGACGAAGAAATAGGGACAACTACAACAACGTCGATCGGGACGTGAACAGTGCTGGGAAGGCGAGCAGCCTTGGTTGGTACGTTGGTATAGTCGGTTTGTGCTGTCGTGGCGGACTTGTGGCCCCACGAAGAGGCAATGGAGGAAACACGCTGTTGGCCAGCCCGGCCCCAGTCTCCATCCTCATCCGTTTCAGACATCTCGCCGCGGTCCATATCAGGGCTTCGAAGGGAAGGAGGAGGAAAGTCGACGGCGTGCAAGTCCAGCAAAGCTTGGTTCCACAATTTGAGCTGGTTTCGGTTGTCAAATCTCAGATGGAACTGGGGCAGTTCGGCCACAGATAGATTCAAAGTTAGAATATTCTCATCGATAGCTCCAGTCTCCGTTACATCGTTGAGGTGTTTCTTGATCAAGATGGATCCCTTGAGTGTGCAGCGGGTCGCTGGCTTTCGTTGAGCACCATTGTCGTCCCACTGGGGTGGGAGCTTCTTTTCCTTGACACAAATGAGCATCTCGGAGAAGAGGTAGCATTCCAATTCTTGCCAGGACACCTTGTCTTTGCCTACTCGTAGCGTGCCGCAGAGCCTCAATTGTCCGAATCGGTCGAACTCTAGGCCATGCCAGTTATCAACACGGCTGCGTAGAGTCTCCGTCATTTCCTCCAAAACATCGGCGGACTCATAAGGATAGAAGCGCGTGGCGTTTGATGTCGGTGTCGGAGAGGGCGACACTGCGCGAGGAGGGGCAGTTTCCGCAATACTTGAGTTGACACCCACTTGTGATTGCACCGGTGAGCCGATATCCTCGGGGTCTGGTCGCCAATTGTTGTCCGGAACTTCAACCGTAACAAGGCACGTGAGCGTCTGCTGTTGGCGAGATCTGTTAATCGTGGGGAACTCGGAGCGAATGGTAACAATCGGGGGCGGAATAGGATTTCTCGTTGCTGGGCGGGGGCTGCTGGGCGTCGTTTCCATTGCTTGGACATCATATTCGTGGCGCCATTGAGAGCCGCTCTGCGCTGTCTCTGGGTAGCCATTGGATGAAGCCATACCGGTGCTATCATTGCGAGTATGCCTTGTAGACCCATAACGATCTGAGCCGGCGTCTCTACCATCGCGATGACTTCCCTTTCCAATACTCGAGCTGGACACTATCGGCCGCCTCTGGGCGCTATCAACACTAGGCGGTCTCGCTGCCTGGTTCTCCCAGGCTGGCACCGGTGTGACAGTCTCAGCCCTTGACTCAGTGCCGGCAGTACGAACCATGTTGCTGATTTTGTCTACATTTGAATTAGCGGCATGATTCTGCGATTCTGTGCGTCTAGATGACGAACTGATGTCCAGGACATTGCCGCCTCGGCTGGAGTCAAGATGCAGCGGGGCATCACAGGCTGGGCAATATTGTGCCTCCATTTCACGGATGAACTCATAGAAGCAGGCTTCGTGGGAGACATGGGAGCAGGAGAATTGCAGGATACGCTCGCCACGCAGGGTGTGCTCAAGTGGCTCCTCGCAAACCGCACATTCGCTTCCAACGAATGTCCTGTCCCGCCGCATGCGGCTTCGATCCGCGTTGCTGGACATGACGTTGTTGTCGATGCCCCCTACTCTTCTAGATGTAGCGGTGCTAGTAGTGGCGTTGCTTGCAGACCGCCCTCGTTGGAGAGAGGCGGTGCTGCGTGCTGCTGGAGAATTGTTGAAAGATTGGCCTGGACGGGGTTACGATTAGTGACTTTTTTTGCGATATATTAGATGGCATAAGCAGCCATCGTCAAGGGGAGGCAAGGGGAGAGACAAAGAGGGGGGGCTAAGGGGACGAATCGCGGCGCATATGCTATGTAAGGGGGGGCGTATATGAAGCCGGCGTGAGAGATGAGAAGCGTACCCTCAAGATGGAACGGAGCATCCGTCGTTGCACTGCTCCCAGGCCTAAACCGAGAGCTGACCGATCTTGTTGACCGCGGACTGGCGATGATGCCCAGGTCTCCCAGAGCGTGTGACAGGTCTGAGTTCTTCCTCCGCAGGCCGTCGAAGGGCTGGTTCTTGTGTTTTCGGCTGAACATTGGAGAGCCACTGGGGTGGGTCACCGGCTAGAATCAATAATCGAAGTCTAAGAGCTGCGCTTGTCTGCTTTTGCCTGACTGCTCTTGCGTGTTTCAGCAAGTGCCTCTTTAATCTTAATCGGTGCGTAGAGAATGTCGCAAGTTACTGAGCATCTGACTAGTGGACTTTTTGGATCGACGTAAGGTTGGGCGTGGCGTTTCAAGAGCGCCGCGGCGAAAAGGCAAATGTAAGAGAGAAGGCAAGAAATGCTAAAGGAACGACAAACACCGGAGGTGGGGAACAGACGAGCGTTTGTATGCAGAACAGGTGCGGCAGACGCAACGCAGGGTGAAGAAACAAGGAGAACAAAACGAAAGGCGCTCCGTCAGGTAAAGAGTAAAGTAGTAAAGTCGTAGTCGTAGTTGCGTAGCAGCACTACTAGCAGCAGTGATGGGACGTGGGATTGGAAAAGGAAAAAAGCAGCTGCGTTTCTAGCTCCTGGTTCGACAATGGCTGGCTCTTAGACTGCAGAGAGCGGGGACCGCGTGCGCATGATGCTTGATGGCTGCAAGCCACCCAGACGATAGCGGTGCCTAGATCGGGACGCTGGCGATTATAGCACGGGGTGAGATGAGACAGAGCTCGAGCTACCGGTCTCTGGAGGCAGCGCCGCTGACGGGCTGAAGGAATGGACGAGCGCGGCGCAAAAAGGAACGAGAGAAAAGAGTGAGGGTTGAGGCGAGAGGGGGAGCCAGGTAGCAGAAGAGAAAGAAGGGAAAAGTGAAGAAGATCCGAGAAAAAAGAGATTGAGGGCCTGTCCGTGGAAAACGGTACTTCGCAGCTACATATCTGGCATGCCATCCGGTACCAGGGAAAAGGGGGGCTTGACAATTTGCCTTCTAGCGTTCCTAGCCTGGGTACCCAGTTATCCGCTCTGCAGTCTTTTTCATCCTCTTACAACCCCGGGCACATGCTGCAGCTGATGCTGGTTCCTGCGTTACAGACCTGGTCAAATGGCCTATCACGATTATGCTAATGCTACACGCATGCAGGAAGAACTTGCACGGATCACTGTGCTTGGTGCAGTGTGATATCAGCGGCCAAGTGGTTGATGCTGAGCTGCAGCTGTACTCCCAGCCCAGCGGCTCTTCCAGAAATGGCGATGGGCCAGGAACCTGGTAGCGGTCGATAGCCTGCAGAAGTAGCCTGCAGGTACCGCCGTATTTTGTTGGTTGACCGTCGACATTTGGCAACGACGGAGTTTTGTTAGCAGCATGCACCTGCCTGCTTCACCAACAACATGCATCCCATTGGACGCATGTACGAATGCCTTTGGCTCTCTCTATTTCTTTTCTCTTTCTAATTTCTTATTTCTTCAATGCCATCCCGTGCCGGGAGGGCTCCATAGACCCTTTCAGTCCGATATACCTGCATGCTATTACAGAGCCCAGGTTGCTGCAGATCCCGGGCCTGCACGGTCCGAGCGAGATTAAACGTACTTGTGCCTCCACACGACAGCAACGGAGGAGAGAACTGTCAGATGCCGTATCGTGCAAGGTGACAGCAGAATTGCGACCGATAGCCAGAGTAAGAGCAGGTCCAAGCAGAGAGCACAGGCATCCGATTCCGCACTGCAAGCACACAGATGGGCACGAGCACAGACAGGTAAAGGCACAGTCATGCTAACAATATCGTCACGCAGTCGCCGAATCGCAAAGGCCGCCGATTGGGATGGATGGATGGAGGGATGGAATGGCCTGATTGCTTTGCATGACGGAGACTGGCCGATGCGACGACGACGAATGCAAAAGAACTGGCATCCCATCCTGGACTCTGACCAAGACCTCTGACCCAGACTCTGACCCAGACATCGCATGGCCATGCTGCTCGCCTTGGCCGCCGGGTGCCTGGCTTGTCCTCCGCCGCTGAAATCCCTACCTGAGTATTCATGCGAGCCCCTGTCATCGTATCCCGAACTGGACATGGTCTGCATGGTGGTGGGGAGAGCGCCGTTTGTTCCCAATTCTAAAAGGCACATTTCATCAGGGCATGCCCGGCTTGACGCTAACCTTCTGCTGGTCTTAGTCTTTTCGTCCGCCATCAACGCTAATTTCATGCACGTCTGCAGATTTGTGGTGTTAATCATTTCCAAATACCTACTGTGCCGCCGTGCAGCACTTGGCCTCGCCCATCATTAAAGCTTTAATTTCCAGACGCCTAATGGGAACAGCACCGACCAGATACAGGATGAACATGGGATCCGTGCGTTGGGTATCCTCGCTTGCAAGACTTGACATATGTACTCGGACTTTCAGAAACAGTTCAAGGCACCAAAAACCAAGATGGGTTGAAAACTGCGTTCCAAGTACTTTGTCCAAACATGCATGAGTATGGAGCAGGTTCCTCATTGTAACGTGCGCCATTATGGGGGCTCTCTGATAATGCTGCGCAAAACCAAGTCTGTGAATTGGTACCCATCCTGGTCGGTGGGTTCCGTAGTCGCTTTTCTCTAAGACGATGGAGGAAGAGCACTATGATGCAAGCACCAATAAGATCTCGCCTGAAGAGTCCCAGGCAAGTTTGTTCGGAAGCGATGAATGCATGTCACAGAGTCCGGGGCCGCTTTGTGCCGCGCAAAGAAAGCATCTCAGCCGTATGACCAAGTGCCGCACTATCCAAGGTCTATGCTTTCTGTTTACCAAATTTTCTTCGCGCATAGCGAGACCACAATGGCCGAAGAAATGATCCTACGCTTACCTACTTGTCGTCCGCATGGGCTCGCCCGAAGCCTCACGGAATGGCTTCCGGCATGTGAGTTAGTGCTGGTAGCTTCAAACTTGCGTCTCAAGCCAACTATCCTAGCCTCGCGTGGCGAACGGTGGATATGGCCAGTTTTGTCGGCCTATGAGAGCGCAAAGAGGAGCGGGCAACTTGTCTTTGCTTATAAAATAGCACTGGAGACAAACGCCTTTCCAGATTCTGCATTCACCATTGCGGAGCAGCCGCAGAAACGGCCCGCGGTTCGAACCCTTTGCCATGATCCTCCTGCTGCCAATTGACCTGGAGGTGGCAATAAACGGGAGCTTACCATTCAAATGAACAGCATTCTACCTTCATAGTCCAAATCTAATTATGTACCACAGAGCACTGGCACAGTCGCTTGTGAATAGTATCGCCAAGCGCTAAATACCAATCACACAGACGCGCGGGAGCACACAGACGACCAGCCATTCGCTTTTAGCCAGAAGACGGGGATACATGATATTTACCCCAATCCTTCCGATCCCAGCCTTCGGGCAAACTCCTGCTTCTGGTGCTACTCACATACAGGTAAGATCGAGCCAGTGGGATCCAGAGATTTCGTGCTGCATGTCTTACATACCCAAATCTCTACTTGCGCTTGGAACTATCTGCGTCTTTTTCTCACCCAATCTGCTAGCATACGCTTGTATCCAGATAAGGCTGCTACGCAGTAGTCCGCCGATTCGCTAGTTGCAATGCGACTTCCACCGGTCGAATTGCACAGAAGGCGCCGAGTCATGGCACGACGACAATATGGCTGTTGAGCCCAGAACCGGTCTGACACTGTTGCTTGGCACTACTGGGGCGCATATGCCACTGATATCGCAAATGCCTTAACACTCGATCTTGGGGCTTTGATAGATACTCTCGCTCGTTGACCCCAAGAAAGTAGCTTAGAAGGACAAATGCAGCAGGACACTGTGACGGAAGCACTAGCAGCATCCTGGTAGTTCCCTTGTCGGAACCGCGCCTGTCAGTACGAGAGCGCTCATGAGCTCATGAAACTGCTATATATGCAGCTAACATGCATAGCCTGAGGGTTTGCCGCGAATGTCATAGCAGAGTTGCATTCTGAGTCCTCGTGTGCTGCGGGTGCCGCAATACTCATCACTTGCCCGTCCCAAGTCTTAATTTACGAGCACAGAACCATGGCGGTGGGAAAGCAAGGGTTGAGCAAATACCCAGCCTATCTCGTCTTCGACTCCTCCTCCACACTCAGCTCAAAGGAACCGACCCGGTTGACATGGCGGGCTGCACAAAGCGACAAAAAGAGAATGGACAATTGCTAGCACTACCCATACCCAATCCACCGGCCTGGACCCGCTGGGGTCTCCAATTCCACATGTCCCAAATGAAACAAACGTGGTGAGCGGTGCCGTTGGGTCTCTTTTCCTTACCTCATCCTGGACAAAGGCTGCAGTAGTGCAGTCGTCGCAAAAGAAACTAAGAATCAAAAAGACTCTCGAATGCAGCTTAATGTGGCATAGCATCTACGGCTGGCTATGTGGCGTCTCGAGCTCGCTGAACTACACCACTTCGATATATCTCCGCCGTCTTAGCTGCATGCATCACCTCAGCTGCGGTGACTATTAACGCAGCTTTGCTGTTGCTATTACTGGCAGCAGCGTCGCAGGCGGGAGCCGGCTCGGTTCTCCTGCATGGCGTGAAGCATTTGGAGACATTTCCGCGGCGTATCAGTTGCCCAAGAGCGTCTTTTTGCCACCCTTCACCTTTAGCTTCACCTGCGTCCCGAGTAATGCACCCCCGTCGTCCCGATACTACTTGCTGGTTGTGGTATGAAGGGACGGCGTTTGTGTTGCAAGATGTCACAAACGAGAACTCGCAGCTGCGGGGGAGTTGTGATAATTCCTTGCATGGATCTGGATTGCAGTGGCTGGCGTCATCCTCAAACGATATAGCTAGTTAGTCCACGGCAGTTCGCCACATGGCGTTGTTTATTTGCTACGCCTTCCCTCTCTGCCCTTTTCTTTTTTCCTCTTTGAATCACGATGGTGCACCGGAACATGGAAGAAACAAGCCGAGTCAATGGCTCAATGGGCCTGGCCACGTCCTGGCGAATCACATTGCACGAGACCGCCAGGGAAGACCAAAAGGGTCGCACTGCCCGTGGGACCAGGGGAGCTGGGCAGGGGATCATTTGTCGAACGATATTCTGCAAGGCACCTGCCTACGCTTGTGACGACAATGCAGAGATTTGCATACCTAGTCTCCGGATAGACTACAGTAAGCGCCTGAGTGTGCGTCCTGGTGCATTCGTCATGATGCAACATTGCTGGAAGCTTCTTGGCATTCCAACAAGCAGGAAACAGCTTGGCCGTTGAATATTGGCCGACTACATTAGCCGATGATCTTTTCGTTTGCAGCAGCAAATCCTGCTACTCGCGCCGCCGCCGAAAGCCGCAGGACAGAATATCTTTCCTTCAGTTTACATCATTAGGCTATGATTCGCCGTCGCGCCTTAAACGAGGCACTAGAACCGCCTTGATTGACTCGTGAGCCAAAGCTGAGCAAATGCTATAAACGACACGATGCCTGATATAATCCAAGTCGTCCACGGCGCAACACCCCATACTTAGGTTCGCCTATTCTAGGGTAGCAGCGTCTGCGAAGCGACAGACGACTTGCATGTTCCAGACCACATCGCCGCGCTCTTGGACAAGAAGCATAGGTCGAAAGGAAGCGCTAGGCGCGTTTACAAAACTCCCCGGTGGCCGGGGTTTAGGCAGCGATATACTTGTGAAGGTCTCTCCAACACATTTCTGCACGTCGGACCCAAGCGGCGTTAACTCTACCGTGACATCGGCTTCAACGCCTCCCACGGCCGACGGCATATCGGTCCGGTGGGTTCTCCTAACTGCCGTAGGCAGCGAAGAGACACTAGGTTGTCTATCAAACTTCATATCCCCCACTTCATCTCATGGCAGTAGAATGATGTGTCATTTAACCCGGGCATGACTCGCCGTGGCAGAAATCAACCATTCTCTCAGCAAGGGGATGAGCGCTATCCTCCCAACTCTTCTACTAGCCCCCCAATTCGAACACGGCCAGCGGGGGAAGAAGAGAAAACAGGCACGGACTGATCCGTCTGGCCGAGTTCATGAATTTCCAACTGGCTTCAAGTTACGCCACACCCGCTTGGCGTCCCGCCCGGCTCCAATATCTTCAAGCCACTGTCCACAAGCTGAGGTAGACTGAAACGAGTTGATTGTAAACAGGGACTCCGGGTCGTGTGAAGAGCTGAAGTCAAAACGATTCCTCTGATCTCCCTGCTCTCGATACGGCTTATATGTCGTCAACTGACTACCAGCCACTAGTTCCAGTGTTTTTGCAGGCAGCTAGCCATCTACGGGTACGAAGAAGGCCCCTTTGCTTCAGGTTGCTCAATCGAACAGTGACTACTATCGAAACGGGAACGTGCTAAAAAGCTCTCTATCTGCAATTGGAAGACTCGAGAGCAAGATCATCTGGGCTAACAGTAACTACAAGCTATTCCGTCGCTTGTACTACCCAGATGTGGCGCCAGCTAACCTAGGAGAGGTTACAGCATTATCGCTTGATGTAGTACTCCGTATATGCTGAGAATGGACCACGCCGCGATGACACCCATAGCGGAAGTTTCCGACCATTCAGGTCAACTTATTTTCAGACGAGAGCGCCGACTATCGCTAAGGTACGTAAACGACCAGAAAGCAAATTTGTTGCCGCCAAGAGCGCCAATATGAGACCGCCCTGTCTAGCTGCTGTGAAGGTAGGATAATGGCCGACCTTCTTCGATTGGCCTAAAGTCTCGAGCATGGTTCAACTAGAGCTGGGATGATCCTCGTACGTACCCTACTGGTGTCCTAGGTTGATGGTTCCTGGCCAAACATTTACGGCGAGGCTTACCATGATTTACTTGCAACATATGCCGGGTAATAAATCCTCCTATTGGACGAACATTTCTCCTGCGACTTACATAGCCAACCTAGCTGATATATGATCAACGAAAAGGATTCGCAGAAGTCAGTGCTATGCTGGGTTCTCGAACGGTCTGAAAATGCGCGTTGGGTTTGCATGGCACAAGGATCCAGTATGCATCGAATTAAATCCCTTGGATGCTGATGAGAAGGAGCAATTAGGTCTGCTGGATTGGCCCCCGTGACAGGATGACAATCCTTCCGGATCTCTTCCGTAGGTTTTGTCGCTATTTTGACCCTTTCAAGGAAGATTGTAACATCAAAGGCACTGGATGAGAGTATGGGCCTATTTTTGCGGGTACGAAAAATATGTTGAGAGTCGCCACCGGAAGTGAAGTCATCGCGTTTCACACTCTAGGAGAAATGTTTCTTTCACGTTTCGGTATCATGAGTAGTACTTGCAAAACTACACTTTGAGGCACCTATTTTTAGGTACTCGGGCAGAAAAAATGGGGATTGATTTATGAGCGTAAAGAGCAATAAGAAAATGCTTCAACTACTTCGCACCATTACATATTTTATTTACTCACGCATCACGCGGGTGTTGCTTGTGTGTCAATCTAGCGGTGTACTTTTATCACGCATTGAATAGGACACACGGTATGCACGTTACATCACAGGCGTCTGTTGTGTGACTTTGGAAAGGATCCGTGACTGCAACCCTTGCGGAAAGAAAAAAGAAAGAAACAAATGTGAGAAGGATTTAGGAAATGATGTGATGTGACGTTTCCATTTTTCTGTTTCTGTTTCTGCTCGCCTTTTTCTCTTTTTCTGTACCTTTTGGCTATGAATTATAGGATGGGAAAGGAGAAGGAGGTCCTTATGTTTCTTTTTTATCTGTTCCGGATATATTAAGGAGACTTTCTTTTTGTCACATCTGATAGTGCCGTGCCCAAAAAAGAAAAAAGAAAAAAAGAAACGCCCAAAGGGTAAAACGATAAAAAGGAAAGAAAATAAAAGAAAAGAACACAGAAAGCTAATCATAGGTAGTAGTTTTCTCACTATGGGATACTACTTTGTATTATCCCGTATGGCATGTGAAAATGAATAATGAGACGCATACTGTATCAACACTTGTTGACCCCAAATGGCTTCTGCGTAAACCCCTTTATCAGCAATTTTGGACTATTTTTGCAAAGATCCCGCCATGTCTTCCAGTGACGATCTCATGGCTTGGTTTTGTGATGGATTCGTGTTCGTCGCTCACTTATATCTATGGCGGCAGCTGGTCTTTGCTTCGTTCAGTTGATACACCGTCTTAGTGCGAGGTAGAAAAAGGTTGTAATAGGAAAAGTGAGAAAAAGAGTAGCAGAAAAGAAAAGAAGGTAAAATAGTATAGTAGGACTGTTATCTGATAGATGCTGTTGCGCGATACTTTTTGATGGACCTATGTCTATATCCCCCCCCAAAAAAAAAATTGGGTTACACTCAGTTGAATTAGAAAATGAGGTAGTTCAAATAGAAGACTCCTTTTCACTCACGGCCAAGTCAGTCAGTTATTCAAGGATGAGTACGGAGTTACAGATGCATAAGCACGGCTATCTTAGAGAGAGAGAGGGAGGGCAGAGACTTTGGTTTGAAACAGGGTGATACAAATTATAACTCTATTCTTTCTGAAGTTTTCATAAAAGGTATCAGCTACTGAAATACTTTTTCGATGCAACCGCTTGGTAGTCTGATGATTCTTATTCACTTCGTTGTCCTCTTTCTATCCTCAACATTGATTGCTGTAGACCCACCTAGAACAAAACTCCCACATACCCAGTTTGATACCAATTGTCGATGCCGTTGATGAATATACATATGCTCGACAGAAGAGCTTTGGGGCTATCCAATGGCACACGCCAGGCTCATCTCTCCATAGAAGTAACGCTCTGGAGACGTATTTGAACATCCCCTATAATAGGCCATAGCCCGAGCAACACAGAATGTGCCGACACATAGTATGCAGACAAATGTCCCGCGTATCCAAGAAGAGCTGATTGATTATGAACGTTGTGATGCTCCGGGTATCACTACACGCATCTAACAAAAAAGCACCATCCCGAAACCTCATTTCTTAAAAAATCCAGTTCCAGATTTGGCGGCAGGCCGGTTTCGCTTCAAGAGCAAGTCCTTGGAAGACTTGGTATGTTTCTTGAGTTTCGGTGTCATTCTTTCGTCCGTCTTCTTAGCCACCCGGTATACTGTAGAGTTCAAGACCTCGTCCTTGGGCCCAGCATCCAGGCGTGTAAGCCTCTTCTCTACTCCGGAAACCTTTCGCCTCTTCGGCCCTGAAACAGCATCGGCAGCATCTTCGTCCTCATCTTCGCTTGAAGAATCTTCCAAGAACTCGGCGGGGAGAACGGCAGGGATGTCAGATTTCTGCACTCGCTTCCTTCCGCTGCTGGCTTCGGATTTTTTGCTTTGTGATTTAGTGACGGATGCCTCTTCCTTGGCCTCATCAATCTTCTTTCGCTCCTCGGCTTGTTTCTTGAGAAGCTCATCACGCAATTGACGCTTGCGCTTTTGTGTAGCAGCTTGTCTGGTAGGATAGTTAGACAAAACAGGAACCTAAAACCTGGTAAGTGGCAACAGAGGAACATACTCTTTGGCTGCCTGTTGAGCAACTTGTGCGGATTTCTTGATCTGTTTAGCCACCTTGGTCGTAGACACAGCCTCAGGAGCTTCATCATCACTATCCTCCTCTTCCTCCTCTTCCTCGTCCTCAACTGCATCCGCTGTTCCAGCAATTGGATTTAATGATGACTCAAGAGGAGCCTTTGCTTCATCTTCATCCTCATCGTCAAAGACTTTGAGAGTGCCCTTGGTTGGCATAGGCACTTCTTCCTCTTCCTTCTCTCTCACTGGCAGCTTCTGCGCGGGGCTTGATTTCGCACTTGATTTCTTTGTGGCACTCGCATCTGATTTTACAGGCGTGTCTTGCATAGCCGCCCTTCTCCTAGTTTGAACGGGCATGTTGGTGATGAGATCCGGCGCTGTGAAAAATTCTCTTGAGATTGGCGTCTACTTCGACACGTCGTATACCGCGAATTGCTTGGCGAATCACCCCAATTTCTTCAAATTATGATTATGAATTGGAACAAAAAGCTTCTTTTCTCTTCAGATAGCTTGTTCCTTTATTTCCGAGCAGGCGTTTTCTTTTGCTTCTTCTCTGGTGTAGTCGATTGCGATTTGCTTGAGGTTCGAGACTCAAAAAAATTTCGGTGGGGCCTATGGGCGAGATGGCCGCCGAACTGCTAGCGCGTGATTGGCCGGCCGCTTAAACAAACAAGGTACGTCCAAGAGTAGCCTTTCAACTGCCGTCTCAGCCAGATCATCAGCCACTGATTCATGAACCACCAACGAGGATATTGCACTCGGGATGCTTACGAGCCAACAAGATATTGATTTTTATACATTTTACAATTTCTTTTCCATTGCAGTCACCAGCTTCTGCGAGGCTTGTCGAAAACGGTGAAGTGCTCACTGCAATTTGCTATTCCTGCTTTCTTCATGCGACTCTCTGGGTAGCTACTTCAGAAAAGATACACTTCTACTTCCAACCTAGTACTTTCTGATATCATGTCTACTTGCAGCTATTGCAAAGCTATACGGCCCCTAATAGCTTCAGCGCGGTCATTAAGAATCACCCCCGCAGCGCATTCTATCAGGCCACAAGCTTCGATAGTTGACAGCCATGGGCAAGTCCGGCATTATGCGGTACCAAAGATGAAGAGAGTCGGCCCGTCGCCTCTTGAAGTGTTTAACTTGGCTGAGATCCCAATGTCGTCTTTCATTGCCGTCATCGAGAGAAACGGAGAGGCCTTTAAGCGAGCCTCCCCTGCTGAGTATTATGATTGCGTCAAAAAATTCCACGACGCAATCAGTCGGGGCTCAGATCCATGGTCCGTGGCATTGACAGGCAGTATGTATCACATTAATTCTAACCCATCTCCTCTGTGTCATTGATTACTAACTCATCTTGAAGAAGACGGCTTCTCCGTTGAGGTAATCCACGACGCAGCTTGTATCATGCGACAAGTTCGTGGTCCCCGGAGCGCAGACGCATTCTCAAGCGCGCTTTGGGCAGCAGCCTCAGACGCTGGTTATCGGCCCTCCATACTGTCACTTGCGAGGCATCTTGTGCGGTCTGGTGCTTACGGACGCGTCCCCCAGCTCCGAAAGGTCGAGGCGCGATTCAAGCAACTCGTCTCGACAGCAAGAGACGCTGATGCTCTTACTGTGGAAGGCGAACTTCAGTACGAGCAGGGGAACTACGAAGCTGCAATCAGAGCGCTGCGACGGGCGCTGCAGGTAGGGACCCCAGACTTTGAATGGAAGCATAGCTGTCAACTCTGCGTGGGCAAATCATTGGTCAAAACGAACCAGCATGAAGAGGCTCGGGCATTATTTGAGTCGCTGTCCGGCATCGGCTTTGTTGAGGCGGACGTCGAGCTTGGCAAATTGCTTCGCGTAAGCGACAAGGATGCTGCAGAAAGGCACCTGTTCACTGCCGCGTCCAATGGGAGGGGCGACATGTTCAGCTTACTGTCGGAAATTGCCCTTGAGAAGGCTGCAGATGCTGGAGACGACAAGGCATCAAAAGAGGAATCCTTACGATGGGCCAAGGAGTGGTCAAAATTGGCGGACCCGCGCACAGAATACTGACAATGCAAATCCTAACAACACCGCCACAGACTCAAGGGTGGCGGTGAGAACGATGCGCGCTGTTGACCCAAGCTTTGAGTATCCGTGCAATTACTCCCGGCCCAAGGGTACTCAGATACGTGTAAGATAAGCATCTACTCTGAGTGCACTTCCGTACCATGTGCAATGGCGTGCGACACCCTGATCGACGCGAGATCCGACGCTTTGGTAGGACCATGGCACGGAGCGACGGCAAGACCTTGAAACGATGCAGGGAGGGCGCAGATGGTTGATCCCTCTTTGGATAAAATTGACGAACGTCCGTTTTCGCGAGCAAACAATTTGATGCCAGAATAATTCCGAACCAAATATCCCGCCGTCTTTCAAGTTTTCGGTTCTGGATCTCTGAATTGTGAGGACAAAGAAAAAGGGGCATCTCAAGATTATCAGGACGAAAGGTGCCGACTGAATGATTCCATACAGTTTCATTTATATGGGAGATTATTTGTATATAAGAAGATGTTATATCTATACGAGACTTCACTTGTGCGTTCGACGATCATTTGTCTATGTGAAACATGGAGAGCAGGGCATATAGATTTGGTGAATGCTGCAGGTAGGGCTATTGTAGCTGATCAAACCGCTGAACCAACACCTTGTAGAAGTAGAAGAGCTGTATTGCGTCACGCATGGCGATTTGTATTGGAATTCTGTACTTCGTTACTGGTGCTGGGAGGTAGTTCTTAGTTCTTCTGGGGACAGCGACAAGTGGCTAGTAACATTCCAAGTACACCCGTCTTCTTCAACAAGGCACTCAGAAGAAAAACTATCGGCGGATGTATCTCTTCCATCACCATTTGAAACCTTATGTATAGTCTAAATCTCGATGTTACCTAGGTAGTTGAAAGCCTAAAAGACAGTCCAAGATAGCGAGAGTGGCGGAGAACACCGTGCTCAGAAGTGAGCTGTAAGCTGCATATGTCATCGCTTAGAGCACGCACGGGCTCTTTTGAATACGGGTATGCTACCAAGAATAGAAAGGGTTATTCTGAATGCAGAAGAGGTGAGAGCTTCTAGAATCTAGGTTGAAGAAGGGGATAGCTTCAGTGGGTGGATTAAAGCTCATGGGCTGGATGCGTAGGTCGGGGTGTTACAAATAGCTGACGTTACACATTTGATGATTTACCTTCTGTTGTGGCTTGTCGTCTAATTATACTCGTAGAGCCTTTTTTGAGTACACGGCTTCCATGTTGAACGAGCTGCTGGACCGTGCTGGCATAGCTCTCAATGTTGGTTCAAATCCATCTCTAGAGTTCTATGTACATGTATGTACCAAGAGGATCCCTCTCACAATTTAAGCTTCTTGTCAACATCCAGAGGCTAAGCAAGCCACGACTGTCAACTATATCTTCATCTGTCCGTTTTTTTTCCCGCGCCGTTTGGCGGTCTGCGTGCACTTCTGTAGCCTCTCGTGGTTGAGCCACTTACACATAGCGCTGGAATGTCGATCTCGCTACGAGAGGCCATCCACAGGTGCTGATGTACATGTACGTCACATGCCACGAGCAAACTGCATGCATCATTTTTAAAAATAGACGTCCGCGGTACGCACTCGATATACATGTACAGTAATGGAAGCAATGCTGAGTCCTTGGAATCATCACCGTGCGTAGCTAGGTGCTGCTATTGCTGAATCATGTAAGATTCTAGACTACGTACTACTGCTGATGGCAACGCATAAAGTACTCATATAAATACGTCACGACTCTACCAAGCAACTTCACAGAGCTACTAGTAGTCCTTCCCCTGCTGCTCAGACTACTACTTGTACATGTTCAGCTGGCTAGGATAGCGGCAAGTTCCAGTCCCCTGTTTGCGCTCTTTGCTGCCTGTGCGGCTGCTGGTATGGAGTCGGTTACAAGTCCAAGTAAGCTGAGCTGCAAGGGGCTCAAGCCACTACGCCGCTCCACTTGGCAGACAAGTCCTACAGTAGGCTCAGGTACGCGGCATAGGCCCCTTGCCCGAAGCAGCAGTATTCCTGCATGTACGGAGCATTGCTCGTATAAGAGTAAAGTGCCGATGTTGCTGACTTGAACTGGCACGCGATGGGTGCTATACTGTGCTTGTAAGTGCTGGTAAAGTTGTAGAATATCTGCATGTGCAAGCATGTGCAAGTATCGGCCCGGCAAACAAAGCAATATAGTAGTACTTGTAGCTTGTACTATCCTGTGGTTGTATATGAGAAGAACCGCTCCTAGCAGTACCTACCTTACTTGGATTACTCGCTGTGGGATCCCCTTGCAAGCTTACCAATACCCAGTCAATCAATGCATGCAGCAGTACTTCGTATGTAGGCACACGCATAGGAGAAATTGCATGCATGCACGCGACCAGCGGTACGAGTAAGAAGCATCGTATCGAATGCAGGTACCGATGGGCCTCGCCTCGCCCTGCAGAAGCGAGAAACATCGATTCTTCAACACAACAGGCCGTGTCGCAGCCACTCCCACACGTGGCTGAGGTCTAAACGAGATTCATTCTGGGGAATGAGTTCAGTCCCGTGCCGTACTCCAGATAGTTTGCATTGTGAGACTGCCGAGCCCGCGCCTGAGCCCGCGCTCGCCGTCATCATGAGGTCTGCAATCAAAAAGTCTTGTTCTTTTGGCCGTCCAGCCGCAGAAACGGGCAAAGTGCGAGCCAAAAGGGGGAACCAAGCTCTCCACCGAGGCGCCGGCAGAGTTTGGAGCTACCGTGCCTTGGAAACAAGAAGAAAGCTACGACCACTACCTACGGCCAATCTTGTTTACACGGCGGCGCGCAATTGTTTCGCGTCTTAGGCTGGGGACTGCACTATACACTGCGGGAAATGACATGGGATCAGAATTATCGAAATATTGAAACGAAAGCTGCTTTGTTTTGTCTTTCAATTCTTTCTTCTTCGCCCTTTTAAAACATGGGTGTTTTGTTAAGGGGGCAGGCCAGCCCGGCAACGGCTGGGTTTAGTTTCCACTTACCACAGCCAAAACAGTGACGGGAACAAATCTGAGATGAGAGCTGATGACACACACAGACAGGTAAGATGCCGAGCATGGGATAAAGTACCTGCAAGTATCTACATGATTCATTCACGGGACCGAGACGACAGCATGGGGCATGTAGGGAACTTGCCCGAGCCTTGGACATCTCATTGGTTTGTTCCTTTTGCCAAGTTGTCCCCTGGCTGCCCAGAAGAGGTGGATTATGCATCGTATGCAGGTTAGGGCTTCCGATGTGTACGCTTTAGTGCTGCAAATTCAGGTATCGCGGCAGATTCCTTCTCAGATGCAATACGACAGCAACGATTGCCCAGCTCAAAAGGAAGGAAAAAAGCTTTTACGCGAGGAACTAACAGGGATTTCTCTTGGAATCAACCAAGCCCTAGGAGAGAAAATGAAGAAGCAGCCGGGCGAAGAGCCAAGTGGGAATAAGAGGAGCCCGGCAAAGCGAAAACTGTGTGCGAATTATGGAGCAATACCTCGGACCTCGTACTCTTCGGCGCTGCTGCCGTCGTACCTGTACCTGGACCTGTACCTGGACCTGTACCTGGACCTGTACCTGGACCTGTCATCGCGTGCGCTCCGATATGCATATGGATCCAGTCTCCTCGGCCCTCGTTACATGCCAGGAGTTTCCGTGGCGTCGGGTTGCTAAAATGGGACGCAGCCGGTGTCCCAGGGCCGTGGACCTCTTCGGTACTTTGCGCGCAGGTACCTTTGCACTGCGCATAGGAGAGGGGCTACTTGGACATGCGCACAGGGGCTGCGTACCCCTGGGGCCTCAAACAGATGGCTTCTACCCTTTGCATTCTCCCACTTGCTCGCCTTTTTTGCTGTTTGTTGACTCAATCCCTTGCTATTTACTTTCAACTGTATCAAGGACCCTGATGTTGTCATAATTGATGAACAGGTACCTGGTAACACTACTTGGAAAAGGTTGTGGTTGCGAGGGGCTCATGCGATCAAGTTTAACTTTGACTCCTTGTCGGGCCATGCCTCGCTCAAAGCTGTAGCTCGCTGCGTCTGCTCTGATTATGCAACCACCTCAGTCAAATCACGGCTGACGCTCTATAAGCAACGGCGGAAAGCATGTTTTCCATCTATTGGAACTGATACTATAATATGCTTTGGCTCTAAGCAGCTCAATGCCCAAAGCAGCTCATAACCCGCCGCTTACAAGCTCCAACATGGCCCAAAAAGAATAACACGTAATAAAAAGACAAACGAAAAAGAAGCAGCTCCGTTTGTCCTCTGGCCCAAGCAAAAAAACTCAACTTCCCGGCTGCTCCGCCATCTATTCTCCTCTTGTTTATGTAAAACGGCCAAAACAACATGGGCCCCCTCCGGCTGGGCTGAGAGCCAAAGTTTGACACCCCTGTCACGATGCAAGGTTGCCCTTCCCAAGATGTCCCGTCCCCTGTCCCTGCATCCACCTCTGTACTGTACAGTAGTGTGTGTACTGTAGAAAAAGAGAGAAGAAGAAGAGAGAGAAAGAAAAAATCTCACCAATACCACGGTGTACCTGCCCGACGCACGCCCGGATGCCCTTCCGCGCAAGTCTTTTTTAGTACTGCAAGGCCCTCTTATGCCCTGGCCCCGAACGCGTATTCCCCGAGAGGATGAGGTTCTGCGAGCTTTTAGTGTAGCTGTTCCCCCTCATCCCGGGACCGGTTTTGTTCCTTTTTTCCTTCTTTTTCCCCCTCGCTCTGTTTCTTCTTGTTTCTTACTTCTCCAGGCTTAATCCACCCTCCTGTGGTGCTTCTCTCTTTATTGACCTCCCCATCCGGAATGCCTGCTCCAAAGCCACTGTAACGCTCCTTTTTTTTTTTCCTTTGCTCAATCGAATCGATGAGAGCACTGCCTGGCTTTCTGCCGACCTTTGATTGCCGTCGCCTGTCTCAGCTATCACTTATCACAAAAAATCACAAGCCCCGGATTCCCACCATCTGCCGGATCTAAAGAAGCGCACTAGAGAAAACGAGCCTGCAGCATCACATCGATCGCCAACACCTCGAGGAATTTTTTTTTTCTTGTTGGCTCGTGTCCATTGACGTCGTTGGGCTTTAACTGTCTTTTATTTTTATCTTCGCTTTTTCGAACTGGCGGTTGACGATCTGTGCGCGGCCTGCATTGTCACTCTCTGATTAGGTAGCCAATCGGTTACCTGCTTGGCGCAACACTCAGTGTTTCAGGCCTCGCTCTCATACCACTGGAATTCTTCCAAACAACAATCTTTTCTTCCTCCGGTTTCCCCTCTTGGGCCGGCAACGCTCATTTTCTAGCCAACAATGCCTCGACTCATTTCAATTGCGCTGGGAGCGCTCACGTTCATCGCCACGACGGCCACGCTGTGCACTCAGATCGCCATCAGTGTAAGCGTTCCCCAGTCATCACCAGGCAGAACAACATCAAGTGTCGCTGCGGCATTCGAAGCCGCAATTCTGGTCCTTCTCGCATGGCTTGTTGCGACCGACATTCTGCCTGCATTACCAGGGCGGTCCAAACCGTTACGGAACATCCTCTATGGCCTCAAGATCTCGGCTTGTGTCATTGCGACTGTGACCTCCATCGTCGCTCTGGTATACTTGGCCCAGGCCGATGGAGCAGACAATCAACACCTCCTTGTTGGAGCTTCCATCACATTCGCACTGGCAATTACATGTCAAATCGTATACACTATTCATCAGTTCTTTTCCAACTCAGACGGCAGCAAAGACGTGGAGAACGGACGATCGCGCAAGGTTAACCTCAAGACCATCAGATACAGCCAGACAATGCCCATTACGGAGGAGACGAATCACACTGAACAGCTGGAATCTCAGGGTAATCGAAGCCGCTCCAACTCGGCGGACTGCAAGTCAATGGCTGAGACTGTCGCATCTTCCGTGACTTATGTGTCCCACTCGATTCGCTCCGTTTCAAGCAAGACCAAGATGCGCTCCTCAAAGGAGGGGACCCGCTCCATGTCGATGGATTCGACTGCCAACCGAAGCACCATGGGCGACGACGCTTTTGATTCCTGGGACACATCAACAGTAGACGTGCACAACCGAGAAGCTGTGATGGAAATCTCAACACCCACGCAAAGCAAGCCCCGCGGCCTCGAAACAATTCCTGCCAGCCCCGTGGCCAGCCGGAGTCCATCGCCACAGTCCTTTGTCGAACTTGAACCACCTCGTATTCAAACCCGTCGCCGAAGCCGAAGCTACAGCCCCGTGTCTATTCGACGAGAGCTTCGTGATCTGCCGGGCGCAAACAGCAACGAGGCCCATATCCATCCTCTCTTCCGATCTGACTCACCCGACCCGCATCCTTTTGCGACGCCTGGCACCATCGTCATGGCAGCGCCAGATGCGGGACGAGTCCTTTCCCGCCAGTCGAGCAACATATCCCTCAACCGTCTCCGAAGTGACAGCTTGCCGATCGCGCCTCCAAACCTGAACAGGAACGACGGCTTCGATTCTAGGTCATTGAGGACGTACGGGTCTGAGCTGGATCTCAGCAAACATGCACATGGTGACATGGACATGGTGCCTCCTGCGCCTGAATGGCTGCGCAGGGAAATATGATTGTGCCACAGATGGGGACTTTTAACGACTTGACGTATCTGAATTCTTTTCTTCTTCTTCTTCTTCTCTTATTTATTATTCCCTCCCTTTACTTTTTAACGAATTCAAAACCATTTTTATCGATTACATGGGAGAAACGCCAGAACACCGGAAACAAATGGAAAAATATAACGTTAGAAATAGGACATGGATGGAAACATGGCGTTGATACCATTTTGTTGTTGGCCAAAGTATTAGATGAGCGTGGCGTTGGATGCCCTTTTCATTTTCATTTGATCTTTGCCGCTATACCTTCTCTTTCTTCGGGGATACACATACAATCATATGTGCGTGCATATCCCTTTCCTCAACTCGCTTCGGCAGCAGGACTATATTAGCAAATAAAAAGCAAAATTTATACCTACTTCACTCAAGTCCAAGCGTTTATGATGTAGTCGTAGTGGGCGCAAATTGACTAATGACATGTGATTATGAGCCTCTTTTTGTGATGATTAGCCACATCTCTCAAGTAACCTTACCAACCTTACCTGTAGCGAGACTGTCTAGCAGCATTACCAATACAAGAAGGCGCAAGTGGCGCTAGAATACACCCATGGGCTAATCCGAGGCTCGGGAGCCAAGTCCTAAGGCTCGACTGGTTGGGGTACTTGGGCGCGCATATCGCGATGCACTGGGCACGAGGTACCCTGACCAGGCAGCAGGCAGTCGTGGCGTATGTCATCAACATGATGTTGGACTGCAAACATGCACGTATGAGTGTATCTGCATGGGCCTTGGGAAAAGTACAGATGCGCAATTACGCGGCCTTTGATGGCAGGTACCTTGAGAGTACTCCATATATCTGCAGGTATTCATGATAGCATAGCATCTGAGGAAATTTTGGATTTTGGCTCTTTTGAATCTAATTCTCTGTCTTGATGTGGCTAGGGATTAAGCACCAAGTACTATGGCTGAGGTCGTATCCTCTAATCAATAGTGAAAGACAGAATGAATTGAGGACGGATAAACACATTTAAGGTCACTAGGTAGTACATTGTGTTATAAGCATCCATATCAGTACCGACTCTCGTCTCAACGCCCGTGCTGGAGATCCTCCTCGTGGCCATACACAGCAGCTAAGCACATGAAATCTGCATGCATGTGCCCCAAAAAGCCACACAGGGAAGCAGCCAGCAGCCAGCAGCCAGCTTACTGTAGTAGTCCCCAGTGGAGTCCTTCAGTGCTTTTGCCGCTCTCTCTTTCTCTCCCCACCACTAAATCAGCCACACGCTTCTCTCGCTCGACCCCACCCTCTGCAAAGCCCAGGCGCCGCAGCCTGAATAACTTCCACCTCTTCCAAATCTGCCTCGACATTAACGATCCAGCGTATCGCCTCTGCCCTCGAGCGGCGCACTCTTCTGTCCATCTCCATCTACAGCGTCTCTCTCGCCGGCCGAATCTTGCGCACTCACAGCTGCTGCCCGCCTGCGAACGACGACAGCGAGGCCTTCCGCTCGACCTTTTTCTTCTCCCCTCCCATCCGACGCAGCCACTTCGCTGCCACACATCTGCCCATCATGAAGGTCACATTTCGAGTACGTCGCCAACTTTAGTCCGACCTACGCGAGGCATCACACGAGCTTCAGAGTGGCTACGATGCCTCTCTTTTGCTGCCAGCCGATGCTTTCTTTCATGCTGCAGGCGCTGACACTCCTCTTCCATCTAGGATCTCAAACAACAAAAATTCGTCCTCGATGTAGAGCCCACAGACCGAGTACGTCTATAGCTATCTATATTTGCGAGAGCTACCCTTATTATCGCCGCTTTTCGCAGTCGTCGGAATCGACTACTAACTACGCTTCTCTCTATCAGATCTCCGCTGTCAAGGAGAAGATCGCGGCCGAGAAGGGCTGGGAGCCCAAGACCCAGAAGCTCATCTACTCAGGTTTGATATACCCTGGCTTCGCACCGTTGCGCTGCCCTGATTCTGACCTCATACAGGCAAAATCCTGAAGGATGACGATACCGTTGAGTCATACAATATCGAGGAGAAGGGATTTGTCGTCTGCATGGTGAACAAGGTACGCCTTGACATCGGATACCTTTGTAGCATTCATTCGCAGTCTAACCTTTGCCAAAATAGCCCAGGCCCGCCGCCGCCGCCGCACCCGCTGCCGCTGCAGCACCGCCAGCTACTCCTGCGCAGCGAGTTCCTAGCACACCTGCTGTGCCCCCTGCCCCTTCTCAGACTTCCAGCCAGGCCCCTCCTCCAGCAACACCGACTCCTAACCGCTCCGTTGAGTCGCCGTCCGGCGGTGTTTCTGGTTTGGCCATGGGTGCCGAGCGCGCTGAGGCCATCGCCAACATGGAAGCCATGGGCTTTGAAAGAACCCAAATCGAGGCAGCTATGCGTGCCGCTTTCAACAACCCCGACAGAGCTGTTGAATATCTTTTGACTGTGGGTACCACGTAGAACCATCACTTGGTTGCCAATTTTTACTAACATGAGCCTCGAAGGGTATTCCCGAGAACATCCAACAAGAGCAGCAACAACGGGCAAGCCAACAGCAGGCCGCCGCTGCCGCACCAGCTGCCGCCCCTACTGGCAATGACGATGACAATATTAACCTATTTGATCTCGCTGCCCAGCGAAGAGGTGGTGGTGCCAGCGATGCCCCTGCGGCCGCTGCCGCTGGACAGGGCGATTTGGGCAATCTTGATTTCCTTCGCCACAATGCCCAGTTCCAACAGCTTCGTCAAGTAGTCCAGCAGCAGCCCCAAATGCTCGAGCCTATCCTCCAGCAGCTCGGTGCTGGCAATCCCCAGCTTGCCCAGCTGATTGCTTCAAACCCAGACCAATTCTTGCAGCTCCTTGGTGAGGATGCTGAAGATGACGTTCCCCTACCTCCTGGTGCCCAGGCCATCTCTGTTACAGAAGAGGAGCGCGATGCGATTGAGCGGGTTAGTATTCTCCTCTGTTGTTTCTTCATCTGTATTATTGATGAATGCTCTTGTTAACAAAGCCTACAGTTATGCCGACTTGGATTCGACCGGGACCAAGCCATCCAGGCCTACTTTGCCTGCGACAAGAACGAGGAGCTTGCGGCCAACTTCCTCTTTGACCAACCAGAGGACGATGAGCCACCGACAAACTAGGAAGACTTTGTGGAAAGCTGAGAAGTCGTTGGAGCGTTTCAATGGTAATGAGCAAAGGAAAGACATGGGAAGACAAATGGAAGATTATTTTGATAATTTGGCAATATTAAGGCGTAGGATGACCTCGTGGGACGAACGACCGTAATAATGCTGCTGCTTTTGAAAATTCAAGTATCATTTACGGGTTGGACCTATTCGAAAGAAATGAAAGCGCTGGCCTAATTCCAACGCAGGACAGGGGGAACAAACGAGACGAGGACCGGGGACGCTTTGAGAGGTCATATGGAAGTTACTTACTCTGATATCAAATTTGGTAAAAAAAAGTCGTTAAAGCAAACTTTGTGTCTATATCCATTGAATCGTGAAGAGTAAGCCGGATATGTATCTAGGATGGCACTATGCGAACAAATTGAATAAAAAGTTCTTTGGTTTTGTTATTCATACCGACTTAATGAAACGAATGAATCAGGTTTGTTCTGTCCATAACTAGGTAGGTACATGTAGTCCTCAAAGACTCGAACCAAAACCCCAGTCCGTAAAAGCATCTTGAGGGGTATTATCATAGTAATTCTTAAATATCCTTCCTTCCTTCCTTTGCCCGAGCTAAATTTCCTTCCTTGCTCTTAGGAGTGCGCAAACGCCGATACTATGCCGAAAAGCAAAATTTGAGAAAGCAAAAAGCAAAATTGAAAGAGAGAGAGAAACGTAAATGGGAAAAGTCGCCCAATTCTTTTGTTATCCAAATCAAGCTTCTGCAGGAATGATTGGTTCGCCATTTAGCCCATATTGTATAGCCTGTTTCCCCTTCTTGCCCTTCTTCTTCTTCTTCCCCGAGGCGTCCTCGTCCGCAAATAGCTCCTCGCGCTTCTTGCGCATGATTTCAGCCTGTTCATCGGCGACGCGCTTCTGCTCGGCCTCAAAGTCATCCTGGATCTTGCGCTGCTCGGCCTCGATGGATTCCACGGATTCAAATTCAATGCCCGTAAAGGCCTTGTACTCGTCAATGTCGATCCGGACCGTCTTTTCGCCTATAAGCGCGGCGTTGAGGAGGTGGGGGCAGTGACGTTCTTCGCGATTATACTTTAACTTTACGTGTCGGCGCTGCTTGTTGGGGAACATGTGGGAGATCATCTCGAATTCTGTCCCAAACATGCGCAGGCCTCGATAAAATAGCTCGGTTTCTTCATCGGTCCAAATGTTTGGTCCCTTTAATTTTGAGGTGTTCATAAACGAGCTACTGGTGATGAGTCTGGTGAAGTCGTTTTCTTCAACAGTCTCCATGTCCCCTCTTGCTGCGGCGGCACGGGCATGTCGATCCATGACCAGTGAACTCTGATCGATGATAATCTGGCCATCGACAATTCGGAACTGTGGGCCAGAGGCAGGTGCCGGTGAAGACGCGGCGGTTGGTGTGGCGCTTTTGCTCTTGATTGCCGGGTCTCCTGGTGCTTCCGGAGCTTCTGACCCATCACGGCTAGTGTCGCCCATCATTTTCTTGACTTTGGATCTTACTCTCGCTTGTCGTTCTCGCTCCCGTAGTTCGTCGTGGCGGCTGAACTTTTTGCCAATATGTAAATCTTTTGTCAAGTCGGTCATTTTTAGGTTTTGCAGATCAACAATCTGTGTTTCTGCATCTTCTGGTGTTACTGAGCGCGCTTTCCTCGCTCTGGTTCGGGGTGTTGTTGTCCCATCCTGAGTGGACGCCTTGCGTTGCCTAGGCTTGGCAGCCGCGGCACCACTATCGTTTTCTGATGCCTTGCGCTGACGCTTTTTGGGTCGTGCCTCGGCGTCTGCATCACCCTCAGCACCCTCTGCTGCTGAAGTGGGTGCTTTCCTTCTAGTTCTTGTCTTCGGCGCTGTGGAAGGTGCTGGTGTGGCTTCCTGAGCGACTGGTGGTGAAATTTGTGATGCATCTGTGCCTGCTGATGTCTCGGGCGTAGTGTCTTGGATATCTTGCGATGGGCGTGGTGGATCTCGTAATTCTGGTGCAATGTTGTGTTCTTCAACTATAGGCCGTGGTTCTCTTTGTTTTTTTGCCTTGGGCGGCTCCAAGTGCTGCGCATCTCTTGTCGCAGCTTCTACTGCTGTGTTGTGAGAGCTATTTGTCGCCTCTGCAATGCTTGGTTGTGGTGTGTCGAGCAGTTGACCGTGCTCTTGGGGTTTAAGGCTATAGACATCCTGAGTTGACGGCTCAGATGTGATAATGGAGCTGGCTCTCGCAATATCTGAAGATTCTGGTGAGGACAGGTTTTCCGACTCGCTTGTGCTGGCGGTAGTATTTGAATTCTCTCGAGCGTCGAGGCTTGGGCTTTCAGCAGCCGCGATCGATACGGGTTCCGGCTCGATGACCTCTTTCTCGGCTTCGACGTCTGCAGCGGGGATCGCGGGGCGTGGTCGTGCAGATGGGATCCTTGGTTTGAAGGCAAGGCCGCCCTTCTTCTTGAACATGGAACTCATTTCGGCTTATTGGTGTGGCATGTACAGTCAAGCGCTACCGCTGGGTTGTGTTTACTTCCATTTGACGAGTGAACGGCAGAAAACAAACGATGCAGCGCCGAGCTGAAAGATAGGAAAGTTAGTCAATCGTAATCGGCCAATTTTTTTTTGCAATGCGCCAAAGGATTCCTCGGATAAGCCAGAAAAGTCGGTTGCAGAAGTGGGGTGCATGACAAGCGCATCCGGGCTTTAGCCGAAACATGCATACGATAAGCAGAAAACTCGATCAGGCTAGAGCTGCGCTAGGCTTGTTTTGGCGCGCAGACGTGCCTCTTTGCTTTGCGAGGCAACTTCGAAATTTCAACTCCTTGACGACTCGGTCTCTGCATCTCCTCCTCGCTGACCGTCGCGCCCTGCCATATGAACACTTGCGCGCGCAGTCCAAGGACGACATCAGCCCGAGAGTACTCTTTGCTTCTTCTTACCCGCCCCTATTCGCCTGCCACCCTCCCTGCCGGCCCTCCCTGACGCGCCTTCTCATGCCTGTGGCAACGACTCCCTCTGCCTCGCCTCGTCCGTCCACGCTTGTGAAGATGGACGACAGGAAGAGACCCGCCATCAGCGGCGCCGAGGATCTGGCTCCTCCTAGCAAGAGGGTCGCCATCAATGGCTCCAAGGCCAAGGACGACAACGCGGACATGAAGGAAGAAACCTGGATCGAGGTAAGTGTCGCATGATCCCACTCCCCGTCCCATCCGCCCACGAGACACCCCGGTATCGGGATTGCACCTCCTCGTTCTGTTGGGCATGTTGCTGTCCCGCAACCAATTCCGCTCGCCCTGTCAGCTACAGCCCTTGTTGGGGGCGTCGTTGCCGGATGATAGTGCTCACCAAGCCAGTGATGTTGCTCATTGCTTAGCGAGAGCGATTAGCGGCTTCTTTGCTCCCCAAAAATCCAAGAGAAAAACAATTCAAAACCAGTAATACGCTCTGCATATCAACCCTCTTGCCGCGCGCTGTCTATATCGTGATTCTATTTCAGCGCGTCATTCATTCCACGCAACGACCAATATCATAACGAGCAACGTGGCGCTGACTGGACATAATCAGGTATATACAAAGGGAGCAATCTACCGGCAAATGCAAGAATACAGCCGCAAGGCAGTGACGGCGGAATCGCGCTTGGAAGAATTACATAAGAGATCTGTGCATCATGACGATCATTTGCGAATAGTCGATGCATGGTGGCGACAGGTATGTGGACCTCTGTGATGTTACTGATCTTTTTTAGTCACTGTCGGACTAACATTCGTGCTACAGCTTGTCGAAGAGCTTGAGTTAATAGCCACGTCAAAAGTAACACTTACGGAAAAAAGTGGTACGTATCTATTTTCTGATGAATTGGTGGAGACCTCGAAGCCACAAAGCCACTGATATCTAACCCTCTAAATGTTGCAGATGGCCCATATCTCACAAGCGTCAATTTCAAGGATTTACATGACTTTCAAGTACACTTACAGGAAAAGGGAAAATCGATCAAAGCGAAAGCCGAAACGCTGCTCAGTCAACTCGCTGCTCTGCGGCAAAATATTTCCCCCAAGACATCTGAGCTGGAGAGCAAAGTCGCCAGTCTTCTGGCCGCCCAGAAAGAGTATTTCCTCAAACTTGACCGATTAAGCGGAGAAAAAGAGCAACTTTCGGAGCAACTTAATGCGGCGACGTTACGATACTTCAAGGCCGAGAAGAAATTGGATCGCGCTAAAAGTGCTCAGGTCCAGAGGCTGGAACAACAAGCATTTGCTAATGCCACACGGCCTGTTACTACACCTACCGAGGGAGCACCGGAGCCTAATGAAGCAAATGGCACTGTCAACGAATTATTAGTTAAATATGAAGAAGTCACAGCCGCCGCCGCGAAGCAAAAAGAGCAACTGGAAACTCTTCTCGCGGATCTCAAAACGGCACAGGAGGAAAATACGAGCTTGAAATCTCGACGCGACACATTTACGGACGAAGACTACATTAGAACTGATGTTTTCAAACAGTTCAAAAACCAGAATGAGGATTTGATTAAGCGAATAAACACCTTGGAAGCCACCAACAAACAACTTCGCGAAGAGGCTGAAAAGCTTCAGGCGGAGCGAACGGCATTCCGAACTCAGCTCGAAGCAGACATGAACCAGGTGGCACAAGATTATGAAGCTGATATTGCGGCGCGAGATCAGGATCTGACTCGCGTGCGATCTGCTCGGGATGAAATCCTCGCCGAAAATGTGCAGCGAAGGGCAAATGCGGAGCAAGAGAAGATTGCAATGGAGCACATCAAGGAACTAGTCTTGGCGAAAGAAGACAGGATATCGGCGCTCGAATTGGAACTTGCTCGCTTACAACCCACAGAGGACGAAACAATGGCCGACGCTGGCGATGCCGAGGATATTACGGAAGCGGAACTCCGGCAAAAGTATAAGAAGCTGAAGCAGGATTTCAACTCCATCAACCTTGAGCTGCCCGCAATGGAGAAGGCCTACAAGAAGATGAAGGATCTCGCTCAAAAGAAGGTGCTCGACTACGCCGCTTTGGAAGAGAAGGTGGCCATTCTCATTGCTGAAAAGAGCAAAGCCGATCAGAAATACTTTTCTGCTCGAAAAGATGCCGACAACCGAAACAGCGAAATCAGGTCTCTTAGACATCAAAGCGGAAAGACAGCCGAGATTATTGCCCAGCTGAAAGACTTTGAATCTCAGAATCGGACTCTGCTATCCAATCTGGAGAAGCAGGTGGCGGATCTGAAGCAGGCCAACGCGGCTCTTGTTTCTGAAAACAAGAAGATGGAGTCCAATAGCCTCGAGGCTGTCAGGCGAGCGGAATCTGTTGCGAAGCAAGTTGGAGAACTGAGCAGTTTGGTAAAGTCGAAGGATGCATCAACAGCTGTCATCAGAGAGCGAAATGCAACGCAAGAGGTCGAAGTCGAGAAGATCAAAGTCCGGCTGGAGCACGTACAGAAAGATCGAGACAACTGGAAGAACAAGGCGCTAAGTAACTCGTCAGAAGAAGAAGATATGCTTCGAGTACGTTTTCCTCTCACCACCCTGATACTTCCCTTTGGATTCGGGTTTATTCTAACCACTGTTGAAAATAGACCATGGCCTTGTGCACAGTATGCCGCACCAACTTCAAGAATACAGCCCTCAAAACTTGCGGTCATCTCTTCTGTAACAAGTGCGTGGACGATCGTATAAGTAACCGTATGCGAAAATGTCCAAGCTGTTCGAGAGCGTTTGACAAGATGGATGTTATGCAGGTTCACTTTTAAAATGAAAATTTTAAAATGATGAACTTTTCTGTCTTGTATCGCTTGCGTACTTGTGTTTATCTGTTTTGCATTGATTTCATTTCTTCAATCTTTTTCATTTTTTCGCATATGTTTTCACGGAGGAACGACTAGAAATTTACATCGACAACGTCACGAATCTATTCAAATGTGTTATAGGCGCACGGGGGGGATGGGGAGTTGCTAGCGGTCGGGTCCGCAGCGGAAGTTATATGACATCTACCAACTATGTGTCATTTTGGTTTTTTTCACATTTTTCGAAAAACAAGGGTATAGGGGTCGGCGTGTTGGACAATGTAGCACCAGTGTACGTTTACGAGCAAGGGACGATATGAGGGATGCTTCAACCTTGTACATAATGTGTAGAGGATGATGGGCGGACATTAAGTCGCTGCCCAATGGGTCTACGAGGATGGAGCTGGGTTGGATAAGAGAGAAGCCGCAAGTTTGGCGGGGTTTCTGACTCATTGCTTGATATGCTTTGCTTATTTTGTGCTTGCTATGTCCTGGTGCTTTGTACTCCGTAGCACACATATATACCTACATAGTACTGAAAAAACGAATCAACGGCTATCTGCGACTTGTTGAGCCGAAGCCTGTGCTCTCGTGACGAGAGGAGTTAGAACTTGAGCCAGAGCCGGAAGAGAAAGACTGTGAGCTCGATGGCCCAGCACCCCATCCCCGTGAGCCGTATCTGTCGTCCCGCCGATTATTGTTTCGATTTCCAGCCATGTAACCAGCCGCTGCTCCTCCAGCAAGCCCACTCCAAAATCCAGGTCTCCATCCGTGCTGCGATTGATCAGGCTTTGTTCCGGGATAAGGTGGTGGCGGATCGTTTCCTGGACCCCAACCGCCACCGCCGCCGCCGCCTCCTCCTCCACCATATCCTCTCCGTCCAGGAGGGCGCTGTCCTGGGTTCGTCCCACTTTGCCATGCAGAGTACACTATCCATCCAAGAACGGCAATGAAGATGACTGCAAATGCCCACGCGCCGAAATCCGTACCTCCTTCGCCGTCACTAAACCAGCGGCCGTTCGGATCCGCCACGCCTGGATACCTCTTCTCGCCCTTGTCGGTCAATATGAGCCTGTACTCGACTCCGCAGCTGCCTTTGAGGACATATGGATCATCGGGCGAAGAGTAGCCTTCACAGATGACATCGGTGCTGCCCAGCTTGAACTCTTCCGGCAGCGAAGCGGTGCAGCTCCATTCTACGTCCTCGTCGCCATATGAGGAGCCCTGGTTGGTGCAGCGCAAGACGTCAATTGCATAGAGGTCGCAGACGGCCTTTGATGAGATGCATTTGAGTTGCGGGACGGAGGCGACGCGGCGAGATGTGGTCTTTGCGCCATTGCCGCGTAGGGTGAGAGTTCGTACTTCTGAGAGGAGGATTGCGTTCTTATTGGGTCGGGCGGCGAGGGATTGGAAGGGAAAGATGGAGAGGAGGAAGACGGCGAGGGCCAGAGGTTCGAAGAACATGGCTGCTGACTTTTGGGGTCTTGGTGGATGTAGACTTGAGAGGTTATTGAGTTAAAGTAATTGATTATTGGAATAGTGCTTGGAGTAGCCTTGTGTATTATAAGGCCATGGCGCAATGTGCTGATATATGCTCTGTTGGATGAAAGTGTAGGGTTGAGAGTAAGTAAATGGTTGAATTTGAAACGACTTTCAGGCAGAGTCTGTTATAAAAAAGTGTTGATGCCTTAGTGTAAGGACACGATGTCCTGAGTGACTTGGGGGTGTTACGTGTGCGCGGATGTTCTCCAATAGACCAGCTCTAGAGCTCTGAAAGAGATTTAAGCAGTGTTTGCTCAAGCCCGTAGTAGCTTAGAGGCTGTAGCGACGAGTCAGAATGACGGCATTGGCTGCCTGCTGGGAGGTACGCTATCTAAGGTAAGTGCCTGATCTGTACGGAGCAGCAAGCGTGCTTTTCGCCTCATTCACAGATAGGCACGGTGAGCCAAGCTTCCTATCGGTTTCCTCATATGCATATTTCCTTGCTTTCTCGTCATACCATTTCCATCTTTTCTTTGCCAATTTTTTTTTGCCGCCACAGTGGCAGCAAGTGCTGCTCACACCGAAGCCAGCGCGCTGGAAAATTGGGCCAGAAAACCGTGGCGAAAACGCCTTGGGTAGTATATTTGATAAATCAATCCGCGGCATAAGACTAGTAGTCATCCATCACAATAAAAAAAACGCCCGAAATTCTGTAGAGGAAATCGAGGAGATTGAGGAGGCGTTCAAGAAGATGCGCTACATGTTCGAGAATGGATATGAACGGCATGCTTCGTAAGCCGAAATTGAACAGCGACCCAGGTGCACAGGAGAGAAGGATGCTGCAAGCATCCATAAATCGATAGAAGAGATGCTCATCGCCAACGTGAGAATGATACGCAGTAGTGCCAAGTTGCACACAGCTTGCTATATGAGCTTGCTGGCCAATATGCACTTCAATACAAAGTCAACTGCACTTGTTCAGAGCCGCCGCAGCCATTGAGAGCAGATGAGGCCACCAGGAACGAACTATGTTTTGTAATTGATTGGTGTAGTACCTGATATTCTATAAGACTCATCAGCCAGATTATAAGAAGTGAGTGTTTCACGAATTGCCTTATTTGCCATGTCGTAGGTTTAGATGGGCAACGGTGGGTTTAACAAGAATTTGGTAGTACAAGCCAAAGGAAAGAGAGAGAGCGATGTGCAATAAATTAGATGCGGTCAAACGACCAAGAGAGACGTAAGCTTGTACTGCTGCTACTGATTCAAATATTAGCTACATGGACTGCCTTGTGCTTTATTGCGCTACAGTAATAGCAACGTTTGTTCTTCTTCTTTGGAACGGCTGTAAAACGTACCGACTCCCTTCTTCCAGACCGCGAGTTGATATGAGTAGACAGGGCGTGGCGTAAGTCTTGAGCGTAATACATGGCAAGGTGTGGATGTGTCAGCCATGGAGATATTAGTCGTAGTATTACGCGCTAAGACAAGCTTAATCCAGATCGAAAGAGACGAGGAAATGAGATGAAATAGCTGATTCAATGCACATATCAATGACTGTTAAAGTTTCCGGAGTCTATAAATCACCGAGAATCCGAATTTGCAAACGAAAACCCTCATATAGGCAAAAGAAGCGATTCTACCGCCTAACACACTGCAGCTGGACGTCCAATCTCCAGACGATCTGAGGTCGGGATATTTTGGGTCGCTGTGGGTACGGGGCCTCAGCCGTCACTCGGCTGACTGTCCCCTGGACTTCTCAAAGAGGCAATACGTGGCGGTCGTGCATATTACGAGGGACTTTGACCAACGCCGGTGGATCAAATCAGTGACCCCTTGCAACAGGGAACAGTACGAGCTGTGAAAGCTGGGTACAGGAACGCTCAATAACGAAGTGAAAAAAAAGGTATGTATCTGTTGCCATAGGATGCCTTTTCTTGTTGTTGACCAAGCTGAAGCAAACCTGGCTTGGGGAGAAAAAGGCAAGCGGGAGTGGACGGAGAAGCGGGAGAAGCAAGAAAAAGGTAGGATTGTAGGTGGCTGGACGAGTCATGTTGAGATGGCATGTCTTGGTTACGTTACCAGTGATGGGTACGGAGCAATAAGACGGTAAGAATCACCATGTTTCGCTAATAAGATTTCACCGGCTGGGATTGATCCGGCGGTGGTCTTGGAACAGTACGAGAATCCCAAGTATAAGAGATGTCCCGTAGATGCAATAATGGGATCGACGGTTAATTGCGAACAGTAGTGATATTTTCCTCACGCAGTATACAGCAGATACACTCGAAAATACCAAGGTGCGTACAAACGTTCCGCATGTCTCAGAGCCCAGCATCGTGAGTAGTGCGCCACGGTGGATTATGAGAGGATATGAACCCCAGCCAATGTCTTGGTTGTGCCTCCTACATATATACAGTGCGTGTCCGCTACATCCACGACCTCATATGGGCATCAAGCCCCGATTCTTTTGAGTCGACGCTGCTATGTAGCACAAGCTGGGAGCTGTTGCCTGCAGTCAAATGAAGAAGTTTATATAAGTAATGCTTGATAGACTGTGTTGTCCAAAGGCAGAACAAACCGCAAGAGAATCATGCACCTGAGGCCAGACTCCTTGGGGCGGCGCACAGTGTGCGGATGTACAGGCTAGTGGAATGGAGGCGGCTCACTACATGGTGGTGTCACAGCTCGAGTTAGAATACCAACTATTCCCTACCATCCCTGTCGAGAGAAGCACGAGCAGCCAGCATGCGAGCTCCTCGGCGGCCCAGCCCCCAGACATGCTGTACAGGCACAGTAGAGTGCTTGTTCTCGTCTCCGCCGAAGCAGACAAAAGCCAGCGGCGCCCATGGCACGCCCCCTCGGCATCACCCATCTCTGCCAGGGAGCTACGTGTACTATCTATCTCCTGGGCACGTGTATAAACGCAAATCATTCTACAGGTGTTTCTTCCGCCAAATTTTACTGCTGCTGCGAAGCTTCCTCTCGCGGCGACATAGTTACGAGTCCGTGCGTGTACAAATCCATTGCCCTGCCTATCCCTTGCTGTCTCTTCGATGACCTGAGCTGTACTGAGCTTTGTCGGACGCTGCAAGCTGTCGCGTTGGAGATACCCCTGGCTACGGAGGCATGCTATTTACATGTACATACGAAGCATAAGGTAGTATCTGGTCAACAGCAACAACAACTGAACAGCAGAGTGACGCACTGATACACAAGCCGTCGTCTTTCGGCGAACTAATTGTCAACTTCCGCCATGGCCGACGAGAAGCCTGAAGCGGTCGCCAGAGACCTGGCCTCAGAACGCTCCTCGAGCCCAGGTTCGTCTCTCAGAAATGAGTCGGCCGCCGTCCAAGGTACTCCGCCAAAAGACGAATCTGTTAAGGCCAACAAGGCAGACCTTGAAGATGGCAGAGAGCTAAACATCATCGCGAACCCAGACCTCGAGGAAAAGAAAACGGAAAAGGGAGCGGAGAAATCCAAAAAGGAGAAGTCCAAGAAGAAAAAGTCCAAGAAGGAGAAAAAGAAGGCCGACCCGGAAGAAGTTCAACAAGATCCCGAGGAACCTTTCCGACATTTACCTGACAATGAGGCCGAGGTTCTCAAGCGACAGGCTCTAACGCCCAATTTGAAGCAGGGAATTGCTGCGCTCTACCGATATAGCACTGGACTCGACATCTTCCTCATGATAATCGGGGCCATTTGCTCCATTGGCAATGGTGCTGCTCTACCTCTGATGACACTGCTCTTCAGTGGCCTTCAGAAGACCTTCTCCGAGTTCTCAGTAGGCCTGATCGACAAGAGTGGGCTCAGTCATGGCCTTTCGAAATATGTTTTGTACTTTGTATATCTCGCTGTCGGCCAGTTCGTCGTCACTTACATCGCCACCGTGGGCTTCATCTTCGTGGGCGAGAACATCTCTACCCGGATCCGAGAGCATTACCTCGAGAGCTGTCTACGTCAGAATATTGGCTTCTTCGACAAGCTTGGCACTGGAGAAATCATCACTCGCATCACGTCTGACACCAATATTATCCAAGATGGCATCTCTGAAAAGATGGCAATCACGATTGGCGCCATCTCAACGTTTGTGACTGCGTTTGTCATTGCGTTTGCCACTTCTTGGAAGCTGACGCTGATTCTTTCGAGTGTTATCTTCGCCATTCTCATCAATGGGGCTTTATATTCTGGCTACATGATGAAGACTAGCTCAGAGTCCATCACAGCTTTTGCGCATGGTAGCACCCTGGCTGATGAAGTCCTCAGCTCCGCTAGGACTGCCGTTGCCTTTGGATTGCAAGACCGGCTGTCTCAGCAGTATGATAAACACCTGGAAAAGGCCGAATATTACGGCTTCAGGCTCAAAGCTGCCGTTGGAATCATGATTGGTGGTGTCATGTTGCTCCTCTACATGAGTTATGCTCTGGCTTTTTGGCAAGGCAGCACATTTCTCTTGAGAGGCGACATATCTCTCAATCACGTTCTGGTTGTGATGATGACAGTATTGATGGGAGCTTTCAACATGAATGCCATCGCGCCTAACGCGCAAGTTTTTGCTTCTGCGATTAGCTCAGCGTCAAAGCTTTTCGACACCATTGATCGTGTTTCGCCCATCGACTCGGCAAGCGAAGAAGGCGACGTCATCGAGGGTGTTCAAGGCAATATCAGGCTGGAGAATGTCAAGCATATTTATCCTTCACGCCCCGGTGCTATCGTCATGGAAGACGTTACGCTTGATATTCCTGCGGGAAAGACAACTGCCTTGGTGGGAGCATCTGGATCTGGCAAGAGCACCATTATAGGCCTTATAGAGCGATTCTACAACCCCGTGGGAGGCACCATTTATCTTGACGGGCACGACATTGCCACACTGAACCTTCGTTGGCTTCGCCGTCAGGTGTCTCTGGTTAATCAAGAGCCCACGTTGTTTGGAACGACGATTTTTGAAAACATTCGTTACGGCCTGGTTGGAACCGAGCACGAAAATGAAAGCGAAGAAAAACAGCGTGAGCTGGTAATTGCCGCCGCAAAGAAATCCAATGCTCATGACTTCGTTAGCAACCTAACAGAAGGCTACGAAACTGATGTTGGTGACCGTGGTTTTCTTCTTTCTGGTGGACAGAAGCAGCGGATTGCCATCGCGCGAGCTATTGTTAGCGACCCAAAGAGTTAGTTCAGCATCAATGTTTCTTGATTTTGTGTGTCTGTTTGTACTTTGATTGCTAATATGATTGCCATGTATAGTTTTACTTCTCGACGAGGCAACGTCGGCTTTGGACACAGAGTCTGAAGGTATCGTGCAGGCAGCCCTAGAGGCCGCTTCGGCTGGCCGGACTACCATTGCCATTGCTCATAGGCTATCGACCATCAAGGATGCCGATAATATTGTCGTCATGTCACAAGGCCGGATTATAGAACAAGGCACCCACGACGACTTAGTGGAGAAGAAGGGTGCCTATCATAATCTGGTTACTGCACAGAATATCGCGGCGGTTCAAGATGTCGCACGCCAAGAGTCGGATCTTGTCGATGAACTTGAAGACGTGCCAATCAAGAGCCAATTGAGAATCGTAGATGCTGATGACCTGGAGCAAAACAGACTTAAACGAACTTCCACAATCAAGTCTCTATCAAGCATTGTCCTAGGTGGACGTACTGCTGAGGAAGATGCAAGGTACAGCACTTGGGCTCTAGTCATGTTCGTCGCCAAATTCAACCGTAATGAATGGAAGCGCATGATATCTGGTCTCATCTTTTCAATACTCTGTGGTGGTGGCAATCCTATCTCTGCTGGTGAGCTTCGACTACCTCCTCTTTTCTTATTCTGCTTTGTGAATACGTCGGCACGTTACTAACGCTTAAACTTGCCAACCTTAGTCTTCTTCGCCAAAGAAATCGTCGTTCTGACGGCTGCTCTCGTGCCAGATGCTAATATTGGCCAGATAAGACATGACGCATACTTCTGGGCCATCATGTTCATCGTCCTAGCTGTCGGTATGATGATTTGCTATTCTGGCCAAGGAATATCGCTCGCTTCTTGTTCAGAGCACCTTATTCACCGTATCAGATACGAAACATTTAGAACTTTCCTTCGGCAGGACATTTCCTTTTATGATAGAAAGGAGAACTCATCAGGTGTATTGATGGCAACGCTCTCAACCGAGGCCAATAACGTCGGTGGTCTTAGCGGTGCTACTCTGGGAACAATCCTTCTGACATTATCGACTCTTCTCACTTCAATGATCATGGGGCTGGTTATTGGATGGAAACTGTCACTTGTCTGTACGGCAACAATCCCCGTCTTGTTAGCTTGTGGCTTCTTTCGGTTTTACTTGCTGCTACGTTTCCAAACAAGGGCACAAACTGCCTATGCAGCCTCTGCCGCCTACGCCTCCGAAGCCATCTCATCTATTCGTACGGTTGCTTCCCTTACTCGCGAGCAGGACATTATGCGCAAATATCGTGGTGACATTGCCGCACAGCGGCGCAAAGGCTTGAAATCCATACTTTCATCGAGCGCCGTCTACGGTGCTGCCCAAGGCGGCACCTTTCTCTGCTTTGCACTTGGATTCTGGTACGGCGGTACTTTGCTTGCTACTCATGAATACGACCTGTTTACCTTTTTTGTTTGCTTCATGGGCATTATTTACAGCGCCCAGTCGGCAGGAAGCTTCTTTTCGCTTGCGCCCGACATGGGCAGGGCACATACGTCGGCCTTGGCCTTGAAGAAACTCTTTGACCGTGTACCAAAGATTGATTCCTGGTCACAAGAGGGCGAACGTCTCAGCAAGGGCGAAATAGAGGGCAGAGTTGAGTTCCGTGACATTCACTTTCGTTATCCTACACGGCCGGAGCAAGCTGTTCTTCGAGGCCTCAGCCTGACGATCAAGCCAGGCCAGTATGTTGCCTTGGTGGGTGCTTCTGGATGCGGCAAGAGCACGACCATCTCATTGCTGGAGCGATTCTACGACCCTTTGGCGGGTGGTGTCTATGTCGATGGCAAAGATATCAGTACCCTAAACGTTAGCGACTACCGATCATTTATTTCGCTTGTGAATCAAGAGCCGACTCTCTACTCGGGGACGATCAAAGAGAATATTCTTCTCGGCACACCCAAGGAAGATGTCTCAGACGAGGAGCTAGAGCAGGTTTGCCACGAGGCCAATATTTACGAAACCATCGCTTCGCTCCCCGACGGATTCAACACGCTCGTTGGTAGCAAGGGCGGCTTACTCTCAGGCGGCCAAAAGCAGCGCATCGCCATTGCTCGGGCCCTAATCCGTAACCCCAAGATCCTGCTCCTTGACGAAGCCACGTCCGCGCTCGATTCGGAATCCGAGGTTGTCGTCCAGACGGCCTTGGACAGGGCTGCGGCTGGGCGCACTACAATCGCTGTTGCCCATCGCCTGAGCACGATTCAGAAGGCGGACGTCATTTACGTGATTGATCAGGGCTGTGTTGCCGAGTCTGGAACGCATCAGGAATTGATGAGGAGGAATGGACGGTATGCTGAGTTGGTCAAGCTGCAGAGCTTGGCGACGAGCTCGCAAGAGTAGTAGGACGCTGATGGCTGGATATGCCTGCTGAGATGATGGTAAAATTTGCTACCCATCACACTGTTTCTGTTGTATATAGACGGATACATTTACACTTCAAAAAGGCATGAGTGAGATTTCCTTTTTTATGTTCTTTTTCTCATTTTGGTTAGCTGTCTTGGATGAAGAGTGAAAGGACAAGAGGGGCGAGATCCCAACCATTCACCTCACCTCGTGAGATTTGTACTTCATAGCAGAAACACGCCACTTGCTCTATTGATCTATAATTTCATTTAATAATATTTTGTATTTTTGTCATGCAATGCTTCTTTGAAATCAAGAGTTGACAGTACCCACACATTCCGTTTACGAGTACCTACTTCGTTCTGAAAGTACCCGTTGCTTCAACTCCTATCGCCTACTCAGCAAGGCACTTGAGCGCGAGAGAAAAAGTGTAAATGTGGTCGTAAATATGACGAAGTAGAGACCCCAGCCAACCATGTATAGCTGACAACCAATGTTTCATCCCCGAGCTGAAGACTTGACTGTGGAACTGCTTATTCTCCAGAGAATGTCGCGCAAAAGGACTGAAGAGCCTAGAGCCACCACCTGTACCTGAAAGCGCCCATCACCACTTTCGTACTAGCCTCCCGTCGTGATCTTCAGGCGGGAGGAGAGAAAAAAAAAAGTGCCCGTGCCAAAGATAGATATTATGGAGAAGGCTAATGCCGTGCCACCTGTAGGTATAGTAGTAGTGAGATACAGTCTGGTAAGGTATACAATCAACTTTTATTACTACAGGGCAGCAGGCTGAAACGGATACAGCCGCATGGGATCTTTGTTGCCGGTGACCCGGAGCATTACGAATCGATTTGCTCCAAACTTGTTCTTCTTCCTTGCTTTCTTTCGCTTTTTTAGCAAGGCGAAACAGGGGTAGCAACTGAAATCACGCTGTGCTTTGACCCCGCGTTATTAGCGAGTAATTACAAGGCCAGTATTGCATATTGCTTCTTGGACAGTAGTTGTGTGTCAACTTGTGGCTGTCCACCGTCCAATCGAGACTTGCGTGAATGGAAAATTAGGTGGCACTCGCTGTCTGCATTCTTTCTGGCTCAGGTTGACCGTAATGGGGTCTGGTGGGTGTCCACTGGACGGCAAGCGGTGGACGGAAAAGATTGGATGCGCTGCAAGTGTGGCGTGACTGGGGGCGGCTTTGTTTAGTATTCATTCTGGAGCTGTTCCGTGGGACTTGTACTTTTCTTCTGCAGGGCAGCCGCGTGTTGCTTGTCGTACAATGTGCCTGTTGAAGAGAGCTGAGTGTGGAGAGGCAGAAAAGAAGCGCCACTAGAAAAGAATTGGTATTTTCACCAATTGATGTTATTATACCTAGTACCTACCTATTGCAAGTACGTGGTACAATTCACTTGTATGTGCAGTAGTGTGTATATGCAGAGTAGTCTGTTTGAGCGCAGAATATATTTCATGTACTGTGCACCCAGCATGCTACGTGTCGTATTTAATTTGCCGTGCTGCTTCTTGTCATATTTCTTACACCGAAGTTTTGGGCTACCTGTAAAGTCCAGGCTGAGTAGTTGGTGGTGCTGTGCCTGTAACTGGCTGCCTTCTTTTTTTTTCTTTTTTCTCCGCTCATTTACTGTTTTTCTTACATGCTCGAATCATAAGCCATCGATATCTTGCCACATCCCACCGAGATATAATAGTCTGCAGGTGAAAGCGGTGGAGGGATCTGGATTTCGGAGCTAAGGCGGGAAGAGCAGCCGGTTTTCGCTAGCCGGCCAAGCTTTTCTGGCACTATTGGCTGCATTGTCGACCTGATTCTAGAGCAGCTAGAGCAGTGCGACCCTACCGTCGCCCTACGGCTGCATTGTGGCCATTGAAGCCGTTTAGCTTCAAGGTGCATTTGGCTGTTCATGCACGGTGGTGGTGGTGGTGGCTGGATGGTTGATGCAGTATATGATGATATGATGACTCACAGCAGATAACAATGTATGTCGACGGCTCATGCGCACTCTGCAGCCACAGAGCATCATTCACGAGAATGAAAAGGCTGAAGAGCTGAAAATGAAGAAAAATCTCTTTCTCCAATAGCTTGCGCATGTGGCTTGCTTCGGCCTCGCTACACTGTGAGATGCAATTAAACTCACCTGGCGCTATTAACGGGCTTCTTGTCCAAACTAGGCCAGGGGGAGGCGCCGCTCCTTCGCCTACTGGCAGTGGCGTCTTGGTAGCTCTCCCGTTTGCTGTGGCTTTTTTCGTCTTGGCGACTGGCCTGGAGAAAAAGAGAGAAGCGCACGAGCAGCCTCGCTGTAGGTACAATATCCTGTAGAAACGCACAAGCACGGCATCGTCTCCAATCGACACGCCAAGGCTCGTGCGGGCTTTTTCGCCCTTCCATCTCATCTTCTGCTGGCGTCGTCTGCCCAATCGCAGTGCCGCATACCCCGTACTTTGGCCCATCCCACGCACCACTGGCTGGCGCTGTGGTGATGATGCCCGTGCCCACGCCGCTAGCTGCGTGGCCTTGCACGCTTTAGGCGCTGCGCACACCGTCGATGGCGGGGCGATTGCTCAAACCAGGAGCGCGCCTGCCTTGGCAGCTCCCGGCCTGTTGCAGGTCCGCGTCGTCCCTTCCCTCTTTGCCTATCTAAGGCCCGGCTGCTCCATAGCTGTTGCCAGTACTAATGGACTCTTCCTCCGGGTCCTCTTCCCTTTCCCTTGCACATCTTTGCTCTTTTCATCCGCTCGTTTGATCTGCATCGTTGTGTCTTCCCTGTAATTTCAACGTCCTGCTTCGCTAAGCTCGCCTTGCCTTGCCCTTCCTTCTTGCCTACCAAGGCAGGTGCTTCGTGCCAACAATTGCTTCGGGCTTCAATTTCTCTCCTTCTTCCTCGCGCCATTGCTTTCTTCCAAGCCGCTTCCGCCTTCCTAAGAGGTGTCTGTTTTCTGGTTCTCATATCGTGAGGCAGAATAAACGGGGGGTGGTGGAGGGACTAGACAGCAAGAAGAGCTTTGTTTGGTAGAAGAGGACGCAGTTTCGGGAAGTTAGGAAAAAAACGGACAGGTGACCCCTGGGTAAACCACCAAGCAAAACAGAGGAAGCATTGTCATCGCCTTCAGCTGCTTCTTCCGAGTCCCGGAGCTCACATCAACCAAGTCTCCCTCTTAGCGCCACGAGAACGAATCCGACTTACACGCACTTTGATCTAAGCCGAGCAATGATTGATGCAGCACGATAACCAGTTCCGCTGACAGACTTTCCACCAAAACTTACTACTCAATCTCGGCTGTGACCCGATTTGTGGCGCCGGCTTGGCCTCGTGTAAGCTTTGTCGAAAAAGAAACGTTGAAGGCTGCGTGCTTCGATCGAAGACGCCAACGAATACCACGATTTACTTGAATATCATCTTCAGTCATTACCAATCTATCACAATGTTTAATCAACTAATATCCGCCGCTGTCGAGCGTTCCAAAACCAATATATCAACACGCCGATCGTGCCAGATGCGCTTCGCACTTCTTATCATCGCATTCTTGGCGACCCTCGGCTCTGCTGCCACAGTGCCAGCGCGTGCCACTACTCGTATTCCAACGCTATTAGTCGATACTAGTCCGCCGCCATCTCCTCAATCTTCGGAGGAATTGCTTGATATATTTCCTGCCTATATTAGCGAGCCTGAGTTACGGCATGTCGAAGAAGTGGAGAGTGATCAGAGCAGCGATGCTATGCTACGCGAAAATGGAGAGATGAAGAGAAGGAATGCAAAGGCAGCTCCCACCGCCGCAACCACGACGCTGTCAAAGCCCACTAGCGCCGCATTGGCAACACTATCTCCAACATCATCTCCGTTGCCAGAGCCATTCGATAATACGCCAGCCTCTGCCTTTCAAAGTTCAGGCTCAACCGACGCATGCCCCAAGTTCATATCGGGTCTTCTATCGAACCCAACTTTCAAAAGCTGCTATCCGCTCTCCATGATGCTCCAGGTGAGTTTTTACATTTTCTGCCTTACAGATGTGGAAAACGCCAACGTAGGTTTGAATCTCACTGACTCGTATATACTAGTCTTCAACTGGGTTCTTCCAAGCCGAAAAGTCACTTCTTAGCATCGTGCAGGTGTTAGACGCAACTTGCAAAGCTGACTCGTCGACTTGTGCAACGTTCATGAATCAAGCCGCGACAAACCTCACCATGGCTGGTAATTGCAAGACTGAGGTTGAACAAAATCAGACTCTAGTTCTTCAAGCATACGACGGTCTACTGGCTTACAAGACAGTATATGCGGCGACTTGTCTCCAAAATCCTACTTCGAGCCAATATTGCTTTGCAAACGCTGTCACCAATCTCAACACGCCATCAGATGCCTATCTCTACTTCTTGCCCTATGGCATAGCCTTGCCCGGCAGCTCCAACCCATCGTGCAGCTGGTGCACCCAGCAGACCATGGATATATATTACTCCGCCTCTGCAGTCCGCAGCTCACTAGTTGCCGGTGTCTACCAGGCCGCAGCGCGCCAAGTAAACACTTTGTGCGGCCCCAATTATGTCAACGGCACTCTGCCACCAGCTTCGTCAGGAGTCCATGCCGTACGACCAGCCATATATGCGACTACATTGGCCGCCCTTTGTGCTACACTCGTTACTCTTGTTTCGGCCTTGTAGGCCATTACTCATTAACACCGCTTGTTCAAGATGGTAAATAAATCGATCAAGCATATTGCATATTAACACAAACGGTCCTATTATTTGGATATATTTCCCCCATTTTAAACGTAATGTTTTCAACGATTTCAGTACATACGAACAACAACGCATTATTATTTAATACCATCTTTATATACACCATTCCAATATTTGCTGACCTCTATCACCACACTTGAGGTCCCCATTCAGCGCACTCTGTTTTGATGTGCTGTTGTCTGTCTTGGCTTTGCTTTTCTTTTTTGAAATATTGGAGCTACATAGTTTTTGTCCTTTCCAGGCTATCTATATACATTGCATACACATATACTCTTACATATTTACTGTTGGGAAAAAGTACTGGAATTTCCAGGTACATCAACATTTGTTGGGAGGCAGACGAGGAGGACTTGGTCAAATTGGCAGGATATATCTTGGATACTTACATACTTAGATAGGTATCAAGGATAGAAGAACATTAGGTCCTATATACTAGAAAGTTGTCAATCTTGTCAACGACTAAAATCCTTATACATTTTAAGATTCAAATCGAAATGAGAACACGTGCTTTTATGCGACCGCGTTTGAGCAGATGCAAGTTGTCGAGCAAATGGCGCGTTGATAGTCGCTGAAGCAGTACGTTTGACCTGGTAATTCTGAGATTGGTCTTGTTAAAAGGATCCAAGTTTGAAGATCATACTACAAGGGTAAAAGGGTGGATTATGAGGCGCATCATGTACAGACTATGGAGACGATATTGTGCCAAGGTACACATACTGTGTTGAACTTTGGATGAAAGGATGGGCCGCGAAGACAATGTTGTGATACATTATCTCTTTAGCTATACATGTGGATGGATAGACTACGACGACGAATCTATGTTAATTAAACTACACATGTTATCGCGTAAGTAAATAGATATTCTGCGAAGACGACTTTGTGTTAAATCGCATCTATCACATGTACGTAGACACTCATTTCATCACTTGCCATCCTCTCGAAGAAGTGATATCAAGAGCCACGCCCATGTCACCATAATACATATGTTTAGGTAGGTAGATTGCTCAACATAGAAAATGACCATACTGTATGATAAAGAATACTGCCATTTAGCACCATTGTTGAGAGCTGAGACAATACGGCAAAGGATTTCATAAAACAGCTTCCACTGTCTCGTTGCCAACTCCGGGCTAGTCCTTCACTGTTTTGGCTCTTGAGAGACACGGGACACAAAAGGGAGTGTCCAACCAATCATTAACACCTATTACTGTAACAGGGGCTAAGAGTATTTTTTCGTCATCGTGATAGTCCATGTGACACTGGTCCCAGAGAAATAAGGAGCGAGCAGGCTACTACATCCCTCCTTTACCGACAGACAAACGTACTACTAGCCGCGGCCACGCAAGAAGCTTCACGCGCCGGCACGGCAGTCGGCTTGACGGCCCAACATGCAGCGATATATGGGCCTGTCAAGTGAAACTGCCGTCTTCTTGAGCACTAATGCAGAAGGGCTGATGCTAGGAAACAATGCTCCGTAAGACAAAAGCCATCGCTTTTTCGTTAACGTTACGTTGGGGCGGGTAGTCACGACGACACTGTTCTCTGGTCGACGAATGAATGTCTTTTGTCCTGCCAACCAGCCGCACCGGCCGCACCATAATTGTCCCCCCCCTCCTCATCGGCTAATATACTTTTGGTCCAGCACAGCCAAAGGGCTGCCGTCAAGTTGACAGGTCATCATTGCCGAGTCAAGCACGAGGCATGGCGCGCGCGAGTGCAGCTGGGCGCAGGGCAAATGTCTCGTCTCAAGCCGCTATATCATGCAAGGGAAAACAGAGCCCAGCCTGCTAGACCTGGCTGAAGTGAAGCGCCCCCCCTCTTCATGGTGAGATAATAGTCTGCTGTCAGAGGTTCCGGCTTCCAGACCACCTGTTGGTGGTGAATGTGAATTTGATACATGGCAACTAACCATCTCCCAGCCGTCCGTAATTCAAATGTGGACTTGAGAAAGCGAGCACCGAGAAGCGAGCGGATTCAAGTGGATAACAGCACGCCTGATGTGTGCCACGGCATCTATCCGGGATCAGCAGATCTACTTGACGGGCTCTTATCTTTTTTGGCACGTTCGTGTATAAACGTTAGATTGAGAGCAATCAACGCTGGTCGTTTAGAAAGGCCATTCTGTATACAATTCAACTATAGACTTGTTGAATATGATGATGCGACTTTAAGGGAGAACGAAAAGCTGGAATAATTTCCCATAATGTATACGCCGTAGGTAGTCCAGCGGACTTTTCATACAGGCAGCGGAATAGGGGCTTTTTTGGACCCCAAGAAGCTGAGAGAATAGGAGCAGACTGCACTTGCGGGCGCTGTAAGCAAGCATCTCACACACCTCAGTATTGTCTTGGGTTACCAAGTCGTCGTTTTCGTGGCTGGTCAGCGCCACTGGCAGCCCCATGAAGAAACTTCTCGACGCTTCGATTCAGGGTTTATTAGGGCCAACTCGCCGCGCGGTTCGTTGGCTGGTTGGCGGCTGCTTTATTAAGCCACTCAAATAATGCTCGCATGCAAGGGAGACAACCACGCCATTTGGAAAAGGGCGCTGCCAGTGGTTTATAGCTAGCCATTGGCAGATGACCTTGCCATTGCGTGGAGCACACATGTATACACAGAAATATCATGCCAGTTATAGTGTGCGTAATGTACGCAATGCTTTGCCTTCATGACCCCTCGAGTCATGTCGACTTGGTAAAAAAAACTCATAATCTTCAATGTGAAGTCTTGGCTGATCTGCGGTGAGCCAGTAGGCATGGTCATTGGTCACCGAGGCAGTATTCCAAGTTTAACAAGTGCCATCTTGTCTTGAGCGGTGGGCTGATATCACCAGTAGTACCTAGTAGTATTACTACCACATACACACGTGTGCGTGTGGTTTTATGGGTGAGACATGCGGATGCACCAGGAAAATTTTCGTGGAATGCATGGAAAGGGGGAAAGACAGCGTGCGGCCATTTCACATAACCTTCCACATGGGAAAAGGGCGTGTGAGACATGTCGATATCTCTTCATGCCGTCTTTGGTATAAAGACAAGCAACTTGACTTTACGGGTTGGCTGTCATGGCACGCTTCTCCGCCTAGAACTCCACAGCTAAACAGTCCCTGGCCCGTAGCCTGCTCGAAAGGGTCTCTTTTCACGCCGGGGAAGACGGGAGGCGGGAAGCGGAGGACGGGACGATGCAACGAAGTATTCTGGACAAGGCTACCCAGCAAACCTCGAAGAGGCCAGCCAGGGGCCACATTATGCGCCCTCGGACATACTTTTCCACTTGCAGGCTGCACTGGGATGGAGCACTGCTCCATGCCTGTCTTTTGTCTACCTGTGATGACGGGGATGATGAGCCAGCCCGGGCAGAACAAATCCACGGGCCCGGTTCTTGGCAACTAGAGTGAAGACGCGAGCGCTAACGGGGAGCAGCCAGAAGGGATGCCCGCGAGGAGGAACAGGAGCATGAGCAGGAGCGGGGAGTAGGAGCATGAGCAGCTTTTGCAACGAAAGCAAGGCTCGTATTGATAGCTCCCGCTGTCGAGCTGCCACAAGGTCAGTGACTCATGCCGTCTCTGTTGGGCCAAGGCCCAGTTCTAAGACACTGTCTTTCAGCCTTGTCCAAGCTGCAAGAGGGTGTCTCGGCCATTGCCGGAAACTAGAGCGCTGCCACTTGGCCGCTCCTCGCATAGACACAACGAGCCGTCATGCAGAGCTCGCGCAGTTCCCCGGAGCAAAGAGAGATCAGTTGACTGCTCATCTGCAAATACAGAGGCTGGCCGGAGCCTGCAGAAGCAACAAGCGCCGCGTCCAGGCGGTGCGGAGTCCCGGCGAGTCAAGCGAACATCACCATTCGGCGGCAAGTCATGGCTGGACGTGGTCAGCAGCTCTCTGGCCTGCAGGTAGGTCCTGTATATCAGTGCCTACCGAATCGATCCAGTCCCAATCTGCGCCGAGCTGCGATGCCCGATACACCTGCGTGCTGTGGGAAAGGCCAGTGGCGGAGCTCGTCGATGCCATCGGCTCGCCGTTACTGGATGCTTCGTATAATAGCGGTTCCTGGGCGATTGCCGGGGCCATTAGATAAGCAGCCAGGCCTCTTTAAGACAGGCAAATGCTCCGCGGCCGAATCCACCAGCGCCGGCACCTTGCTCAGTACCTTATTTGGACAGGACTGCGATCAAAAGCAAAGGGCTGGATTGGCGGTGAGAGGCCGGAATAGAGTCCGATGACGAGACGCAAGTGCCGGTGGATGGCCAGGCAATCTGGCGTGGCAGCAAAATGCACACCAGGTGGGGACGGCTAGAGCCTGGCAGTAGCACGAATCTGCACATCTGGGCACTAATGAGGCCCGCTCTCGCCAATGGAGGAGGCTGTCAGTGAAGCAGAGGCGATCAGAAGGGATCTCACTGTCTGGGCCGTAGTTTGGAATGGTGTCAGAGGTGCCGGTGGTTTTGCTGTGGGTGGTTCTCGCAAGGGCGTCGTGGTGCGATGCCGTCGTGAGGAGGATCAAGATGCAGCTGCTGCTTCAGCATCATGCAGAAGGAAGCAGCTCCGGCTCTCAAACGTAGCATCTGCGAGTCCCCTAGGCATGGAACCTACTCCATGGCATCATATCATGTCCATTGAGAGACTCGGTAGAGGTGGCTCTATATTTAGGTAGTAGTGCTGCGACGGCATATGCACGGTACTAATCTGGTCTGTCGCGACATGGAAACAGGTTCAGCTCGACGGACGATATCCGATGCTCCTCGCAGATGCGCAATCCAAGCCTGCCCCTGGCTTGTACAGCACGGGTGCAGGTCGCGTATCATACTAGTAGTACTGTAGTGTAAAAAGGCTGCGAGTAGCCTTCATGCGAGCAGCTTCCTGGAGTCTACAAGTACTTATAGTTGAAACAGGTTCTCGAACCTGCTGGGTGTCTGCCAATCATTTCGGTGATGTTATATGCCCAGCACTCGTAGCGACATGCCAGACTCGTGGATCCATCGCAGGAGCGAGCTTGAATTCTACGTACGTACCTGACTACACACGGGAACCAAATTGGCCAGCGCTAGGTAGTGGGTACCTTCCCACATGCGCTACTCACTCAGCACCGCTAGTACCTAGTACCCGGTTCCAGGTACTACCTACTAAGGTACTACCTGTAATCTGGCAGCAGCTGGCGAGAGGCCCCAAGAGACATGGAACCTGCTTTCAATCTTTGGGTTGTCCTCTTCTCCCCTTCCTTCCATCGAAGCTGCATCTGCACTGCACCTGCACCTGCACCTGCATAGGTACTCATTTGGACGAGGCAAGTGTTGCCAAGGACCGTCCAGGAGCAGGCCTTTCTTTTACGTACCTACAGTACGGCTGTCACAGGCACTTGCGCTTCGGTTGGGCCAGACCCTGCAAGGACGGACGATCCATCCTCCCAGACAGACCAAAGGGGCCAAGGAACAGGAGGCAGCGAAAAGCTGAGAGCAGAATCCAACAGGTGCAAGGATCTCCCTCTGCAACTTCATGGATGGCCAGCCCCCTCGCCTTCGCTTGCTGTTCCTTAACGAGAGTGACTTGCACCACGGCGAATTGCCATGTGCAGCCGCCTGCGAAACGACCCCCGTCGGGATGCCAGTGCCATGTGAGCGGCGGCATTAACGACATCCACGGCTCGGACACGATACGCGGTGTGCTCATCCATGCGTTCTGGATGCGACGCTGCAGCTCTCCTGCTCTGTGCAAAAGGCTTGCACATGGCGTCGGGTGTCTTGTCACTGGTTGTCGGCGAGGCTGGCCGGGGCCATGGAAGAGGAACGCTTGCCTTGGTTGGCCATATTGACAAACGGCTCTCGCTTGTCTTCTCGCTGCTTCGATATCGCGAACTGGTGGCGCCAAATCCTGCGCAGCTGAGCTTTTCCGAGTTGAAGCTGGCCAAGAGCAGCACAGACCACTTTTTCCACGCTGAAAAGAGGGCATCACATCTCATCACACCGAGAGGTGGTCCAACCGCAGAGCACTCCATATCGAGTACAGGACTCATGCTCGGATTGTGACCAAGGGGAAAGGGCTGTTCTCAGGCCGTGCTACCCACCCCAAGACCGTCCTGCCTGCACAGGTACATGGCAGCAAGGGAACAGGAGGTCCGCCAATTTAAAAAGCCCCCTCTCTGCAGTCCTGAGGACCGGATCTCGAACGGATCGAAGACCATCAACCCGTGCTCTCGGACCGCAGCAGCCCAAGGTACGTCCTGATGCCTCGATTTTCATCTCCAATGCCGAGTATTGCAGCCAAATACTGCGAATCAAGTACGCCGAACCGATGTCGAGCATTCAGTGGCATCAAGCCGGCATCACCGAACAAGTATACCTATAGTAGTACTATCAGGGCAATTTGAGTAACCCGGTCTCCCTTGGAATTGGCCTGGCGGTTAGCACCACTAGCCGATATTTTGCACTCGAAGCCCCCAACAGCTAGCCAACAATCCCTGCATTCCATCTCGAGCTGGACCTTGAAAGTGCTAATGTTAGAGCAGCGCTGCAGCCTAGAGAGAGCAGTTGCTTGCCCCGTTCTGAGTGCCACATCCTCAAACCCAGCTTGCACGGCCGCTGAAATACTTGGCGCTACATCTCCGTTGCTTCAAAGGAGGAGAAGCCCTCGTTGAATATGAGAGGCCCAGAGCTAGCGGTACTAGTCGTACGGGTGCGCTATTTAGGGCACCTTTGCCTGTGATACCAATGCCTACTCCATACGTCACAAATGAACAAACACAGCTCGGCATCATCAGAGCTCGCCTAGCGGAATCAACGCGCAATAAGCCGCAGCGGCCCCAGCGATTCGGATTCACCCACCGCCACATCGACCATGCTGTGGCATGGGAGGATGCGTCTCCGCCCTGTGGGAATAAGATCTGTCAGTTGTGACTTGTGCCCACTCCCCCCTGGTCAACGCCAATTGGCTACCCCGGCTGGACCGCTCGCGCAGGTGGTCTCATTATTCTTTCTGCGGCGTGTCTGTGGAGCACCGTACGGGGCTCTACATTGGCCCTTTTGGAACATGCGTACATGTGCAAACAGAGAGAGGCTAACACTCTTCGCGTGGTCGAGCTCGATATATGGCGTTGGCCGAATGTCCCAACTACGGACTCGCCAGCGAGCATCTCTCGTCCCACTGACAAGGCCCTGGGCTTCGCTGGCCCTCTAGACAGCTGGCACTGATCCTGCCTGCCGTGGTCCTTGAGACGCCAGCATTTTAGGTCCTACTGCTTGCTTTTCCATAACTCCACTCCGTCTTCTCCTCATCTACCCTTGCAGTTGCATCCCTAGGGCTGTTCAAAGCTACAACAAGCCGGAGATATCGACAACTACTACTACTGTACGTAGTGGTAGTCGTTACGGTATCCCGTCCTCTCCTATTCACCGCTTTCTTGGTCAACAAAGCTAAAGGCCGCGGTTCCTCTCCCACGAGCACAATCTTTTTGATACCAACGCCGCTCAAGACTCTTGTCGAGTTGAGCAACAGCGTTCCCTTGTTATCTCTAGCCCCTTTGGCAGCACTGTTCAAGTATACTAGGGCACCCTTTATCCTCGAGGTTGGCCCATACGGTTGGCATCAGCCTCTTTTTCCCTTGTAGTCATCGGGGCGGCGCGTCTTTTGTCTCACAAGGGACGTAGGTACGGACCAACAAGCAGCAGGCGCATCGACAGCCCGGATCGTACGCATGCACATGTACGTTCCCCCTCCCTGCATGCGCTTCTCCTCTGCTGTGTTTGGCGTGGAGCGGAGAAACTTGCATCACCACACGGCGGCTGTCAATTAGGTATATCTTGCTGCCGCCCAACGCCAGCACCGCGCTCAAATCTCACGAGGGCAGCCCAGTCGAACATCGCGCTTGTCCCGGTCGCGGAATCTGAGTGTTAGCTGCTGTATACACACACTCCTCCTTGTGCCCCGCATCCACACACGTACATATCCATCCGCCTCCACCCACGCCAGCAACGATCTTGGTTGCAGGCATGCAGCTTGCAGTTCCCTCTACCTGGTTCAAGAACTCATCCCGATTGAGCCCTGGAATGAGGGTCTAGGAGATCTCTAACCAGAACCGCATTGGCTCGTTTGGGTGTCCGCTCTTGAGCTAGGGTGCGCTGACTGGCCTTAATATCCTATTACTACTACTACTACCAGCACCACTACTTTTTAGCTGCCGCCATTGCATTGTCATTACCATCCGTCTACACCTGCCTTCGACTATTGCGCCTCTTCTCTCTTTCTGCTGCTTGTCCTGGTACAGAACTGATTATGTCTTCGGCTCCAGGGCGCGCCCAAGACAGCTTACCAGGGCATTACAATCCAGCACCAAGGCTTTCTAGCTTCGGCAGTGAAATGGACGTTCGAAATCCCAACGGACTGGAGAATATGCCTCGCATGCCAGATCATGTCGGCATAGGCCATTATTCTGCAAACCCCGCCTTGGGAGGACAGCGATTGCCTCCTCCACAGAATCTGCTTGCAGGAGTTCCTTACACGCCAGATACTTTTCGACCTCCCTCTCAAGAACACCCTCAATACTATCGACCGCCGTCTTATCCTCACAATAATACCGGCCCTGGCATTTCAGCTCCCCTAACTTCTCCTTCACATGGTCAATATACCGGACCTGTCGCCCATCATAGCTATCCGGGCCATCAGATGGCAGATACGGTTCCACCGCCTCAGATGTTGCCGTCAGTAGTGTCGGGGAGGCTCGACAGTTCCGCTGACCCTCGATTTTCTCAATACCCCCCTAATATGAACCATATGAACCATATGAACCATTCGCTGCCTCCGCCTCCGCCACAATCATACCGAGAACCAGAGGGTAGCAGCGCGCCATCTTATGGTACAAGATACGACCAAGACACTCCCATGATGGAATCAACGCTTCAGCCAGAGCCTTCGAGGCCAATAGCTCAACCGTCGTTTTACAATCAAGACAGCGCAGAGGCCACTCCGGTCAAAGTACCCAATCTACTGCAATCAAATAAGGCCCAATTCTTGGGCGACATCAGCTTCGAGCTGATAATGCGCCAGCAGCCGAATGCCGCCCGAGCTTGCGGATTCGGCGACAGAGATCGAAGAGTCATTGACCCGCCTCCGATTGTGGAACTCATTGTTACAAACCCGAATCTCACGCAAGAGGATGTCAGGGTCTACCTACGATACGAGAGCTATGTCATGAGCTGCGCCATATTCGACGAATCAGGAGAACGCGACTCTTCTTACATGCCAGAAGAATACCAACACCAACGACGGTTGATGGGTTCTCTTGTTTCGACGCCGTTTGTGGGACAGGACGAGAATGGAAAGGAAGGCTGCTTCTTTTGCTTTTCCGATCTTTCATGCCGTACTCCGGGCTCGTTCCGATTAAAATTTACCCTGATGATGATAGATCCTGGCCGAGCTGGATCTGTTCGACATTTTCCCATTCTAGCAGAGATCAAGAGTGAACCTTTCAAGGTTTTCAGCGCCAAGGAATTTCCTGGCATGGTAGCCAGCAGCAGTTTGGCTAAAAAACTAAAAGAGCAAGGCTGTATCATTTCAATCAAGAAAGGAAATGATAGAGGAAGAGGCCTCAGGAATCCAGATGAACTTTCAGAAAACGATGACGATGAAGATGGAGAGGCGTCACAAAGTCAGAGAAGGAGGCGTCAGATGCGGAATTAGAAAATGACATTTCAGCATAATCATGCGCGAACGGACAATAACGAGCACCACAGTCTGAAAATACATCTGGGTATCGGAAATATGCGCCTACCGTCATAAAAAGAAAGATTTAGACGGGACAACGGTGAGAAAAGTACGTCGATAAAACATTACTGGACGGCCGAGCGATTGGGTTATTAAGCTTGGTATTTGGATACGGCGCTGTCTTGATGATTGGCTGTTGGAGTTTCAATGGTTACAGCTACTGGCAAGGTAAACAAGCTTTTGGCACGGAGGATAGCAGAAACAGGCTAAAAATGTTCTCCCGAGATGCAAACAAACCAGGCATCTCAGCGATGTTATCGAGATAGACAATATTCCATTATATTTATTCCCCTTTTTTATTCAACACCGCCTGCCTGCCTGAGCCACTTTTCTCTCCTGTGGTTGGGTCTTTGTCAATTACAGGCAAGTTCAGGGCTTGAAAATGCTGTCCCTCTTAAGCCAGAGACAGCAATGGGCCGCTTTAACGTACCGCATGCTAACCGGGCGCGAAAAGGAGGATCGGCTGCCATCGACCGTTTCAGCCCTTTGATTACGCACCAATGAGGGGAAACACCATCGTCTAATTTTCAAGACGGCGATCTCCAAATTCTAGCCCCTGGCCGGCCATCTTAAAGGGATAAGAGTGTAACGAAAAGGACGTTTACGTTGAGCTTTGGATGCATGTTCCTGGCACCCCTGAACGTGAACCTTCTTGTTCTTCGTATCTCCAATGGCGCAATCTAGGTATGCAGTAAGCACCGCCTTGTACATGCATATGTATGACTTGTGTTGTGTCTCACTGGTTCACTAAATGGGTAGTGGTGGTACGAAGCATATCGCACGTTCAAATCGGCGTGGAGCGCGGCCAAGCGTCGGCACGGCCCGGCCAGTAATGCTAGGCGAGGTACCTTTCACCCATACCGATTAGCAGGAGTACCATGTGCCAGAGCCGACAGTTCGCACGTGGCACGGCTTGGAATCGCTCCTTGGAGGGCATTGAATCTGCAAGCAATTGTGATAGTTGCTTTTCGCTACAATCGCCTCTCCCTCTACGCATCTTTAGGCGAGGAATCTATTGTAGGGAAATGCGCTCAAGAGAGAAAAGTAGGCGTTGCGATCACGCTCATCGCCTCGGGCGACTCAGGGGCGGTTACAAGGCAAACGGCTCGCTTCTCTTCAGGTCCCCCGCAAAACGCCACTGAAGCGGAATAGCTTTTGCGGCGAGCTTGCCGCCTATGCCGGAAGTGGACATGGACGGTAACAAAAGTTCTAGGGCGTTGCCGCTTTGCGGGTTAGTCAGGCCCATGCGTGCTGAAGGAGCTTTCCGATCGCTCTATGCTGGTGCTGGTGCTGGTGCTGGTGCTTCTGCTGGTGTTGTTTACTTACTTTATTTGTCTTACGCAACTTACAACGAAGCGTCTCAACGTCAGCAAAGGTCTCAAAGGAGAGCAGCAAGAAAGAGCTTGCCTTTGTCTCGAAACGGGTCTTGCTCAGCGTCTTCTTGCTTCCTGAGTAGCAAATAGTGCTACATCCGCCCTGCCCTTTGGTAGGAATCGCTTTGCTTAGAACACCCAGTGTTGCTGCACTACCACAGAAAACAAGCAGGCGCTTCGCGTTCGCATTAGGCGTGAATACAGGTCCCTGGCACTGCGACGCGCCCGTGTTCCTCCCGTATCGCACCGTGCCGTATCACATCACACCGCATGGACGAGGGGGCTGAAAAGAGGCTGCTCCAGAGCGGAGATTCATGCTCGCTAGAGCCGCCGCCATATCAGGTCCCGGCGTATCCCAGGCAATCACGCCGGCGACGGCGACTGTTCATGCGGAGCGTCTTGTCCATCAGGACGGGGCTGAGCTTTGTGGTGGCCGCATCCGTGCTCTGGTTGTGCTTTGCGGTTGATCGCCAGTATCGGGCTCAGTCGCGAGAAGATGGCAAAGCCTCGCCAAGGCTGCTGCAGCAGTTTGAAGAGTCGTTGGCCCAGTGCCGGGGACTGAATAGGGTGCCCGGTCGACCTGAGCCTGGCTCCAGAAAGAGCAATCCGCGGTGGTCGCACACCAATGGCCAGGCCGGAGTTGTTGTTCTGAAGAATGCGACGCTTTTTGACGGCGAGGCTTTCATCCCTCACGCTGTGGATATTGTCTTTTCCAAGGGTATCATTGAAGCTATTCACAAGACTGCGGACAATGTCAAAGTCGTTTCGGATGACGACGTCGTGGAGTACGATGTTCAAGGTCGTTATGTCACCCCTGGGCTGGTGGATATGCATTCTCATCATTTCCTCATGACCTGGCCTGCTGCCGAGATGACTGATGACACAAATGAGGTCAACCCCGATACCAAAGCATTCACCCCAAGTGTGCGCGCGATTGATGCTCTAAAAGCCTATGACGAAGCCGCCACGCTGATTCTATCAGGCGGTGTCACGTCTTCGCTCCTCATTCCAGGTTCGGCAAACCTCATTGCTGGCGAGGGAGTGCCCGTCAAGAATTCACTCTACTCTGGAGAGCACTCCGAGCCCGTCGTTGAAGACATCCTCCTTGAGAGAGGAATCCCTACAGACGAACGCCGTCGGTATATGAAGTTTGCATTTGGCGAAAACCCAAAGCGTACTTATGGGTATACTCGGTTGGGCAATGCCTGGCACTTGCGAGAACATTTGCAAAAAGCCAAGGAATTGAAGGGAAAGCAGGATGATTACTGCTCTGCTATCCTCGAGGCTCATAGCTGGCGTGAAAGCCGCAAGGCTGGCTTCGTCCATCATCATGGCAAGTTTCCATTTCAACTGGACCTCGAATCAACGGTGGCTATTCTTCGAGGACAGGTCATTGTGCAGAATCACAACTATGAGCCGGAAGATCTGGAAACCATGTTGCGGATCAGCCATGAGTTTGGATATAGAGTCTCGGGGTTTCATCATGCGACCGAGGCCTGGCAAGTACCCAATTTGCTCAAGGAGCAGGGCGACAACGTTACTATTGCAATTTTTGCAGAATTCAGTCTATACAAATCAGAGGCGTACTCTCCAAGCTTATATGCAGGACATATCTTGGATAAAAACGGCATTCCCGTGGCGTACAAGTCTGATCATGCTATTGGCTTGACCAATGCCAAGTATCTGGCTTCTCAGGCAGCCATCGGACATGCCTTCAAGCTTCCAGAGGAGAAGGCTCTTCAGTCGATCACTTCCGTGCCCGCAAAGGCAATCGATCTTGATTTCCGCGTTGGATACTGCAGGCCTGGCTTCGATGCAGACATTGTTGTGTGGGATTCTCACCCTCTGTCAATTGGCGCAACACCTCTACAGGTTTTCATTGATGGACGAGCCCAATTAGATGAATCAAAGGTTAAAGAAAGCATGGACACGACTTTTACTGCAGCTCTTGCCGGAGATTCAAACATCTCTTTTGAGCCACAGGTGCGGTATGATGTCTCGGATAAGCAGAGAAAACAGACGTGCTCGCAAGCGTATGAGGCAGGCCAGAGCTTCATTATTGATGGCATTCAGAAGGCCTTTGTTGACAACTATCCGGAGCTGGCGGCTTCAGCGGCACAGGCTGACAATGAGCCTCTCAAGCTCGTCGTCGAAGATGGTGAGATTTCATGTTTCGGCGCGGCAGCTTCATGCACAGAAGCAGAAAACAAGTTCAGGGCAAATGGAAAGAAGGTCCTCCACCTGTCTTTGCAAAATGGCCATGTCTTGCCAGGATTAACAGCCGTCACCAGGGCTTTAGGTATGACCGAAATTGCCACGGACGAAAGCACAGGCGACGGGCAAGCCTCAGGCCAGAAGATTGGAGATCCAGAGAGCTTAGTCTATGCTAAATATGGGCTTTGGCTTGACGGAAAGGAGTTTGCGAGGGCGCGTCTCGGAGGAGTAACCAGAGCTATTTCGCTCCCGACAGCAGATGCGTCTGGCTTTGTCCAGGGCGTAAGCGTGGAGTTTCTCACGAGCGGGAAGAAGAGTCTTACGAACGGGGCTATTGTTCGAGGAGACGTGGCTCTTCATTTGGCCCTTGGTGACATCACTAAGCAGTCGGAGGGCACGGTCAGCAGTGGAGTTCAACATCTGCGTAAGATGCTGGAGGATGGCAAGGGCAAGCATAATGGAACGGTGTATGGGCGAGTGGCGGCTGGTGAATTGCCACTCGTTGTACATTGTAACAACAAGGTATGACGAAGCCGAGCCACATGTGCTTCTGAATGAGCTGACAAGGCTTGATCCCGCAGTATGACATGTCTCAGTTGATTCTTCTCAAAAAGGACTATCCCAACACCAATCTTGTGATATTGGGCGGCAAGGAAGCACCATACGTAAGTATATCCTTGAAACCTTGCAGCAGCAACAAGAGACTCAGGTGCTGACATGGTTAATTAGGTGGCCGATGATCTTGCTGCTGCCAACATCAGCGTGATTCTATCGGAGAATAGGCCTGCTCCTGACGTTTTCCGCGACAGTGATGCGGTGGTTGGACCGCCTCTCACTAGAAGCGTCGCTAGCTACCTCAAGGAAGCTGGTGTTACATTCGCCTTGGCGATTTTCGAAACTGGTAAGCACCCACCCAATTCATCCCATTAAAAATGTCTCATGATGCTTACTTGTATATCTAGCAATGCCAGTAGATTATCGCATTCACGACCTCGGCCCGGAAGCCGGCTGGGCAGCCAAGTACGCTCATATCAGCCAGGAAGACAGCGTTCGACTTGTTACCTCTAATGTCGAGTCGATTCTGGGGCTTGATAAGAGTAAGGATCTGGTTGTGTTTGAGGGCAATCCGCTCAATTACGGAGCGTCTGTTGTTCTTTCGTTTCATGCTGATGGGGAGACTGGTAAGCTTGAGGTTGCTACTTGTTTTCCTAGGGAAGATGAGCACGGAAGCAGCTTGTAGTAAGGGGACATTTCGATTCTATTGATTAGTAGTATATAAAGGACTGTCTAAATAAAGATGCTGTTTTTGCCAAAGCTATGTGATTATTAATGATGTTTTGGTACATGCATACTGCCTATCAGGGAGGACGGAGCCGGGTAGGCGTAATGTCTAGACTGTGGTGGTCCGATAATTGTCGGGAAAAGTTTTAGTGTTCAAGACTATTATCCAGCACTCTAGCTGTAGCTTAATAAGTCAGTTAGTCTAGGTTTAAATTGCTCAACTATTATATACACCTAATTGCGGCCATGTTGAGCGTAAAGGGGAACGCGAAAGAGAAGTATAGTTGTTTTGTCAACAGTTCTCTGTTGAGAGACACTATATAGACGTAAAGAACTAACTAAGGTCTGTTGTGGGCTAGAATACGATACATATGTTTGTGAAATTATGCCACCTAGGCGATGACCCGTTATATAGTATGTTGCTTCCAACACACCCCCCGAACCATGTACCCAGCACCCCAGTTGTGCTACCCAGGACAGTGGCTGCTATCACTTACTGCTACTTACTAGTTCTACTTAGGTAGGTAGGTAAGTACCTATCTCTTACCTTCCAACATCTCCCACTTTTCACCTTTCGTTATCATTACTCGCTTTTCACTCTTCCAGCATCTCTACAAGCAGATTCCTTTAAGACCCCAGCTTGAACGATTGCCATTTCAAAACTCAAAGTGCCCTCTAGAAGCGTGATCAAATGGCGCAAGTGAGCCGCACCGCGCAGATCTCTTCACAAGATACAACGCAAAGCGAAGCAGAGACACAGCTTGTGCCAGGCATCAACAGACACAGCTTATTGGAGATACCCAACAGAGCTCGCTTCCTGAGTATTGACCCTGACATTGACTTTCTTTTAGATCCTGCCATACTTACCTCTGCTATCTCTGCTACTACTACTTGTAAGTGCCCTTCTCTTACTCATCAACGAGGCCAAACGGAGCAAAGAATCACAACTCACGTGGATGCAGGTAATTTAAATCCTCCAACGCTGACCCGTACCGTATCACCAAGGTCCTGATGACCTCCATCTTCGGCAAGGTCTAGATGGGACCGCTGATGTTTGGATGGACTGTCAAGGTTATGGGGGAAGGGAGTTAGGATGTAGATATGAAAACCCTTTACGTGGGCGAAGTTGTAACATTATGGATAGGAAGCTGCACGCACTTTTTAATATGATGAGGGAAGATACGGACTGACCAGAGTCATTACTCTCTGGTTTTACGGCGTAATGGAGTATGATTGGTTTTCGTTTCGACATTGTCCGGCTGCATATCAAGCAATGCTGCCGTTTAGAATTACTTTGCAAATACATATAGTGACTATTTTTGCAACTCACTCTCGCCTCCACTAAAGATGTGGGGAAAAAAATTAGAAAATGTCGATCACACCTCCATTTCTACTCTTTTCGATAGTAGCAAACTACTCAATCCAACAATTACCATTTGGCCAGCAGAGTCGGGATCGCCAGAAACGCCAGACACGCAGCCTAAGCCAACAGCGTAGAACAACGGGTAGCAAGATGGCGCCTCTAGCAAGCTGCTGCATTCTCCAAGAATCAAGATGCTTCTTCGGGGACTGAAGACGTTGCCATGTTGGTGGAAATGGTATTGTTCGGAAAACTTCATTTTGCTTCATCGGAGCCGGCCCCAGTAAGGATGTTATTGAATGACAGTGTAAATACAACTTTTGAAAGCCCTTGGTACTCAGAGTGTGCAGTGTCGACAGGCCGGCTTTATATCCGATCGAGACTGGGACATATACCGTCTAAAAATTAAAAGGTTAGACAAACATGAAGTGATATTTAACTTAGGGCAGCTTACCTAGCCGCAGCAGCCTCAACACCGCTAGAAACGCTACCCTCCATTACTTGGCAGGAGTCACAGGCCCAGCAACATGAGAGAAGAAGAAAAAAACTCACGATCCGAGATCTAAGAATAGAAGTGCTGTGACCATATTTTGAGCATATAATCGGCGAGATTGACCGGGATCTAGGGGGCGTGAGCAGGTGCCGAGTGAAAGGAGCGCCATGTTATAGAAGGGATTATTTGAAGATGACCAGGCGCAAAAAGCACCTTTCCAGTGAGCTACACAAGGCTTATATTTTTCAATGGCCTGTTATGAAAGTATTGTAACTCTTATTCATGGAAAATGTTACACCAATCCTGCCCTATTGCCCCCATCTCTTTATCACACTCAATCTGGACGTATAAAAAAAGGAAAATGTATGCGAACACCAAAGGTGGTTTCGCAAATCCATACTTTATGCCAGAGATTGTGTCGTCAGATGCCAGATGACCCAAACGGATGGAGACGTCATCATTGCCCTTGGTCTGTACGCTTCTGGGTTGTTTTACTATTACTGCTGTGACATGGCTTGGCGCTGGTAGAATATAGAGATAGCTTTCATGTTCAGATATTTCGTAGTTCTTACAATTTTACTCTTTCTCTATCTTGTTCATGATCTTGGTCTGGATAATCTTCCCAAAGAAAATATCCATCCATATCTTGGTTGTCTGGCATTGCGTAGGATTCAAACTCATCCAAGCTGTCAAGGTTATCAAGCCAGTCTCTAGTCATTTATTGACAAATTCCAGATGCCGAGCACCTTACGGGATGAGCGGCGACGGTCCAAGTTTACATACAACAAACGACGCAGCTCCATGGCATTGAAGCCGGAAGGCAAGGTCTATCTCCATGCCATAAGCCTCCAAGTAAATGCTACCGACAGAGAGCTGATCCATTGGAGGAACCTCAAGCTAGATAAATATTCGCTGTACCATAGAAAGGGCAGATTATTCAACACCCCTTCTACTATCCCCCATATGTAGCTTAACAAAGTACATACAGTAGAGTTGGTCTATACCTACCTTAGGCAGATAAAAAAATTGAATTATTATACCCAGGTACGTTTAGAAGAAAGTGGGTAGCAGTAGTAGCCGTAGCATATGCTACCCTTTAGTAGCCACGTAGAGCGCGAGATATTTTTTTCTCTAGAAGAAAGTGAGATTCAACGGCATCTATTCTGAGCATTTATTTTTTTCTTGAAGCTTCCCTGCTCTGCCAACCCCACTGTAAATGTTTGTACCAGTACCTACACATGAGTTATCTCTTTCGTTCGTCGTTAGATTGGTGGAATTAAAGAAGATTCGGCCCGTTTTGGTGGCTCAAGCGTTGAAGAATGAATCTATAGATGGTAGGTAGTATTGATAGTGCGATATCAAACACACGTACTTAAGCACAGAGAATTAGAGTGCTTAGGTATGGCATTTGGCTGCTTATCCAAGCCAATAGTTGCAAGTAGCCCTGTTCTCCTTTAGATAAGTGAAGTTTGCCGTCTTTCAGTAGCTTGCCAGGAACTTGGTCTTGAATTGACTGTGACACCTAGTCTACAGAATGATCATACTGCCAGCAAAATCATGCTTCATCTCTATCACTTTTTTGATCTGTTGGTGTGTGCTTGAGGGAACGGGAAGATGCTCGAGTATTAGTTGGTCCATAACTGTCTACCCAGATTATTTACCATGAACAATAGTATGGATTTGACAAAACCGAAAAGGTATCGCGGAAATTTCCAAGACAAGCGATACCAGTTAGGAAGGTTAGCCTACTTCCCTTTTGCCTGACAAAGATGATCGTCTGATAATAATTTACATAGATAGCCTCCGGTATCTTTGGCTTAACACTCAACGTAAGCTGCAGTAGAAGTTGAAAAACTGTAAAACAAAAAAGCCCCAAGTAATCATTGGTACGAATAAGCGTTTGGCCAGGCTAGGCAGGCAGGTGGTAAGCATGGAAGCGAAGTGCTTGCCTTGGGCATTTTAGACTAAAAGGAAGCGTGGCAGGCATCGTGACGCTAAAACTAGGATCAACGAAAATGAACGGCGCTGATCAATTCCAAACTTCCTAATTCGGCCTCTTTATGATCTTCACGCCTAGACTGGGCTGATTACTAAAGCCAGGGCTATTATTAGATGTTACTTATCTGATAGACAGCATTATCTCACGGGCATTTTACTCCGAATATGCCCAACGTTTTCTCTCTCTGCCATAGATATGTGCGTCCAGTTATTACTAACATGTATGCATGGGATTTATGGGCGTATCTGTTTATGGGCATATTTTGTCTAAATGGGAGAGCATGCTTCTATTGTGAAGCTGCTACTTGCGTATTCCATAAGAGGCAAAACAGGTGCTTATTTTCTCCGGCCATTGTGCCCGTGTACCTTTGACAGCATAGAGACGGGCATAAGATGGCATCTGGGTTCTGCATAGTGTGTTCCGCTCCCGTCAATATGTCCAAGTCTATCGTCTGCGCACCGAGTACACGGACTCACTATAGTAGCTCTTGGCATATATAGCTTGTAGGGAACATCTCTCTTATAGACGCGCGCGACCCGCCGTTACTCTATACTCCGCGACGGTATATCATATGTGAATACCCTGGCTATCAATTACCAGAAATAACAGCCCAGCGCGCACGTGCGGACTCTAGGCGCTCTCTCCGGCGCCTAATATAAAGGGGAAAGCTCAGGCGTGGGGCCATATCAAGTGTCTGCTATGAGCAATGACATTCTCTCACCGGATTCCAAGACCAGGGGAAGAGGGGAGGAAAATGAATGCAAGTAATTGCGGGGGCTCAATATTACTATCGCATGCATGGCCCAACGCTGATTAGTAGTACTATTAGCCATCTACGTATACGAAAATGAGTAGAACACAAGGTTCGCCCGTTGTACGACAGTCATGGCCTTGAATGGAGGGCCTCATTTACCTTGGCCCCCTTATCATTTTCGAGTTTGATGGTGTTATATGAAGTAGGCGGTGCTAGTACGTACACCGCTTCGCTCGGCTATTCCCCTGTCTGATTCGACTCCATCCAAAGTTCTAGATGTGAGAAGAGGGGAAAAGAGAACGGCAATCTGCCCGAGACTATCGTCTGATATACGATGGGTGGTGCCGCACTGAAACCTCGAATAGCCCAGAAGGGATTGTATGGGACCATGGCCATTTTGTACGACTGCGGAACATCAGATGCACTACTCCGCACTTTGGTGTCATGAGCATATTTCAAATACTGCTTGGCAAAGTGATCTTGGCGAGAAGCTTGATGGATGGGTGCATATTTGGAGCTGATTGTCTTTCCTTGAATTTGAGTTTGGAGGCATACTGACAGACGATTACGTACTAGTATTAACATCTCCATTTTGATGTTTCCAATTCAACATATGTATTTCTTGGTTGCGTGTCTAAAAACAAGTTACTATGAAGTCACTTGTATCTCTCTTTCCATGTGCATGCAGTAGCAAGAGTATGAGTGAGATCAGCTCTTTGACCTATTTACCGGTTACCCTGTACTATTTCTAAATTAGCCCATTTGCTCAGCTGCGGCTTATTACACGTACTCTTGCTGATACGCTTGCTAATACGCTCGTATGCTTAACACATGTAGTTTAGCTAGTGTTAATGGCAGTTCTAAGCAGCATAATAGTGGAATATGAAAAAAAAAGGGAAAGAGTTTGCCGGCCCGCAGCCCCTGGTCCAGATCTTGCCATTACTCTCACACAAGCTTCGGCCTATTACTACTTGGGCAGCACAAGTCAGTATCTGACAAAACCAACCATAAGTCGTAAGCCTCAAGCCAACCTTGAAGTCTCTCTACTCGGCCAAGGTGGCCAATCGGCTAGGGCGTCGAGGCCACTCAGCGCTAGTGCGTTTCAAAGGCATGCCGTTCCCACCCCTTGTCATGTAAGTTCTGGGGGCACGGCATTTTTTTTCTCTCTCTTTTTCTCTTCTTGAATAGGAGTATTATGGGGAGTACAGTACAGAAAGATAGGAAGACTAGAAGAACAAAATGGAGAAGTTAAAGGCGAGAGGCGAGTAAACGCGCGTTAGTACCATACGGGGAGTGCGTTGCTCCGAATCCGTGTTCATTGTCTATGCTGAGGACTGGAGGCTTTGGAAATGTGTTTGAAAGAGGATGGCGAGGAGCACTCAATAGGGGAATAAACTTGGCCTGCCAACAGAATACATGAATACGCAGGACTGCCCGTACTTACTATACGATTAATCGGAGGCTCATCGTATCATTACCAATACAGCATGTGAGTAATGCCAGCAGTAAGCCTCAAGTGCCCACGTCTCCGCGTTTCCGACAGAAGCCCCTTGTCCACCGGGTGGCGTGTGAAGGAATCCATCCTGGCAGAGAGTCGGATTCGGGGTATCTCGCCTTTGCAATACCCGCAAGCGCTCAGTATCTAATATCACATATTCGTATTGACATCTAGGTACTTACAGTTACAGGAATGCGTTTTCAGGTACGACTACACCCACACTGACCGTACTAGGCCGGAAGCATGCCCGAGACTCCTGTTAGTGTCTGCCTTAGCCGCGCCCCTATCAAAGTTGAAAGAAGAAGGGCTACGCGGTGTAGCCTCGGAACAAACGTCGTACGGGGCAGACTATGCAAAAAAAACAGGCTGATGGGTGATGGGTGATGGACGATGGTGGGCCCCCATGCCATGCTCGGTCTAGGCCACAGAATGTCGCTCAGGGCCAGGGAGATGGATTCGGCTATCACGACCGATGGCTCGTTGCTCTGCTCGATTCCATCGATCCGTAATTTCAGCAGAATCAGTTGACACCCAGCGAAATTGATTGGCCATGTCACCACGACTTCTGGAAGCTGTGGACCGATGCGTGATTACTGGCAGGGAGACTGATGGAACGACTCCATTCTTTCCCCCATCGATCGAAAGTATGTATCACATATACCATACAGTATGTCGTGAACATGGCCGACACCGAAGAAGAGTTTTTTTCTTTTTTGGAGAAGAACAAGAAAAGGGGGTGGAAGCACGGAACACGGCACACAGGAACGGATAGCAGCTGAAAGAAAAAAAGAAAGAAAGAGGTGTATACTACTATACTAAGCTTTCAAGTTTTCTGATGCATGCAAGGGGCCAACACAGCTGAGTAAAGTTTTTGCTTTTTCTGCAGCCACTCTAATAGTCGGCTGCAGCAAACAAACAGAAACAAATCATAACCAACAACAAGTCGTTGATAAGAAGGGAAGACGCTGCTTGTACTACTGCATGCACAAAGTGGTGGGATGCGTGCATTTGCTGCAGTGAAATGGCCCCTTCAGCCCAGCAGACGTCCAGTAAGATTGACGCGATGCAACTTCGGATCCCGGTCAGGCGGCCAAGCAAACACTTTGTTTCAGATCTACGGATTTAGCGCCAGCCACGCAAGAAACGTGGCCGGCCGCCATACAATCTGTGCGGGAGTTGAGATACATGGGCTGGAATTCCGAAAAAGTATGTATACAGCCCTTATGCACGAAGTAATATATGGGCGACAAGGCAAAGAAGGCAAAAGGGGATTGGAGCATACAGGGACAAGTAGTAGTTCAGAGTAAAAGGGCGCTCCCGCAGCCTGGCTGGCAAACGGCTTTTGATGCCTAATTTTAACATTTTCGGTGCTACTATAGTACTTGTACTCTAAACTAACAGGCGCACGGTGGGCTCGGTCGGAACGGGAGTCTGGAGTAGATGACAGATGACAAGCCAAGAAGTGGGACAAGAGGCTTGGAACCCAGGGAGATGGATATGCGCTTTGGGACGAAAAGCTGCGAAGTTGCATGTACAAGTACCAGTAACCGGCGTGGCCAAGGCAGGCAGTCCCAGGGCCAGCGGCAGTTCTGGTGGCGGCAATGCCTGGTGGACGCCGTAGCAGGTACTTGCAGGCCACTTTGCAGCCGTTGAAACAAGCCACGGGCCCTCCCCGCCGCCACGCGCCGGCTGGTTATGCCCCGTCGCGGCCTAGGGCCTGGAAATGGTTGAAACGGGCCTGACGCCAATGCAGGAACAGAAACTTGAAGCCAGAGCCGCGTGCTAGTCGATGAGAAAGGAGCAAGGGATGGGGGATGGGGGATGGGGGTTTTGTTTCTCTGGGTGTTGCTACCTGCTGCTATTGATATTTTGACTTTTGCTGTGCTTACGAATGCCTACCTAGCTGTCACTTGGTGTGTGCTTTTGTGTTCTACGAGATAGGCAGTTACTTGGCTGAACAGAACTGAGTGGATTGATGCGTCTCCCAAGTGTAACTTTGCAGGGCTTTTTGCTTGTGCGCTCACATTCACCTCAGCGTGTCTGAAAGAGAGTTGAGGGGTAGAAAAGAGCGTATTCGTGTACTGATACATTAGTGTCTGGGCTGTTTGTTAGCATTTATTCACTCAAGTATTGACTTGTAAATGCACGATTCATTTGCCGCATGCCTGCATCCTGCGAGTTGCCTGAGGTATTCACAGTTGTTCTCCATCCTCTCTTCTTCTAGCTGGTCGTGGCAAGATTACTGACTTGGGCAGTGCCTATTTGGGGACGATATAATTGCACCAATCCTGTTTTATTGTTTTTAATCTATCTCTCATTTACGCATGGATCCCAGCACAGGGCTTAACCTGGCTCTCTGCCTCCTGGACAGCTTCCTCTGCTGTTGGCAGCGCTCTGGTGCCTCTCCAGGTACCGGTACCTGCGTGTGCTGGTGGGAAGCCCGGCTCGCTGGCGCCAGGGGCTCTCAGCGACATGGGCGAGGCCGCATTCTGTGCATCCACCCACCACAAGCGCTGGCCACAAGCGGCATTAGCAGGGTGTCCCCTGTCCCTGCCTGTTCAGGTACCTGGACAGGCACAGGCACAGGCACGAACTCCTTCGACCCCACCCGTATACCCTCAATCGTCCATATCCAAGATGCCTCACCTTCTCTCCCTGTCGCTTACTTTTTCTTATATATCTCCAAGGCCGCCGGGTTCCTTTCGAGTCTCTTCTTCTTTTTTCCTTCTCCAGGCCGCTTCATCTTCCAAGTTGCTGGGCACTTCCTCTCCTTTAAACATTTCCGATACATAGCATTCTTTTTCATTATTTTACGTTCTTTGTATCATCCATTCTTTCACCACGAACGACATTCGACATTCCTTCGTGGCTCACATATAACATACACATTCTTTTCAAAGGTGCTCAGGTATCACCGTTGCATTTATTTACAACCGTCCTAGCGACCATCTCACGCTCGTCGAAAGCATCTCTCGATTCTGCATATACTACATTTCGTCTTCTCTTACAACATGAAGTTCTCTACTCTCGCGGGCGCTGCCGCCCTGACTGGCGCTGCCATGGCTGCCAAGGACAGCCGAACCTTTGCTGTTCTGCGATTCACCAACAAGGGCTTGGTCACCACTCGTGCTGATCCCATTGTCCAGCCCGGCGGTCCCTCTGGACACGTCCACAACGTCCTCGGAGGCAGCAACTTTGGCTTCTCCTCCACCGGCCAGGACCTGCTCAAGTCCAACTGCAGTACCGCTCTGGTCAAGGGTGACTTCTCCAACTACTGGTACCCGACTCTGTACTTCCACGACCCCAAGACCGGGCTCCTAGAGTCTGTCGACGTCTACTACACCAACGTCTACTACTTCTTCGAGGCCACCAACGACGACATCAAGGCCTTCCCCACTGGCCTTCAGATGGTCTCTGGCAATGCCATGACCCGTGTCGCCCCGGCTGCTGGTGGCGGCTCCAAGCTGGACCCCTCCCAGGGCCCTGTCCAGCCTATCCAGTTCACCTGCCCTCGTTCCTCCTACAACCCTCCCTCCTATCCCGTCGGATCTGACGGTTCCAAGGCTGGCATGGTCGATCCCAACAACCAGGGCGCTGGAGCTGGTTTCCCCGATGTCAACTGCGACGGCCTGTACTCTCCTCTCCGTCTGGACATCCACTTCCCCTCCTGCTACAACCCCGCCGCCGGCCTGACCAACTACAAGAACAACACTGCCTTCCCCACCGATGCTGGCAATGGCAAGGCTGACTGCCCTGCTGGCTGGATCCACACTCCTCACATCTTCTACGAGGCCTACATGGACACCCAGCCCTTCGCCAGCCGCTGGACCCCCAACCAGGGCACCCAGCCTTTTGTCTTCTCCAACGGTGACGTTACTGGCTACAGTGGCCACGCCGATTTCATGGCTGCTTGGGATGAGGATGTCCTCCAGCACATCATCGACACCTGCAACGCCGGTGATTCTGGTATGGACCAGTGCCCTGGTCTGCCCTACGGCCTGAACAGCGGCTCCTGCACCATTCCTCCCCTGGTCAACGAGCAGATCACCGGTAACCTCACTGCTCTCCCTGGTAACAACCCTCTCAGCGGCTTCACCTACGGTAACGAGGCTCCTGCCATGAGCTCTGGTTCTTCCAGCTCCAGCTCCACTAACAACGCTTCCTCTGGCTCCTCTTCTGGCTCTTCTGGCTCTTCTGGCGCTGCCGGTTCCAAGCCTGCAAGCTCTTCCAAGCCTGCTGCTACCAGCAAAGCCGCCCAGCCTGTCTCTTCCTCCAAGGCTGCTGCTGGTGCTGGCTCCAAGACCAGTGAGTCCAACCCTCCTGCTACTTCCCTGCCTGTTGCTGGCGGTGCCGCCGCCGGCGGTGACGACCAGTGCAGTGCCGCCACTGTCCACACCGTTACTGAGACCGTTACAGCCACTGCCGGTGCCCCTGCTTCCACTTCTGTTGCTACCAAGGGCAACTCTGCTGTCGGTGGATACACCTATGCTGGATGCTACGAGGACAACATTGGCCGTGTTCTGACCGGTGACATCCTGCCTAACCTTGGCCCCATGACCAACGAGAAGTGCGTTGCCAACTGCGTTGCCAAGGGCTTCTCTGTTGCCGCTACCGAGTACGGTGGCCAGTGCTACTGTGGAAACGAGCTCGTCGGCTCTTCCAAGCTCGCCGAGTCTCAGTGCGCCACCGCTTGCGAGGGTGCCGCCAGCGAGGTTTGCGGTGGAAGCTGGGCCATCAGCGTCTACAGCAAGACCGGCTCCGTCAGCTTGACCGCTGCCAAGTCTCGCCGCTCTGAGCAGCACGCCCACCGTCACCGCGCCCGCCGCGTCTAAGGTGTTTTGGGCTGTCTTGGCACATTTAGCATTTTAGGATTTATATGAGCTGAGTGCTCTGGAGTATTTTGAGCATTGCATGGGTGAAATTCCAGGGATATATGGTAGCGGGATCTTTGGGTAAAGGTACCAAGTCAGCAGCGGGAATGATATCTGTTGAACTTGGAGCGATTGTTGGATACTTCGATTCTCACGTGTGTATTTTTGGTAACATATTTTACGTTTCTTGGTTCCTTTTATCTGTCAGATCAGTCAAGGGGCCTCCCGCAAGGGAATTTTCAAGCATTTATCAATGGAGGTCTATGAATGACTGGGTCTTATAGAGTCTGAATAAAAAGTATACGAGCGACTCAAAAGAAGTAAACATGGCATGATTTATTCGCGATCTGTTGTATCAAGTTGTGTCCTTTGTGATGAAAATTAACATCTGCGAGCGTGTAAGTGTGTAAATGGAGCTAGTGCACGTAGGTCAACGGTCGTTGAAGTTATCGGACGGCGGCTGAATTTCGGCTAATTTTATATTTTCTGTTGCTCGCAACGAGCTCGCCCATCTCAGCAATATCTTATTTTTCACTTTATACTCTCCTTTTAACCTTTTTTTATTTTTCAATTCAATCATCCCATTTTCTTATAAATATCTTCTCTGAGATAATGTCTCTTTACCATGAGGCAGCAGAAATCCTGTCCTCGTCATCGAATTCGAGTGGGAGCTTGAAATCGCGAGTGTTTGGCAAAAAGAACGGCAAAGCGCCACCGGGCCAGCTGTATGCTCTCGTGCTGGAGAGTGCAAAATGGAGTCCAGTGTTGAAGGAGGTTATTGAAAAGACTGAGCTACTGAAATTGGAGCGAAAGGTAATATGAGTTTCCGTATAACATACCGCCCTTTTTCATATATATGTGTTGCAACAGCCGCGTAGTGAGCGTGTGAGTGCTGACTTTTTTTGTTGTTACTTTTTCATTATGCAGCTCACGCCTACATTAGCTTTACTGCTGGTACATGATTTACTGCTCGCGAAGAAAGGGATTGCGCTGCCGCAGAGCCATGGACTGAGGGCATCAATTGAGCGTCACAAGGGACGGCTGAGTTCAGAACTGACGCTGGCGAGGCTAAGGAGAAAGGCCCCGACAATAGACGCTTTGAGAGAACAGGTTGAAAGAGCGGCTGCTGGAGAAGAAGCCAATTACCCGCGGTGGGTGCGTGTCAACGCCCTCAAGAGCAGCGTGGAAGAGCAGCTGGAGACGACCTTTTCAAAGCACACTAGAGCCGAGAGCATACAAGACATTGTTACAAAGTCAGGCAGGCATATTTACATTGACCCTCATGTGCCGAATCTGCTTGCTATTTCTCCAGGGATGGAGTTTGCCAAGGTAGAGGCGTACACGTCGGGAAAGATCATTCTACAAGACAAGGCGTCTTGTTTTCCGGCCTATCTGCTGGATCCGCGGTCTGAGGATGGGGATGTTATCGATGCCTGTGCGGCGCCGGGAAATAAGACTACGCATCTGGCTGCCATTATTCACGAACATCGGCCTGGCTTTGAAGATGCGCCTCAGACGATTTATGCCTTTGAGAAGGATTCGAGAAGAGCTCAGACGCTGGAGAAGATGGTCAAGATTGCGGGATCAAAGGATGTAACGCGCATAGGGTTCGGGCAGGATTTTCTACAGGTTGACCCCATGGCTGAAAACTACAAGGATGTGGGAGCTCTACTGCTGGATCCGAGTTGTTCGGGTAGTGGCATCGTAGGTCGCGATTCGATGCCCGAGTTACACCTCCCCGATTCGCCGGCAGATGGCCGTGGCGGTGGCAAGGGAAAGCCGAGCGCAGCCAATGCGAACAAGAAAAAGAGGAGCCACGATGAAATTGAGGAGCGTGCGCAGAACGTCTTGGTGGATGACGACGGAAACGAGACGGTGGTGAAGTCGGAAAAGGACCTGGAAGCTCGACTTGAGGCACTCTCGGCATTCCAACTAACACTGCTGCAACATGCGTTTCGCTTTCCTCGAGCTAAGAAGATTACCTACTCTACATGCTCAGTTCACTCACAAGAGAATGAAAGAGTCGTCATTCGAGCCCTGGCATCGGACATTGCCAAAGCGAAAGGGTGGCGTATCCTACGGAGAGAAGATCAGGTAAGCGGCATGAGAGACTGGCCCGTCCGGGGATTGGTCGAGGCCGCGGAGGGTGACGAGATTGTTGCCGACGCATGCATACGGTCGTATAAGGGGGATGGCAGAGGGGTGATGGGGTTCTTTGTTGCTGGGTTCGTGCGGGATTCGATTGACGATAGCGATGCATTAGGGGCTACAGCTGCTATTGATGCCGACGGGGATAATGAAGGGGAGGGTCCATATCTCCGCGACGATGATGGGCGGATTTTGCGGGATGTTGTTGGGATGCCGGTGCTGAAGTCCACGGGGGTGGCTGTTTCGCTCCGTGGGGTGGATGAAGGGAAGGGAGATGAAGATGAAGACGAGGAGGAGGAGGAGGAGGAGGAGGAGGATTCTGGGACTGGCAGCGAGGACGAATGGGGAGGCATTAGCGATGCATAAATTTCTGCTCATAGAGGTTGATAATACCCGGATGGACTCTATACTGCCTACGTTGCATTCTTTCAGTTTACTAGAGACGAAAATGGCGTTGGGCTTTTTGTATTACGGACAGTGGAAGTTGGCTGTGCGTTGGTGGTACACTTGAAGCCTTGTTTAGCTGCCTCTGGAGAGTGACGAAGCTATTGCGAGAATAGAATGTTCTTGGGGACAGGCATGCTAATTGACTATTATCTGTACTACTGAGATTTGCGAACTGTTATCAGAAGTGAGGTTCACTTCGTCTATATCCATGTCAAGCAGGAATGTTATGCGCTAGCGTATTGTGGTAATACAGTCGTCGTTTAGAGGCAGCCATATTACTTGGTATGAATGATGCCATTTCGATAGTCCAACAGAAATATGATCAAGGCAAAAGATCTTGGTTTCTGCATCGAACGGACTCGGGCGAAAGTGAGGTGAATCCCGGCCGTTTTGCTACAATGATACTTACATATGACTATGCCATCTTACCTAGGCTCACCGACTCCGTGACATTTGAATGTACTCCGTAGAGGCTGCTGATACCTCGCTTCGACTCTTTCTCAAGCGATATTTCGTCAGTTGGTCTTCTGATCTGCATGGCATATAAAGACGTAAGCCAACAGAGTCAGAATCACGAGCCATAACTGAGAGAAAATTCTACACTTGGCGGCATTCTAACTGGCGCGGCGTTCAGAAGCCGCTTTCTAGTCGCAAGACTCTCTCAACATAGATAACAAAACTGTTGAATGTCATCACCTCCTGCAAAAGACAAGCCTCGGCACAGCCTGTGATTATATCTTCTAGAACAAGTCACGTTTCTGGTCCGGCGTTGGATTTTTTAAGCTCATGGGACGGGGTGGCGTGTTTAATTGGACCACCTCAGCGAGGCGAATGCGAGCAAAACGATGCCGTTGTGGATAAGAACTCGGTGAAACTGACGTTTGGCAGTTCCACAGTGAGGCGAGACTCGGCCGAGAAAAAAAAAAATCACAAGCTTGGTTTTAGAATGTATTGGGTATTTCACATGGGAAACAGATAGAAAATTTCTCTTCTCGGTAGAAGCCGAGAAATCAAGAGTAAAGCCAAGCAAATTGGCGTCGGGCCGGCTTTTCTGTGTTTGGCCTGCCTAGTAGACAGATCTGGCGGCGGCAGCCAAAAAGTGGGCAGTTGCTAAGAAAATCATTTTTTTTAAAAAATTCTTTAATCTCTTGAAAGGCAGCAATGCGTCTGTCTGCCTTTTCTCTCTCTCGCGGTTGGCCGATCTGTGCCTCGGCACGTTTGGCTGTCAGACTATCTAAGCACGGACATGACCGTACTAGAATTGGCATTGGGCATTTAGTCGGATGTGGGCCGCTTTATATACTTGTCTGTGCTTGTTCCCTTTATTCTATGGATCCCGTATCCATATTGCTACAGTATGGCAATACGGGTCCCGGGATACCATACAAGGTTGCATCAGCCCACAAGTGCGGTGGCCCCCCTTATCAAACATCAAATATAATCGTGGCATGACTAATTTGGTTGTGACTGTTGATTTTGTTTGATTATTTTTCGAATTCCGATGTATTTGGCATTTATAATAGTCTTGGCGGACTTGCACCGTAAATAATACTTTGGCTATAGTGGGATGCATTGGTGTAAGCATTTTATTGAGGCTCAAAGACTGCTGAATCACCAACACGTGGCTTGCGGTTTCAGCCTTAATTTGCAAAGAAAGCGGCAGCCACTCTACAACTGCCGTCCGCGTGCATGATAATAGCGTCCTTTCTATTTGCCAATGTGTTACCAAAAACAAAACACAAAAAAAACCAGGTGGTCTGATAAGGGGGATTAAGGCCAAGGCTTCTTACAGGTAGAGCTATTAATATCGCTGCTATATATGTTTTGTCTTTCTTGTTTTTCTATTTTTCTCTTGGTGAGCCATCAGCCAAGAAAAGCTGAACACCGCCCATCGTGTGAATGGATGCTATTGCCTAAACGGGCGAACGGCCGCCAAGCTCCAAAATAAAAACTCCGTAGCTGTGCAGCGGGTTATAAATCGGTGGGCAGGCAGACCGTCGAAAAGAAGGCGGGCGGAAATAGAGAAGAAGACAAAAACACTAAAAAGCAGACAAATCAGACAAATAAGACAAATAAGGATAAAATAAAAAAAATAAAGTGAGCTTGGAAAAATAAAAGGAGACGGCCCCACAACGAATTACGGTTTTACCCAGGTCTCCACGTGCTTTGCAGCGTCTGAGCTCCTCCACTCGTACTAGCGCCACCAACGAAGCGGGTCACTCTTCTTCAGAGGTGCAAACCTCCATGGACTTTCCGAGGTATGGCTTACAAGCGCTCTACCGTCTGTGCTGTGCATCTTTTGTATGCTTCTTTATCCTCGGAATTCCGCTGCATTAGGGCCAGGGACAATGATGACGAATTGCCTAGGGCGCCTATCATCTGCTTGACGGAGAATATTGATAGATTCTGTAACACTGGATATTTGGCTTACAGCCCGTTTTCCGTCATGTTTGCGGCGCGTGCGGTGGGTTGGGTGAATGTGCCCGTTGATGGAGGCGGAGGGACGGCGATGGGGGGCTCCGGCACCCCGTGAGAACATAAAGAGATCAAACAAGCTTTTATATGACTAATTCATATATTGGAAGCCCACGTAATGAGAGCGTTGAAAAACTACGCTACGCAATACCTAGGTTCAATGCAATGGCAACAGCCGTTGGCGTTAAAGAACGGGGTAGCTGAGAGTATCACACAGCTCTTTTTACAGCAAGCTTGAATAGAGTAATTTGATTACGCTCTTCCGGTTGGTCAAATGCCTACATATAAGCTTTTGAGTACGCGGGCATGCCACAGCCGCATGACAAGCAGCTGTAAGACGGGCGCTCACATGGCGGCTATCTGGTTTCTTCATCCGAACAGATCTAAATGATTACAAGAGACGGAAGCGATTGGCAGTCCCCGCCCGTTCGCACGTGCTTGCTTCCGACTTTGTGGAATACTGAAATAGCTTCTGTGCGACAGATTACAAATGGCGCCGAAATCTATTGAAATGAAACATCGCACAAAGGCCAGACGTTGAGGCGTGACAGAATGAAAGACGGACTTCGGAGGGGCGGCGCCGGGATAGTGGGGCCACGTTCCCGGAGATTGAGTCTGGCTTGCCGCCCCGTGCCAAGCTTGCCTCAGAATTTCGAATTGTTAATCAATCTTTGATTGCGTTTGGGAGCTGAAACTGTATCTATACGAGCCTTGTGTGAATAGCACTCTGTAGATGCCACGGGATAATGGATATACTACTGCTAATAGCCGTAAAGCCCGAAAATATGTCAACGGATATTGGGTGCCCGTGTGTGTAGGTGTCACTTCCGACGCACCAAGCCAACATGATTTCCGTTTACATGTATTTCACTGCAGCCATCCTGCAATACGTGTACCGAGTGTCACACGAAGGAGCAGGAGCGATAACCGTGACCAGGGGATTGTCCCGTCTGCGCGGAATATTCTAGCAGCTACAAGTACGCTACTACAGGTGATCGGCTTCCTTCAGTGGATTTTGTTGCATGCTCGGACGGCATGTTTGTGAGGGGGCCAAGCTACATGATTGGCACGGACGAGAGCTCGCACCCACCACTCGCCGATGCGTGATGGACGTGCGGGCCACGAGGGGAAATGCTGCTTGTGTTGAATGATCCAAAGGCGGCGTGGTATCAGGCAGCTTGGAGCAGCTGCGAGGTGACTTGTCCCTAATATAGAAGCATCAAGTCGTACCTTGGGATATATAGCAGTACTTCTCAGCGCTATTCACGGTGAGAGGCGGAGCAAGGAATACAGAAAGCAGGACGGAATACAGTAAAACATGGAATTACTTGTATGTTTCCCCACTCATCCCTCCCCCGGTAGCTGTGACCGCGAGTAGTAATTCGTAGGGCAGAGCGCGAAAGCGAGGGGTCTTTTTGTCTGCCCATCAAGTTGTCTAAATAGCGCCTTGGCGGAGTGGGTGGGCTGCTTTGCTTGCTGCTTGATTCTTGAATTTTTGTCAAAGCTTTTGGGCACGGCTGCTGATCAGTGGTTGTACGAATTACGTTTCAAGCAGCAAACCAACAAACCGCGAGAATCACCAACAATCGCCATGCATGAGCCAAGTAGCTGTAATAGATACCTCATGGACATGTCCTTGTAACAGCAGACAGCCCAAAGCTGTGGCTACGGCCAGATACGTCATGCCGACCTCTCATGCACGCATGCACAAATGCGTCGGGCCAAAAGCTTGGCTCCGGAGTGTCCCAGAACGGCCCAGCTTCTGTCCGTTCCTCATTCTCTGGGTCTGTTTGCGGCCGCCCGTGGCGCAATCCTCACCAACCGGCGAAATGTCCATGGACTTTTTAGGCCCGCCGGAGAACTGCCTAGTCGATATAGCCAGGGCTTGTCCGTCTTCGTCCCCATTGGGACTAACGTGTCTTCCAGCCGCACAACGCGCTAATCCCCTCCGGACAGTAACTTGCACTCATCACCATCTTTCGACTCTTCCCCCCTCGCAAATAACTTGTTAACTCCACCAATTTTGCAGGTCGCAGTCCTGCTCAAACCCGAATCCCTTGCCCAGTTCCACCAGCTGCTTGTTTTCTGATCATGCAGCTGGTTTTGCAGCCTCCATCCCAGCTGTGCGCGGGCCAGGCCCGGTACCTGGTAGTCAACAACCCGGTCAACCAGAGCTCAACCCTCAACCAGCTCACACCTACTCGTCTTTATTTATACCAAAACGGCGCCTCCTCCTTGTTCGCACGGCTATCTTTTTAAACTACCTACATAACCTGCTTCTCTGATCGAGTTCTTGTGGCTTTCCAGATCTACAGCAACTTACATCTCAAGACAGCCTTGTCTCCTGACTCGCCTTTTTCTATCTCATCTCCTCTTTTTTTCCTTCCTTCGCTTCTCGCCTCTCCACCGCAGCCTCGTACCACTGTTCATCTGCCGAGGCTCAGCGGCGGTCTAGGCCTATCTCGTTTCTTCAAGGGTGCTTTGTTTTGTCACTTTACTGGGGGATAAGACAACTCGACCGGACATCATCCACCGTTACCCGCCAGCGGAGTTCCACAGAGATTAGGTTGGGTTTTAGGGAGGTACGTGTAATTCAATGCATTGGTAATCCCTGTTGGTGGGCGATTATCAGTATAATAGACATACAAGCCCCGTGCCCCCGAATCTTGACGATCTGACTCTGGCCCAGGCTTCTCATCTCATCTCGTCTCGCCCCAAACTTAATCAAAGTAGCGCAAGATCCGGCTTCTTAGCGATCAACGACTGCGCGTCATAGCTGTCATCATGGCTGAAGAGAAACCTGTTGCGCCAGAGGGGGTTCCTCCTTCTACCTCTTCTTCGGTCTCTGCCTCATCCGCCACCGTCACAACGCCCGATCACGATGTTGAGTCTCAGCTACAAGCTACCCCGTCCGAAAAGGTCTCACACTGGAGAGTTCTCCTTGACCAGACCGGCGTTACCCAGGAAGTGCTGGATTTCGACTACACCGGCCACGGCACTGCCGAGTCTCCTTACCTCGTCGAGTTCATCCCCAACGATCCATGGAATCCCATGACCTTCAAAGACTCATTCAAATGGGCCATCACTCTCATCCAGGCCAGCGCAGCTCTTTCCGTCTCCTTTGCTAGTTCTGCTTATTCGGGCGGTATAAGTGAGATCATCATGCAGTTTGACATCTCCGCTGAAGTCGCCATTCTGGGTGTATCTCTGTTTGTCATGGGCTTTGCTATTGGTCCTCTCCTTTGGGCCCCGTTGTCTGAGCTGTACGGCCGCCAGAGAACGTTTTTCGTCAGCTACATGGCTCTGTCCGCTTTCAGTGCCGGAGCCGCTGGTTCCCAGAACATGGCTACCCTCATTATCCTTCGATTCTTTGCGGGCGCTTTCGGCTCTTCTCCCCTGACGAATGCCGGTGGTGTCATTGCCGACATGTTCAAGGCCGACCAACGAGGAGTTGCTTTTAGCATCTTTGCCATGGCTCCTTTCTTGGGCCCGGCTCTGGGTCCGATTGCAGGTGGCTTCCTTGGTGAGTCCAAGGGCTGGCGATGGGTTGAGGGACTCATCGCCATCTTCACTGGTGTTGTTTGGATTCTCAGCTCTGTCGTCTACCCCGAGACATACGCCCCAGTCCTGCTCCGCCAACGTGCCGGTGCCCTGAGCAAGAAGACTGGCAAGGTTTACATTTCCAGGCTCGAGGCGGGACAGCCAGCCAAGAGCATTAGCGACCAACTCAAGGTTTCCCTGCTGAGACCTTGGCAGCTTCTCATCAGGGAGCCCATCGTCCTTCTCATCTCCCTCTACATGGCCATCATCTATGGTACACTCTACATGTGCTTTGCTGCGTTCCCCATTGTCTACCAAGAAGGTCGTGGCTGGAGCCCGGGCATTGGCGGTCTGGCATTCATCGGCATTGCCATTGGTATGTCTCTGTCTACTGTTGGATCCATGCTCGACAACAAGCGATATCTGAGGGCTGCTGCCAAGGCTCCCGATGGCAACGCACCCCCCGAAGCCCGTCTGCCACCCGCCATTCTCGGATCCATCCTGATTCCCATTGGCCTTTTCTGGTTCGCCTGGACCAACGGCCCCAGCGTTCACTGGATTGTCTCCATCATTGGTTCCATCTGGTTCGCGTCCGGTATTGTCTTGGTGTTCCTCTCACTGATGAACTACCTTGTTGACTCTTGTAAGTTTTCATTCCCCCTTGGCCTTTGTGTGTGGATATTTGTGCAGTGAAGACTAATACTCGAGTTAGATGTTGTTTTCGCCGCCTCAGCCTTGGCTGCCAGCTCCGTCCTTCGATCTCTCTTTGGTGCCGCTTTCCCACTGTTCACCACCTACATGTACCAGAACTTGGGTGTCCACTGGGCGAGCTCCATCCCTGCCTTCTTGGCTCTGGCTTGCGTTCCCTTCCCCGCTCTCTTCTACAAGTACGGTGACAGGATCCGTGCCAAGTGCAAGTATGCCTCCGAAGCCGCGGCTGTTCTTGCGAAAATGCGAGCCAAGCACGTCCAAGTCACCGAGGACCAGGCTATCGAGGAGATTCAAGAGCAGGAGAAGGAAAGACGAGAGAGCCAGGCACTGGAGAGAGCAGCCAGCCGTGCTAGCCGTGCCAGCCACGCTTAAATCCAACATAATCCTGGTTCATTTGATATAATGAATCCCAACCCCCCTCAACCTTTATATTCGACTGGATTAATCGCCACAACCCCCTTTTCCGCTTCTTTTAACACTTCTCCTTCTCCAATTTTTTGTTCTTTTTATGAAACAATTATAGTCATATTGAAGCGATAGAATACCATCGGTTCAGAGTTTTCTTTTTCCGGTTTTGAAATACGGCCACGTGGAACGGATATATGCATTGGTTAATATATAGAGGCGTCCTTTTTTTTTTTATCATGACGAAGGCGAAAGCAAAAAAGGAGATAATGGGATGCGAGAGCAGATGAATATTGCTTCCCGCGGTAATGGAGAGCTGGGCTTAATGCGTTTGACGTATTGGCAGCTTACTCTTAGCGTTTGTTTTACTTATTCGGGATACCAATATAGCATGTACATAGATAGAATGAGAGAAACAAAAAATTGAATACTCAAAACCTAGCCTGACTTCTAAATATAGTGTAAATAAAATGGTATGTTAGACGATGGCTGAGCCCAAGTTATCCTTGAAGTTGTAAAGACACCATTGCTCTTTAACGATCGATATACGATCCTTTTAGTCAAGACTTCAACCAAGGTCTCATTGCCAAGTATCCATAGGTTTAATAGCTTCTTCTAGCCTCTACATGTACCGACGTTCCTACTTAGTTCTTTCGATGTCTTGACACATTACTGCGCAACATTGCGGCTCATTTTGCGTTGCACCTCACAGCCAGCCATAGTACCTTGGTAATAAGCAAAGCGAAAAGCGACGTAGAGTGCATGTACATGACATCATGATACATTCTGCATTGACTTATCATCGAAGTACTCAACGCCACTTTGACATTTCATCACGATACTTCTTCTGCAGAAAACCACTTGAGGCGTCCTTGACAATATTCAAGTCCTTAACACTGCTCGCACTGCACAAATACACGTATTGCGTAATTTGGTACCTGGCGCCAGTTACCGCGCACTGGCCGACTGGGCTCGGTAGGTACCGCGCTGGTCTCGGCGCTAAGCCGCTGGGCTGGTCCCAAACAGGCAACGACTGCACCGTGTGCGATCGGGAAAGAGCCGACACTGTCGGCACTGGGAGGGGCCCCGCGAAAGTTGGTGCCAGAAGGCCCGCGTCGCCAACAAAGAAAAATAAACCGCCAACCAGCAGCTTCCAAGACTTGAAACCCGCGTTTTCCTCATCCCCTCATTTTCAGCCGCACCGCCTTCCTCATTTGACCTTCTTTGCAGGCCTCTAATTTGTTCTTTTTCTACTACCTTTGAAAAGAAATACAAAGGCAAAGGACGACATTTTGCAACATTGCCTTCTTGGCGAGAGGGCTCCACGACTATGGCGAGGCGATCACAGCCGAGCACCGACTCGTCACCGACATCATTCTACTCAAGCAAGGAGGAGGACTCAGAGCTCACGTCAAAGTCGACAACTGCGAGCACTCCGACCACTGGCTCGCCATGCCAGTACAGAACGGCACGGGAGCTGCCTCACGAGCTGAAAGAGCACTGCCAGATATTCCTCGAAGAACAATTGTGTATGCATACCTACGTCACCCCTCCTCTGCTACCAAGCCGCTTCCCATTGATGCAATCTATGTTGACGGCAGTACTGATCTTTCTGGCGATGGTTAGACACCTGTGCCATCAACCTTCTCAGCAGCATCCTCGGTTCCGGCATATCGAGATCATCACCGAGCGGCAAGCCTGTGCCCGTGCCGCCGCCGAGCCACCTCGCGCTGCTGAGCACCATCGCCGTTCATCCGCTGCACACAACGCGTGTCGATAAACCAGAGCATCTCGACGTCTCTTCTCTCGCCCTGAGCTACCTCCGAAACGTCCTCAAAGTGGTGGGACCACTTCACGCCGATTTCCGAACCGCCTTCCAGTTCCGCTCCACGCCGCGATGGAACCGTCGTGCAACAGGACATACCGGCCATGATAGCGACAGCGACATGTCTGATGGCGAGTCGGAGAGCAACCGCGATGCACTACGAGGAAGGATTGCGAACGAGGGCAGCGTGTGGGCCAAAGGCCAGGATTTCTGGTCTACGGTCGGGTGGGCATTTCACTGCTGCACGCTGATGCCGCACCGATGGCGGTATTGGAAGGCCTGGCTGGAGTTTATGCTGGATGTGCTGGATGCCGACTGGGAGGAGCGGAAACGTCGCGATCTGGAGGACTATGAGATAAAAGGACGCATTGGGGAAGTGCCCACGATATGGCGAGCCGAGTCCATGTTGGTCATGTACATGGACCAGAAGGACGGTCGCCACTCTGGGCCAAAGGCCATCATGAAGGCGCTGTTTGCTTACAACGGAAGTGTGTCTTCTTCATCTTTCCAGGAGGTTTTCGATAAAGAGCACAAAGGGCCAAGGCAGCGAGGGAAGAAGCGAAAGCGTGAAGCAGTCCTTGACCTGGCAAACGATAAGTTTGGCGACTATTTCGACGAAGACGAGTCTATCTCCTCCGGCGTCTCCGAGCCTCCAACCCCTCAGAAGCAACGCACTAAAAGTGAAGCATCGGGGGTCGGTGCTGGCATGGTAGAATCTATTCAGCTGCGGCTGCGGCTATTTAGGCTGCTTTCCGTAGCCACAGATGACTTGGGTAAGCACACGGAGCTTAACAGGCTCTACGAGGATTTTGCAGCCAGCATCAAAGTTCTCCCTCTGGATATATTCGCTCTCTTTGTCTCTCATCGGCCGGACGTGCTGCTACGACCGTCGCAAATCACCCTCACCAGAGAGCTTTTCCACCTGCTTCTCCCATCATCTTACAAAGATCCCCGGAAGGTCGACCCGGAAGGTGATTCGTTGGGCAGCCTGACGATGCCTATGCTGGAACACTGTTACGTCTGCTATCCCGCTAATACGATCGGCCTGGAAGACAATGCCAAATTGTCGCTGCTGGTGGAGAGCGCGATGCAGCTGCTCTGGCTCTGCGATATGATCGAGTATACGGACAGCTTCGCCGTCGCAGTCGACAAGGGCATAGAGGCGAGGGCGAAGAAGGCACAGAGGAAAAGGACGGGCCGTACAAAGGCCGATGCGAGCGATTCGCATGCTTTTAACGTGATGGAGGCATCTGCTGATCGTATACGAATTCTCTTGGACGTTTTGAATGCATCGACTTGATTGGATCATGCTGTACAGCGTGCAAATTTTTTTTTTTTTTTTGCTTTGAATGGGCGTTGTCTTCTTTTTTTCTTCTTATTTTTATCTGGAAGAATTATGTGACTTGACATGAACGAATTGTAACGAAGAGCGTGTGTTTTATCATGATTTGCAGAAACTAAAGTTCTCATGGGAGCAGAATTGGGAGCAAGGCGTTTTTTAGGCCACTGGGCGAGATATATCTCGGGCTTTTGGGGTAATACATTCTAGGTAATGATACATATAATACATGTCTATCCATCCACCAACCCATATGCGTACATCCTGGACATGGTCATAAAACTGATGGCGTCGGTTCGTTAATGTTGCTCTTACTATGTGTCGTTGGGCCTTTTTCTTCCTGTTTCGTCTTCTTTTTCGTGTTCGCTTTGTCAAATCTCATCGCTTCTTGGCCGTAGCCGTGGGGTTCCATGCCGTGGGCTGCCAACTTTCGCCCGGGCCTTGCGCCCTGGCCCTCGCCCAAGGATCCTTTGCATTAGCCTTCTCCTCGTCCAATTTCGTCGCCTGAGAAGGCTTCTCTTTCCTCGTCGCCGTCGCCTTCTGATCCTCTCCCTCTACCGGCTGCTGTGCCCTCTCTTCAGCCAAAGGCAGCCTCCTCGCCGCCTCTTCTTCCTTTGGCGCCTCCATGACCCTCGGCTTCGCCTCCCAGCGCGCATCAGCCTCAGCGGCAAGCAGCTTCATCCTCTCCTGGCGCACGAGCTCGGCGCGCTGCTCCTCCATCGTCGGGGCCTCGCGCCGTGTGTGCCGCAGCCACTGGTGCCATTGGGGGCTGACCTTGACCTGCGAGTAGTGCGTCGACCGCGGGTAGGAGACGATGCGGCGCCAGCGCTCGGAGGAGTCTTGGGCGCCGCGGGTGAGGCGGAATTCCCAAAAGGTATTGCCGTGGAGATCGAAGCCTGGACAAGAAGAATTTGGAGTGAGTAAATTTGAAAGAATAGGAATTGGGGTTGTATAACGTCTTTGTGGCAAAAGTGCTTGTAGGTTTTACAACTTACCAATGAGGAAGCGCTTCCGCCAGGGAAGGCGCAGGGCCTTCCATTTATACCATGCCTGCGTAAAAGGGCCTATTCGCTTCGGCGTTGCTGACATGAAGGATGTTGGTGGTGAGACAAAAAAAGTTTTTGTCCTGGGAATGGGAGAGCTAAATGGACGAAGGGGGGTTTTTTTTTCTTTGCTGGAGATGATACAGGATGCTGTCATTGCTATGCATGTGCATGGAGCCATCACGCGTGTGGCTGTGCGACCGCAATTGGCCATGACACCAGCCACAGCTACTGCCATGCTCTAGACTTTCTTTTTCTTCAATGCCCCTCGCCGGGCCCCTCTTTGCATGAAGAACGGGGGGACAACTTTCTAAGGGTAGCTAGCAATGCGCATTTCGTTACATGCCTGCAGGAAGGATATTGCTGCGACGGCTTAGCGAAACGAAGATGAGGCGCCCCTCAATCACCTACGGAGGGAGCCAGTGAAAATCGTCACACCTGCTATTGCTGCTGTCTTCAGCGGTGGGGGGTCTCTTCATTACATACCTATAGATCATCAGCCATGGAATAAAGGGTCCAAAGCAGATCAGGTACCTTGCATGCTACGTCTCCCGCAAAGCTGTACCTGAGCAACCGCGTGCGTGGCGCCATCTCTGCTTCTTCCCCCCCCCATTTTGTCGCAAGCCAAGCCCCCCCCAGTCGCCGTGTAATAACTGTAATTTGGGTCTGGTCCCTTGACTGCGTGGTAATAATAGCAGCAGCAGGCCCAATATTAGCGGTGCCTTACCAGGCCCCCGAAGAAAATCCCCCCCGCCTGCTCCTGCACAGCATAGCTGGAGCTGACGTGCGTCATTCGCCTTTACGCGCAAGGGGCCACGCAAAAGCTACTTGAACCCTTTATTGTCCATTTTCTTTTGGCGCCCCCTTTGGACTTTTGCTTTCTACCCATATACCTTTTTACTTATACCCCTAACTTGTACTTGTTTGTCTTCGCTATTTCTTGCGCAGACACATTATTTGGCAAAAAAGAAACATCCTAAAGCCCACGCAACAACGTGCGGTTGTCAGGCGCTGAATTCCAGTTGCGCCCAGCCTTTCTATTTGTTGCGACTACATTCCGAACCTGCCGCTTACGACATCCCACGCTGACCTGGTGACGACATCCTCCTCGAAACAAAACAATACATAGGTACATTGCTGGATTTGTAACATCTAAGTCTTTTGACTCGAGAAGGAAAAGCGAAAAAGACGAACAAAAGCGACAGATTATATCTTATACCAAACCACCTCTGGCCATCCAAACATGGCTTCCGTGACGTCCTTGGACGGCGACTTGCGCAGATTGCGCCTCGAGAAATACACTCCGGCTGCCGCTGACGAAGCCCGCGCATGGATCGAAGAGACGCTGGGAGAATCGCTACCGTCAAAAGATCTCCTCGACGGCCTCAAAGATGGCGTCGCCCTCTGCAAGTATGCGAAATACACCCTGCCTCCGTCGCAGCAACTGCCTATGGCTAGCCTTTGCTCTTTGTCGCACGCGCTAACGTTTGCTCTCTTCTCTCTTTCAGGCTCATCAACCTTGCTGTTCCAGCCCCCGGAATCAAGTTCAAGAAGTCGGCCATGCCCTTTGTCCAGATGGAAAATATATCGCACTTCCTAAAGGCATGCCAGGCCCCGCCCCTGAACCTGCACCAGCACGACACCTTTCTCACGGTCGATCTGTTTGAGCGCAAGGATCCGGCCCAGGTGCTACAATGCATTGGCGCATTCAGCAGAGCCGCACACGCTGCCAACCCGGCAAACTTTCCCCACGTGATTGGCCCCAAATCTGGGAAGCCTGGAGCTGTAACGCCTCAAGGCACCGGAGCTGGAGCTACAGCTTCGCGCGGCCGGGGCGCATCCTTTACTGGAGACTCTGCAGCCAAGGTGAGCCCTGCGAAGAGCACTGGGAAGGGCCCTGGTTCCCCCAAGTCCGTTAGTACCTGGAGCAAGAAGGAACACGAGGGCTCAACCGCTCCGGCTTGGAATATTGCGCAGTACGGCTACATGGGCGGCGCCAGCCAGGGCAGCATGGGGGTTGCTTTCGGAGCCCGCAGGCAAATCACTTCCGCTGCGCCTCAGGTGCCGAGCTTAGCTGAAAAGGAGCGCATCAGGAAGGAGAAGATTGCGGAAGAAGAGCGTCAGAGGCAAGAGGCCCAGGCCCGGCGCCAAGCCCAGCTCGAGGATGAAAACCGCGCTCGTGCTGAGGAGGAGAAGCGGTGGGAGAAGGAGACAGAGCGCCAGAGAGAGGAGGAACGCCAAAAAGTCCAAAGAGAGAAGATGGAATGGGAAGAACAAGAGCGGCAGTGGAAGCTGACCGAGGACAAGCGCCGCAAAGAAGAAGCCCAGGCCGAAGCCCGCAGTGAGGAAGAACGCCGCGCTGTCAGGAGCCCTGCCAAACTACATGGGCAATTCCTCAGCCAGTATCAAGCCGAGCAGGCCAACGCTGAGAAGGCCGAGGCCCATGGGACAGTAAAGAGAGAACAGCTTCACGAGGCACAACAGCGTGAGGTCGAGTATGAGCGTGACAGACAAGAACGGGCCGCTGACGGCAGAGTACCTACTTCACCCGGTCAACGAAGGCCTATATCCAGAGGTCGGCCAGATGAGTCGCGCAGCCCCAGAGGAGGCAATGCCTCGCAGCTGAACCGCCACGAGTCTTATTCCCAAGGAGAGCGTGAGGTCCTTCAGACGAAGTGGAAGCAGCATCAAGACTTCTTGAAGGAGGACGAGAGAGAAGGACTGGCCTCGTCGCCGCTGCCCAGGTCTCCCCGCCCTCTTCCTAATCCCAATAACGCTGCCGCGCCGGCAGCAGGCGGACGTCCCTTGCCTGATCCCGCCAAGTACTCATCGCCTCCAAGAGAGGCACCCCAGAATCGCACAGACCGCTTCCTGGCAACCAACTCGGCCCCCGCGCCTTCCGCAGCCCAGCAGACATATGCCCGAGAACTCGGCGCAACCGAGGAACGCGATGCCGAAGACCGGCGCCGCTTCCAGAGCCAAGACAAGACCAAGGCGGCCGGCTGGGCGTCCAAGTCCCTGCTCGAGCGCGAAAAGGAAATGGAGAGGCAGCGCCAGAAGGAGTGGGAAGAAGCCCAGAAAGAAACCGCCGCCATGACCCGGGGCGAGAACGGCGTCGACGGCATCGGGGGAGGCATCGACGGCCGGTGGGATGTCGGCCAATGGAGCGGCTACACCGGCGGAGACAGCCAGAACAAAGGGGCGCAGGGCATTGGCGCCGGGCGGAGGCAGATTGTAGGACCACGACCTCCACCAAACGGCGGGCGATAGTCATGAGAAGAGAATGGAGATTAAAAAGAGGAGGAGGGGAGGGATAACGGACATGAAGGGCACACACACAATCATTGGCAGACAAGACAGAATTACGCTGTTGGGACGGTGTTTCCGGCTAAAGAGGATCTATACACAAAAAACAAACTGGCGGCGGCGGCGGTTCTGGCGGGAAAGGGTGGCGCATGTTAGATTTGGACTTGTTTTTCATCTTTTATCTTCTTTTTGGCTTCCCTTACGTTGTCTTTTTTATTTTATTTCATCTCTTTTTCATACCTTTCTTCACTTCTTCTCTTCTTCCTCTTCCTCTTCTCCTGTACTCCTATTGCCAATTCTATGTTTAGCGATGGACGAACCCGATTTTTTTGAGTCCTCATGTCTGTTCTCTTTCCTCCTTTGCTGATATGTGTTTTATAGCGCTGAGCGTGTGAAGAATAAAAGACCGTATTCGTGATTCCGTATTTATCCAGAGTTTTCGCTTGTTTATAAACCTTCCTTGGGTTACGTATACCAGGGTACCAGGCCAGACTCTGGTTAGGCTGGCCCTCTCTTGTGCAGAAAACTCACAGATTACACATATCGTGTGCAGTTGGCCTATCAGCATCATATGCTCTCAAGTCTCACCGTTGCCATCCTTGCCGGTCATCCTGCAAGCTTCGTCGACCATAGGCAAGAAACATTTGCGTCATATAACAGCAGCTGCAATGAGCCCTGGGACCTATATGCGGCATACTATACGAGATTGAAACCGTCAAGCCGTTAATATCCTAGTCAATACATGCATTAGGTGGAAAGTATGTTAGGCCCTGCCGCCTCGGCCCCATGGAAAAAAAGCTAGAGGGTCCTCATCTTAGAGACAGAAGTCCCTCGACGGGTTATTTGGGTCGGAACATGGGGAACTGCTGACCGTTAAAAGGTCCCTTCGTTAGAAAAGCCATGCACGCTATTAAGATGGGCATGGGGAAAGTAAACACAGGGGCAGATGCTACAGTAGCAAGAATATGTCTCTTCGTTTCTCCTATGGGCGAGTCATAGCTGAGCGGGGTCCCTGACTCTTGTAAGGCTTGTAAACTTTTACCATAGAACCAGCTCTCTTGCCTCATTTGCTCTTTTTGTTCTACTAGCAATTGTTTTTCTTCATCACGCATGATTAAGCAACCGTATTGAAGTGCGTCATCGATATTGCACTTGAAATTATCAGGGGGCAGAAAGCTTCGCGGCCCCTGCTAGATTTCAACTGCGCCGTCGCCCGTCTTTGCTGTAAGGATAGACACATGTTGATGACCAAGCATCCCAGCCGCAAGTATCGTTGCTGCTTGTTCGGAGAGAAAAGGCCTCAAGGAAATGCCAACCTTTACGCCGATGTTTCATTTCCAGTCGTTCTATTCTCTGCGGCCTCTGTGCGACATCTCTCGCACATACACCAGCCTCCCAGACTTCCCTGAGCCCACTCGCGTCGTTGCTGCACCGGTAGTGTTACGTCACAGTAATGGTTCAGAATCTCTTCTCCTTTCTTGATGCCACCGGGTCTGCCGCCTACGACGCGTTCTTTTCTTGCTGAGAGAACCATTCGGCCGCTCCAGTCCCAAGTGACGTTTGGATCGCAATCGTGGTTGGCTAGGCACCAATAAGGATGAACCGCGGCAACGTCTGGCTTCCCGTCTCGAGGGTTTTTGCGAGCTGAAGCCGTTCCTCGGAATTTGGCATACAGCGTGTTGAGAACCCACAGGTCATATTCCTCCACACCGGTGTAGATATCTACATCCATCTTCTCTAGGATGTGCAGCGGTGTCTCGATGTTATATTTGAAAGAGAATGGGAGGGTCCATTCCGGTGGAGGGCCAGCGTTGGGCGATACGTTGATCTCGTTGGATCGAGAGGGAACAAAGTCACCCCAGATGAACTTCACCTCGCTCACATCCAACGGGTGAATCTCCTCATTGGCCGCTATCGCCAAGACTCTGGCAAGAAGAAGCAGGTGCAGAGTCTCATCAGCTTCGAACGCGCTAGGGTCTTTGGCAATAGAGTCCACGTCTTTATCGCAGACAGCAGGATGATAGCGCTCTTGGGCTAGATCGTGGCACTCTTGGCTGCAGAAGACGGTATCGTAACATTCTTCGCACCGAATGGGTTGGTTATCGCTGCCGAGCGGGGCAAGCTCAGAGCTGCAGGCGTCGCAAACCGAATCTTTGTGTCGGTTGTTGGCTGTAAGGAGGGTGTATTCTCTAAGCACAACCTCGCCAGCCTCGATATCCTCTTGGGCAAAGACACCAAGCTGTTTGCAGGTCGGGATTATTTCATAATTGTCAGTGTCGCTCTCTCCTTCTAACAAGATTGGCAAAGTCGCTACTTGAACGGCACACTTTGGGGCCATCTCTTTCAGCGCGGCATTCAAGGACTGCAAGGAATCGGGCGAGAAGCGATCCGGTTCATGGTCATTCCATGGATAGACTTCCCGGCGGACTAGACCAAAGTCGGGTAAATCACTGGCATCGAAATCTTGGCGGCCTAGCCTCTGTCTAGCCACGTTGTCGATATGCCCCCTGGTGTGAAGCAGCTTCGCATTTTGCGGAGCAACTGCCAGGCCTCGATCACAAAACTGAGAGGCACTTTTCAAGCAACCGCACAGCAAGAGACTCAGTGACAGTATCTGATACGCCCGTACCGATGCAACGCTTGCTAGCTGGTTAAATGCATCATCCTCATCCTTGGGGCCGCCATTGACCAGATCAGGATATTCGTTGGCAATCTGGCTATGGGCCAGTACCTCTGGAAGGGGTACGCCGACATATTTGCTTAAGCATTCCAAGGATTGCTCATGGTATTCGAATCCGTCGTTCGTTACTTCATCAGTAAGGAGAAGTGCTCGATATGCGTCGCCAGCGGCGAGATCGGGGTAACCAAGATCCGCGTACACGGCCGCCCGCTCGAGATAAAGAATCAAATCATACGGTAAGCTTTTGAGTCCCTCGGTCAGTCGGTGACGGCGCTCGAGAAGTTTCTCGCTAAGGGCAATATGATCTGAGTCTGGAGACGACATTGGCACCAGTTGTCGTCAGGCAGTAATCAGAAGGGGCTACTGTACGACAGCTAGAAATGATAGTGTGTCAATCGACAAGCAGAAATATATTAAAAAAGAACAAAAAGAAGAAAAGAAAGAAAGAAAGAAGAAGCCGGTAGCAGCAGTTGTTTGTCAGTGCCCAGCGCGTTTGAGTTGTGCTAGGGTAGAGAACAAATTTGATTGGCGATCGCTTATCGGGGCTACAAGATCGAGAACCCCCTTCTACTAAAAGCAATCGATGAAGAGAGAGTGGAGAATCAAAAAATTCCACGCGAGTATCGAGCCTGTAGCAGCCGGTCAAGCTACCGCTTCGTTAAAAGCCAAGATATTTCTTCTCTGCGGAAACGTTGGACAAAAGAGTTGGGCCGAGCTGGAGGGGTTGCTGATAGCAGGTGGGCAACGGAAACTTTCAGGACGGCGCAAGACCGGAAAGACCCTGGATTGGCGGGTGTGAGAAGACGTGTTGCGGATATATGCCGTATGGAGTAGCGCCGTTGGTCAACTTGCAGGATAGGCCTGGCCAAGAGCAAATCAACGGCCGCCAGGGTTATGAAAGAAGCCGAGGGCACAGATCGAGGCCGCAGTCGATAATATCCCCGCAAAGCTAGTGGCGGTAATGTCCTAAGGCCGGGAAGACGAGAAGAACGAAGGGGGAAAACCAGCGAAGCAGACGAGAGAAGAGTAGCCAGCAAGACTGCGTGGTGACGAGACGCAGAATGGCTCAGGAAAGGGAGCGAACCAGTAAGCCGGCCCAAGGTCGTAACACTGAAGTGAGGCCGTTTCGTGACGCACTTTGTGCCGTGCAGTTACTACAGCTATGGTGGGCTCGAGTTCAGATTGTATGCCGCTGTTGCGAGGCCAATGTTGCCACTCAATGCTATTTGCTTGCCGTTAGCTGCTGATGGCGGCTGTTTGTTTTTGCAGTTGTTGGCGCCGATGCTGCTGTTGGCAGTTGCAAGGAGCTGTTCTCGCCGGTGTCGAACGACTCTGGTGGCTTGACACTGTAAGACGATACAACAAAGCTAGGGAGGATGAAAAGGTTCCAGATTCTTCCAGGCCCGCGATATATACTACCTAAAGGTACCTACTTCGAGGCAGTAAGTCCCGGGAGCGGCTTCTTGAAACCAGGAGGAGGGGCAGCACAACGTGGCACCTTCCTTGCAACGTCAACTCAGGAATGGAAGGAAGCAACCAGGCCCAGCCAGATTCCAATAGCGGCACAACCTCTTTGCAGCCTGACGCCCAGCTTGGCACCTGCCGATAACCCAGAGCCAATGGCCGTTTGCCGTTTGTCCAGCGCAGTCCAAGACCGCGAGCTTCCAAGAGGGCTTCGGTGGATTATTAATAACGAACACCGAAGCTGGCAAGGGCTGCTAAGCCAAAAGAGGGGAGGTTACCAAAGACAGATTCGCGAGTGAAGGTAGGTAAGGAGGCACAGGAGAAAAATCAATAAACTGAAAATTCTCATGAGGCCCTAGACGATACGCCAAATGGGCTAGCAGTCGCGCAAGCGTGTGGGATTTGGCGGTTGATTGGCGTTGCTTTAGCACCCCTCGGAGTGTGCGTCCCGCTGGACCCTGAAATCCCGAGCGAGCAACTCGGTGGGACTTTGTGGCAGCGATGGGCTAGACCGGGGCTAGAGTCGCATTCTGGGCTGAAGGCTCCAGGCCGTCAGTAATACAGACGAAAACTCCATGGTCGCACAGATGGTATCGCGCGGGCAAGCTGGAGGTTGCCATGGATAGCCCTGCCACAGAAATTGAACAAGGAAGTCTACAGCGCCCGCTATCATTACTTACTGAAGCTACTTGCACAAACGAGGAGAGAAAATACAGTGGAGAGATAACCGAGCCAAGCTGCCACCACGAGAGGCCGGCCATATGCTCGACGATACTACTCTGACCGGCATATGAGGCTGTGGAAAGAAGCCCGAACAAATCAAATCACTCGCCCGGCAACACGGCGAGTCCAGTCAAATCTACCTGTTCAATAGTCTCGCAAGGCTCAGTCCAGAGATGCTACCCAATATTCGCCTCAATGCTCTTACTTCTATGTGGGGTGCCTTGTGCCTTGCAACGTGTGGCTGGTTGAGCAAGACCCGCACTGCCGCAGCAGGCGCAGCAAGTTCTTTGACAGCGGAGCTGCCCCAGTGGCAACTACAATTTACAGCGCCCGCAGTGCGAGGTACCAAGAGGTTAACTACTACCTACCGTCTGCGTGCTTCGTTAATTCGTGTAAGCCATTACATGGTCTACTGTAGCTCCGGCTGCGGGTAATGAATAGCATTATGGGCTACACGATGCACTGGCGTAGTCGCATCTCAATGCCTGCTTAGTTGACAAAAATGATTACGAAATCAGCCATTTCTATGAGGCCGAGGCTAAACTGCAATATTTATAGATGCAGGAAGATAAGACGCATAAAGAGGCGGCTTCACTGAGGCTTCATCATTACGTCATTAACGCCCTTGTAAATCCCCAGCCGCAACGCCAAACAAGCCAGAATATCGCCACAAAGGACATGACGTTATGTCCGTCTCAGGGTCTTATGAGCAATCAAAAATGAGCATTCAAGTTGTCGTCTTGATTTGGCAGTAGGTGCTATCGATATGGGAGAAAGCAAGGTGTTATGGGTGGGTAGCTTCACAGCGCAAGTGGTAAGCATGCGCAGCTAACATCGAGCATGCATACGCTACAGTTGCCCAGCAAGCTATTTGCACACACACATGCCCAGCTATATGCAAAGACTGGATATAAAGCACCAATGGCGCACCCTTCAACTACCTCTTGCAAAGCTGGGCGACTATACGCACGAGGAAATAAATTCTGGATTGGTTACATTTGGAATCCCTTCATTATCTGCCCGCTGCCCAGTATCAAGCGCATTAGTTTCGGTGGTCGGAAATTGGGCCATGGTTGGCAGTATTGCTAGACCAATGAAGACCTACTAGATGCAGGACGTTGCACGGTAGTCGATCCGATAATCCCTCCAATCGCCCAGTTGCTACCCAAGAAGACCCTTTTCCCCTGTAGCTGTTTATGCCCAAAATGATCAGTAGGTTGTCAGCTGAGTTTACAACCTAAATGTGAGAGAGGTTTGTATTGCTTGCACCCTTTTAAACTTGAATGGAAATCGGCTAAACCGTTGGATGAACACTCTGTAGCGATTTCGATAGATGGAAGCCAAGCATAAGCATACATATAGGTAGGCAAATACCCGTAGGAGGTACAGGTAAAGGTATTATACAAAGGTAGAGAGGTAGATGTACGTATAATCACATTGATTCATACATTGATTTTTAGATCCAATTTCTTATACTTGCTCACCTCTTTTACCCACTGGTCCCGGCTTTCCTGGCAATTGCCAAATTACCAGACGATATATACACAGCACCGTTATGCCAATACCCGCGATTGCCGTGCTGCTGGCATACTATGTATGCTTCTCAATAGTATGCTTCTCCAAGCCCAGCATCAGAATTCAAAAAATATTGAACCACCATTTTTGACATGACTAGCGCATTAACGTCAACGTGATGCTTCTCCAACTCGGGCGCCTCAAGCGGCTTGGGCATGCAGACCAGCGGCATCCCTGCAGATCCGTTCCGAGTGTGTGCGCTGCACTGCACATCACCACCCGAAATTTCCTTAGTCCTTCTCGAATCTTCTCCCGCCTCTTGCGCGGAATCTGACCACCGGGTACACATCGTCAGTTACTTTTTCCTGTGATGAAAAATAAAAAAATCTATAGCAACAAAGTGTGTTAGTTAATAAACAACTACCAGAAACAGCAAAGACACAGCCTCAGCTCATCTTTTAACCTCCATTCCACCTGGCAACGGCTACCTGAACTCAAGCGCAGCCTTATCTTATCTTCCCACGCGCCTCTGACATAACCCCGCGCGCATAGCACGCAGCCTCTTTTTTTTTTTTTTGACAAGCCGCAGCCTTCAAGGCGGAAAAATAGAGCAACCCCGCCGTCCAGACTATCGGGACCTCCTTCATAGCTCATTACCTACCATAGCTCCAAAAACTCCAACCACACACACCAACCGAGGAAAAAAAGAAGAGAGAGGCAAACTTGGGACCGCGGATAAAGAAAATAATAAATCGATAGACGGGACTTTCCGATACCACGGCTCGATCAACAACAATAAACACCCTTATATCTCATCTCTTCTCGCCCGGCCTCTAGCCTATAATACGCAAAACAGCTAACCCGCTCCTCGCCTCGCCTCGCTCAGCTCATCCATCATGCCCAAGACACAGCCCAATCTATACGCTTTCCCGGGCGTCGACGCCCTCGCGCAAGCCCTGCGAGCCTACGTGATCCAGAGCCAAAACGCCGGCATTGAGCGCCACGGCGCCTTCAAGGTCGCCGTCTCCGGCGGCTCGCTGCCCAAAACCCTCGCCGCGGCTCTCCTGGCCCCGTCATCCGGTCCCGCAGACGTCGTCGACTTCACCAAGTGGGAAATCTTCTTCGCCGACGAGCGCGCCGTGCCCCTGGACCACGAGGACTCAAACTACGCCCTGCTCAAGGCCGAGCTGCTCGACAAGCTGCCCGCCGACCAGCAGCCCGCCGCCGTGCACGCAATCAACACCGAGCATCTCAACGACATCCAGGAGCTCGCCGACCAGTACGAGCAGACGCTCGTCGGCAGCTTCGCCTCGCGCGACTCGGTGCGCCTGCCCATCTTCGACCTCCTGCTGCTCGGCTGCGGGCCCGACGGCCACACTTGCTCGCTGTTCCCCAACCACGAGCTGCTGCGCGAGGTCGACGCCTGGGTCGCCCCCATCGAGGACTCGCCCAAGCCGCCCCCCAAGCGAATCACCTTGACTCTGCCCGTTGTCACACACGCCGTCCGTGTTGCTTTTGTCGCCACCGGTGCCGGCAAGGCCTCAATCATGAAGGAGATCTTTGACACGAGCTCTGGACTGCCGTGCACCCTCGTCAACGAAGCTACGGGAGACCGATGCAGCTGGTTCGTCGATGAGCCTGCCATCGAAGGAGTTGGCTTCCCCCGGAGGGCATTTTTGTAAAGGAGGAGAAAAGAAAAGAAGAGAGAACAAAAAAAAGATCACAGACCTGATGACGATGCATGAATATTAGCAAACGACGAGTATGATGCGCAACAGCCATGATGAGGGCGGATGGGTAAACAGCATGTGATGAGTGACGGTGATTTGTTTTTTATTCCCCGGGAGGTGTTTTTCTATTTTTACTATTTTTTCGGTCTTTTAAGAAAGAAAACAAGAGAAAAAAGAAAAGAAAAAAAGCTTTATGCGCACTGAGGTGGAATCATTGTTTTTTTATTTTAATGCCCCGACTTCCAAGGAGTTCGCTGGGCCCCCATGACACACTATTTTCATTTTCATTTTTGTCAACTTAGAATATATGATGCTTTCACGGGTAGAGAAAGGAAGCAGCCTAGTTTTCTGTTCTCGAAATTGAAAGCAGATTTGAAATTTATTCCAGTGAACCTGGTGGTAGTGATGCTGATGCTAATGCTATTGCTCATGAGGGTGATGATAATGATAGTTCCGTTGCCCATATCCATCGTAATTTATAGAAAACCAATGTCGTATATCCTGTTATTATAGCAAGGCCGTCAATGTTGAAGATGAAAAGAAAGCGAAACAAACGCCTGGACCAAATTTTCCTTACAATTCTTTCCAAGCACCTACCGTACGCGGAATCTCAAAGTCATTATCCGCATCAATCTTATTCATCCTCCCAATCCACTCATCTTCTCTTAAAAGCGCCTCATGCTCAACTACCTCCATGATTTTCAGCTCCGCCAGCATATTGTCAATCAAGGCGCGTGATCCGTCCAGCATCTTCTCCAAGCTAGACTTTTCGCCTTCGTCTGGTGGTTCAGCGTAGAATTCGTCCAAGGTTAGGTCGTTAATGTCGCTGAGCTGCTGCTTCCACCCATCGAGTTGGCCGATGAGTTCTTCGCGCTCCTCCTTCCATTGGGAATCCAAATCTTCGATAAATAAATCATTGTTTCCCTGGGCAAGCATGGCGCCATTTCTCCTCGCCTCCTCCATGTCACTCACTCCGCCGATCCATCTTTCAAAGTGCCGCACCAGCTGGGCATACCGACCGCTTGGGTCACTCAGAGACCACACATTGGTGATGATGAATTCCAGAGACTGAATCTTTTCATCCAGTCTGCCACCACTGCCCCATCTTCTAAGTGCCAGCACATTCTTCTTCTCTTGAGCCGCGCTCTCCTGTTCGGAGACATCTCTGCTCTCCTCACTCAGCTTTGTGAATCGGTCTCCCAGCTTTTGCTTGGCACTCGCTCTCCATTCGGCTTCTACGACTGGCGCCTCCCGGTGCAGTAGATACAGCTGCAGCAGCTCTGCCTGGAGCTTGCTGACTTCGGCCGATGCAGCGATGTTTGACGGCAGCTTGGAGGGCGACGGTGGAGCCAAATGTGATGTAGATGGTTTAGGTGCCAATGATTTGCCTGGTGAGCCTGCTCTCTGCAGAGAAGAAGCTGAAGTCCGAGGCTTCAGCGATGCTTCGGCTTGTGATAGCAGCGTGCCGGCAGAGGAGGGCTTAGAAAGTCTAGATACCACTCTGCTGATCGTTGCCAATGATACTTTGCGAGCCGGTAACTTTTCTGCCGAAGGGGCTCTGCGTTCCAGTGTCCTTGGTTGTCCCGTAGGAGTCACAGCTCGGCTACTAGCTGCGGAATTACCCCCTCGGGCAGTGATTGTTGTCAATGACGGCTTACGAGCTGGTAACTTTTCTGTCGAAGGAGCTCTGCGTTGCAACGTTCTTTGTTGTCCCGTAGGACTCACAGCTCGGCTACTAGCCGCTGAGTTTCCCCCTCTGGCATTGATCGGGGTAGGGGTCGGGGTCACAGATCGAGCAATAGACCGAGGCCCGGGTCGAGTTGCAGAGGTCGCAGAAGTGCTGGTAGATCGAGTAGAGGCCGAGAATGTGGCCGCTCGGGTCAGTCCCATGGGAGGTGTCCTCGCTCTACTCGAAGAAGAAGGCGGCGTCCTCGCCTTCGGTGCCGCTGTAGGTGTGACTGGTCTCCCAGGAGCCGAGAATGTATTGGCCCGAGTCAACGCAGTTGGCGTAGCTGACCTCCGAGATGTTGATGGTGCACCTACCGGGGCTGTAGGCGTTGCAGGCCGTCGAATTGCATCTCTCGACCTCGAAGGGTTAGGCGGCTTCGATACCACCGGCCCAGCAAGATTGGTGGCCGAGATTCTGGCAAATGCAATCCCCGTTGGCCTTCTCTCAAGCTCCTTTGGCTTCCCCGGCATTGATATGCTCGTAGACCTCCCTCTCGCTTGAAGAGATGGCCTAGTCATGGTAGTCGAGGGCGGATACTTGGTGGTTGACGCAGCCCGTTCTTTTCTTGCAGTGACTTCTTTCGTTGCCAGGGTCATTGATCTCGTCAGCCGTCCAGGTATGCCCGTTGCCGTAGGTGCCTTGGGAATACCACTGCTGGCATTGGTGGTGGTGGCAGAGGTGTTCTTCAAGCTGTTCGTCGAGCTGCTAGAGCTAGACGCAATCGAGGCGGCTCGGGCACCATATTTGAAGCTGGGCAGACGGGTCGGTGAGGCGTTTCGAGTTACTGACGGCTCTCGTGTACTAGACGATCTCGTCGGTATCGAAGAGGGAATGGTGGTGTTAGAGCGCTGCGGAGGGCGGGCCCGAGGTATTGCGGACATGGTGCCGATGCTGAAGATTGGGCGGGATGTTGAAGTCTGAAGCTGGCCAGCCCGACGGTGACATTTGATGTACCGATCAGTGCCCTACCTGGGGTGATGTCAGGGAGCTTGGGGCGCTATAAGCCCAATCGCCGTGCCTGGCTACTCCCCTTTCGGCTGGGCTAAGTGGCTGGTGAGTGGTCCCAGCTCCACCAATTGTCGACTTACAACTTCATGTCATCTCGCCTCCTTTAACGGCGCCCCAGATATCACGAAAATGTCGTCAAATAAGATAGCTCTTCCATATTTCAATCCTGTTCAAAAGGCAGCTTTATTATCCACGAGTAGTATTACGCCAATGCTTAGTCTATTTCAATCAGCCTCTTGTCGAGAACAAAACCAAAGATGCCTTGACTCATATAAACAAATTCAACCTTGTACAAACCATGGTTTCCAGCATGTCGATTTCCCTAAAATTCGGAATTATCCTTTTTGTGTCCCAATCTCTTTGAAACCAATGAGCGACTGAACCAATCCTCTAATACTATACATGTGACATTTCTCCTCAAGTCTTGTGGGTAAGCTGTGAAAATGGTATCGAAAGTGAAAACTGAGGAGCCAACTAGAGCCTCCTTCTTATGGTGCTTTGATGATACAGATCCTTGTTAAGGTAAAAAGAAGAAGAAAGGAAGAAAAGAAGACAGTAAATGATGATATTCGTACACCAGATCCCACGACAGTAACATTGCATGCCATAACAAAAAAAGAAATACTGGAGAAAGACAAGAAAAGGGGGCGTGGGCGGAATAGGGGTATCGTGGTAGTAGTAGTATGTGGCGGGCAGAATTAGGGAGATGCGCGGTGTTATAACGTTGCCTGTAGCCCTGAGGCGGTGTCTGGCCGGGATTGGGAAAGGGGACCAGCGTTGGCGAGGCTATCTACCAACCGGCGAAGATCCCATTGGTAGTTGCCCAACTTGCGATGGCAAGCGTCGCATATTCGAACATGGCAGAACGCGCACACCCAGCGATCTTCAAGATCTGCCCTATCGCAAGCTTGGCAGGTAAGCGGGCAATTCCTGTTGCTTCGGCGGTTCATGGTCTTGTGTTGTTGGAAGCAACTAAAATGCGTGTTGGTGAGTGGCTTCGCTTTGATTATTCCGTCTTTGGGCAAGCTTGAATACGTCTGTGTCGGGAAATATGTGGCCTTGGGATGAGGCTCGCCTTCGACCTTCATCTCAGGATATAAAGTGCCGTCACGGCCCCGATAGAGAAGCCCTTGTGTTTCCGACTTGAGCAGTCGTGGATCCGACGTTGGCTGGGGAGTGCTCTGCTTAGGGTTCGCTATCTGAGAGACATCTGTTTGTATGACAGTCGGCTGTGGCTGCACAGCAGCCGTGCTTGTGCCCCCCGAAACACGTGGGCGGGCAGATCCTGGGTCGTTGGGAAGAGAAGCCGCCACAGGTGCAGGCACGGGTGCAGCCGCTGGTGCTGGAGCAATATCACCTTTGCGTAGTACTGGTGATACGGTTGCTTGGCTGGAAGTAGTCGTGCTATTTGCATCAGATGGCGGGCGAAATGAATCCTTGGCGGCTGTTAGATCCTGGCTGGGGTACACTGTAATCGCTTTTCGAGATATAGGCTGAGTGCTTGCAACGACAACCTGGTTACCCTGGGGAGGCTTGGGGGGAAGATTCTTTGCAAAGTCTGGAGAGGCACCTCTGGGAGCTTCAGGAGACGCTGCTGGAGAAACGGGAGAAACAAAAGGCTCGACGGTCGGTTGCTTAGCATCTTCTTTGCGATATTCTGGCGTTGGCGGCCGCTGAGCAGCTGGAGCCCCCGGAAAGCCAGCCTTTGCACTAGAATTGCTGGATACCGACTCGGAGCGCTGGGAGCCAAGCCTGTCTTTAATCTGCTTCAGCTTGGATGTTTCGCTTCCCATGGTTTGCGCGGCAGGGGGCGGCTGGTCCTTGGCCCCTAACGAAGGGCGAATGTTGCGGCCAGGCAAGCCGCCGGCGAACGGAGGTGCTCGAGGCACTGCGGCCTTGACCGTCTCGGCTGGGGCTTGGGCGTTGTCCTGGTCTGCCGGCAGCTGCGTATCTGCAGTCGACCCGTGGCTGTAGTCGAGCGTCAGGCCGGGAAGCTCTCTGCTGGCTTGGTTCATGTGTGGACGGCGTTTCCAGATCTCGGGGCGAGGAGAGGATGGCGTGGATAGCTCTGCGGCTGTGTCGTCTTTGGGTGGTGGCGGAGGGAGATCTCGCTCAGCAGAGCGCTGATACTGGGTGGTAGCAGCAGCACCAGCACCAGCGCCTATTCCTGTACCCGTGCCTGTGCCGGCATTGGGGCGCGCAGGCAGTGAGCCACTGCCGCCTGTTGCGGCCTTGGGCTTGCTGGGAACAGCGGGAAAGGCAGCTGTAGCTGCGGCGATGGCACTGATAGCCTCCGCAGCCGCAACCGACTTCTCGCTACCCGGCGCTGCGACTTCCTGCCTATCGACCTCGCTAACACTCGTCGTGGTCTCGTATAAAGACGGGCTGCGCGATTCGTCGCCATCTCCCATATACGCCGAGAGAAGACTCGACAGAGAAAAGGTGGGAGATGGCTGCGCCAGATACTGCGGAGAGGGCGCCGGCAGCTTCAGGTTCGCGACGGGCTTTCGCGGGATGGACATTTTGGATCCGGCACTCAGAGGGGGCGACTGGAGGCTTAGAACTCCAGGGCTCAGCGCCGACGAAGGCGTGCTGGGCGCAATTGAAGACCCCGCGACGATGTTTGCGCTGGCTGTACTGCTGTAGCTGTTCACTTTGCTGCCGGGTTTCGTCTGGGTCTGGGGAGTCGGCGGCAGCGTCTTGGTCGGCGGAGGAGGTAACGGAGGAAGGGGGATGTTTTTTGTCGACTGCGGCGATGCCAGCGAAGAGGTTCTTGCCGGGAGACTGTACTCGCTGTTCTTTCGACTGTAGCTAGTATTACTATTGATGTTGTTGCTGGTATTGTTGTTATTGTTATCGCTGCCAATATAACTCTCGCCGTCGTCGTCTGTGTAATAATCGTCCAATCCAGGCACCGTCGGCAGCGCCTTGGAGAAGCGCGATACGCCGCTTTTAGGGACTGAAAGACCGGACGGATTCGACATGGTGGCCGGCGAAATCGAGAAACGCAAAGACGCAAAACGGTCGAGACCGTGGGGGATTGTCGAGATTGCCCAGATGCCCCAGCTCAGCTGCCGGTACCTGCGCTAGCTTGTCCCTGCGTGGCTCGACGACTGGCAGTTGGAGTCCTCTTCGCAGCCGGTACAGCGCAGTTCCGGTGGATTGTGAGCGTGAGTGCGCATTGAGAAGAATTTGGCACTTCATGGGAAGAAATGCTGAGACGAGGAGCCGGTCCTAGGTTGTTTTAGATTCCGTGGGCGTCCCTGGCTAATACCACTTGGGCCTGACGGCGCCAGCCAAAGGCGGGAGCCAGGCCGATGAAACGGGCATGTGGCGTCTTAGCCAGGGGTCGGTCAATGGGTGCATGTGGGTTGCTTTTGCCTGCTTAGATCCATCCATCGCGTCGTTTGTTCGCAGGCGATGCTCGTACTCGACGCGAACATGAAGTCAATCTGCACGCTGCATCTTGACCAGACGGCCTTGCTTGCTTGAATTGCATCAACCGCTGCATCGAATTGCGTCCACGAGACACATACGTGGCACGAATAAAGACGTCTACTCGGTAGACTTGTTCAAGATCGACCTCTGATGACGGCCCAAATTCGCCTTAATGACGCTCCTTAGAGGCGCCACCACGTCACTACAGCAGGTTAGCGCATGAACCGACCGGTTTTCTCGCCATGTCAGAATCAAGCGCAAGAGGAACAATGCAGATGGCGACGGCAGCTGAACAACATTCGACGAGGTGGCACTGAGACCGATGTCTTGAAGTCGTTGGCTGGAAGAATTCCATTACGGCGCTGAAGACGGAGGGCCCATGCTTAGCCGCCTACATGTATTCAGCATTTGATTCGATAGTGATTATATGCGGCACTGTCGGCAGCAGTAGCCGTACTCTATTGCGGAACTGCACTGCTTAAGATAGCATGAAGGCATGAGCAGGCTGAGAATCGCGACAACGACTCAACAAAGAAATGGGAATCAAACTTCCAGGGAAGTAGTCGGCAGCGTCGTCACAACCATGCCTGTTTCACATCGAGGCCGCAGGAAGTGATACGTAGGAATGAATGTCAGCGCCAGCAATTAACGTTAATGGGCTCCCCGCATTTGGACAAGCAGAGCTGCATATGCGCAGCGCACGGGCTCATCTGTGCCGCGCAGGGGTCCAAAACGTGGTCTGCTGCCGGGTAGAGAAAACTGCAGCTGTTTCTTGCCTCTCTCGCTCGGCGGCCTTATGCAAGAGTAGGTATCTTTCACGCACTCTCTTTTTAATGACTGAAAATGAGAAATGCGCTCTGATATTCGCTTTACTCTCCCTATTACTATTTTTATTTTCCCCTGTGAGACGGAATGAGGTGGATGATTTAACAATTAAAACATGTTTTTCTCTACTAAAACTCAATTCTTATAGCTATGCAAGTACTCCAAACAGTCGAGCTACAGTACAGCTACAACAAGGGTGCTGTAAACAACATCTAATTGTATTTAGCCTAAAATGTGTGAAGTGCAGTGTTACCAGTAAAAAGAAGAAAAAGAGAGAGAGTCCTGAGCTGGTTAGGAAAGTGTTGTGACGAGCAAGGGGCAGATATCACGAATAACCGTTATCGCTCTCTTTGTTTCTTGGCACCATCCTGTCATGTTTTATCTGTGGCCGGGCCACAATTACCCGTAGCGCAGCAGTACTATGTACAGATTGCAAGGTTAATAAAACTTGATGTTTTAGAACTTGTTTTGGGATTGCGCCGCGTATTAGAGCCGCAAGTTCAGGACCAATCGCTTGCTCAGTCGTACGTACTCGTAATGTCTATTCGTTCAGCTGCACGGCAATCGGCCTCCCCCAGATTCTGACAAGGAAACACTGTGGAGCTTTCCTGAACACGAGTAGAAGTCTATAGTCTGCTGGCATCTTATGCTGTATCATTGTTGCCTGTTGCATCGTACTGCTGCTTGCATTGTTCTCTACTAGTATCGCAAACCATTCAACTTCCTAGTTACATACATAGGTAGTATGAACCATACCGAGTACTTTGATACCCAGATAATGATTGACGTTGGAGTGATACACGGCGTGGAAAGAACAATGCTGGCTACCACGTCTACATCGAGCGAAAGAGCATCATCAATTGGGAACGTCTACAACACAAGGCGCGCATTTCTCTAAAGTCGAAAAAACTATTGAACACAATGCAGATAATGTCCGAGGCAGACTTCATGTAATCATCATTCACATGAAGTCTAAGATTTCAGAGAGCACGCTTTACATCGGGAGACGTAATTCCGCACCCCAATCTCATTATTCAACACCCCAGCTGTAGCGCAGCAAGGCGGCCATTCCACATATCAAGATACATGTACACAACTGCTAAATTACTGTATATTTAGAAATAGCACCAGTGGCAGCAGTAGCACCAGTAGTACATGTAGGCAGCAGCAGTAGTAGCAGCAGCAATAGCAGCAATAGCAAGATAATACTGGCAGCCCACGCTTAAACTGGAGGGCTGGATAACAGAATTGGGATGCTGGATAGCCTCTTCCTTTAAATCCGAGCATTTGGGACATTATTCAGCAATCGTTATCCTACCTTCTCTCCCCAACAGGCTGCCAATTGGCGTATCGATAGCGACCAATCCCCTTGCATTCGGTGTATTTTACCATATCTGCTCAAGATTGCGTTTTTCGTTTTTCCTTGCGTGGTTTTTATTTAATGAGGAAACGCCTTGTGAAAGACATGGCGATTATGCTGATGATTAAGGCCCCCTGCTGAATAAAAGCCGAGGTGGGGGTTTTGCTGATTCCGGCAATTGGCAATTTACGTCGCAACACATCTCACCGATTCATTTGTGCGACAGTTTGACAACGCGTCTCATGGGGAGAGGTTCATGCTTCCTTGACCGGCACATTGAGCTTGCGATCTGCCGATAGAAGAGCAACTGCTGTCGAATCAACTAGCAGTCAGGTTTGACTCGTAGCTCTCGCCAAGATGAGATCGCCTGACTCCAACGCAGATGGGCCTTTGGCAGCGGTGCCCCCAACAGAGCAGACACCGCTTCTTCCCGAGCCTCGTCCTCAAGATGGCGTCCTCAACAGTCGCTGTGATGCCGAAAATGGCAGCCTGGGCGAAGGGGAGAGGCAGCAGAAGCATCCCATGGCGGACAAGATGCACGTCTTGCTTCCTGCTGTTGGTGTTGGGGTATATAACCGCCTCATCCAGAATACGTTATACCTTTTGCTGACAGTACATCTCCACTCCACATAGGTCTTTCTCGTGGCCGTTGACCAGCTCCTTGCGGTGGCAACTTATGCCAGAATTGGCAGCGAGCTCAAGGCTTTGAACAACACCAGCTGGATTGCGACATCGTAAGCGTAATTCTCAATTGAATCTCGCTACCAATACCCTTCATAATGATGATATAAGGGACAATCTACTAACACGCATTCAAAGATACTTTCTCACGCTCACAAGCTTCCAGCCTCTCTACGGCAAGCTCAGTGACATATTTGGTCGAAAGGCATGCCTCCTCTTCGCGTACGCCGTCTTCGGCCTCGGCTGCTTGGGATGCGGCCTGGCCCAGAGCATGACTCAGCTTTGCATCGCACGAGCATTCGCGGGCATTGGCGGAGGAGGCATGAGCTCGGTGGTGACGATTCTGTTTTCTGATATTGTCTCGCTACAAGAGCGCGGCGTCTGGCAGGGCTACATCAACATCATTTATGCGATTGGAAGCAGTTCAGGTGCGCCGCTTGGAGGAATCTTCGCTGACTCTCTAGGATGGCGATGGTAAGATTTGTGAACAGGAAAACCTTCCAAGGCGGGACCTAGGCTAATAGGAGTACAACACAAAAAATAGGTCATTCATGATTCAGGCACCCTTATGCTTGATAGCCTGGATTGCAGTATACTTCATCCTCGATCTCGAGCCTCCTTTCAATGATCACTGGGTCTCCAAAGTTCGTCAAGTCGATTTCCTCGGTGCCTTTACTCTTGTCCTCGCCGTCATTTGTCTCTTGACGGGACTTGACTCTGGCCCCAATCTCGGATGGTCCAATCGCATCACCATCGTCTCACTAAGTCTGACGCCCGTCTTCTCCGCCTTGTTCCTCTTCATCGAGATGAAGATAGCCAAGCACCCATTCGCTCCGGGCCACCTCATACTGAGCCGAGACTTGTTCCCTTGTTTTCTGGTCAACATGTTCGGCATGGCATCTCAGCTGAGCGCCATATTCTTCGTACCACTATTCTTCCAAGCTGTCAAGGGCCTCAGCGCTACGACGAGTGGCACAATGCTCATCCCGGCAACAACCATGGGGGTGTGCGGCTCCCTTACCGGCGGCTGGATTATCAAGAGAACAGGGAAATTCTGGTGGCCCACCACTATCAGCTACGGGCTGCTATTCCTCGCAATGACACCTTTGATTGTTACAACCTGGTACGGTTCGCTTGTTGGAGTGACAGCGTCGTTTACGATGTCATCCGTGGGCAATGGGAGTGGTAAGTTTCATCATTTGCCGCCCTTTGCACACTCTCTGCTGACATGAATACTTTTTATTTTCTTCCTCCTTCTTAGGTATCACAACTATTCTCGTAGGCCTCCTGGCCAACGCCGCGGTGGAAGACAGCGCAGTCGCCATTGCTTGCTCCTACCTCTTCCGATCTCTCGGTGCTAGCATCGGCGTTGGAACCAGCTCAGCTGTACTGCAGCAAGTCCTCAGAACACAACTCGCCTCTCGTATCGGTGAAGATGCCGGCCAGATTGAGGAAAAGGTGCGCCAGAGTCTGGACGTCATCAAAGAGCTGCCGCCACTGCTGGCTGAACAGGTGCGGGCGAGTTATCAAGTTGCTACAGTTGCGGCATTCATCCCCTCACTACTCTTTGGTCTTGGATGCTTCGCTGCTACATTTTGGGTGAAAGAGAAGTCTCTGAAGCGGTAAGAACTACTACAAGTTCTATATGTAAGCGTGAGTACAGCAAAGGAGCGCAAGTCAAAGACCTCTATCGCATTCTCTTGCTTATAGCTATATGTTGCCGTTCCACATATGTAGTAGTCAGATATGCATGTATATAAACACGAGATATAAACACGAGCTTGGTAGGATACGAATAACGGTGAGACTTTAGCACTTACGTAGACACGGGGGAGAACACAAGAAACTATTAGTAGTTATGGTCACATCGTCCCGTCCGTTTCGGTTCACCGTTATCAACTCCAACTGCGCCACCATGGCAAATTCCATGCTGTTCACGAATCAAGAACCAAGGACTCGCAGCATTACTGCCCCGGCCTCAATTCACGTTCAGATAATCACAAGCCAGGCCGACTTATACGCGGGAGGCAAGTTCGGAGCAGGTCATTCGGAGAAGGTCATTAAACGCCGTCCTCGATGCAATCTCGCCCATTTACCGCAAAGCCACCAATCAAGAGGCCCGTCTCACCCAACCTTTTGCAATAGTATCGCATATATAGTATCGCCAAGCCAGCGGCAGCAACGGGCCCTCGCCAAGGCTTCAAGGTTCCTTTTCTCCCGGTCGCTCGCATAAGGCAATGACGAAAGTCTTGGCGGGACCTTTTTTTTGGTCCGCCCATCTTGCATTGCAACCTTGGCGATGGGAGAAGAAGCTTGTCGCTGCTAGCTTTCTGTCTTTCCTATTCTATTTCTCTCTTGAGCGATTGCGCAATGCTACTCTGAACTTGTCTCCGATATTCGGCCTGTTTGGACCTGGGGGGATTTTGCTCCATACTAAACCACTACCGGCGCCACAGTAAAAAAAAAAAAGGTTACCGTACCTTAAAATCTTAATTATATGCTTCAACTGCAAGTGCCATAGTTAGTTAACCTTACTGCGACAATGTAGGCTAAAATGTGCCGCATGCCCAAGCTAAGCGAAGTAGGATTCATCAGCGAAAAAAACTTGACTTGAACAAGTACGGTAAAGGGCAAAGGCACTTCTGAAATCTCGCGCCATCTGCGTGTCCCATCATTTTTCGAAGCTGGCGCCCGTCACAATCGAGCGCTGTTCCGAAGCCAATCTAGCCGGCGGCCGATATCGAGTTGCCTAATTAGGTGCCAACTACCGTGGCGCCTTTGTTCCCGTCTAGTTTCTAGTTTCGATAATGCATGTGCCTTTATGATACTGTTTGCTGAGGTCCAGAAATAACAGGCCGCCGATGCTACAATCTTTGTGCTCAGCCATCAAGAAGGAATCAGCTAGTTGTTCCTTAGGTGCCTAATACTACGTGAATGCCTGTTGGCGTTGGTAGAAACTTCGACAACTAACGGTATGACTCCTGCTGATCACTTCGTATAAGGAACCAACATTGAGTACATACAGAGGCAAGCAACACATGCATTGATAGAACGGGATACCCATGTTTTTCAAACCGTCGGTTTCTACTTTATCCCAGCTTGACAGTTCGGGCTCATTTACCCCGCGCAACCGGGGGTTGGTTTCTTTATCGCGACGCCACTTTTTTTCATTGTATTGAAAGTTGAATGCCTTAATGGAGGAGGGGGGGCCTCTATGCTTTTTATCAAGCTTAGGCGGTCTTGGCAGCTTAATCCAGAAGGTCGCACAACGAACGAGATGCTTCAAGCCCAGAGATCGAGCTCGGAAGCAACTTACAGATACGGCAGGCTGATTTGGCTATTTCGAAACTGCCGGAGCCGGCCGAATGACCTGTGCTGATGTTGTTCCAACGCGTAGCTGGGGACCCGCGTTGCATCTTGTATAGCAAATATGGGCGCTTATCTTGGTGTTGATGTTTGCTAGCACTAGTATTAGTATTGATCGTTCCCTGGTCTCTCTCTCTGCCTGGCCGTGTTCAGTATCAATGGGCGACGGGGGCCCCCTGGGCTGTGTCTCTCTTTCGTACGTCTCCATCTGCATAGCCTTGCAAGGTATGCTAACCAGTAGCAGCGCGTCCTCCATGATATGCCATTGCCCATTGCCTTCTAATTTCGGCCTCTTCTTCTCCAACCTTGGATCTTTTGCAAGCCCATGCAGTTATGCTTTTGCTGCGGTCTTCGATTTAGGAAGGAGATGTTTTGTACAACCGGATTGGCTACTTGGACGTCGGTATGCTCTTTGGGGTATCAGTCAAGAGTCTATACCGTGGCAATAGACGGAATACTTCCTAGGCCAGATAACATGGAGCATGGAGCATGGAGCATGGAGCACGGAGCCTCATTCACCCCGTGTCGAATTATATATAAATATGGGATGAATCCCTCTCGTTGGGTTTTGGATATTCATCACCGCTCTCAACCAACTTCATCTCATCCTAAGAAGACTTCAGATCCTCTTCCCTCGCAATGGCTCCCGCTTCCGCAGTTGTTTCAGCTCTTATGCTGCCCGCTCTCGCTCTGGGAGCTGCCATCGAGCCCCGTGGCACTGAGATTGTTGGAGGAACCACCGCTGCTGCCGGCGAGTTCCCCTACATCGTCAGTCTGTCTTCTCAGGGCTCTCACTTCTGCGGTGGTGTTTTGGTCAACGCCAACACCGTCGTCACTGCTGGCCACTGCTCCGTCGACTTCAGTGCCTCTCAGGTCAAGGTCCGCGCTGGATCTCTCGTAAGTCAAGTCCATCTCTTTTTGGAACAACATAACGCGTAGCCATGATTGCTGACCGTTCTTTGGTGTTATAGACTTGGTCTTCTGGCGGCACCCAGGTTGGTGTTTCAAGTATCACCGTGAACCCCTCATACACCACCAGGAACGGTGTTCCCGACTTCGACGTTGCCGTCTGGAAGCTGTCTTCTCCCATCCAGACCAGCTCTACCATTGGCTACGCCACCCTGCCCGCCTCTGGCTCTGACCCTGCTGCCGGAACTACCTTGACCACCGCTGGCTGGTAAGCAATTCATCGGCTGTCCTTTATTTGAATTTGATACTAATCGTGTAATAGGGGCACCACCAGCGAGAACTCCAACTCGCTCCCCTCAAGACTGAACAAGGTCTCCGTCCCCGTCATCTCCCGCTCTTCTTGCAACAGCGAGTACGGCAACATCATCTCCACCAACATGTTCTGCGCCGGCCTGTCACAGGGTGGCAAGGACTCCTGCTCTGGAGACTCCGGCGGCCCCATCGTCGACTCCAACGGCGTTCTTCAGGGTCTCGTTTCTTGGGGCCAGGGCTGTGCTGAGGCCGGTTTCGCCGGTGTCTACACCAGACTCGGATCCCTCTTGACCTTCGTCAACCAGCACCTGTAAATGGTGACTTGAAAAAAATCTTTATTTTCAATGGGCGGTGCAGGGAACCTGGTCTCTCTTTGGACTACCTACATGGGTAGTTATAAAGCTGGGGCGATGGGCGGATCTGATTTCATAGCGAAAAAACCCCTTGGCCAACTAGTTGGAGTATATAGGATTTGGAGTTGAATAAAAAAAAAGTTGCATATACGATTATTGAGTAAAAAAATAGCCGCCTAATTTCTCTAAGATGTGTTCTTGGCGTGCAGAAAACGATAGTTTGCTCACCCAGTCAAAGACAGTCTATGATTCATTACTTCATGATTCCCATTCAAATACAACCAAGATGTGTTTCGGCAAATGCAGGAAAAGGATCAATTTGTTTAGAAATCAGTCGCTTATATCCTTATGTTCAACAAAAGTCATAAAAAGGTAGCTCGTGCTGCATCTTATGACTTACTTCCCCTTTGGGCTCTGCATCGGCTCCAGCCCGAAGATGTCACCAGATCCCAGGGGATCCCTTTCGCTTGATTCTGACAATCCCTCCCCAAATAAGAATGCATTCTTCTCGCGGCTCGCATTGTTCATGCGCTTCTTTTGTTGAATTGTCGGTGATTTGCTGGCCACAGGGGTTTGTGGCGGTCCGGACTCGTCCGGCTCCAGCATCCACGAGAATGAAGACTGTGCTATTGTTGATCTAGTAGGTATTGAGACAAGTGGTTGAACGTTGGGACGGACTTCGCTCAATACAGTGTCTGACTTTGTCTCATGTTTTGTAATGCTTGTTGATGCAGAAAGCGAGTCGCTATTTTTTGAAGGTTTCTTTGACTCGCGCAAAATCGATGGCGCTTTAGCTAAGTTTGGTGTGGACACGTTTGTAGTAGATGACCTCGGCGACAATGGCTGGTTTTCTTTTTCGGCTGAGGAAGGTTTCTTGACTTTGCTCTCCTCTTTCTTTTCAGGGACGGCTTGAGGCTCTTCATTAACAGCTGCGTCCATAGCTGGGATGGATAGAGAGGCGTCCTGTAGGTATATTTGCACAAATTGCACTTTGGCTGCGGCAACTTCGATTAGATCCAAGCTTCTGGCCTTATCTTCAAGATTGGACAGAGACAGCGCCTTGAGACTAAGAACCGTCTCGTCAAGAAGGCTCGCTAGTTGTTGATTTCGCTTCTCCATGGCAGCTAAAGCCTTTGCTGCAACGTCATCGGCTAAGGAGCCTCTTTGATGCGGCGAAGATAGTCCTTCATTAAGGCCTTGCATATTTCGCTTGAATTCACCCACGGCATCCCGTACTGCTTGGTTGATCCCTAGCTTTTCGCTCTTTTCCAGCATGCCCTGGAAAATGTTTTCTACTCCACCCTGTTGCTGGAGAAATTTTGGCGAGCGAATCGGTGACCTCACCCCAAAGCCCCTTCTGCGGAAGGAATCAAATCCGGCAAACGGTGAGCCCGTGGGTTCAGGAATCTCAGGGCTCTTCGAAACTTTGGGAAGCTTTCCTGAATACTTTTTAATCAAGGTTGCTCCGCCGAGTGTATTCATGTGATCTCGGAGATAGAGTGCATCGTCGACAAACGTATGAGGTCCATGTTGTTGATCAGGAGGTGGATACTTGAGAAGCAGTTGCAAACAAACAGAGTAATCAGATTCTATTACTAATTTGGATGTTAGAGCGACTTAAGAGACTTTGAGAAGGAAGCAGGAACTCACATTGCCAACGCACACGCAGCAGCATAGAACAGCAAATCAGGTCTACCAGGTCTAAGGAGGGATCGACGGCAAAAATCGTGTCCCAAAGTACAAGAAATTGATTAAATGGAAATTCTCTGCTGAAGAGAAGCCGAATCCAGCGACTTTCATCAAATTAGCATCCATGAATGTGAGTAAAAGGATAGCTACCCAAGTAAAGCCAGATTATAACACTTACATTAAGAATATCTGAGGCAGTATCTCGACGCTTGTAAGGTGCGCTGCTAATTCGGGATCAACCTGCTGTAAACAGACCTCGTGAATGAATTTGCTGCGCTCGACAATGGCAGAGCTTTGCTCTGGAAACCGAGACTGAAATGGACCGTCGGGTGTTTGAGCAGGGGCCGGCGCATCTTTGACCTCATAAAAGGATTGAGCGTGCTCCATTAGCTGGGAGAATAAGATGAACGCATCGTGCTCAATGAAAGAAGAGTCAATGGTTTCGAGCATCAGCTCCTCGAGGTCATTCTCGTCATCGCTGCCAGATATCAATGCGCGATCTAGAGCATCCTGTTCGACGACATGCAGGATCGGGGCTAAGAGCTCGTGCATGCCCTGGCGATAGCCGCCTCTATCTGGGTTTACCTTGCAGTAGACGAACAGAATATCCAAGATCATGCGCTGCATGTAATCTTCATGATAAGTTGCTTCATCTGGAAGTCTCTGTACGTCTTGCTGGATTTCTACCCTGATAGTTTCGTCCTCGCGAACGGTATTCCAGGGCGACTTGACCGAATTAGCGGTTTATGACTCAATGTTTAAGTCTGGAGGCTTCTGCTCACCTTGGGGTCATCGGCCAAAGGATCAACGGTCAGCTCAGCCAGACTCTCGGGATGCTTAATGAACCTGAGAAAGTGATCACGGCGTTCACTATACAGCTCTCGCTTCTCGCGAAGTAGCTGAGGCCAACTCAACTCAGTGGCATCTCCACCTTTGGATAAAAGAAAGACCTTTGCGGAAGGCGTCAACATCATGCCACCATTTCTGAGACCTGACAACAAAACTCACCTTCCAGCAGACAGAGCGGTTGCCCGACAGGCAAGGACTCGAAGGGCCGTTATGGCGCACTGCATTCTGCAAGTCTTCGACACTGTTGCAGTGCGTTTGAGTTGCCTGCCATCTTGCTCTTCAAGATGAAGCAGCCGTCAGCGTTCAGCGCTCAACTCTCATATGAGTAAGACTCGCTACTCACTGCGTCTCTGCAAGTGACTTCATCCTGGGTGGGAGGTTCTGACGGGCTGAGCTAAGCGACCAATCTTATCGTCATGTTACACTCGATGCCGGCTCTAATATGAGTCTATCGCCGCATTGGGAACACCAAATTAGTGATGATTACAGCGAGGCCGACGGTCTTGGATAACTCACTCATCCAGTTGAGAGTGCGAAGATAGAGATGAAGGTGGGCTGCAACAGCCCCGCATCACCACGCGGATTTACGTGTACTGGTACATGCATGTTCAGCAGCTTCAAATCGCTGTAGGCGGATGGCTAGCGCTAGATCTCCGGCTCGGCACTGGATGCCGCATGCCTAATGGCACCTGCAGCAGCGAGGCTAGGTGCTTTGGTGCATATGTCCCAGTACTCGGGTCTTCGGGCTTGAGGCACCGTCCACCGCGTCCACCGTGTCCACCGCTTAGTTCCGTCCGAACCGTCCTCTCCATGCTTTCGAAAGACATCATTGCTTACGTACTTTTGTATAAAGTCTCGCGCATTTCTGCAGGGCGAACGAGAAGCAAGTCTTCTACCATTGTGCTATCGCTTTCTTTCATCTCTTCTCACCAGTAGCCTGTAGCATGCATCTTGAAATTCCCCAATATGTCGGCTGATTTGTTTGCCGAGTTTGCCAACAGCAATCCGCCACCTCCACAACAACAACAGCCACCCATTTCGGGCGTCCAGGGGAATCCGCCTGCGGCAAAGAACCACTTCGGCTTTGGCTTCAACGACTTTACAGCGGCAACAGCCTCGCCAATTGAGAGCTGGCCCTCCATTCCGTCTCAGCCAAGCGGAGCTGGCAGGTGGACAACGCCTCCAGCCTTATCACAGACGACACCAGCTTCTCATGCGCTGAATGATGCCGATGATGATGGCTGGGGAGATTTTGAGACTGCGGAGCCTACTCCGGCAGCATCCACGATAAACAAGCCTTTTGTTTCACTTGGGGGCGCGTTTGGGGAGTTTTCCGCACCTCCCAAAGAGCCTGATGTGAGAAACAGACTGGTCCGAGCCCCTACCATCGACATCATGACCAATACATTGGTTGACTTCCAAGCGAAGCCTGAGCCTCCCAAGTCAAAGCCCAGCGAAGACTATTCTTCGTGGAATGAGACGCAAGGCACTTCAAGATTCTCTATGAATTCCGCCCCAAAAGACCCCAACGTGCTCTTCGACGTGGACGATTTTGAGCTTCAGGTGCCAGAGGAAGACGAAGATGACTTTGGAGACTTCGAAACGGTGCCACCACCGCCACAACAAATGCAGCCCAAACACAATGCTGTTGCTTCCCCACCAGTATCTTCTTCCAATCCTTCAGCGTTGCTAGATCTGCTCTCTCTCGATGATCCCCCAGAGCAACAGCCGATTGCGCAGGTAACTAAGAAGCAGCCACCTCCCCAGCTCCTAGGGGCACTGAGCTTTGGGACTGTCCCGTCAACAGTTCCAAATCCACCAAAATCGCCATCATTCCAAGAGCGAAATCCTTTCCCAGATCTTGAAGTCAAGACAAACGTGTCAGCTGCTGCCGCGGCAAAGAAGAAAAGCGAGGCGCCCAAATCAGCAACGCCAGTTACTGCTTGGCCGCCGGCTAGCCATGGGAAAAAGCCATCAATCGCTAAGAATTTTGACGACGACTGGGATGCCTGGGACGACACCCCCAGCAACACGAACATAGAAAAAGATAAAAATGCCAAGTCTAACCAGGCAGAGAACTGGGATTGGGACGCTGGTGATGGCGCGGAATCTTCTGCTATGAAAGGGAGTGACGATGACCCTCCGCCGACCAATGTGCCGCCCCCATCGGTCATCCTGTCCGCTTTTCCCAATCTTCTTAGTTCAGCGAGCGTCTTCTTCAAACCAATCTCTGGCCACAGTGCCTCCATAAAGCAGCAAGTCCTATCAAATCCCAAAGCAATACACTTCCTTCAGGCATATATCCTTCTGGCTACCACTGCTGCCCGAGTAATCGCCGGCCGCAAACACAGGTGGCACCGAGACAAGATCTTGGCCAAAAGCATGTCCATATCGGCTGCTGGTAGCAAGGGCATGAAGCTCGCGGGCATAGACAAGACTCAGTCAGCACGAGAAGACAGAGAGGCAGCGGACGTGGTTGCTGTATGGCGTGAACTTGTAGGACGCCTGCGATCTGCCGTTGCAGCTGCTAATACGGAGGGCAAGCTAAACCTCAAGGTCCCTGAGCTCAACGAGAACATGCAGGTTCAGACAGCCAAGATGGTGCCAACAGGGCCCAAGCCATGTATCATATGCGGCTTGAAAAGGGAAGAGAGAGTGGCCAAGGTTGACTATGACATTGAAGACAGTTTTGGTGAATGGTGGGTCGAGCACTGGGGCCACAGGGCCTGCAAGAACTTTTGGGTAGAACATGAGCAGACATTGCGGCAGCGCTGATACGAGCGAGTAGAGCAGCAATCTATATTTTGGATGCGTAGTTTATATACATGTAGTAGATCCATAACTCGTGCTCACTAAAGCACAGCCTCCGTTGGGCTAGAAGATATTGCTAGTACAATATTCAAATTCATATTCCACCCATATAGTGCGTAGATGATACCGAAGAAGATTCGAGCCATCGATCCACGTGTCTCGCATGATATGCAGCTGTTAGCGATAAAGACCAAACTTGCTATCCACCATCGCTGTAACGAAAACGTATACTAGGTAGGAAAGGATAATAAGGAGAACGACATCGATGCACCCGAGGAATGTAGCGATTACTCGCGACTAGGAATATGCCGAGTTTGAGATTTAATACGTATATGGTGTCTACTATATGAACCATCCATTCTCTAGATGGCTTTACATCAAGCCAAGCTTTGGGACTACAGATTCACTGCATCTATCGGCCTTTGTCACATGGTGATAGATGTGAGGGGAACGGAAGCTAAAAAATCAAATGCAGTGCAACATAGCGCTGCCTATTTGGAATCAGAGAGATGCCTAGTCAACCACACCAGTCGAGACATGTATTCAACAAGTATATTCAACAAGTAATATGACATCCTCATATAGACAGTATCCATTGAAGGGATCAGCTACCCCAACTTCCACCACACTCGTGGCTGCACTAGGGCTCTGGGCAAGGTCATCGTCACTTATGTTCACGTTCTTTCCCGATAGTAGGCGTTATGGTGATACAGCGGGTGGTCTCCAACGAATCGTTTGGTGTAGCTTCTGCAGATGTTACTGGTTGCTCACAGAGCTTCCACTATTCAACCGGCTCAAAGGTGCAGTAGCTGGATGGATCTCGATGCTGATTGACCCAAATGGCTGCACAAAGAAAAGGAGAGAGCGCTGGTTTGAGCAACTCCGCAGTAAGCTGCATGAACTTGATCCTATAAGGCAAGGAATTTTGTTAAATGGCTGTTTGTTCCCAAACCTCATCGATGGGCTGACGATGGCATCTTTTCGCTTCTGAAGCCCACATATGGTATGATGGAATTCCTCCACTCTCATTGACATGGGTATCAGTGATTCCACAGGCACGTCGATACTATCGATAAATTACTCTTGAATCTAAAGCATGTCGTGCCGCCTATGTTGATGAATATGACATTTGAACACATGTGGTTTGTTTTTGCCCCAGCTACCTTAAGCAATCGTAAGTCATTTCTCGGAGTAGCTACATGTTAGTTATGGTCTGTGTTACCCCTTCAATGCACTCGAAAACCATAAAGCCATTAGTTAACACTACTATGCTAACGATTAGATACCGTCTTGAAAGGAAGTAAGACATGAGAATTTCTATAGAAAGCTCTTCTAGACATATGCCAGGATCTCTCGCATTTCCGCTTTAGGCAAGCATAGCTGGAGCAGCTCGCTGAGAAAAATTGGATCGGGTGGTTGCGATACCGAAAAAGCACCCTGACGTACCTCCCAGCGGCATGCAGGCCGGCAGATTCCCAGGTACCGAGCAAGTAGTGCCAGGTACTTCCTCTTACAGACACTGTAAGGTAGGCATAGCTCCACCGCGCTGTAGATTGAAGCTGAAGCCCGCAGGTGGCGCGCGTCCAAGTTTATGTGGTACAGAGCAGGCGAGAGGGGAGCTCACACAAGTACCTCGTCTGCGCAAACGCTTGCGTCGGTACATGGTTGCCACCGGAGAGCGTGGCCGTTCCTGGCCTGTCGCCGCCCTGCAGTCTCCGATTTTTTCGCCTTTTTCGCTCTTCCCATCGACCCTTTGCTGCTTTGAGCTTTAGCAGGTCCAACCGCTGCAGCGCGCTGGACATTCGGGTGGCCACAGCAGTGACAGCTGCAGCTCCAGCGCTCTGCCTGCCCAAGTGCTCAGTTTCCCCCCCCCCCTCCCCAGAGCTTCTTCTTCTCTCTTCTCTCACAAACCCGCTTTCTTCGTCTCCTCTCTTCACCTCTTCCCGCCTCTACCTTTTCTCTCACACTCTTCGCCTCTCCCCAAGCTTTTCTCTCTCTCGACCTCCAACTTCCGGATCTCCTTGCGCACCACCTGCCCCTCGAGTTCGGTCGCTGACACGCTTTTCGCTGCTACGTCTGCCCACTCGCCTCTCGACCCCGCCAAATCCCTGCCAGCACCACACACAAAAAAAAGAGTCTGGCGACGCATTCGACCTTCCTACCTCCCACCATCGGCTCTCGTCCTCATAGTCTTGTCAACATTCGCGTAGCTTCCAGCTTCTCGAATAATACACGGTAAGCCCACTACTTTTCTGATAGCCTGATAGCCCTGTTTCATGTTGGACCATGGTCGCATTTCAAATCCGGCGTGGACACAGGCTGGCGTACTACTTTTCATCAGAACAGACGACGGCGTCAGACAGCGGCTTCGTTTCGTCACTAGCCGTCTCTACCGTGCGCGCGGTCTGATGCGCGACCTGTGTTGAGACACGAACAGCTGTCTCTCCATCTGGAAGCTGTCTTACAAGAGGGACTGAAACTGACGTATTTAATAGATAGCTCAGGACGGCTTCTGATTTTCCTACCTTGATACCAAACCTTCCGTCGCATCCACCTCATCTCTCCACAATCTCTTCTTCACCCCTCACCTCTCACGCTACCACTTAACAAACAATCATGTCTTCTCAAGATCTTCTTTCGCCCAATGGCGGCGATATCGTCGACTCTCTGGATCAGCTGAAAATGGACGAACGACTTGGCCCCGACGGAGAGCTTGCCCCTAAGACGGACGAGGAATATGCTCAGGCTCAACTGACCTTGCGCGCCATTGTTTCTTCCAAGGAAGCGGGTGTCATTATTGGAAAGGGTGGCAAGAACGTTGCTGACCTGCGTGACGAGACTGGTGTGAAAGCCGGCGTCAGCAAGGTCGTTCAAGGCGTTCATGATCGAGTTCTCACCATCACTGGTGGCTGTGATGCCATCTCTCGCGCTTATGCCATCGTTGCTCGAGCTCTCCTTGAAGGTGCGCCCGCCGTCGGAATGGGTGGTATCGTCCAGGGCAACGGCACTCATCGTACGTGGTTTTCCTTTGCCTTTCTTCGTCTCTGTAGTATGTGAAAGAGGGCCCAACTAACAAAAATGAAAACGAAATACAGCCATCAAGCTTCTCATCTCCCACAACCAAATGGGCACTATTATCGGTCGACAGGGTCTCAAGATCAAGCATATCCAAGATGTTTCTGGCGTCCGCATGGTTGCGCAAAAGGAAATGCTGCCACAATCAACCGAGCGTGTTGTCGAAGTGCAGGGCACCCCCGAAGGTATCCAGCGAGCCATTTGGGAGATTTCCAAGTGCTTGGTCGACGATTGGCAGCGGGGCACCGGCACCGTGCTCTACAACCCTGTCGTCCGAACTCAGACCTCCGGCTCTGGAAGTATGAGCAGCACCGGCTATGGAAACGGCGGTAGCCGAGGCGACTACGGAAGCCCTCGCGTGATGCGCACCGGAAATGGAGCTGATTTTAGCAACGGAGGCTCAAGACCGTTTAGCCGTCGCTCGGATTCCGACGCTGCCACTCGCGGCCCTCCTACCCACGACGAGAATGGAGAGGAAATCCAGACTCAAAACATTAGCATCCCCGCCGACATGGTTGGGTGCATCATTGGCCGTGGCGGCAGCAAGATTAGCGACATTCGCAAGACTTCCGGAGCTCGCATCTCCATTGCAAAGGTAAGCCTCACCCAACGACGTCAGTCTTGATACTGTTCTGGACCTGTCTAACCAACCGCTCGATAGGCCCCCCACGACGAAACCGGCGAACGCATGTTTACCATCATGGGCACCGCCAAGGCCAACGAGTCTGCGCTCTTCTTGCTCTACGAGAACCTAGAGGCTGAGAAGATGCGTCGCAGTCAGATGCAGGATCAAGAGTAAAAACAAAGACTCTCTAATGACAAGCACACTGGCTGTTGCTTCATGTTTCTCGTACCACTTGTGAATGAGCTGTATTTAAGCCGGATTTGGCGGATTTAGGGCGTCCAGATCTGGTTTGCCGCAAGGCTCCTCTTTCCCCCGCTGGAACTGGGACAGGATTTTTGATGATTGTGGTTCATCACCAAAAGCATTCAACGCAGCCATCGTCCTGTTTTTATTTCGATTTTTCTTCCCCTCTTCGTTTCCGTTTCAATTTCCTCTTTATCATTTTTTTTTCTCCTTCTTTACCTCAAGTTATGCTTTCTCACGTGTTGTTTGTACCCCGACTACCTCACCTTCAGAACGATTTTATCCCTATTGCGTGGGTTGATTCTCGCGCCGATAATGATGCCACCACGCTTTTGCTACAGTGGTTCAGCTTCCCCCGAAGATGATAACTACATGAGCAGGGCTCATATGATGTCTGCAATACGACACGATACAGTTTCATCGGATTTTGTTATTATTTCTATCACTCGACTCGCCAACCGTTTTGCTCCCCTTTATCGGACATGAAATCGTGGCCGCCCTTGGCCTAAATCACTTGACATCAACTCTGATCCCACTCTTCCTCCTGGGACTAATGGAATAACGACAAGGACACACCCGAGTTGAAGTTGCAGATTGTATATGGCGAGTGCTGCTTGCATGCATTGTGTCATAATAATCTCAACTTTACTTCTCGGCGGCCGCTTTGTCATGATCACTCACTTCTCAACTCTTGTCCCGCGATCCCTTTTACCATCTTTACTCCGCGAAAAGAAGACTATTACACTCACAAAATTACACCAATCCTCTTACTTTAACAATCGATGCACGACAACGGAAATGTAAACACGACTTAACCCCCACATATCACCTCCCACCAATGCCTCCTCCTCGTTACTGGTGTCTCTGGCGGTGGATGATGACTCTCTTTTCTCCTTTCTCTTTTTTTTTCCCCGAGTAGGAATCAGGCAATACCCTCTAGTATGCACCTTTTGTGCATGCTATGCGCATGAAACGGAATCTGGGATTGGGGATGTCTAGATAATAGTGCATCTAGTCAGTCGTTGTGCAAGAGACTGAAATATATTTGGACGCAAACTGGTTTTGAACTGTGACTTGGTGCGCTCTGCCCTGACTGTGTGCGTGCTAAACATATTGTGCGAAACAGGGATTTCTTAAAATCAATAACGCTGTAAAAGTACCCATTGACTCTATTTCAAGTCATCGAGATTTAGTGATGCGCCTCGTACGGCGGCTTTGCCCAAATCGGAAAGTTCTTGCCCGGTAAGCGGCAGGCGCACCCCACCAGTCTCAGGGTCCTTCCCCAGACGTCACAGCGCGGCAAGGTTGAGATGATGCCAACTTGTCACTTTCAAATTCCATCGAAACTCTCGCTTTCGTGGAACACGCGCATATATTAGGCACGGCCTGACCATTCGCTCCTTTTACCTTTGACACTTCATTTCTTCCTCTATTCCATTCTTTTTTTTTATCCTCCTTTGCTCTATTATACGCCATTACAAACATTAGTTCCAACCCTCAAGCCCGCAAATAGGGTTTCTCTTTGCGACAGCGCATATTGACGACGCGCTTGACTCTCTTTGTCACCCAATGGCGCGCACAAAGCAAACGGCCGTTAAACGCGAATCGTCGTCGGAATTCTTCAACAGGCAGTCGGCGACATGGGAAGATAGCAATGGCAAAGAGGTCAAGGCCACGACTGGGCACGCCGCGGCTGCAAAGGCGGCGGCGGAAGAGGCTGCAAAGGGCGAGGCGGGTATCGTTCAGCTTGTGATTGCTGTTTCTGGCATCTACGCTTCGTTGTAGGTTTTTTTCTATTTGATCTGTCTTTCCAGCTTGATTTATGACATCTTCTTTTTTACTCTCTCTGATCGTCTTTGACTAATTGCTTTTGATGGATAAGCTTGACTTGGGCATATCTCCAAGAAAAGTTGACAACAAAGACTTACGGCCCGGCCAGCGCACCAGAAGTCTGGCGCTTCCCCGTCTTCCTCAACACCATTCAGTCGCTCTTCGCCGCGGCCGTTGGCTTCGTCTACCTCTTACTCTCGACCCCCAAAGGCGCCCCCGTGCCGTCGATTTTCCCCTCGCGCCGCATCCTCGGGCCCCTCATGCTCGTCGCCATCACAAACAGCCTGGCCAGCCCCTTTGGCTACGCCAGTCTCGCGCACATCGACTACATCACATTCCTGCTGGCCAAGAGCTGCAAGCTTCTGCCCGTCATGTTCCTCCACATCACCATCTTCCGGAAGCGTTATCCGATTTACAAGTACACCGTCGTGGCCGCCGTCACTGCTGGCGTGGCCGTCTTTACGCTCCACTCTGATAAAAAACACAAGAAGTCGAAGCTGTCGGAGGAGGCGAATCTGCCCTGGGGACTGCTGCTGCTGAGCATCAACCTCCTGTTCGATGGCCTCACCAACAGCACCCAGGATTACATCTTTCAGACTTTCCGCCCGTTTAGTGGCCCGCAGATGATGTGCGCCAACAACATCATGAGCACTGCTGTGACGTCCTTGTATCTCGTTGCTAGCCCTGCGCTCGTCTCCCTTGGAATTGGCGAGTGGCTCGGCATGGACGTCGCCGGCAGCGCTGGCGAGATGAACGCCGCCATTGACTTCATGACAAAGTACCCTGCTGTGTGGAAAGATGTGTTGGGATTCGCAGCTTGCGGTGCCCTGGGCCAAGTCTTTATCTGTAAGTTTCTTCTTCTTCTCATCAACGAATGGAGCTAACGAAAAACTTTTTTTTGCAGTCTATACCCTTTCTACATTCTCATCCGTCCTGCTAGTCACCGTGACCGTGACCCGCAAGATGTTCACCATGATTCTCTCGGTTGTTGCCTTTGGCCACCGCCTTACGCAGATGCAGTTGCTCGGAGTCGGCCTCGTCTTTGGCGGCATCGGTGTTGAGGCTGCTATTGCTAGGAAGGAGAAGATTGCCAAGGAAGCTGCCAAGGCTAAGAAAACTTCATAAAGGGGTGATGACAGAACCAGATTTTTGACGCTTTATAAAAGTACATATATACATACACGCAGGAAAGAGGCCGTTCAGTGGCAGGGACCAAGTACATACACATATAGGTAGCTCATCACATTTGGATTATGTTGTTTTTTAAAGTTGTACGGCGTTCTATTGGAGTTAAAATAGAGCAGCTTCAGTCCTGTAAGCTGCTATTTGATACAGAAAATACATGGACCAAAAGACATAAAAAAGAGGATTAGAGTATTAAGGGTATATAAATATGTTGATTTAAATTTGCGTTTGCATTTTTTCTTCTGTTATTTCTACCCATGCTTCCCTTCCCCCCGTTGCCTCTCAACCGTGGTATCTTTCTTTCCCTTCTCATCTCTTCATTCGGGGTTGTGGCTCTTATGACCCATCCCATTTGTCTCGCTGAAGACCTGCTTCCGACAGCCCAACCCGCCTTCTGGAGTTTGTCCCTCCTCCTTAAACTTTCCCTATTTGTATACCGAAGAAAAATAGATCCCGAGAGCTGTAAGCAATTCCAAACAAAAGAGCAAAGAAATTAATTTCCTCCACAGTTACCCAGGTTTTTGATGTTATCCAAACAACCAAGCCTTTAATAAAAAAAAAAAAGATGCGCAAAACGAGCGAGCATATAAACACAAGGAAAAACAAACTTGATAAGTACACGGAAGGAAAAGAGAAAGGCAAAAGCCATGTATGGTTATATGTGCAAGGTGATAAATGATTTTTTGGCTTTCCTTTCCTGTCCTCGGTGGTTTTTTGAATACCAGCCAGAAACGCCAGGAAGCGGATCTCTCAAATTGTAACCCCCTTTGAGCTTTAATTCTGTTATCGGCAAAGGAAGGTGAGAGTAAAGAGATCCACACATTGACAAGGAATCAGCTTGGCCTTGAAGCGCACACCAGCGAGAATGCTCATCAATGCTTCTGTTCTCGTATGAGAGTAATCAATAGTTCTGTTGTACACGATTGAACGCCTGTAAATGCTATGGGGAGAATATCTCGACAGCGAGAGAGGTGGCGCCGGCCCATCACAAGATGTCATCAATGGAGCGGATAATGGGTGCTTCGCCTTTTGTGGCTGGGCTCCGCGGGTCTGCCATCTGGGTCGGCCTGCCGAATGCGAAAAGTGAGTCTCGGTTAAAGGTTGTCCGCCTTGGAGAAAATAGGTTTTCAGTGAACTCTGATCGCTCGATGAATCTCATTCCAGCGATAGATGTCAAGTCTCGTACAGGATTGCTAGTCATTTCTTCATCTCTAGGAGACGACATTACGACATCCTCGTCTGGAAAAATGGCCGAAAAGTGAACGGCTTTTTCGCTAGAAGTCTGAAGCGGAAGAGAAGATGAATAGCCACGAACGCCCAGAGTTGAGTAAGATGCGGCTGGCTTCAGTCTGGGTAAGCCCAAGCTTGACTTCATTCTTCCCTGGGCTGACTTTGGTCGCAGAGGAGGAGCCTGAAGCTTGAAAGGGGAAGGAGACGGCGGTGGCATAAGATCTAGCCTTGACTGTCGAGGACTGGGCTCCGGTTCCATAATTGTAGGTTCCATCTGCTTAGCCTTTTTCTGTTCCGGCCCCATCTGCTCGGTGTCGGACCGCTCAAAGCTGTAGCTGTCCCTCCACGAAAATGTGAGTGGTGCCGAAGCAGGCCCGGGCGAAACAGTCTGAAGCTCATCCGAGTGTCCGGGGAGGAGGCTTGGGCGAGCTTTATGATCACTTCCCTGCCTGTTTCCGCCGTTCTCGGCCGGTAGAGGTGCAGTGTGCGGCTCTTTGGGGGTGATTTCGATTGCGTCTGCGGAAAGAGTCAATCTATGTTTTGATGGGCTTCGTCCGTTTCGAGGTCGATAGGGACCAGAGCCTGGTGAAGTGCGCCTCATGGAGAGATCCTTTTGGAAGTCTTGTAGTGAATACATGAGCTTCATGTTCGGGCTGATCCAACGGCTCTTGGCTTGCGCAGCGTGATACGCATCGTTGACATTATACTTGGGGTTCTGGTACATGCCATAGGCGATAATAAGACTAGCCGATCGACTAGCCCCTTGTTGACAATGGATAAGCACCTTCTTTCCTTCCCTTGTGCGTTTTTCAATCGTCTCACAGAGATGCATGAGATCAGGCGCGATATCGGTGTTGTGATCCCACGGCATATGGATATACTCTGGGACGTTGAGAGCGCTTGCCTTGGGTGTCGTTGGCGTGTCCATTGAGCTGTCCTCGGAAACTTGGAATTCCCAAGCGGTGGAGAAGCTGGTGTTTGACCCAGCTGTGTCTGGGATAGGGCTTAGATTGGACGACAATCCTTTGCCTCGAGAAGAGGGACCGTGCAAAGAAGGCTTGGCCTGGGCTTGTCTAGCCTCGAAAGGATTCCGAACCTCGTGTGCGACATTGATGACCACATCAAACCGGGAAGCTTCTTCGGCTGTGGGTTCTAGATATAAGAAGACGTTGTCGCCGTAAATGGCGATTGGCCCATCGGGGTATCCTGGCGTCTTCTGGTCTTCATTGTTCTCGATCTCGCGGTTAGGGTCATCAAACTCGTTTCGAGACGCAAGTTGTGTCTTGATCGGGGTGTCTTCTTCCATGATGGCAGCATCGAAAGTCAGATTCATGCTGGACTTCATGGGTCGCAAGAACTCTGACAGCCCCGACTCGTTGCGCTCAAGGACCTTGGGGAAAGTCATTCCACCGGGTGGCCCAAATGTGGATGTTTTCAAGGAGGACGATTGGATAGAGGGCGACGACGTTGAGTGCTTGAGGGCACGGCGCTGAAGGATTGGCGGCATGCCGGGCGACGCTGGCACTTCCAGCGACGTCTTGTTGATTAAATCGGTTGCATTGGTCTTGAGGCTGAGGAGGCTAGGCTTCCTCTTCATGGCAGGGATTGCCGGTTTGATAAAAGAGGGAGAACAAGGTTCCGAAACCATTTTGGATGTAGCGTTTACTACGGTCGGTGGCTGAATGGATAGACCCTTCATATTCCTTGGCTTCCTTGGCGCTGGAGATGTCATGGGGCGCTCCAACGAGCTCGCCTCGGAAATGCTGAGCAGTGAAACCGGATTTGATGGGCCACTGAAGCTTGCCGAGTGAAAGTTGCCGAGAGGAATCAGGTTAAGCGGGGAGTCTGGTGACGATGATGGCGATGGATCTGAAAGAGGTGAGGAGTCTGTGGTGGATAGCGTAGTGGTGGGAGACGAATCGTCGGACTCCGAAGTGTGAGTCGAAGTGCTGTCGCGGTGCTTGTGGCTCTGGTCTGGGGCAAGACAGGCTTGAAGACTGGTTTGCCGAGTAGAGGTTTTGGGCGCCACGTCCAGAAACTTGGAACCAACTACTGTGAAGGTTTCCTGGTCCGCCATTGCCTCGGCTTCAAGATCGAAAACGGACATGAACGTCGGTATCTGGTCTTCGTACACCTGGCGCGCCGCAGCTGAGGGCATGATTTCGAACAAACTGTACAGTGGTATTTCCGAGGCTTGGGGATGTTTCTCGTAAAACAAATCGCTGCCTTTCTTTCTGGTAAAGTGCGTGCGCTGCTGCTTGCTTATATCGACGAATGCGAGAGTTGGATTATTAAAGAAACGATGCGATTCGCTCAAATTATGAGTTGAAGAGGAAATGAACTAGAACAGAACAAAGAGTGGACAAGAGAATGAATGTTGAACAGGGGCTTCGAAAGAACGAATTGGCGAACTGTAATTAAAGGCAAGAAGGGAATCAATGGACAGCACAGCTGAATCCGGTGGGTGGGCAGTTCGCGGGTACAAAACACGACCAAGTGGTCGGCGTATTGGCCCAGGTGGCGTTCGTATCAAGGATTGCGCAAACAGCTGACGAGGCGAGAGGCGGTTGCAGCGCTGCTTGTGCGGGCCAGAACAGACAAAACACAAAACGGGGAAAAAGAGAGAAGAAGAGAAAAGAGGCGAAGAAGAAGCTGCCGCGGATCGTCGACGCAGGACAATGAAGCGTGATCCGGGAAGGGAGATGGAAGGAATGGTACCAAAAAATGGAGGTGAAACAAGAACGGCGCCTAATTAAGCGGACGGCCACATGCAGGATAGCCGCTGGAGCAGGACGAAGAAAGAGGAAGAAGCGAGAAAACGAGGAACAAGGCAGCGCCGAGGGTGCAGATGCCGGATCCTGCGCGAGGGCGAACGAAAAAGGGAGGGCTTGGCTGCTTGGTGCTGGATGTTGCAAAGGAAAAGAAAAAGCAGATACAGGACAGAGCAAGAATTGGATGGAGCTGGCGTGACGGTGTTTGAGAGGCTCGACAGCGACAAACGGCGGCTGGGGGCAAGGACGGGCTACCTGGAAGGGGGGCCAGCTGCAGGCGAAGCAGCGCTACCAAGTGCTAAGTGCGCCTGCGATGGACGCTAGACGGCCCCAGGTCACGGTGACCTTGTCCGGCGTCCAGGGCAGGGTTCCCGGGCAGCTCAGCCACCACGGCAACGAGGTGAGACCTAAGTAGAGGCTACTTGGCATCCGATGCGATTACAGCGAGCCTGTAGCATTGAAGCACCTATTCCTGCTCGCAGGGTCCTGATTAATTACCGATTGGCGATGACCTGCTGGTTTGTTCTCTGGCGTCTACAAGTACTTTCCAGTTCTCACCCGCAGGCCAGTGCTAAAAGTAGAAATGCGCGCCACACCACGCTGCCAGCGCCTGGCTGCTGCTCTTGTTCTCCGCCATCCGCAATTGCGCAAATCCCCACGCAGCAGCCGCCCGTCTCCCCCTCCGGCGAGAAATTTCGCGGTCCCAGCAGAGCGACAGAGCGCTCGAGCGCATGCCAGCAGCGCGCTGCCGTGTGGCTCCAGCCAGTCACAGAGCCGCAAGCAGGCCCGGCGAGCAGGGGCGGCAGGGCAAGAAAAAAAAAAGAGCCCCCCACCTCCTCGTTTCGAAGTGGTTGAGCGGAGAACAGGGATTCAATCGATGCGTGCGAAACAGCGTCTAGGCTAAATATAGCCCTGCCCAGCCGGCCAGGCGCCAAGCCCCAGCCAATCACGCGCCGCGGTCCAGATTGTCGTGCAGGACGACTGCTTAAATTTAGCCCTCGGTGGGTCCCGTCGTGTCCGTCCGCAGCCAGAAAATTTCGAGAGATTACTGGTAGCCTGTGGTAGGACCTATTAGAGGCGCCATGCCTGCTGCACAGTGTCTTGTTTGCGCTCAGTTCTTGTTGTTGGTGCATGCTGCAGCAGCTCCTGCAGCTATTAGCATTTGCAGCCTCTTCTTTTTCTTTCGATATCTTTCTCTGCAGTCTCTGTCCATCGGTCTGTCCTGCTTTTGTGACAACTACAGTACAAGCTTCGTTTCTTCCGTCTCATGTATAAGTACACCATGATCCAGGCAGCTGCTTCGATGGCGGTACCGCTGACACGGTGACTCCGTATGGCAAACGGCTGCGGGCACGGAGCACCAATAGTTTCAGCAAGTGCTACCAAGGTGGCAAGAGCATCATGTCATGAGTCCCGACCGTCTGTACGGATCATGACCTCATGTCGTCGCTATCGACAAACTCGAAACTCTGACCGTCGAGACATGCACATGGATCAAGGGTGGCGGCATCTGAGTGCAGTATCCGGCTGTGATAAGCCAGCTGCAAGTATACAAGGTAAAGTATACAAATATTGCTCAGATTAGGTACTGTGGCATGCATCCAAGGCCAGAATATGTCTCGCCTTGGCAGGTGTGAGATCTTGCTCCCCTCACGAAAGCGGAGTTTAATACGGCCCTCCAGTCTGTATCACTCCGTATTCCGTGGCACAGATTAGTCGTTGCTCTGTGTCATGATGAATGGTACACTTCTTTTTTTACTTCTTCTTTCCTTCTTCTCGTTTGTTTTCTCACTCAGCATCCAGACGAAGCCAGTCCAAGACTAGCAGCCCGCGCTGACGGGACTATACAGCCTATAAATAGATTCATCATTGGTATCCAGCGGCATGTCGCCAGCTGCCTTCATCGGGTTTGAGTCAGTGTCCATTACATATCAGACATTGATTGGATCTCACATGATCGGTGGCTCAGCGCCACAGGAGAAATCCATCGCCTGCTGGAGACTGTCTACATCGCAATCCTGCCTCCAATAGGCAGCGAATTCGGATGTACCTTGCTGTAGTATCAGCAAACTGTGGAGAATGCACATGCTAGCAGGGTCTTGTGTGCTCGTGTACAGAGAGAATTTGATCCTATATCCGTGCTTTTACCAACAATACAGGCACCTACCTTGTTCAAGTAAATATAGCATCTAGTCATCAACCCTAAACTACTGAAGAAATGCTGCTGCCCTCTAATACTACTCTGGACATTTACTTGTACGGGGTATTTATTTACAATAATAAGCAGCCTGTTCATTGTGATACATGGAGAGTACCGGAGCAGGGCTGGTCAAGGACTGGCGCGCACAAAAGGGCTCATCGTAATTTCACCGTGTCGATCTCTACACGCCAAATTAGTGTTTATGGCAATTTGCAGATTGAAGTTACTTGTACAGGAACCTGCTCATACAGTGCTGCCATCGACTGATACTGTGGTATTGTCCCAAGTTTTGAGGACCATGTGGTGCAATCGATACTATCGATGCAAGTTCCCGCAGGTACCGTCTCGATACCCTTACAGCCATCCCAATTTCATTTCCGATGGGAATCTAATGTACACGTGGGAAAGGGAACCCTGAGACGCATACACGGAGTAGAATGCGGCCATTTCAAGGGTGCAATTAAGCTACCGAGAGCTACTGGTAGTCGCGGGAACTCTTTAATTACCCAATATGAAGGGGAGAAACATTCCCCAGGCGAATGGGCGACGACGTGAAACCAAGCCTCGACAGTCAATGAGTGTCCAGAACGAAAAAGGTCCGCGTGGCTAGCTCCCAGAGTCTTGGTTTCAAAGCGAGTAAAGGGCAGAAACACATGGTTTTCAACACAAAGACGCCGATCGTACGAGGAATCCAAAGGAGTTGCGATGTTTGAGGAGTGTAACAAAGGACATGCCCCAAAGCGGGCCAAACCTGACACTCGCCATGAAGCATTTGAAACGAGAAGGGGTTGGAGGGGCTGCCGTCTTGCTGTAACCGATGGTAAAAAACTTTTTTCCGGGGAAGTTCCATATCAGGGTATGGACAACAACAGCTTGGGTGATAAAGGAAAACAGAAAAAAAAAAAAGAGCGAGGTGGTGATGGTGTGTAGAGCTCTTTGATCGAAATAGCAGTTGACAGCTCAAGGGGACGCATAACGTACTGACGTCTGTCCATCATACAGGCACGAAAACTCCAATATAATGCACAAAGGCGCTAAAACGCTGTCAAGCATCTTTTAGCTAGTACGCAATGCCATGAAACGGAGCCATACTCTATATTTCCGAGGCTATCATGAAAATTTTTCATCCCTCACCGAGCATCTCCAATTGCTACCTTCCTTACGCTCTCCGGTCCCATCGCGCTACTTGTCAAGTCTGTCAAGATGATTCTCAGCAAAAACACAAAACACGAAAGCAATCGGCCATGGCAGTTATTAACTAAAGCGTCCCGCCATGTGCGTTCGGTTAAAGTCTCCGCAAAGGGCCCCAATATCGTGTTTTATAAGAACCTTACCCCTGAAGGCAACCTGAAATGGCTAAGAACTCTACCTAGTCAGGACCCGATTTGTCTCCATTGTCGCCCCGTGCCATAGTGTACTGCGATTGGATAAAGCACACCTGTACTAGAATGGTCTGAGGGCTCTTCGAGTGGCAGTACGAAGTGTATACCATCCAGATGGGAAAATTGCTTCTACTACATCTATAGAAGCCTCCAACGAAAACAAGCTTCACCATGGAGTAGACAGGCCCTAATAACGATCCCCTTGTAGGCTAAGAATATCCATGGCTGACCTACAATCTTGCTGGCCCATATCAAAAAAGCTGAGAAGTCAAACTGGATGGCACATCCGCGATTCCAGCTAGAAGGTTACTCCGTTCGCGTCACAGATAAGGTAGAGAGCGCACAGGCGATCGGATCGGTCCAGGCTCGCATCGAAAAGAAGCAACTCTGTGCTGCAACCTGGCCTTTCCCTGCAAAGAAAATTCCATTTTAGCCTGTTGCGGCGAGCAATAGACAAGCTAGAAAACCCTTTGATGGGTTCTCAGATTCGATAATCTCGTCTACAACCGCTCCTCCCAATCTGGAATATACGTACGGTTATCTCGGCGCATTGCAATTAGTAGCAGCATCGCCGATATAACATCACTTCTAGGCCTTCTAGATAGAATGTTTCCCCGTGAATGTAAATGAAAAGTCGACGAGAGTGGTTTAGCCTGACTGAGGACCCTCGCAACGCCTGATTCAGAAACGGCTGGTCTAGCTCTTCATATGCGAGGCATCCAGGGTCAAGCTGTCAATCTCATAACAAGACTGCTTTGTAAGAGGTAGTATACTTGCTTTTCCGGAACTGAAACCCAGCGCAATATACCCAATGGAGAAAAGTCATATCCGCAAGCCCGTATCTCTGCTTTTGACGTTGCCGATAAGATGAGGCTATTTACCAACGCATGGAGCTTGGAGCTACTAGCTTCGACGTTGGAATTTCAATATCCCAAAGAGGGGCTAGCGCTCCTCTCACTTGGGAACAACAGTCCACAGCAATAAAACAACCCCATGCAGGTTTGCTGCGAGATTTGAGCGGCCGCCAAATTATTGTAGTCCAAATGGCAATAGACATGAATGACGAGTGAGATGGCTGAGCTTTGAAAATCGCAGGCATAGATGGACGGAAGTTTAGAGAAGCACACAGAAGGGAAAGCTAACACAGAGACGCCGTATAAGACACGGGACGGACTAAAGCATCGCTGCCTCGTGAGGAGAAGCATTTGGGCGAACCTGCGCAAGATTAGCCCTCCCAAGCGCCATGTATGAGGCAGCCGTGCCTCACATCTAATATAACTAACAGAAGTAAGCGAGTTTGAGCCTTGTTAGGTACCAAGCCTTCAATGTTGGCAGGTTGGTTAGTAGTCAAGTAGATACGATTTGCGTGCTGTATGTAGGCCTACAGTATGCACATAGGCTGATCTGCCTCCCTAGGGCCAACGCGGCACGACGGAGCGCTAACTTGGGCCATCCATCCCATCCAATATGATCCCGGCCGGCGATTGATTCGCGAACCGCCCGTCATCCCGAATGCAAGCTCTTTGCCTGCCTTGCGTCTGGCGAGCGTTTAAGCAGCTGCAGGCGCCTACTGTAGGCCCAGAGGGTGGGTGGATGGGGATGCAAATCTCACTCAGTGGCATGTTCCCATGATCACCGCCGTGGAACCAGATTTGCTGCGTCGGCAGACCCCATCCGCGTGCATATTGCCGGCCTTCTCGACGTCGTCTAAGAGGTTGGGATGCTCATCGAAGCCAGCACAGCAAGACCTGCCCCACGGCCCTAACGACGCAGCCGAATCATTCAGCTCCCTCGACATGCATGGCAAGCTCCGTAGGCACTGCAAGTACTGTACAGGATGGAGAAGGGCGACGGGAAATCGCCTCCACCGCAAAGGGCTTCCATTGCATCATGTCGCGTTTGCCCGGGCCCAGAGCCGTTGGTTAGATCCGGATCCTCCAACGGCCGTTTGCCTGGGGCCAGCGTCTCGCTCGCAGCCCATAGACTGACTACATTACAGCAGTGATATCTGACTTCGTGTTGTTTGTATCTCGCTCGCCCTGCATCCGCACAACAGGCCATTCGCCCTCCTCCAATGTCCAGCGCAGGGGACCGCCGATGCTTGTCTAGCCTGGTTTATGCTGCATGCTGTTCAACGTCCAGGGCCGCTGCCCCCCTCGCGTTCCCCTCCCTTCAGGCGTTGCGCGCTGCTCACCGTGATTCCAACTCCAGTCTCCTGCTTGCATTTCGCCCAGCCAAGAAAAAGCTCGACTCCCAGCTTGTCTCCCTCCTTACTTCATACCTTTCATAACCTCCTTCATACCCTCCTTCGAACACCCAGCTGGGGCTTTTGCGCTGTTGGCGGAACGAGTTTGCCGTATAACCCTTCCGAACAGCCACTCTTACGCTCTGCTTCGCCTACAGGGCGCTTGCTCAGCTCGCTTCTCTTTTTTGCTCTTTTTTCCTGTCTCGCTATTGAGACGGACCCCTGCCCAGCTGCCATGCTATGAAAGCAAGGGGCGTCTAGGTATTCCAAGTGTGCAAATTCGAACCGTCCTCGGCACCGTGGGACACCCAAGCAGGGCCCCCCCAAAAGAGATCCCCAATTTTCGAGCAATTCCCGCGGCCAGGCGCTGGAAGAGAAGTCGAAGCGTGTCCGATAGATCGTTGCAGATTCCACGCTCGAAACTTGAAACTTTCGAAATCTATCTGGCGCAGAGGGACTTTGCCCTTGCCTCGGCCTTCTTTTCTTGCTTTTTACTTGTTTTTTTTTGTGTTTAGGCTTGCGCTGTGGCTGATGAGAGAGACGCGATCTCCCGCTGTCGCTTGTACGAGTACACGCTGCTAGGACCACCCGTCGCTGCACCGCCCAGTACCGGTACGCCGTACAGCTGCCCGGCGCAAACATGACAGAGACTGCTAGTTTCACTACGGCTCGCTACGGCCAGGCGGCTTCCACTGCCGCCAGCCTCCCAGGCAAATCACTCGCAGCTTCATCCGCAGCGAGCATCACCGGCCCCTCGTCGAACCTGCACTCGCATCGCCAGAGCCACAATTCCTCCAAGCTGCCGTCCTTCCGCTTTGCCGACATCAAGAACGGATCGGCCGCCTCGTCGCATTCGCAGCCCCTGCCGCCCGTCGCGAAATCGTCGCTGGGCCTCTCCTCTCGACAGCTCGCGCCCCCTGTGGCCTCCAACGTCTCAGCCGCCTCGCAGTCAGACGTCGCCCCCCGAGACCGGCTGAAGACGCGATCGGATCCGGTTTCGACAAAGATCTTGGCCTCGTCCGCAGCTGCGCGCAATCGCCAGGCGCCGCCCGCGTCCGAAAAGCTGGCATCGCCGCCGCGTCCAAACCTGCGCCCTCGAGCATCGTACCAAACCACCATCAAGCCCGCGGCCGTCGAACAGATCCGCAGAGTCAGGCGCCCCTTGTCGTATCCCGATTCCCTGGCCAACGAGGCTGCGCAGTCTGCGAAAACAACCACCAGCGTCGCGCGCTCGTCTTCCCTGCGGCAGACCACTCGCCGGCTGCCAGCATCATCTCGCAGCTCCAACGCCAACCGCGCAGTGACGCCCGAGGGCCCGCGCACTTCACTCAGCGCACGCTACCCAACCATCGACGAGGCCATCTCTCCCACCACGCGACCATCGGATCCCAAGCCGACCGCCAGGGAGCGAACGCAAACACAGCGGGATCTGCCAGCCTCCAAACCGCTGCCCTCCGCGGGTCTTTCAGATGAAAACCAAGACCAGTCGCAGCAGCGCCCACCTGTTTCTTATAAGCCCCTGGTAAACAACGCCACCGCCGGACAGCCAACGCCTTCGATCGCTTCTCGGTTACCGCCCACTCGGGGCATCCGATCGTCGGGCTCTCGCAAGAGCTCCACCGACGACGACATGAGCTACAACTCTCGCGGCTACGATGCGGAAGACCGATACATCGACTCAACCGACGACCACACCCTTCGCGCCTCGGACGGGGATTTCTTTGAACAAAGGAGCCCTCCCGGTTCTAGGCACGGTGCCAACGGCGGCGATGATACGGGCGATGTCTTTCTTAAAATTGCTTCTGAAGAGGCAGCCCGAAATTCAGAACCCAACTACGCCAGCGACAGACCTATTACGGTAAGTAAAAGGAAAAGAGCAAAAGCAAAAGCAAAAGAAAACCAACTCTCTTTTTTTTTTTTTTGTTATCCTACGATACCTTAGTGTAAATGTGTTTGATTTAGTGACGCATCGCCTTTTCTTGCTGTTATCTCATCTATGTTATTTTCTTTGATATGACCGTGGTTGTTAGAACTCAGGATATAAGCCCACTGTTACCCGCTATCACAACATGAAATATGCAACATCTGCACCATCTATTTTTTATACACGGCTCAGATTCTAACGGAATGCTTTCTACAGTACAAAATTAGCCGCACACCAAGTCAGCGCCCACTTTCACATGCCGCCACCTCTTACTACCCCATTTCCCCGCCTTCAGTGACAGTGAGCCGCAGGCTCTCTGATCAACAGGACCGGGAACGTCGTCGATCTGTCAGATACGAAGATGAATTGACAAGCGAAGTGGCACGGAGCAGCGCTTATCGCAGCAGCCAGCTGAGAGATAAGGCCACATCCTCTCGTCCCTCCGAAGACAGCTCCTCCAGAGCCAGCAGTTCGGGCCTACGTCCCTCGCTCATGACGCCCCGGTCTGCAGGTTATCAAGATCAGGCTGCGGAGAACTCTTTATATAACAGAAGGAAGTCTTCTGTTGTTGATTCTGCTTCCTCCAGCTCGGCACGCTCACCGACACATAAAGCCACCGTGCTTGTTCAAAGCCACGCCAAGGCCTATAACCCATCACCTTTGAACCGGTCTTTTGAGATGCAGGATGAGGATGATGAGCCCGATGCTGGTAATTTTGCTGACGGAACCGAGTCAACCACGTCAACTAACGCACCGTCTACAGTCTGGGACGAGCTGGACGATCTGAAATCGCGAATCCATCGTCTCGAACTGACTGGAAAGCTGCCACCTACCTCTGCAGCCGCGCTGATCAAATCTTCAGAAGACAGGCCCCCAACAGCTACAACGACGGTCACTACCATGTCGGTCTCTCCCAGAAAATCGGTAGCTGGCCACCAGACAGATGCTGGCAGCTCTACTTCGTCGCATGGACGAGAGCCGCACTCGAATTTGCATTCAGCACTCGGCAAAATCAAGACAATTCTTAGTCCAGACGTGTACCGCGCGCTTGAAACAGCTGCCAACGATGCTCTCGCCTTATCCTCCATGATGGGTACGCCTGGCCAGCCTGGCCCCATATCAGGCTCTGCCAGCGTAGTCAGCGGCGGCGGCGGACCTGCAGTTACAGATCGTCAGCTTCGCCGCAGGACGGACAGTGTCTGTCGTAGCTTGACGGAACTTTGCATCGCCCTCGGCGAGGATTCGGCACGGCCTGCAGTGACTGTTCCGCAGGTAGTAACTACACAGCTGAACTCAACCCGAAGCCCTAGTTCGCACCCAGAGCCACCAAAGACTCCAACCATGATGAACAGCAAGACTTATTCGGTTTCTCGTCGCTCCAGCGTTGTGCCTGAACAAGCTACGCAAATCATCAGCAGCCCTAGAGCTACATCTAAATATGAAGAGCGACGAAGCATGATGTTGAACGGCAATCCTCTGACTAGTCCTCGGGCCTCTGCGTCTACTCCTGCGACTCCTAACGATTCATTGTCGGCTGCTCGTAGAGCCTCCCTTGTTATATCGCGCGCCCGTCGAGCGGTGACAGAGGAGGCGGAAGACGGCAGGAAATCAACTGCTCTCTTGCGGAGCCGACGACTTGCGGGTGATGAATCCGATGAGGGCGGTCGACGAACCTCATTTCTCGTCCGTAACCGCCGGGGTACTGTTGGTGAGGAAGATGAAGGGGCTAGATTCAGAGCTCCTTCCCGCGCCATCACCGAGGTGACTGGGACTCGAGGAAGCACCAGGGAATATCCCTATGTTTCCGAAGCCCAAACTCCGCTGCCCGAGGTCAACACTCCACAGGCCCCATCAGCCCTCAGCCGACGACGATTATTGACTTCAGGCCTGCAGCCTTCTCGCTTGACTGTTCCGTCTAGTGCTACCACGCCTACTTCCAGGAGGTTCTTGGAGAGATCCCTGCCTGAAGGCGTCGAGAGTGGCTCTGAGAGGCCTAGTGAAAATCGTCTCTCAAGACATCTATCAGTTCAACATGGTTCCTCTAACCATCCCTCCACCTATCAATCCTTGCAGAATCGAACCAGCAGCCTGCAAATCCGTCGGACGAATCGGGACAACCTGGCTATCCCGGCCTCCTCGACAACCGCCTCCAACGGCTTGAGATGACCGTCAACGACAATAAAACAACATGTTTAGATTTCATGATCTGTACCATACATAATCCATCTGCGAGCGTTTTCTTTTTCTAATCATTTCTTTGATCTCTCATTAACCTTTTCACTATGTCTAAGTCTAATACTGCTGTCATATTTTGACACTGTCTCACTATCACTCTCTCATATTGTCTCTCATTATTTTCCTTTGTTCAATTATCAAACATCACATGCCGCCTATTTTCATTCTGAGAACCACTGGCTTGATGACCTAACGACAGACGGCCTGCTTCGACTTCCTTCACGGAGCCAACTTCTCTTTGTTCTTCATTTCATTCTTGTTCATTTTGATTTTTTTTTTATCATTCATAAAGCGTGTATTATCTGGTTTTGCTTGCGAGCATTAAAAAGCATTTATCTTTTTCTGGAGATGGTTGGTGCGTTGTGGCCTAGACCACACCTTTCTATGTTTTGTTTCTTTAGGGGGCGAAGAGAGGAGTTTTGATTGTTTTTTTATTATTTTAGAAGAGTTTAACTTCGTTTTCTTTTTCTTTTTCAAGGGAGTGGATTTTGGTTGAAAGGGCAGGCCGTGAAGTCATATTGGGACGGGGGACAGGGGCGTAGAGATACGATACCTCTTTTTTTTCTTTTTTCTTGCGGATTTTTTGTGATTGGTGTTTCTTGTTTTCTAAGGAGCGAAACGAAAGATAGCATCGATGCGCGTGTGTAAAGTTTTATAATAACAATTACCTTTTTTTCTTGACTTTGAGTGGGTGGATGGATGATGTTTTCTTCGATTTGTGCTGATAATGTCAGGAAATGTGGCGTATGGATTTATTGTGGTTGGCTTTTAAGTAGAGGCGCAGCCAGTGAGCCTGCTGAGTCACGCCGATTTTATGAGCAATAGCTACTAGGACCTGTGAGGCAGGCACAGACTAAGGCAGCTTCTTGTACCTGGATTTGAACTTAAAAAACGAATGATCATCTTCTCCAGATATTCATCAATAGAGCTGGCCAGCGGCTACTATTTTATACAGAAGCAACCTAAACTCTCTTTCCGTAATCTGATCGCCAAGCACCATCATCCAAGGCGGCAGGATTTTACGGCAAACCAGCACCGTCAAATCAGTTTCAGGACGTCTCATCAAGCAGCAACAGAGAGCAAGCTTTTCCAGTTTACGAGCGAAATGAGTGCTTTGGAAGAAGACGGGTCGAGCACCACTGCTCCTCTCGCACTGGAAGAGAAATACTCTGGCGGCAAGAAGTCACGAAGCGGCGGCGGCGGTGGCCGTGGAGGCAGAGGAGGTGGTGGCCAGAATAGAGAAGTGCTTGTGTCAAAGGCGCTTTCGAGGCTGTTGAGGCACCAGGCTGAGAATGCTGGCATCAAGCTTGATGCGGAGGGATATGCGGCTCTTGACGAGGTGGTGAGTTTTTGTTTATGATGATATATCCATTTGAGAGAGAGGGACGCTTTTTTAACTGGTGGATATATATATACAGCTGAACTGGGGTCCAATCCGGTCTCTGAAAGTCACGTTGGCTGAGATACAAGAAGTCGTTGCCTCCAACGAAAAACAGCGCTTCACAATGAAGCTGAAAACGACCGTTGTCGCCGAGCCCTCGGAAGAGGCATCCACGCCTGCTCACTACGTCATCCGCGCCAACCAGGGACACTCTGTGAAGATCGAATCAGCGGCCCTCCTCGAAGCCATCACTCTCGAGGCAGCCAATGTGCCGCCTAGAGTCATCCACGGGACGTACTTTGCCTTTTGGCCGGCTATTGAAGAGTCTGGAGGTTTGAAAGTCATGGGGCGGAATCACATTCATTGCTCGACGGGGACGCCGGAGGAGGGTGTCATGAGTGGTATGAGAAAGGATGCGGAGCTTGTGATTGAGATTGACGTGGAGAAGAGTCTGCAGGACGGCATTCAGTGGTGGAGGAGTGATAATGGAGTTTTGCTGACGGAGGGTGGAGAGGATGGAGTGTTGAGCACTGCATACTTCAAAAAGGTTACTGGGAGGAATATCGACGTTGGGGTACTTTGGGAGGAGGGTGAGAGACTTGCAGGTCTTCCTGAAGGAATTAAGGGAAGAGTTCCTCCTGGAAAGGGACCTAGAGGGGGTGGAAGGGGAAGGGGAGGTAGGGGAAGAGGGCGATAGTGGATGACGAAAGAAATAATACGTTTCAAGATCACAAGATATAACGAAGAATGCACTGCGATTATGAAGAAGCAATTTCTATTATCAATTTCCTATGCTATTCAATCGCATAATATCAAGACTAATGCTCGAGTCCAACTACCCAAAGGAGCAACGCAGCATCTCTATCCAAACCGCCGAAAACACAGAGCCCTACTCTCCCATTGGATCATTGAAAGTATTGAAAACACCCTCCCTTCGCTTCCGCTCAGTTTTACAATAACTGAGTACCTCTTCAGCCATGAGCTCCTTCGCCAGGGCCCTTGTGAGAATACCTTTGATATGGCCCATGTCCGGCGGTATGCGGCCGATATTCTTAAAAACTGGCCTCCCAGCAAACATTCCCGGGTTCTCCTCGTCAGCCCAAATCTCAAAGTTGGGATAGCCGATTTTCAAATATGCGGTCTCTCTTTTGACTTGGTCCAGAAGAGAGGGAAGTATTTTACTGTCGTAGAAGTCTGTGTCTTCGACAGTCGTGAGGTCGCCGGCGCTTGATGATGGCGATGGCAGCATTGAGGACGGCGATGTAATAGGGGCGGCGCCGCCAGAGGGCGCCTGAGCTTTTGCAGACGAACTGGAAGCGACACTGGCATTGTTATAGCCATCGCTGTTACTTACTAGACGGACACCACCATTGCTGGAAGTAGAAGCTCGAGCATGAGCTTTAATATACAGATATGCGTATTTGGCCGCGTACTGTTTGGATAGCTGTGAAAAACAACTGTCGTTAATTTTTATTGTTTTTTACTCAATTATATAGGACATATACAAGGGGGAACTATGGCCTACCTTTTTCGACTTCCACAGCGGAGGTTGTTTGCCTTCGTAGAGTCCGTGGCCCAAACAAGGAAATTGCTTGTTATTAACAAAGGGGAGGTAGCAGACTGTTCTCCATCGTTGCGAGAGAACGCCATTCAAGGGAACTTCTATGGGTGCCAAGTCTTCAAACCTTGGAGGAGCAAGCTGTTTTATCTGGGCGAACTCTGCAATTTTCTCACAAAAAGATGGATTAGCTAATGAATTTCATGTTCCTTATTTATTTTGGTTTGCTCCCCTGGTTCATGATATTTTTTTTCCCTTTCTTCTTTTTTTGCTGGCTTCAGCTGAAATGAAAAGGTGGATATTACTCACGCATTAGCTCGCTCACATAGTCGAGCTTGCCGATAGTCTCGGCAGTCGGCTCCGGCCCGTCCAAGAAGTCGACAACCTGAGAGAGCGCCGCGATCTGCAGCTTTGTTGGCGGATTGGGGTTGAAGCCGCTCTTTTCTGCCTGTTCTTGAGCCTCGATCCAGGCTTTGAGCCGACCCCACGGTACTGGCATGACACCATCGTGGTTGTCCATGGCGGGGTCCGTATCGTTTGCGGACTGCTGGGTGAAGGAAGATGAAGCGAGATGCGAGCAAGATGAAAATTGGGATAGCAAGAGAGGACGATGAGATGTAGCTGGAAGTAAAAAGCAATTATGTAAGTGGGCGCGTATGTGGCTGGAACTTGGAGCTCTGTAGATGTTGCCGCAGTATCCAAACGGGTGGAGGCCTGATGTAGACGCAAACGGACGAACAGCAATATATATAAGAGAGCAGGGCTGCCAGCACATGCCCAGCAACACAGCAATCAGAAGCAGCCGTGTTTATGCAAGACGGGATGAATGAACCTCTCGGCCTAGGCTACTCTCAAGCAATGAAGCCTTGCGTAAGTGTTGTTAGTTGGCTGGGCTTAAATTCTGGGCGCAGCACCACTTGATTGGCCCGATGCGCCGTTTGGGCGCCTGCGAGCTGGTGGGGGGCCGTCTTGGGCGGCCTAAATACTATGTCAATAGGCAGCGGTGCATACATTGTCATCTCTACAAACAAGTCAAAATGCAGGATTCCCTCCGCAGGGAGGCGAGGCGAGCCAATGTAAAACAAGAGCAACGCTAAATGCTTGTATCTATCGAAGCGCGATACTGCGCCGTGCCAATTTCGTATGCGAAATGGTCACTACTGCCCAGGCCCAATATGAGGGGGTATTCATCTATCTACAAGTACTTGGTAGCCCAGGTGTGCATGGAGAGACTCCTGCAGCTGCATGCCTTAGAGGCCCTCGAAAAAGCCGCCGTCTCCATTCTCGTCCTCCTCGTCATTGGTGGCCGCCGCGAGGGCCTCCCGCATTAGCTTTCTCCTCTCTCTGCGGTTGAGTTCCGGGTGTTGTTCCTTGTCGCCATGGCTGGATGCTGGCTCCGGGGCCTTACCCGATCGCTGCGGCTGTTCTTGGTTCTTTCCAGAGGCGCCGTTCTTGGCCCGGGAGGCATTGTTGTTTCGTGATGCGGGGGTGTTCGAAGGCGCCTTGGGAGTGGCCCGCGGCCTGATGGGCGGCTGTGTATCATCAACCTCCCCGTTATCATCTGGCGACCGGCGGTCCCGCAGGCTTTCTAACGCAGGAATCCCGTCGGCCAAGGCCTTCTCAATTACTGACCACATTGGCGGTCTCTCTGCCTCCAGAGCCGCCTTCGCAGCCGCAGCTTTCCCCTCCTCGGTCTCCTCTTCGGCCGTTTTCTTGGCGTGAGAGCTATATAGGCCGACATATGTTTCGAGATGGGGAAAGTAAAGAGTATATGCTTCGTCAACTTCAGCTATATGAAGGTCGTGCCGTATCTTATCCGCCTCGCCTGAGTCCGATTCCTGCTCAAGCTTTCGTTTCAATTGCTTCACTAATCTTGAAGCCTTCTTTCGTTCTACCAAGACGTTAGTAGATGTGGTAGGGCCATAAAGTCGGCAGTATGAGATCAAGGTCAGGGACACGACGCACCGAAAAATCGCACCATATGGTATTTGGATATCATTGTGCTTCGCTTCCTCTTGTATTCCTGATCTGCAACAAGTTGCTTCTGCGACGCCAGTTCGCGCTCCAAATCAATTCGCACATTGACTGGCATGTCTTGGTTTCGCCTTAGACTTCTTTCGATCGCTCGAATTCGCTTCTTAGCCCCGGAGTCTTCCTTTGCCTGGCGTTTTCGTCCGATGTAAGACTTGTGCCTCTTTTCAGACGCTCCATGGCTGCCATCTGCGCCTTGCGACTCGACTTCGTCGTACTCGCGCTTGGTTCCCATCGTGGATCGATTTTGTCGGTATTGCTGGGGCAGATTATGTGTAAAATTCCTTCAAATCGAGTAACTTCGTAGTTAATTGGCTCGCTGAATGCCAAGATGATGCTGTTCGTCTCGAGTTTGGATGCTTGCGGTCACAACCAGCTTTTTACGCCTGGTTTGCGCAAGAAGTAGAGGAAAATCAAATGAAAGCATCCGCATGGAATACTTTTGCTTATCTTATCGGTGCGAAAGTCTAATTTGGCTTAGCGTCATAGCGCTAGCTGCGGCCAATCAGATGACGCCTATTGCTCTCTGTCTCGTCGCCAGCTTCTTAGAAGACGAATCTACCGGAGCTCATAAATCAACACGGCCGCTTCTCTTTATCGCCTTATCTTTTCTATGACATTTTGATAATATTTGAATTCTCGAAAACGCCATCTCAAAACTGCTGCGTCGTGGCATCCAACTCTCAGGCAAGCTTGAGCTCGTCTCTTGCTATGGCTAGCAGCGGAACCTCGTCTCTGATATGCGATTAGGTCAATCCGCAGCGCCACAACACATCACCGTATTAGGACTTCTTTGGCGGCTTGAGTTATTTCTACGTTGATAGCCATCGCCTATTCAGCATTTCTGCCCTTGCCCGAAAGGGTTCTGGTCTTTCATGTTCCACAGCCGCTTCATGAGGACAGCAGCATCGGCCATTTCGACTTTTGATGACATAGTATCCCTATCGACGCCCTATCCAAGATGGATCGCCCTGAGCCGGGGCTTGTCAAGTGGTCTCCCAAGGCCTCTGTAGACAGCTTCGTGCACATTAATCTGCAGCATCGGGTTGTCCAGCTCTACGAACCCACTGGCCACGCGCGCGCGGGAAGGTTTGATTATGCCAAGGTCAGCAGGCACGATGATTTCCCTCCCCTCACGACGTATGACTGGTCTCCGGAGAATCCCAGTCTGCTAGCTGTTGGTACGCAAGCTGGTATAATAAATCTCTTGAGAATCGACGACAGCTCCAATGCCTACATCGAGCTCGGTCTTAAAATGTCACGTACTTGCCAAGCTGTCTCATTCAACACGACTGGGCTGCTGGCAGTAGGCTTGGATCGCGTTCGGATGGACCAGAGTTTACAAGTGTGGGATGTCAATCGCCTATCATCTGTGGTATCTCCTGGCAGCAAGGGATTTCCTAGTAATTGGGGCAGCCTTTCAGACCCCAAGAGAGCTGAGCCTAGCGTATCTGTTTCCAGCATCAAGTTCTTTGAGGATAGCCCCAATGTGCTGGTAGTTGGTATTAAGGGTCAAGGTGTCAGGATACATGACCTTCGTGGTAAGTGCAGCTACTATTTCTCTCACCTAGAGATCAACCTATACACTATCGTATGAGCCAAATTCTTACTTTAACCATCAAGATCCAAATGCCACTCTCACTTTTCACACAAAATGCAATAACAATTTAGCAATTGATTATGCCGATCAAAATTATTTTGCATCATCAGCTCTTGATCATCCCGGAGTCATGATATGGGATCGAAGGGCAACCTCTCGGCCTGTCGCTTCTCATGTATATGCGCAGGCTGTTGAGGAGGATGAATTACCTTGGGGCGGAGCGTTGCGCCTTGATACAGTTGTTGATACAGACTCGGACTCAGCGGCTGAAGAGAAGCACTCACTCATCCGCTCTCTGCGTTACTGCCGAGACCGTCGTGGCTTATTGGCCGTGTTATCCCGTAACGGACAGCTCAAGATCCTTGAAACGAACAAGGAACTTCCATCGTCAGATACTGTATCACATGAGGGCCCTGAACTTCTCAAGGTACAGAAATCGCACGAGATGGATGTCTCTTACCGCGACAACTCTAGAAAGAATGATCGGATTGTCTCATTCGACTGGGTGACGTTGGGCTCAACTGCTCTGCGACCTAGACTTTTGGTGCTACGCGCAAACGGCGGATTTGATATCCTAGAACAGCCGTCTAATACAGCAGATCACATCTTCAAACTTGTGCCTTGGCAATCTCCTCATCGTGGCCTCGAAGGTAATTATTCACTGGGTTCTGTAAGCTTGGACTGCTGATGCACTAACACTTGACCAGAAAACACTCCATATCAAGATCTAATGCATTTCGAGACTGCGCAGGCTCCAAAAATGCTTGCTCCAATTATCATTGAAGACAGCTTATCTGATGTTTCGGTCTTTGGGTCGGATAAAGTGAGTATCGAGGCAAGCATTGACAAAGCTCTCGATCCGAAAACGCCGATATCGGTTACCGTTGAAGTCATTGATGAGATCACTTCGCCTTTGCCGGAGTCTTTCCATAAAGCTGAGACGATTGCAGAGAAGCTTCGCATTTTACGCAACTATGTGCGCGAGGAAACCGCCATTCCTGGCTCGCCTGACGAAGGCAGACCGCATGCCAAAGACGTGAAGCGGCTAATGAATAGCAAACCCGGCTCCGCCAATATCAGTTCCAATGGAATTGGTTCTTGTAGTGAAATTCACGAGGCACTTCTTGGTACTCTCGCGTCCTCATCGGGGCTTCCAAGAGAGGCACAATGTGTAGTCGACCATGTCAAATTATTGCGTGCTAAAGAGAAATACTTGTTCGACGCCGTCACCAACAGAAATGTGACATCTGATGACCCCTGGAAACGGTTTGTTTGGGATTGGATTGGTGGTGAGCCTTGCGAAACAATCGCATGATTTCTCTCTCTATGATTGCTAACTAGGTTCCAGACGCGGAGCGAGCTGCGGATGATGGCGGCATGGTGTTCTCTCACATGGATCTAAGCTACTTGGGCGTGCATGCAATATGGACTAACAACTTGGGTGAGCACGTCTATTTGGCTTTGAACAAGCGACGAATCTAATGCTTTTTATCTCAATAGGCCGAACTCCAAGCACTCGCCTGTCTGCTGGCGCCCCTGTTCCCGATGCGAATCAGTGGGAACGTTACATTGGCTCGTACTGTAAGAAGAACCAGCTACCTAGGTTCGATGGTGTTGTGACAAAGAAGCCTCACCACCGCCAGCTATGCCTTGAAATATGCAGCTGGGGAGATTCCCAGAATCATGAGCCTGGCGGCTTAGATCGAGAGGCAGACCCGGAGTACCCAGCTGGCAATCATACAATGGCAGCATCCCGGGCTCTATTTAGAGGCGACACACAGCTAGCCGTTGACATATTGAAAGATGCCAGCCCGTTGCATCCAGAGCTGCTCTTCGTTTCATTAGCTTTGCAGCTCATAAGCCGAGAAGGCAATCAAGTTCCCAAAGAGAAGCTAGATATCGATGAAGCAGTTGCATCAAAGACAGACCCGTACCTCCGGGCGATATCATCCCTGATAGCTACGGGGGATTGGACCATTATCGCTAATCAGGCGTCCCTACCTCTCGCAGACAGAGCCTACGTTGCGTTCCGCAACTTCACAGACGACCAACTCACCACATGGCTCCGCGAACAAGTCTCCCGCGCTGTGAAAGAGGGAGATATCGAGGCCATCTGCCTTACTGGCATCACAGATACCATGGTTGACATCTTTGCACGCTACGTCGAAAAGTTCAACGACTTCCAGACTGCCACGCTGGTCATGTCCATCTGCGCTCCGCGATACATTGATGATATTCGCTGCCGAGCATGGCGCAACGCTTACCGCGCCTATCTCCAACGCCACCGCTTCTTCTTCCAGCGAACAAAGTTCGAGGTCGAGTCCACGAAGCGCTCTAAGCGCGATGGAATCCCCGCGCTGAAGCCCCCGTCTCGCCAGGTCGCTCTCCGCTGCGTCTACTGCGATGCCAGCACGTCTCTCGCCAACCACCATGGTGCGGCTCCCATGGTGCCCTCATCTACCATGGAGACGCGCAACCCCATGCTCGCAACGAGCATCAACTCCGGCGTGAGCTGTCCCAACTGCGGAAGACACCTCCCTCGGTGTATTCTCTGCTACGAAGTCGTTGGCGTGCCGCGCTCGGATCGGCCCGAAGAAAAGGAGGAGACTCGCATGGCGAGCCGGTTCCCTACGTTTTGTCTCCGGTGCGAGCACGTACTGCATTTGGATCACGCGAGGGAGTGGTTTGCGAGGCACGTCGAGTGTCCTGTACCGGAGTGTCGCTGCCGGTGCAATTTTCGGGCAAACCCAGAGCTGAACTATCATTAAAGGCTAATCAAGTAAACTTTGTAAAGAGGAGAACCCCTTAGTAAAGTATGAGGGGATCAAGATAGGGGGATATTCGTAATGGGATGGCGTTTTGTGTTGTGCTTTCAAGGTTGTATAGTTCAGTATTTGTTTATTTGTTTGTTTATTTGGTTTATGAGTCTCAATGCTAAAAAAGAATTCGCGCTAGTTTGTAATGCCATAGAACTTGAAACTGGCCACTTTTTCTTAACAAAAAATGAAGATGGAAAAGATAGGACAAGAGTATGACAGAAGAAGAAGAACAGGGGAAGAGAATAACGGGGGAGTAACCCCCAGTCCTCTCCACGCTTCATAGATCGCTTTAAGAATTCCAACTCCCCCATCGTGTAGCCGTGGCCCCTCCATATTCCAGCCAGAGACGTGAGTCTCTCTCGCCAACTTCCAGTATGTGTCGATTGTGATCAGAAGTGTTTGTAGTCTTTTTGTCGTATATAACCATTCCAATGTGGAAACATGTTATGTATTTATTCGTCTTCGAATTCTCTTTCGGCCCCAATGGCCAACTCTTCCTTCCTGTCCCGTCTCTCAGTTCTCGTATGTAGTATATATGTGTAATTTCACTTTCATGGGTATCATGGCCAAAAAAAAAATTGCCGCCGTGCTTATCGTGACCTTCCACGGTCTATATGCATTCACCTTTCTCATTCCGTCTTCCCTACCCAGACACAAGTCTCTCTGCTCCTCTTCCTCGTCCATTGCCATTTCTATTTCGGTTGGTGTGCCTTGCACCACGGGTGTTCCAGCACCTGTTCTATTGTGTATCGCTGGCTGACATCTCGGTTCAACATACAGCGGATCAAGTCGATGCTGTCCTCGCTAAGTATAAACGGGATGCGAAGGTCTCGATCCATAATCTCATCAATGCTGTAGAAGGGGTTTTCTTTGTAGACAATGGTGTATAATAGAATGCCTAGAGCCCAAACATCTTGCTCTTTTCCGCCATAAGGTTTTCCGGCTAAGACTTCGGGAGCAGCATAGTCTAGAAACTTGATTAGCATCTCATTGGGATTATCAATGCGGATGGAAAAAGACTTACCAATTGTGCCCACAAACACATCAAAGGGCCCGCTCTTGATATATGCCGCACTGCCGAAATCAATGAGTTTAATGTTTCCCTCGCCATCGAGAATGACGTTTTCGTCCTTGATGTCTCGATGGACAACCAAGGCTTTGGTGTGCAAGAAGTGGACGGCATTTGCAACTTGGACGAAAATGCTTCGGCATTCAGCCTCGTCCATGTTGGCGCGGAGCTCAATGTAATCGAATAGGTCCATGCCAGGAAGACCATGCGGAGCCATCTCAATGTAGTAGTTGATATCATCCTCAAAGAACCCCTCCATTTCCACAATGTTAGGGTGTCGAAATTCAGGATTTCGCAGGTAGTTCAAGACGTGGATTTCCAAAGGGACTGTTCCGAGCTTCCTGTCTCGAGTCCAGGTATCGACGAGAATACGACGCTTAGTCACATATTTCAAGACAACTTTATTGCCTGTCGTCTTGTGCCGAGCAAGTTTCACTTGGCCGTAGGCTCCCTGGCCCATATCTTCAAGGATGGTGTAATCGTCTATGGTGGTTTTGCGGTCAGGCTCATCTGCCTTGGCAGGTTCTGGCTTTTCGGCTGCCTTGGGTGGCTCTGGCTTGGCGAGTCCACCAGTCAACTTCGCAGCCGCATCAAGGGCGGCTTCCTTGAGCTGTTTTGGGATTGCAGAGGCCATCGATAATATTGGCTGTTGGGCAGCCTCGGTTTTGGGTGAGTCAGAGTCGGAAAATATCTCCATCGGAGTATGTGCAGGAGTCTGGCCTGGTGAGGGCTGATGAGGAGGGGTCAAAACGACTGGATGGTCGGCGGATTCCAAATTCAAATTCATAGGCGAAGTGTGGATATGTCGTGAGTATGTAATCCAAAGGGCGAAGACCATCTCTGTTTGTGACACAGAGCCCACTCGATCGCTTGTTTCTGCCGTCTCTGATTCGCCTTCTTCGATGCTTTCTTCGATGGTGTCGGTATGTTTTTCGCTTTCAACAACGCGCATCTGCACATCAATTTTCAGTTCTGAGCCGTCTCGGTGTCTTGCTGGTATACCGTCGGGTTGAAGAAATGCTGCGGCGGCGTTGGGGCGTTGTTCTTTCAGTGCGAAAAAGGCTGCTGCTCTGCGGAATCTGTGCTCAGGTACTACCATGCCGTCCATGAGTTGTAGACCGTCTTCCTCAGTTAATGTGGCAAGAATCTTGTCGAAGTCGGGGATGAGGAAATATATAGGCATTCCGTCGGGCTTTTCGTAACCAAACAGTGCGCCAGAGAAGACAGAGTTTGAGCTTCGAATCTTTAGTGTTTCTGGTTCCACCACAACTATACCGGCCATGTGAGGGAAAGTTGAGACGCGCAACTCTAGCTTGCCGCGAATTTGCTCAATGGCGCATGGGACATTCGACTTGTGTGAATTTGGGCACGTAAAGTAGCGTCTTCGAGAGGTCTGAGCAAAGTCAATTTCGCCCTCGTTCGGGTCAATGCCTTGTCGTGGGATACGCGGAATAAGCTTCGCGACATCAAAGCCCGGTTTTATTGACTTGGAGCCCCAAATTGGCTCGGTTGCTCCCGTAACGGATTGCACGATACCCTCTTCATCCAACACAATATTAGCCACGTCCTCGTGAATTTCCTCAAGTACCCAGATCAGCCCCACGCGTTTTTCCTTGACCCATAGACTCGCCGATCCAGTGGCGCCATTGCGTTTCTGAATCGGAACCACGTCACCGCACAGTAAGACACCACGTGAGAGGTTGTTGCGATGGTGACCGCTGGTACGCGTAGCAGGAGGGTTTGGGTCTCCGCTGTGAACTGTCTGGGCGCGTCTCTGGGATTGCGGCGGTTGTGACCTCGAGCTGGGCTTGCTAAGGAGCTGGGCAGTGATTCCCGATCTGCCACCCAGCAACGCAGACGCAGCTGAAGCAGCCGGGGTGGCTTTGTGGCCGCTCTCGCTGTCCTCATCCATTTCTGCGTCGTTTAACTGCAAAAGCCTCTTCTCGAGCCACGCCCTTCTCTCTTCTTGTACCACCTCCAGAATGCCCATCTTTCGTACTTCTGCTTTTGTGACTCCAAATACCAGACAAGCCAGATCATTGGCCGCCAAGATGGTCCATGGTGGCTTAGCCTCTGTTGTGAAAATGGCTTGCGCGGCCGGCACCCATCTGTTTGTATGGCCGTGCACTGCCGGGCCGACGGCGGCAGGGAAGCTCATTTTGAGTGGCATGGCCGGCTGGGTCGATACCGGGGAAGAAAGAGGCTCTTCGTAAAGCGGCTCGCCAGGAAGAAAAGGTTGAGACATTGTATCCATCAGCTTATCTTGTAAAGCCATGCCTAGAGTATCGGTCATTGTTCGTTTTAAGCTTGTAGGCCTTGTCGTAGACGATGACGTCTTCAAAGTGAGTCCGCTGTCATCAGGGTGAGTTCTATTTGAATGTTCTAATTTCAGTCTTGCTTCAATAGCTGCACTCTTGTCGGCGGATACCAACTCGTCGTCGCGAGTAGGCACTCTTTGTAAACTTGCAGGTCCGAGATCAGATGCTACCGATTCCGATATAGACGCTCTCGGGCTAAATTGCTTCTCAAACACATTCTCAGCAGGTAGGTCGGCCGGGCCAGTCAGTGGCGGAGCAGCGATGGCTGAAGGATTGGGATTTGGCAGGTTTCCAGCGCCTATGACTTGGGCTCGCGCGAGCAGTTCCAGCATATGCTGCGCATCAACGTCGCCCGAAACTCTGGCCTGGGCGCTAGCGAGGCCGGCTTGCGTCGAGGTCATGGACAGACCCATGCGGTCTTTCATAAACTCCAGGGACCGTTTCAGGACATTCTGGCGGTTGTGTAAAAAGTCTTCCGACTGATGGGCGAAGGAGAAGGAGTGCAAAGACTCGGAGGGAAACCGCGACAAGTCTTCGGAAAAGCTGGGAGACGTGGGCGGTCCCGCAAACGCCGTAGTACCGTAGCTGCTCAACATGGCGGTCATGGAGGTAGACCGGGTAAGCGTAACGACTGAAGGGCTGCGTGAAGAGGCATTTGAGCTGGGCAGGGTCGGCGCTCGAGACGGAGGGTGCTGCTGTCGTATGCGGCGCAGGCCAGAGAGCCCCAGGCCGTGCTCGTGGTCGCTGATAGGAGATGGTCTGATCAGAGCGCGCGGTCAGCAAACAAAAGCGAGCTACTGTGGCACAAGTCTTGGGGCAAAACACGCTGCCGGTGAGGGACGAACCTGGTGATTGGGTCGTGGTCCATGATGCCGGCCGGCGAAGCCTCAAAGGACATTCGGTATCGACTGCGGTCTGGCGGGTCAGCCGACAGATGCAGGTTTCCCGTGCTGCGGTTCTTGGGCAACGACAGAGTGGGCATGGCTCTGTCATGTCCTCTATCATCGTCTCGCGAGCTACTATCGGTGCCTGGAAAATCGGACGGGCATCAGTCATGGCGTCTGCAGATTGGCATCACACTCCAAACATACGGTTGTCTTGGGGGCCGCCATGTGTCTGAAGCATACTTGTAGACCTCTGTTCGCGCGCCTCTCTAGTGGAGTGGTGTACAACGCAAGCAGGGCCCAAGGATGGGGGGAGCGGCGAGGCGACGCGAGTTGAGCCTTGCTCTCACAAAGGATTGACCGGCTCAGCCTGGCTTGCCGACGTTGAGGTCGTCTGCAGGCTGATTGACGGAGCAACAAGCAACAGGCTATTCTATAGAGCTGGGGGGACCCTTGCGGAGAATCGCTGTCTTCGGTGCGGGAGCGCGGATGGCGTGGGAAGCGCAGGATATTCACGGGCGGCTGTGGCGGGCAGTCGGAGGCAGCTCAGAGGACAAAGTCCGGGCGTTCTGGGCTGGAGCAGAGGACTTGCTCGGGTCTGGGATCCAGGGAGAGAATGAGGTCGGCTTGGAGAGTTGGCAGATCTGTGGTTGGGCGCCTTGTTTGGGGCGAGGGGTTCCAGAGGCGCGAGAGGGGTGAAGGCGCTGGAGGAGCCACTGCTGCCCACAAATCAAAATATCTGCAAAGAAAGCATGAATATGCCAATCGCATGCATGCAGACCCGAAAGTGCGACCTCTCGTGCCGGTATCTCAGGCACTGTTGCTTTTACTGGGAGCGGATTTTCCGTGCTGGCTATATGAGTCTGCACGTCAAGCTCTCCGGGCTCCTTTTTTTTTTCTTTTACAGGTAGCGCATCGGCAGCGTGACGGCAATTACCACTGTCATTGATGGCTACAACAAATAAGGTTAGGTACGAACTAAGGGCCCTACGAAGAATTCTCTTCCTCTCAGCTGCTTTATAACACGGGCATTTCTGCGATCCAGCACGCAGGCTAATTCCTGCCTCTTGATTATCGACCCTGTACTTGTTTGATAATACGAGACATTACAAATTGCGGTGCCGGTTCTCTCATACACCATCGAGCTCTTAGCAGAACGTAGCGCTAACCTTGTGTCGAGCTCCGCATCGACAGTAAGCGGTTTATTCTGCAAGGAGAGCACCGCACTTGTAGGCATACGTCAGACGCAGAAAGCAATTGGATCGAGACCCTTGCCCTACCGGCAAAACGTAATAATTGCTGGGGCTGGCTGGGGCCAGCTCGAGCGGAAGAGCACCGAAGCCACATCCGAATCTCGCGGTCTTTTAGAGTCGCAATGGAGGCGCCAATTGAGTCGACATGTGAATGCTGCTATAGCTGCTAGTCCCCAGCTAATCTGCTACTACTATGAAGTGGTAAAACAGCCACACGTCTCCATCTGCGGGCAAATCCGTATCTACAGCTAGAGTAAGAGCATATGTGCGTTCCCAGACGCTGAAGAATGATGTGCTAGATTCGACCGCTATTCCCGTTCTAGCGAGATGCCGCCGCTGCCTTTTGCGTAGAGTGAGCCGTTAAAAAAGCGTGAACGTTCCACGTTCATTATACTTTCAGCTGGTATGAACTGACATTGGTAAAATCAAGAAAGAAGGCCCTGGTTCGAATGATGAGATGTGTTTCAGTGATCAGCTGCTAAGCAGAGACACTGTAGGCGGGCAATTTCCAACGGTTGTCCATTATTTTTAAGATGCCCATTCATTGCAGTGGCCCGAGACATGGCTCTTGGTCAGCCGACATATGGACATACTACACGCATGGCTAAATGGCTTGCCGATCTTGAGCTATCTGGAACATCTGAGATACGTGTATGGAGCAGCGTGTTAGGGCCAAAAAGGAAAGGGAATTGCTCTCAAACTGCTTCTTACCCTGTGATCTCCCGTCATTCTAGTTTCTTAATTCTACGATCTAACTTATAGACTGGCGCTTGTCTGCCCTACTCCAGAGGTAGGTAGGTAACATGGAGAATAGTGCTGCCCCGGAATGAGCCCAACGAGCCCAACACCACGGCATGACATGGATTTATCCCGAACGCAGTCGATATTGTTCATGCCCAATATTTTGCCTCGCAAGTCGCGCCATAGATGGTGCCCGAATGTCTCCCCATTAGCCATGCTGCTTGGTGGTTACCTACCTGTACTTGGCGTTGGCGGGGGCATGCGATATTTAAGAGCCATAGGTACCTATGCTTTTGGGTTGGCGTTAATCGCTGCCTCAAATACGGCGTGTACAGGGAAATCTCTCGTACCTCGCGTATACAGAGCGATGCTCACGGCTTATCTGTCTTATATAATACTTCCCAAGCATGAATCAACTGCAGGCGTATCCCTTCCATGCTAGAGTGGTTTTTTCTACGGCCCGAAAAACTATCTGGCCCCAGCGCCCCTTATTTTGCCACTCAACACTCTGCATTCGCCCTAACAAGTCATTCCGTATGAGGACCCCTCACTCCCAAAATGCCATGACAAAAGATGAGCGATATATGAATTGCACAAGGGATCTCCGAATGCAACAACGATCGTCACATGGCAGGACTAGCAGCTTGAGGCATCTAGATGGCACAGCAAGCGGTGCATGCCGGCAGCGCCAACCCAGTATCACGGCATGGTAGAGCCCAAGTATCCTCAGATTCTCGCCGCGCGGGAGCGGTACTCTGGCAATAACCTGACTAGACGGTTTTTGGCGGGGTTGCGCGCTGCCGCAGGGTCCTCCTGCAGCGCTAGGCACCGCTTAGTGCTAGCGCTGGCGCGGATGCTCCGTATCTTATCGATATACCCCAGTTTGTCGGCCTGTAGAAGCGCTAAACAGGCCTGTTCGATCGCCCGGTTTGGCTACCCAGGCCCAGGCGTCAGCAAGCACGCGCTGCAAGGCACTCTGCTTCAGGCAGCCCGCACCGCGAGTAATGTAGAATGCGCACGGCAGCAAACGGCGTTCGCACGAGTCGAGCGGTGCAGAGCCATGGCGCTGGATTGGCTGGCTGGTGACGGGCCCTGCTTGGCCAGTGGCTGGCGACCGAGGTGGGGGGACCCTCGACCGAAAACGAACCAGCCCGGGCTGGGCCTCTTGTTTGTGGAAGCGTCCTCCAACACGCCACCGACCAGATTTAAGCTTTTCCTTCTCCTCGCCGCCGCCGGAATTCTTCTCGACCTCGCATCGTGGCTCCTGTGATCATCAGCCCGCCGTGCCTGGGTGTCATGGGCCCTGCAGCCGTCCAAATTGTCCTCAGCCGCTGTCCGTTATCTTGACTGCCAAAGCGTGGTGCGGTCACGCTGACCACCCCGCGGCCACTTTTAGTAGCCGGCTGACCTCTTGTCGACATCGCCTCGTGCCCTTGTCGACAGCATCGAACAAGCTTTTATTTGGGCCGCGAGCCTAGCCTACAACTACCGAATCGACTCGTCTGAAAACGCGGCCCTCTACGAAGAGACGAAAGAGCTGTTTATACGCTGCGAGAGCCTGATTGTGATGCGTTGATAGGCATCTCAACGGCCTTTAAACTCTCTCCTCGGCGGACCCAGGCCCCGCAACGTCGCCATTCTCTTTTCCATCATCGAAGCTTAAATTCCATTCGAATAGACTTGCGAAAGATTTGACTCTTTTCTCTTGCAAACACTGGAGTCTCCTGACCCAAGACGACTGATCTGATCTGTGGGTATCTGGAAAGAGAGAAAACCGGTAGCGCCCACGAACCACCCCCTACGGAAGCATCCGAACCGAACCCGACTCGCAACGATGGCCGAACTACTCGATCTCACGGTAGAAGCTCCGGCGTCCCCTGATACGGGCATTGTCCCGACCCCGCCTGACGTGCCTTTCAAAGGCAGAAATCGCCAGCGGCTTCTGCGTGGCCTACAGCGCATTTCCTCATCACCGTCCCTTCCTGGCCTTGGACGGCCCAGAGCTGTCAGCAACCCCTATAGTATCCGTCGTGGCTCTATATCCTGCGTCAGTCTGTCCACCGCTGGACCCTCACAGACATCGTCCAGCGCTAGATCCGCCACTCCGCAACTATCACATCTGAATTTGAAGAGCGTCGCAGGCCTAGATTCTCCAACTGGCAAAAGAGAGGCGACGCTCGAAGTAACGGAACTTGATGACACGGAGGAGTGTTTGGCCATCCGAAAAATCCAGCATGGCTCTTCCCACACCTCGTCCGCCACATCATCCTTGCCGTCTGAACTCAAGGGGCGAACTAAACCCGTAGAAAAGAAGGATTTCTACTTTTGGGATAACATGCCTCATGAAGTCCGAATCCACATCTTTTCCTTCTTCCGGCCCAAGGAGCTGGTTCGATTATCCAGAGTAAGCAAATCTTTCTACGGCTTTTGCTTTGACGGCCAACTATGGACGTCAATCGACGCATCCGAGTTTTATCAAGATATTCCTGCAGCATCCTTGGCGCGCATCATCGCTGCTGCTGGTCCTTTTATCAAGGACCTGAACCTAAGAGGATGCGTTCAGGTTGAGCATTACAAACGGACTGAAATAATAGTCAAGTCCTGCAAGAATCTCATGAACGCGACACTCGAAGGCTGCCGGAACTTTCAGAAGAACACGCTCCATAGTCTCCTAAGGAGTAACGAGAAGCTAGTCAATTTGAATTTGACGGGGCTTTCGGCAGTGACAAACACATCATGCAGTATAATTGCCGAATCATGTCCTCAACTAGAGAGCTTTAACGTCTCTTGGTGTCAAAAAGTTGACGCTCGCGGGATTAAAATAATCATCGAGGCGTGCGCAAGGCTAAAAGATCTCCGCGCCGGCGAAGTCAAGGGATTTGACAATGTTGCAACTGCCGAGTCTATTTTCCACACTAATAATCTGGAGAGGCTGGTTCTCAGCGGATGCTCCGAGCTAAATGATGAAGCGTTGAAGATTATGATGCACGGGGTAGATCCTGAAATCGACATTCTGACGGGCATCCCTGAAGTTCCACCCCGGCGGCTTCGCCATCTCGACCTGAGCCGCTGTATAAGACTTACCAGCACAGGCGTGAAAGCGATTGGCCATTTGGTCCCGGAACTGGAAGGGTTGCAGCTCTCAGGGTGCAAGTCTTTGACCGACGCAGCACTCGAGCCTATCCTGGCATCAACACCGAGGCTCACACATCTCGAGTTGGAAGATCTCGAGGAGATTACCAACACTCTTCTCTCTGAGCATCTTGCCAAGGCGCCGTGCATCAGCATCTTGGAGCACCTCGCTCTGAGCTACTGTGAAAATGTTGGTGATCTTGGGATGCTTCCCGTTATGCAAAAGTGTGTGCGGCTGAAGAGTGCCGAGCTTGATAATACGAGAATAAGCGACTTGGTGCTTGCAGAAGCCGCTTCAATGGTCATCAAGCGTTCCAAACCATCCTTCGAAGCCAACACTCGGCCCAAGGTAACACTGCGACTGGCAGTATACGACTGCCAAAATGTAACTTGGACCGGTATCCGAGAAGTCCTGTTCAGAAACGCCCAAATCAGGCACGTGGTAGGGCAGCCGATGGGGATCACGTATCCAACCGAGAGCATCGGCCTGAAATGCTTCTACGGCTTCCAGATGACCGTTGACGAGCACCAGAAGAGAGTCCTCCGGGGCGATCTCGTCTCTGCCGGACGGCTGGAAAGGAAGTGGGCAGACTACATGCAGGCGAATGAAGAGGCCGGCGCAGGGGGGGCGGGATACCGAAGGCGCCGACGTCGGGCGAGACATGCGCAAGCCCTCCACGCGGATGAAGAGGACGGCGGCGTGGTCGGTCGGCGCAGAGCAAGGACATTGGGTTCCTGCTCTGTAATGTGAACTGCGACACACCCGCCCTCAGCGGTGTAGGCCACAAGAAGGGGGGACATGTTAGGGTTTCTCATTGTTTCCCCCCATGGCACGGATGCACACAATCACCACATTCCGCTCAGTTATGTGAGCGAAGAGAAAGAAAAAGGTGGATTAGGGCTCTCATTTTTTTTTGGCTTTTTTTTTTTTTCGAACTGGATTACACAATTTTGGTTGACTGCATATGGCAAAGGCGTTTTCTGAAAGCCATATGGCACGGTAGTAGAACAGGGAGGGAGTTGATCTGGCCTTCGTCTCTTATCCTTTACTCTTCTTTTTTCTCTAACACCTCACTTGACTGCCGGCAAAGATCAAAGATCAGGCGCCCTTGGAAGCAAAGATGCTGGGCATTTTGGGCTGACCAAACGTTTTACTATTTGCCTAACTTACTGAGGGACGCAGCAATGATTTTGCTCCGAGTGTGGTTATTTTTGTCTCAAAGACGGTTGAATTCTGGAACTGCTTAGCGCCCAGTCTGTGACTGCCGTGCTGCAAGCTTACTCTCTAGTTTGATGCAAATAGAATGATTTCCTCTCATGCATGCCTACTTGTCCTCTTGATATCTTGCCATGTGTCACTTCGCCTCTGGACGTCTATGCAGGCCCTCCTGGTGGGCAGCTACCCGTACTATTTACAGGATAAGGGGATGCAGGGGGAGAGAAAACAGGAAGAGGGGGTATGGAGAGAAGGGGTCCTTCGTCTAGAGAAGCATGAAAGCGAGGCCTGGATTATGCAGGCCCGGCAGAAGATGAAAACTCGGTGTGGCCTGCTTCTCTCAGCAAGCGATGGGGCGTTGTTTCTGGTGTACTTGCATGTCTTGAGGAGGAAAGGGGGATACATACATGCCGGTGTCGTATCTTGGTTTTTACGCAGCTTGACCGCAACTCTTCTGCTTGCGTACTACCATGTGTCAATGGTACAAGGCAAATCCTTTCGATACATGTGCTTCGTTCGAGAAGACTTTATTCCCTCTGCGTAAGAGGTACTAGTTTGGTGTAGGTGGTGTCGTGGTACTGCCTCCATCCCTGCAGTGAGGCCATTGGTGTGTGGGTGAGTACTGTTAAGAGCAACGGCGTACTTGCTAGATTATGGATTATCAGTTGAATAACAAACTAGCTATTCGGCCTCTCCAGCGCGTTGAATAATCACTAGTAGACCTAGATCCACGTGGAAAGAAGTGTCTAGTTCAATGACCGGTTCTGATTTAGTGAGACTTGCCGCTGAAGGAGGCTTGCGCTGTCGAATTCAAAAGGAGGGGCAAACTAAACTTCTATAGTATCTTTGATGTTGGGCCGATCACATTCAGTTTGTCAAGAAGGCTTTGTTTGATCATTCATACCTACAGTACCTTGTTGGTTAGTTTGTAAGTACGGATAGTTAGCTGCCATAGTGGTTTTGGGTACAGAATCTCGACCAAAAAGATACATGGAGGAGAAGAGGTCGCACTGTACAACGAATCTCTATCTACAAAGGATGGGTATGTGTGGAGCAATCACGAAACAAGAGTGATATGGCGTTGTTGGGTTGGGTCGGAAAACATACATACGCCACGAGTTGAATGTCATCGGAGACTGTGCTAGCAATTGATGAGGAGTCGGCGTCTTGTTGGGCGGCCTTCCATGTCTCTCAGGCTTTGCAAGTCGAAACGCACTTCGCTTAAGCACCTTGGAAGGCCCTCCCTCGAGCATAGAGATGCAGGTATATTGGCTGCATTGCTTTGCTGTCCCTGCCCAGGATCAGCATCGTGTGCAGCGACTGGCAAGCAGGTCACAAGTCAATCAAGCAGCAGGTCAAGCAGCAGGTCAAGCGGGCATGTATCGGTACTCGCAGCTGCGGCGAGAGCAAAAACTTGGCCTCTCACCGGCGTGGAGACCCCCAGGCTCGCATTGTATGCATGCGGTAGCTTGATGTATGTACCAAGTACGCAGCGCAGACGCAGGCATGGATGGACCTTGTTATGGCACGCCAATGACGGTGCAATGGCTCGAGGCTAGGCACGTGTGTGCGACGAAAGAATGCAGATGCAGATGCAGATTGCTTCTGGTTCGTATTTCTTTGTATGTCATTGACAGCTCTTCCGGGTAGATGATTCGATGGGCGCCGAAGATTATCTCGGCGGCGCGCCTCGCATTGCAGGTCGCCGTGCATATGTGGCGTGCAATCCCTGCGACCGGTGAAGTAAGCGAGCCATTGTTTGCTCGTTTCTGGCCATGGGTTCATCCTACCGGCTTTTCGATTTTGATTCATCTCTTTGGTCCTTGGATTTTCGTGTTGAGGCATCAGCCAAATGCTACCATTTCCCACCTGGGCCTGTGGGGGAACCACGCCGTGGAGCAACGCATGGAGCACGCACAGAGTCACGGACACTGGCCACTAGTCATTGGGCACAGGGCCCCTGTATTTCACCCACAGTTGGCACTGAGCAACTCCAGCCTCAAGAAGTCGCTGCAAAAGCAAACCCTACAGTTCCCAAGACGTCTGGTGTTGTGTCCAGCTCGGGCATCATGACAAGTCCTGCCTTATACCTGAGACGATGGCGGAGAACAGCTGCTGCGCTTGTTGCTTTTTGGCTCCAGTCGGCTAACTCTGCCAGAAGCGGAAATTTCTGACCCGCAGCTGAAGATATGCTGCTTAGCGCTGCTCCGTCTATAGTGGCCAGCCTCGCTGTGTTGGTGAGAAGGCCAGGCGCTCTTAGTTCTCCCGTGCTTCCGCGGAGGAGTTTGGAGCATGTTCTTGTTCTCTGTTCTCTCCGTCGGTTCTGAACAGAGGGGGTGCACTTTGTTTCACAGGGAACGAGCTGCGTGGGAGACTAATCGCCCAGTACGTCGAGTGTAGTTGAAATACCTGGCGCACGCTAAGAGTTTGCTTGTAATGGTCATGGATTGTGTTAGTGCTTGCGTATTTACACAGTCGTGACAGCACACACAGTACCTACCCGGTGCCTAACCAAGACTGGCCGGCTTTTTAATCCGTCGTCCAATCTGGTCTTGTTGGTAACGCAAATTTGGCACCTGGCACGACAGCACCTCCTCTTTTGCTGGCAAGATTTCCCTTTCTAGCGGGCCTGCAGAAAGACGCTAACATCAGTTGAGGCCTTTCAAAGAAGCACAGGTTCAATTCCGGCTATCCCACCAGCCACGGTAGCCCCAGCCCCACGGATCTCTGTCTGGCCGTAGGTGAATATCCCGAGGTACGGCAGGGGTTGGCTCTGTGCGCAGGAAGCAAAGATACAGAGAGAGGAAAGGGCCGTGTGCTTGTGCTCTGATCAGAACCTGTTCCATACCTCACCATACATGCTTACATATAGAAGCTAATAGTCCTGTCTGGCTTGAGCAACCCCGGATCCGAGATTAGATTCCGCCTTGGGTTGCATCACAGCGCATTTCTGGTTCGAGCGTCCTTGCTCCCCGGTCTCTTTGGCTTGCTGCTTCGTCTTCTCTCCCCCCCTCCAGTCCGGACTGACTTCTCCAGAAGCCAGAGTCATGCCTCTCGAGACAATATACGTCGTTCGCCATGGGGTAAAGTTTGTCCTTGATCCCCTCACCCCCCTTGCACCGCACGTAGTGGCGTCACGAGGCTGAATGCTCTTGTATTGACCTTTGTTATTGTCAACGCCAGTTCCGGTCTAGTTGGTCTGTCGACCACACCACGGGAGTGTACTCAGCTTCCATCCCATCACCAACAGGAATTGCTGTGGACCCGGCCCTCACCGCTCACGGAGTCGATCAGTCAAGAGAGCTTGGGCGTCACCTCACGACGCTGGATCCTCCTGTAGAGGCTGTATATTCAAGCCCGTACTATCGGTGCCTTCAGACCATTACCCCGTTTGTTGAGCTTGAGCAGCAGAAACAGGCCAATGGCGACGCTCTGGGCAGTCATGTCCCCTCTGCCACCTCTGCCACCTCTGCCACCGCGATAATACGTCCTGAGCACGGACTCTGCGAGTGGTTCGGGTCGGCTCCTTTCGAGCATCCCGGCCCAGCCTCACCCGCGGTCTTGAAATCCTTGTTCCCTGCCTTTGACGAGAGCTACGTGTCGGCCCAGCATCCTCCAAAGAGGGGCGAGACGCTGGCTCAGCTGCAGGCCCGGCTTACGGCCACGATGCAGAGTATCATTGATCGCTGCGACGCTGAAGATAGGCGAGCCGTTGTTCTGTGTACTCACGCCGCCGTGGTCATCATGTTGGGCCGTATCCTCACTGGATGCTTCCCTGAAACAGTCGACACGGACGACTTCCGTGCCTTTACGTGCGGAGTGAGTGTCTACCGCCGGAAACTTGTCAATCAGGATGGCCATGGGCCGCAAGCAACGAGGAATTCGACTGAGAAGAAGCCTGGCCCTGATGCTGTTGTTGGAAGTTGGACATGCGAGGCCAACAGCGACTGCAGCTTCCTGTCAGGTGGCGAAGAACGAGGCTGGTATGTGCAATCCCCCAAGCAAAGCAAAGACCGTTTGAGACCAGCACTGACAATGCAATCCCCGGCATTAGGAAGTTTGTGGGAGACGAGGAGTTTCCAGACACGGGCTCCATGTCCAATGATGCATCTGAGCCCAAGCTATAGATGGCACGACGTCTTCGGGGCGCCTAAACCTACCAGCAGGGTAGATGGAAGATGATGTAATTGCATTTCATTTGCGAGGCAAGCAACACCATGTATACTACCAGGTAGAGTACTACGAATAGACCAATACACAAGACAGAGTAGACCAACGGCGGAGTGTAGCTGTCGACAAAGTATAATTAGATTTCGTCATCAGGAACTCGCGTGGCAAACTGCTCCGAAGACAAGCAGCGTGACAGCATGATCATCAACCTGACCGTGCTTGGTGTCACCCGCGACTTCCCTTTCTCGATTGCCTTGTTGGGCCAAACTGGTGTTGGACTTGATCTGCTTTTGGACGTCTGGGCAAACAGCTTTTTCCCCAATTCACACAGCGTTCGTCCGGCCAAGCGCCCCTCCCCCTCGGACCGCAGCCGAGTCGGGTAGACGTCTTGCTGGTGGTCCAAGTACAACAAGAAGGACCTTCTACGGGTCCTTGCGCGGCGGTTTGACAACGCAGATGCCTCTATTTCAATGTATGCCGGTAAGGTACCTACCTACTACTAGTAATTCATGGGAGGTATATTTACAGTCACGAGTCTGTGGGCAGACATTTGCTTAATTGGCCATTCTTATTCAAGTTGTTTCAAATTACCTAGTATGTGTCTTGCTATGGTACCTAGGTTTGGAAAAGTTCATTGGAAAAGCCATCTTTTTGCTTTTGGTGGCCAATATCTTCCATGTCCGCCGCGAGTTGGAGTAGGGAGGTGCAAAGCGGCGGCGCCACGAAATGATATCTGATCATGGACTTTGCGTGGCATTAACAAGATCAATAGGCATCAGCTCAGGTAGAAATGGATAAATTTTCTGACAATTAAGCTTCTATTTCACTTACTTCTATGATTCAAACTAGTCTAATCCAGATGTAATCATTGTTCTTTGGTCTTCTTCGTACCTTGGATAGGCCAGTCAAGACAATGGCCACTTACACCGATGTGCCTGACACTCATCGCGGGGCATCAAGTTCCGCATGTAAGGGCAGCTATGGCGAGACACCACTCTTGGGAACCGGAACGTTCTCCCTTGCGTCCAAAGCACTAATAGCGCTGCTAGCAGCTGTTTTAGGACCTTTGATTAAAGGTCTACGGCAACAACGGCCCAGAAAAAGAAAATAAAGTGATGTCTCTGGTATTTTTACAGGTTTGCCAACCCGTGCAATGGCCACTTTACCCGCGCTCCCGTTACCAGAGATCCAGCACCGATAAGCGCGCCAGGAGGAAGAGCTTCATCGTGGATTGACTAATGCGCTGATTGCGTGTTACAACCGGTATCTATTGTGTGGAGGATGATGTATCCCAAGTACTGATGCCAAGGCAGCACGCGCCTTCACCGTACATAGCTGCGTAAGGAGAGAGCATTGACAGGGTAGCAAATTGCACGGCTACACGAGCCTCCGCAAGAAGCGGCGGTCTTGTATTCCGCTGAAGCACATCACTGTGGAAATTGAGAAAATCTTCATTTACAGGAAGAAGGGAAAGAAAAGGATTTAATCAGATTTGATAACAGCTCCCTTGGCAAGGAGACATCTTCATGTAGGGTGCACCAAGTCACGAGCTGAGCTTTACAGACACTCGGCTGGTCCCTGTCAGCGCGCAGAGCTATGGCTGAGATCTGTCTCCGCTAGTCATCCGTAGCTTTGCCACCGGTTGCTCATTTCTTTTTATTTTTCTTCTGCTCCATCCAATATCGCTCCCTACTGCGCCCAAAAGGAACCTGTCATATTTTTCTTTTCTTTTCTTCATCTGGTTTCTCCCTCTGCAAAATCTTTTATTGACTCCTAGTCAGGGAGAAAGACGCCACGCCGCCAACTCACATATCACTATTGGCAGAAGGGCAGCCATAGCTCTGCCAAGGACAGCGCATGCTGCGAACAAGCACGAGCAAGGCACATCAATCCAGCCATAGTGTGATCCGGGTTCCCCAAGAAACAGACAAACAAACTTGGGATTTGGTAGCTGTTCCAATCATGCAGTGTCTCGGCTCCGGTGGGCAACCAACACATGCATCATGCATACCAAAAGAAGACGTCTATGCGTCCATGACACGACGACGACGCCGACGACGCAGAAGAGGCAGTTCGTCAGGTTGTTTGCGCCATTCTTGGCGAATCGATTGGCATGTGCCTCGCAACGACAAGGTGCCTGGTCCTGCGGTTGCACGACATGCTGGATATGAACTATTAGATACCCGTTGACTTGCTTACCTACGGTACCTACTAGTGCTTCGCAGGAGGAGAAGCTGGTATTAGTACTACCGAGTTCTGAAGTGGCATGTAAGTGGCAGCACAACCTATCTTGGGTATACCTGCTGCCGCCGGTATCTTACTACTAAGTAAAGACTGAACTGATAAACCGACACCCCGGGGATTTTCTGGGTCGGGTAAGTACCTAAATCTCTTCTAGCATCTCGGGGAAGGATGCCGTATAGGTGCGAATTTAAAGAGACAACAAGCAGAAGGGAGACAAGAAGTGGATAACCATCTGGAGGATAAGCCTGCTCCGGCTAATGATCAGGCCCCTTTGCTCGGGACTGTGACTCGTCGCATACGAGTTCTAGTACTTGTATGTAATAGGTGCTACCAGCAAGACGAGGAGGCCTTGGACGGATTGCATTAGCGCAATGTACGAGGAACGCCTCAGCAGCAGCTCAAACCCTGCTGCAGCACAAGCGGAGCCCATCTCCCATGCAGCGCGGCCCCGATAGGCCTGAAGAGGGCGATTGCATGTTCACCGGTCGACGCAGTGTGCTGAGACATTGGCGGCAATCCGGGACAGAGACCGGGTGGCCAAGAGTTGTCAAGGCACTCTCGCATGGAGTAATGAGGGCTTGCACGGGATGAGATGGACCGGACCAGCCAGCTGTCGCTGCTGCTGCTGCTGCTAATGCTGCTAATGCTGCTAATGCTGCCGATGCTGCCAATACTGCTACCTGGATGCTGGGTTCGAGCAGGTTGTTTGGCATCGGTTTCTGTGCATCATGCGCCCGCGGATGCGGGCCAAGGAGTGAGAGCTGAGAAAAAGTAAAGAGAAAAAGAAACGAAAGATGACGATTAGAGTGAGATACTTGGATGCACGATGTTAGCGGACTGGCGCTTGGTACCTGGTCATTAACAGGTTTTGGGACCCGTAGGATTATAGGTGCTACCCATGCCGCAAGAGGTATACAGTACGCACTTCTACCACTACTACCTCTCCAGCACCCGCGCGATGATTTTCAGCAGGCCCCCAGCCCTCCGAGGGCTCCCCACGCGGCACCGTAGCGGATCTGCTGGCCTTCATTTTCGCATCAATCTGCCGGGTTGCTGCAGCCCACCCAATCAGATCTTAGCGAGGCTCGATGCCGCATCCAGCCTAGCGCCCACAGCTGATCTGATTGGCTGCTTTTCCTCCCTTGCGCTAACCGGCTCTAACGCAACCTCCTCCTCTCGTCAACAAGCTGCGACGGCGTCCGAAAAAAAGAAACGTTTTCTGCGCCATCAAAAGGTCTCGCGGCGATTAGGAGCCGCGCCACTATCAATCTTTTTTTTTTTTTTTTTTTCCTTTACTGATGCTAACGCTAGCTTTCCTTTCTTTTCATTATCCTCTGTTCCGCGGTTGTATTTAGCGCCTGCGAAAGAGGGGAGCACAGTGCCCATCATGGCCTGTGGAAGTGACGGCGGCCTGACAATGTCACCACTTTTTGTCCACAGCAACTGGCACTAACGCTGCTGCCACGTCTCGGCCCAACGTAGCCGATGATGATTCTGATGATTCTGATGAGGATGGGATAAGAGTGAAAACTGATAGTTCTGGTTAGCACTAGCATTGGCGAATCTCACCGGCATGGCGAGGGCTGGACGCCATCTCGAGGGCACGCCTTGGATGAGAGCTTGGGCCAAGTGCTTCGCGGAGTCCATCCGGCACTGCACGGCGGGCTCAGCCGCGAGGCAAGGAGGTCTCTCTGCTCTTTGATGTCTGGGATTTGCCCTATGACTGCTTCAGTGCTCTCAGACACACAGGAGCCGACCGTCGCATCGTCCTGCAGCAAAAAGAAACGACACCAGACGCCTCTGTACGCTAATCTGGACGGGCAAAACAACCTAGCACCCCCGGGCTGGGCAAGATAAGTGCGCAGATTGGCTCAGCTGCCAATCTACTATACCATTGACCCGGCTCGACAAGCCGGCAGCTCAGTAGGCAGCGGTTACTCAGATCTTGGTCCCTTCTCTGCCGGCCTCATGCGAGCCACGTATAATCCAAGCTATTCCCATTGCTCTCGCACCCATCACCCAAGCACTTATGCAAGCCCAACTCTCGGCAGCCGCAAGTCGCCTCTCGCGAGACTCGGTCGGCCTTGGCCCAATGAGATTTGCTCACATAAGGGCCTCGAATCTGCTTATTTCCTTCGTGAGCTGGCCGCTACCGTCTAGACTGGTCTCTGGACCGCAATCCTCATGCAGGTAGCTACATCCGCGCATGCAATGTACCATCACAGAACGCAGCTTAGTGTGCCTGTGGATGGAAGTGGCCTCATCGCCGTCGATGAAATGCCCTTTGCGGCTACACACTACATGGCATCTCCAACTTCCCGGGATCAGTTCTTGGAGACTGAGCTCGACACATTTTGTGCATGCCGCTGCATCAAGTGACGCATCAAGTCAAGTGAAGCATGTAAGCCGTGGACACTTCAGCTTCCCGGCACTGTGTGAACATGTGGGCATGACTAAAGAGTCCAACGCAGAAGACAACTGCTGTCAATGATGCGAGTCCCCCGGTTTGGTAGCAGGCCCCCCGGTATCTGGATGCAGCCTCTCCGGAAGAGATGTCAGCCGCCTGTACAAGTCGAGGTACTGGTACGGCGCGCAGGGCCTCGTGTACAAGTCCCAGGTCTACGAGTATTGCCTCCTACGATGCCTCCCCGTCGTCCTGCTACCTACAGTATTGTATTGTTGTGCTCAATCCTGGCACACGCATTTCGCGGGTGGCGCCTCGTGGCAAGGGTCCGTCTCGGACCTAAGTGTGATGATGGCTGCTAACACGCAAATGTCCACCTAACCAACGCAGCGTTGCCATTTAGGAGATCTCTTCAATGCTACCGGGTTCCTTGCCGACCCCCAGCAATATCCACCATCTGCCAGTTAGTCCTGGTCTGATGAGGACAAGGAGGAAGAAAACACCCGCGTCGTCTTCATCGAAATTGGGCGGCTTACACGCCTCAGCTGATGATACATGCCTGTCGACGATCAGATTCTTGCACCTCTTCCAGACTGTTGGCCTGCATAACTGTTCTATTTTAGACGCTCAAATTGGTTAATTGCTGTCTCGCAATCTTGCTGTTATACGCCGTCTGTCTGTTCTTCTGCAGCCCATTGTCACCACTGCTCCGGCTGCCGTCCCCAGTTCAGCCCTTTGGCACTAGCTCTGCCTCCAAGATGCATTGGTTCATGTTGCCACGCCGGGTCTGTCTTAACCAGTGAATACTACCCGAGTCTCATGTGGCCTTGCAAAAAGCGGCTCGCCCTGCAGGGCACAGGCGGGGACTAAACAGTATCTGATGGGGACCCCCGGTGGTGCCAATTTCATCCCTGCCCTCCCAGACAGCCGCAGGTACCGTTTCTACCGATTCTGCGGTGATCCACCAGACACCCCGGGGGCACTCTCATGGGCGTCCCATATGTATCTGTCTGTTGGGTCTTGTCTTGCGGTGCAGGGTTGCTCGAGCGAGGGCGGGCACACAGACCCTCCCCTCCCAGAATCGAGACAGCTGTGGTAGCTGGCACCGCCCTCTGTCGAGCCTATCATGGCGGATCTGGCTATTGGCCATGGCAGAAGCAGAGTTGTGCGTTAGCACGAGCAGGCCATTGCCCAAGCCCAAGCCCGCAGGGTCTCGATGGACACTCCACGCCGGAGAGCGACAAGTACAAGAAGACCGTGCCCCTCGTGTTGACTCTCACTCACCCAGATTTAATCCTCAAACCTATCCACTCTCTTTCCCTTCAAACGCAAGTCTCTTGTTCGTCGACCCTTTTGTCACAGCCTATATCCCTCGTTACTACCGCCGTCTGCCAGCGTACTTCTCCCTCTCCTCGGGCCTGGGCCAGTGTGTCTTAATTGCAGTCTCTATCGATTCAGCCATTGTTCTCAACCTCGGAGCCTCGATTGTTCAAGAGCTCATCATTGTGTGTTCTGTACTATATATACATTTTTGCCAAAAGCCAACCCAAATCGCTCTGGATCATGTTCTCTGCACAAGAGGCTCACGAAGTCCGTGGCTCTCCTCCGTCCAAGCCCAACATGCTGGGCGTCGGCGCCGTCATGAGCAGAGAAACTTTCCTCCCTAGGAAGGCGTCTGCTGAATTCCTATCTTCAATCCCACGATCTCTACTCCACCCACAAACCCCTCCTGACTCAACCTCAGGCAGTCCAGTTGTCAAACTTGAAGGTATGTATCTTTCTCAGCTACGAATTCCCGTGAAAACTAGGCAAAAACAAGTCCTCGAGGCGGCTAACACGTCTGGTAGGATCCTTCTCATCTGCTTCAAGTACTGTGTCTCGAGAGTGCTCTCCGATCCCTCGTTTGACTCGCCTCAACTCATACACCAATCCTTCCGTCAAATTGCCTAGCCTCGAGGAGTTCGATCAAGGTGTAGAAGCCATCGCACGATCCTATGGATCAACGCGATCTTGGACCCCTCCTTCTCCTCTCCCCACACTCCGACGTGGCTCTATTCTGCCTCAACCTCTGCCTTCAATGCTAGCCTTTTCCATCCACGAGCCCGCTTATCCAAACTACGCCATCAGCAGCGAGTTCTGCCCTTCAAGGATGGATGGTTACCCAAGCCCGCCACCTGACAATGAAGGGAGGCACATTAATCAAAAATACACTACAGAAGAGGGGGATTTCATCATCTACGCTTGGCACGACAGGAAACTCAAGTGGCAGCGTATCAAGCAAGATTTTGCGAGCATGTTTGGCCGCACACCTGAACGGACTGTCCAAGGTCTTCAGGCGTGGTACTACCGCATGAACCAGCGTATCCCCCTCTGGGACGAGGATGGATGGCTGATCTTTGACAATGACGAAGACATGGAGCCGAAACACATTAGCATCAAGTGTCGAGAGAGAGACACGCAGGATCGGCCAATGGAGCCCTTGGGGCTTGCCCAACGCTACCCTGAGCGAGCCATGCACTATTCTTGGGTTGATCCCGAAACAAAACGCAAGTGTCGAGACTGGGGTGAGTCTGATTCACAATTGATACATCCTTTACTATGAAAATTGTCCGAGGCGCTAACTATTCTCCCTTCTTTTGTAGCTGCCAAACGCGCTCTACAATTCCGTGAACGCAGAGAGCGACGGAAGAGAAAGGAGCAGAGGCGCCTAAAGATGTAAATCGACCGCTCCTTGCGACCAGAATACAACACCACAATCAACAAAACAAAAACTTTACAAAAAAAAAAAAAAAAGAAATTACGTTCAACAGATGGGGAGAGAGCAGTTATGATATCCATGTTCATACTGCCCTCCGAAAACTCTCTTGAGCATGGTACGAGCTATGTACTACTAATACATTCCACTTTCTTTAAGTGGACGACTGCTACTATGCATAATCTCTTTTTTTCATTTGGGTTGGGCCAGAACATATTTTACGATACCAAAAGCATAGCCCTCGAGGTCAAAAGATGTACATGGAATCAAATGAGATAACAGGATCAAGCGTCAAGCGAAGCATTAGGGGGAGGAGCGATTTTGGACACTTTGCACAGCTATTTTTCTTTGTTTCATTTCTTTTATGTTCACAAGATATCTCATGTACTAGTACGCTTTGCTGACGCGGTTGGATTTTTTTTGGATTGCTTTCTTCCAGTTTTTTTTTTGGTGGCCAGAGGCGACGAGCCTCTCGCCTTCTCTTGCATATATTAGGGCTTTAATAAGGAGGACTTGATGGTTACGGTTGGACAGATATGGCTAAAAGGTAATAAATCGCTTGGCAACGGGACGGGAAACAGTGTCTACAAAAGAATTGGGCAATACAGTCTCTATGATTATCATATAACTATCATCATTGGCATTGGCTTCATTATTCCTGCTCTTCTCCTCTCCTCCTTCTCGCTCTTCCTCTGTTCCTCTTCCTCCTCCCTTCTCTTCAGGGCTCTTCCTCCCTACCCACCATCTGGGCGTTTCGGGTCGCCCTGCATTGGTAGTGTGTCGTGGTACCCCTAGAAGTAGGCGTCTTCGAGCCCATCCCTTTGCGTCTCACGGCATCTTGGGCCTTCGGCGCCCGTTGATTTCACGTTCCCAGTTTTCCCTCTCTTGAACGCATGAGCATTGAACATGTAATACAACAATGCCACAGTCCTTGGAATAGAGAGTAGCATGTGACTTCTCCCCGCCAGTTTCTTTCCTCTCCCGCTCACTCGACAAGCCACTCCCGCTGCCCCATCTGCGGCACGAGCAGTAAGATCTGTAGACGGGACAGCTCAAATGTTTGCTTTGCTGTAGTCAAGTGACCCTCTCTGCCAAGTGGCAAAGGCCAGCTCAGTGGGTGAGATGTGGCAATTGGCCAAGATAGGGAAAAGGCATAAACGCTGGTTTATTATTATCCATCGTTGAAAAAAGAGGGCCAAAGCGAGGGCCTAGCGCCTGCATCTTCCAACACAAACTCCAAGTACTCTGGTATCTTGTGTGGCTTGAGGGGAAAGCGGTGAGGCATCGGCCTTGTCGAAGTTGTCCAGGGGGTGAGGGGGGGTGGAAGGAATGCGTCGCCCAACACATACATACATACATATATACGTACATGTGTTGATACGTACCTGTATAGTAGTAGGTGTACGTGTACAACAACAATGTCAGTTTTGGTGTGTGCGTGTATGCGTATATGCGTGTTGTGTCGCATGAAATGCCTGTGAAGGACGAGAAGACATGAAAATGGGCTGTAAAAATAGCCGCCACGTGGGGAGATGGGAGAGTCTGGGCCAGACAGGTCCATTGTTGCACGGCCGGGTTTGTGTGAATCTCAGACAAGAGGGGCCATTGTCGGAGGTAGCAAACTGCAGATGAAATAGGCGATATCAGGCAGATGCCATATTAGTCTCTTGTTCGAATGGCGGTGGGTGAAATGGATGGAATGAGAGGGGAAGGGAAGTATGCGTGAAAGCTCCCTGTAATTTGCCAAACACACAGAGAGCCAGACGATCTTCTTTGTCGAACCTATCGAAAGCCGGCGTTGCGTTTCATGAATTCTCGGATGCGGTCCATTCTTGCGTCATCGTCATCGTTGTCTTGGCCCTCCATGACAAGCTCATCGCTGTCATATTCGTTGTCATCAAACTCTTCCTCATCCGAGGCATTGGCATTGCGGTACATGTAAGCGTGACGATCGTATTCGTCCTCGGTATCGACTTCGTCCTCTGGATAGTCTGCCGTGTAATAGTTTTCCGCTGCGTACAAGAAAAAAATAAGGTAAGGCTTTGTTTCACGTGAATCAATGTCTTGCATGAAGGTGGCTTACCATTCTCATCTTCATCGTCCTCGTCATTTTCCTCGTCTTCATCTTCCAAGGATCCATAGAACAGCTGGCTCTCTTGTTCTCCGTTCAAGACCAAGATGCCGACATCGGACGGAAGTACGTCGAGGCCCATAGAATGAGCTGGGACGCGAACATACTCTTCGATAACCCATTCTTCGTCGTCTCCTTCTTCCTCGCTTGCATCTGCCATGGGGGTATCTACTGTATCCTCGGTAAGGGTTGGCCGTGGTGCCGCAGTTTCAGGGTGGCGCTCTTGGTATCTCTTTTCAGGGGCTTTAGGCCTGAACTTTGGCTTCTCAGCTTGTTTCTTTTCCACATCCATGGCGTGCAAGTTTGCGCCAATCTCGTTGAGCACCCACTGATTCATATCGGCAGTTATTTTATCCATATCTTCGGTATGACGATGAGTTAGGGACTGCGGAAGAGGGACACGAGCCGGGGGCTCTTGTGAAGGGTCACGCCGCCTCGCAACACCAGGTTTCTTCAGATGTCTCCGTTCGATGGGCTGGTCGTGGCTCATCAAAGTATCCTGTTCGGGGTCTTGTGTGATGATAGACTGAGCGTCTTTTATGACAAGACTCTGGCGCGAAGACTTTGGTATGATTTTCTTGCGCCCAGTACGCTCGACAAAGATGGTTGGCCCGAACCGCACTTGCTTCGAGTATCCAGTGCTGGTCGGGCCAGGAGTGGCAGAAGCTTGCGCCAGCATCGCTCGCGATACATGGAATTTGCGCTGCTCTGTAGGTTTTCCATCGGCATGCCACTTCGCAGGTCTTTGTTCATCGCTGCGTGTTCTGGCCAGCGAGGTGACATCCTCTGGCCGCGAGACATGAATCACCGGCTCGCCATCACTGCGGCTAACCACAGGGCCTGTTGCCGTGGCCTTGGATTCCCGCCGCTGATACACATAGTTTGCCTCGCTGCGGTGCCGCTTGGCCCCTTCATCGAGCTCTGCGCCGTGTTAGAAAAGGGTTGATGCCGTGACATATCACCAACGAGCAGACTAACGAAGATAAGTGACGGGGGCATCATCGTCCCGTTTGCGCTTGACCCGGATAAGCTGCGGCGGGATCGACATGGCGGAGGAATGACCAGACCACGTGCTTCTCGAGATGGATGGGCGCCGGCTGAGTTATCGTAAGCCGGAAGAAGAAGCTGGACGCTGGCTGGGTGAAGCGAATGCAATCAAATAAACTTGCTGCGACGAGGAAAAAAAGTTTAGGGTGTTTTTTCGGAGGCTGCCATCTCGCAGCGACTAGCATCAAGTACAGATACGAGCTAATAGGCGCAGGGCCCCAGACAAGCGTAGGTACCCGTGAGCGCTGCATGACAAATGACGTCGCATCCCGTTGCACAGAGGCCGGGCCCCCTGGCTAGAGGATTGTGTCTGTTCTTGACACCTGACATTCGAGTATACAAGCATTTAGCCTTGTGAATCCCGAGAATCCTGAAACTTGAGCATTCGCAGAAAGTACCGCGTAAACCGAGTAGAGCAATGCGCTACGGAGTATTTCGCGGCCAAGCCCAAGTACATGTACGGCGAGGCGCCGGCTGGACGCCGTAGCGGAGGCCCCATTGCGGGCGGTACCCTCGACCATGGAGACTAGCCCTGGTACCAGTTTCTCCGCACTGCAACTTGCACTACGCAGCCGTTGAAGATGTAATGTGATTGGCCTGGGGCCTCCAAATCCCCAAGTTCATGATATCACGACCTAGGCTCTACTGGGCAGTACCTGTCTGCTGCATCGTTGCGGGAGGTCCCTGTAACCTTTGGCCGTGGCTCAATTGCCTGCGTCGCGGCAGACAAGCGGGTGTTGCTGCAGTACCGGAGACCTTGCAGACGTTGCATCGACGTCCATTCTTCGCCTGGCCTAGCCGAGCTTGTTACCTCACAGAAAAGCAGCATCTGCGGCGCTGCTTCGTTGGCCGGCTAATCATGACCACATCAGTAAATGCCTCCCCAATGCTGCTCCTTTTGCCCAGGAATCTCCCCCTTTCCCGTCGTCGAGGCATTGATAGCTCGTGCTTTGGGCCTTACGCGACTCCCACGTCACCTCGAGGGGCCACTCGCCAGCCATGACGACTCAATGAGCCCTTCGGAATCAAAAGCCACCCTCCAGCACCGTCGCATCTAGCAGGGAATTAGCCTTTCCACCAGCCAGTATCATCACGGCCCGGATCTTGGCCCATCTCAGAGCTTAGTTGCAACTCGTGCAGAGCCCCGCAGGAGGACGCCCCCGTCTGCTTGGCCGTTGGGGATCAGCCCACCAGCGCTTGTTTTGCCCATATGCACAGGCGTTCATTGACTCTGGCGGCGCCGTTCCTTATTTATCATCTCGCACCCCCTGTTCACCGTCGACTGGACTCCGAAGCAACATCTCTGCAGATCCCACTGTGAGTCGCTCTGCAGTTTGCTTCAACATCCATCATGGCGTCCACCGTTCCCTATACCGTGACATATCGCCGTCCGGAGAGAGAACCTCCTCTGTTCCTGGCCGGAACTTTTACAACCGTACAGTGGGGCCTCCAGGAGATGGGCTGCTCTCGCGATGAGAGTGGCGAATATGTCTTTGAGTCTCGCGTCTTCGTCGAGCCTGGCAGAGAATACCAGTTCAAGTTCAAAGCTGGACAAGATGGCCCCTGGATCTTGGATGAAGAAAAGACTATCGGTGAGTTACTTTTAACCAATGTCCTATCGGCATATCAACATCTTCTCTATTATTGTTCTCTTGGATCGTATTCCTGACTAACGAATGCCTCATCTAGCCACGGACGAGGCAGGCAACCGCAACAACATCTTGAAAGTTCCCAAGAGCTACATATCCAAGACCAAAGACGAGGGAAGAAGGACTTCAACCCCCGTTGGACAAGTTGCTTCTGTCGCCGCCGAAGTCGCGGATGTAGCCGCAAAGCTTGACGAGGTAAGACTAGGTGTCGCGACTTTTTGGCGTCCTTTCAACGCGGTAACACTCTAACAGGCTAATTAGAATGACTCGTCGTCGCCTCAAATCAGCGGGTCTGGCGGCGAGAGCGAGATTGACGAAGACCTCAAAACTCCCTTGTTTGCTCATGAGTGCTTTGGTGCCTACGAGTTTGTCGACGATGCTTTGGACCATGAAGCTCTTGATGATGCCAAGCTGAGGCGTGCTTCGAAGCCGAAGCTTGATGAATATGCGATAGAGGATGCAGACATTAACGATCCAACGATTGAACAATTTCCTTGCGATAAGTTAGAGATATTCAGCACACTGCGCAAAATCCAATCCAGCTTGGGTGAAGATCAAGTTAGTCTTGATGATTCACAACACTCACCTCGTCTTGACGGAAGAAGAACCAGCGTGGACTCGGATGATAGTCTCTTATCGGCCGGATCTCTGAGCCCAGTCACAGCTAGAAAACGGGAGAATCGTATGTCGACAAGCAGTGGCCGCAATAGATCGCTGGTATCACTTGGCTCCATCGCCGAAGAGCCAAAAACCCCAGGTCCAACCAAACCGTCTCATCCACTGTCTACAGCCGGCTTCTCGAAGAAAGATACACAACTCAATCATGCCAAAGGCCCCACAATCGAACAAGGTGAACACCTTATGATGAGACGATCTGTGCATTAATGAAACGCGATGAAATTTCTGGTTATTGATCGGGGGTCGCGTCGATACAAGCGGCATAGGTGCACGGCATAGCATGACGTCAATCTTTATGTATAGCTCTGCCAAGGTTTCACAAAAGTGTGGCTTTCTTTCTTTGTGTTTTTTTTTATGGCAGCTACTTTCCCAGACGTCAAATTCTGCTATTTTCTCTTTCTTATGACTCAAATATCAGGTTGATGTTGCCTTTGCACGGCTCTCATATACATGTGAAGTTGGTGGGTGTCTAGTGAACTGCTCCCATCCGCTGTTAGTGAATGTTGCAGCATAACTGCTGCCCTGACTGAAAGAAATCATCTCTATAAGCTGGTGGGACATTTGGACAATGGACTTCGTGTTGGGACTTCTAGAACGATCTATGCAGACAAAGAGAATGGATGCGTTTCAATTGATCTCGTTACATCATGGTTGACGCCGGCAATAAAAAATGGGGGCCGGGAGCCCACCCCAGAGCCGGAGCTAGCACTAGCAACGGCGCATATGCTCCGTACACCAAGATAAGGAAAAAAAAGTTACGAAACCTCTAGTATCGCATCTTCATCCCACCAACCCACTATAAAAGGAATTTCATAATGCGCCGCGCTGCTGCAAGCTCAGTTTGCCAGAGCTGCACCCGCACAATCGGCAGCCGTCCGCTCATACAATCCTCCATACAGCAGTCATGTCTCAGTCAGCGCTTCTTATCGCAGCGAGCCAAGCCGAGGCCCTCGCGCATGGTTCTAGCTGAGCAAGTCCACCGAGCACCACGCCTGTCTCGAGATGACCGCAAACCCAACCGCGAGAGGGTTGCAGGCCCCTTTACTGGCATGAACCGGAGAGTAGCCAACATCGATCTCAGCCGTTCGCCACCACGAGCTCGTTCTGCGCAGCCTAGCGATCGGAAATCGGCTCCTGGCGATGACAGACGACGATCGCAGGATGATAGAAAGGCGCTCAAGATGCAGCGTGCCTTGACGTCGGTGTCATATAACAAACGAATGTCGGTCAAGGAGCGGCTGCAGAGATACGAGTCATTCGATCAGTTTGATCTTTCTTCCGCGCTAAAGACAGCTGTTGCCGACGAAGTATTTGCCGGCATGGTTGACATTCGGCCGACGCCAGTGCAACGATTGGCTATTCCTGCTTTGCTGGGACAGAGAGAGCCGGGAGAGCAAAAGAGTCAATTCAAAGAGCAGTCCTCGTTTCTTTTGGCGGCAGAGACTGGATCGGGCAAAACCCTTGCGTATCTGCTGCCGGCCATCGATGCGCTGAAGATTGCGGAGGCGGAGGACACAGAGATCCAAGCGTATAAAGAGCGAGCAGAAATAGAGAAGCAGCGCCAAATGACTTCAGACTTCAAGGGAAAGGCGTTTGAAGAGCCTCACCCCACCATGGCGAGGCCAAAGGTCGTTATTTTGGTTCCTACAGCTGAGCTTGCTCACCAAGTCGGTCTCGTTGCCAAAAAGTTGTCGCACGCTGTCAAGTTCAAGACAGAAGTGCTGTCGTCCAACCTGAAGCCTCAGCAGATTCAGCGGAACCTATACGGGCCAAAGGGCCTCGATGTTGTAATCTCGACGCCGCACCTCCTGGCCTCGATTGCAGAGTCTGATCCCAACATCCTCTCACGAGTATCGCACTTGATCATCGACGAAGCGGATTCACTTTTTGATAGAAGCTTCTCCTCCGTCACATCTAGCATCGTCGAGCGCTCATCCCCTTCTATGAAGCAGCTTGTATGCTGTTCAGCAACAATTCCCAGGAAGCTGAACAACTATTTAGCGACCAATTATCCCAAGATGATTCGATTGACCACACCCAACCTGCACGCCATCCCTCGACGTGTTCAGCTTGGTGTCATCGACGTTTCCAAAGAGCCGTACCGCAATAACAAGGATCTTGCGTGCGCTGATGTCATCTATACAATTGGAAGAGAGGCTTCGCAGCATGAGAACCTGCAAAAAGATGAGATTGACGTTCGCCGAGTCATGGTCTTTGTTAACGAGCGAGAGAAAACCGACGAAGTCGCCAAATATCTGCGTTCAAAGGGCATTGACGCCGAAGCACTGCACAGAGACACTCCTGAGAAGCGACACGGAGAAATACTAGAGACCTTTACAACATCTGAACCGCTACGAACCGTTGTTTCTCCCTCTCCATCACGCCATCGAGCGTTGACAAACGTCAAGGCTTTGGTTGTGACTGATCTGGCCTCTAGAGGTATTGACACGCTTGCAGTTCGACACGTCATCTTATATGATGTGCCTCATACCACGATTGATTTTATCCACCGCTTAGGCCGAGCTGGTAGGATGGGAAGACGTGGAAGAGGCATTGTCCTCGTAGGAAACGATGACAGGAGGGATGTCGTTGCGGAAGTGAAGAACAGCATGTTCATGGGCCAGGCGCTCATCTAAGCACTAATGACGAATTACATATGATCAATCTCTTTTGGTATACGGTTTAGCATTTCACTACGACAACGGAGGAAAATAAACATTTTTGGCTGGAAAGACCCTGTACAATTAGAACTACGTATATCGGCGAAATCAGAGATGGGTGAGCTTGGAAAGTTTTTGGCGTGTAAGATTTGATGTGTATAGATCATCTCCAATATATAGTGAGAGGATAGAAAAAAGCAGGAGAACTGAGATGCATCTACTAATGGCCACTCTATTTGTTTCATCAAACCTAGACAGACAGCCTTCAGTAGGTATCAAACTTTATCGTTATGAGCTGATCCATGCCTGTCACAAGGCTGGTATGCCGCCACTTAAGGTACCACCTTTTTAGGCAGTAAGCTCTATTTTTCTTAAGTGGCCCCGCCAAAAAGTGACAGCCTCGCGATCCCTCCACTCCCACTCGCGTCGGAACGCGTCAACAATTCAAGCTAAATTAACCCTCGCGATCATTTTGTTGCTCAGCCCACTTCATGGTACTGCTACAGTAACGACGACCCAGGATTTTTTGTTTGTACTTTGAGCTGGATTCACGAGAAGCGCGCATATCTTTTTCTTCCACCTGCTTCAACACTGCTCATTAATCCTCATCTGCATTTCACTGCTCGCTGCAATGCCGCGGCCCAAGAGAGGACGACCTCCCGGACCTCGCGCGGGCAACGATGCTGTCGTGATACCCTCGACCGCAGAGCCAGCCAGCAGCTCCAGTGTCGTTCTCGAAAACAAGACAGAAACAACTCGCCGCCCTCGAGGCCGCCCTAGGAAGATACGATCTGTCGCGCAACTCAACATTGACGATGACGATTCCATCGACACGGCAAACCAGAGTCGTGACACAGCGCTCAACGGACTCGTCAACGACGATGCGACTACAACAAGCGAAAGGAGAGCAACCCGTGCAAGCTCAAGAAGCTCAGTAGAGCTTGGCCGATTCACGGCGTCGACACCTAATTTTAATGAACGGGATAACAGCGGATTGGATCTTGGCGACAGTGTCTTTGGCGATTTGGATGACAGCTTTGCGGACGGCCCTGGGTCAGCGCGCTCGGCAGACATTTCAAATATGTCATATAGCGCTCTCCGGACTCAGTCACGTAGGTCTAGTTTCATAGGAAGAAACGACCCCCCGATTCGACCAAGCAGCCGGAGTGGTACTACCCCTAGAGTCGGATCCTCATTCAACATTGGCCTCTTCAAGCGGCGCGCACGGGAGCCTAGTATTTTGGGAACTAGCCGGGAGCCTCTTGAAGAACCTCCGACTGCCGGCCAGGATTCTGGTGTTGACAGTGAGGACGATTTTGAGCCTGAGGCTGAATCCACCCCTTTGAAAAACCGCCGCCGAACACAAGGAAACGATGAGATTATAGAACCAGAGTCGCCGGAGGAGGCCGAGTCCTCGAATCCAAGAAAACGAAAGAGTTTGGAAACGCAGCAAAACAACACACGCCCAGAGAAAGTGTCGCGTACGGAGCCCGGTTCATCTAGACAGCGTCGAGAGAGGCATTCATCAGAACTGCCAGATGCCCCTCCATTCCTTGAGCAGGATCAGATAGACGAGACGAGCGAATCAGAAATATCAGACGTGTCTTCACCTCGGGGACCTCCCTCCAGGCTCCCTCCACGTCCAGTTACACCAGTCAATCAAGCGGAAATCGCAGCGCCGCCCGCGAGTAGCGGATCAGAGGCATCTGATGTGTGGCCGGATATTCGATCGCTGGCAAAGAAACGCCGTAGACCTTCCGCCGTTACCACCCCTACACGCCTCGACAATCTCTCTGATATATCTTCACCTCCTTCTTTAACACATTCGCCAAACTACGATGCAGCCAAGACTGGCAAGACACGTGGTCGGCCACCGCGGAGCCAGCAAACTTCGCCTAAGATGACTACGGCTGATCTTACAAGCCTGCTCCCCAAGCGGCGTTACAAGAAGCAGCGCGACGCCCTCGGTCTAGAAAGTGATGAAGAGCTCGATACCTCGGGGTTGGGCAACGGAGATGATGAATTGTCTTATCTGGACACTGAAACTGCCCGCAGGCGAAAAAGAGGTCGGCCACCTACTAGAGCTGCTGGCTCCCGCTCTGCCTCTCGAGGCGGTAGGGCAGGTGGTTCGTCGAAACAAGCTAGGTCTGCATCACGCCGTCATTCCTCCGACAAGGAAAATGCAGGAGATGGGAGCAGAGGCGGTGATGAGGATGAGGATGAAGATGAGCAAGGAGAGGAACAAGTGAGCCGATTTATTCCTCTGGCGGACAATACATTCGACGGTGCCGTAGAGGAGGCAGACGCTGCTCTTACAAACGCTGCAGAACTGAAAGAGGCGAGCAAAAAGTTTAAAGAGGTAGACAGGTGGGAGCTAGATTTTGAGGAAGTGGCCGAGCCGTCTTCACCACAAGACGGAAGATGATGTTTTTCTCGTAACATTTGCGATACAGCCTGGATATCTCGTGTTTTAAGTCGATTGGAGTCTGGTTGAAATCGTCTTAGGGTTGTTTTTGCTTCCAAACGTTTTAGGTGTCTAATGAAGGAATATCAAAAGAAGAGGCGCTGGTCTGGATAGGTTTGGTTGGATTTGTAGTTTCATTGTTGATATCCATGGTTCTGTATCATGTAGCTTCCTCCCTTTTCCCTTGATGAGAGAAATTTTCTCTACAGAGCTTTGTGAATGCTCTGGGTTTATGCTTCAAAATACACTGTTGTAACAAAAAGATCCCTAAGCTTTATTACCAATCCCATAAACGCCTTTTCATGATTACGATGCTGCTCACATGTCCTTCTATATACCTGAGATTTTTAGATGTATTCTTCTTCCTCTTCCACTCTTTCCCAATTATTGGGTTGGAGCTGCTGGTGACACAGTTTCTACCCGATGCTCGACGACTTCCAGCAAGGGATCCAAGGCCGTAGGATCTCGCAAAGCGATTGTGACATCATCGGGCAACCTTCCTGTTCTCCGTAGAGCCTATAATTTGTACGCATTAGCCAAGTCTCTTCAAGGTGTGGTATATTTGCCCATTCTCCGATGTTTCGCTTACATTTTTGACATCATCAAATTTGGACTCCTTCGCCGTGTATTCGCGTATCACCTCGTCCGTCTCAAAGTCCACATAGACTCTCGTGTCTCTCAGCCGCACCAGAACATTATCCAGCCGCATAAACAGCCTCACCAGCAACAACATGCGCTTCTCATGGACCCTCAACTTTGCGCTGCACAAGGAAATGCCATTATCGTCCAGCTCGCTCTCATACAGCACGACCTCATCGAAGAAGAGCATCGGATCGCGCCGCTTCAGCAGCTCAATGGGAATCTGCTTCTCCGTCGTCGGCTTAAAGCTCTTTAGCTCATCGTCTTCAGCATTCCTCGTCGTGCCGCAGTACGTCGTCGAGTAGCTCCAGTCGTACGGCTTGACGACCTCTTTAATGCTCTGCGTGGTGCCCTCGCGCGTGCTCTCCCAGTCGCGCGCATAGGCCACGCGGAGCATCTTCTTGTCGGTCTTGTCGACGGCGTCGAGCGCATCGGCGGTGTTGAACTCGAGCGTCCAGTTGGAGGGGATGTGCGTGATGGAGACGAGGTTGTCGCCGAATATCATCTCCGGCACGGGGATGCCGAGCTTCTTCTCGAGGGCATCGATGGCGGCGGATTTGGAGATGGGGAGCTTGCGGGTCGAGATGCGGAAGCGGTTCTGCGTGTGGGAGGTTGTGGCGGCGGCGAGGGAGTCGGGGCTGGGGAAGGGTTCGTCGAGGGCGGTGATGTGATTTGTCATTTTTGGAGTGGAAGCTGGCGGGCAGCTGAGAAGGGAGAAATGGTGTGCAAGTTGAAGATGTGCGAGAGAGAGAGCTATCTACTACTTAGAATATCTATGGTGGGGTGGACGTGGACGTGGACTGAGGTAGCGGGGTGGTTGAGAACCAAGCCAATAAGCCATTCACGCCTAGACCGCTGTACTTTCACATTGGTACTTTTTGGGGTGGCTTTTAAGAGTGAAGTGTTTAAAGAACAATATTTTAGAATAAAAGTGGCTTAGTACGAAGCCTTGTGCAAAACTGTAACGGGAAGCTATAATATGAAATCGTAAATAGGTAATGGCCCTATAAGTGTTCTGCTGTATTCTGCCCAATAAAAATCAGCGAAGCTCAAGTGTAAGTGCCAACTAACGTTGTGCAATGCTGGGAATGCCATAAACAAGATGAGATTTCTAGTCATATCGCGTGAATATAAAATGATTGTACTACATCAGTGCTGCGTATAAGAGAACGATTAAATAGCACATGCTAATTCGATGTTGCATATCACCCAGGATCACAGCTCAAGACTTGCATTGAAGGCCCAACTAGGATCATCAGCTACCTAAGCTTGTGAGCCATAGCGCTGCTAACTTGGGCCATGTTACGGGGGCGGTCAATATTGTTTGCACTTCAAGATGCTTGACTAAATCATAAAAAGCAACAGCTGCATTTTGCTTTGAAATGTATTATGAAATTTCTGGTCCAATCTCTCCTTTTTCTCTCCCGAAATGCAAAACTGGAGAAACAATTAGTGCATGCATCTTCACACATGCCTCCCTGTCAGACATATTGGAGCTTACTAAGTCAGGCGAAATTGTATGCACGTGCGGTTGCCGTGACAACATTAGACCGCAACAACGGCAGCTGAAGTGCCCCGTTGCTGCCACAGCCCCCATCCAACAAACTCTCATCTCTGACATCAGGAATAACCCAACGTCGAACACGGTCGTCTGCTTGACTGTTACCACAGAGCCGATTCACCTCGACATGGCGAACAAAATGTCTACTCGCGTGCTTGAGTCACGGTTCGAGCACATGACCGTTCAAGACGAGAACGATGTCGGTGAAAGTTCAAGGCTCTATACAAAGACCAAGGTACGATGACCATCATGCTCACTGCTTGGATTTCAATGAGGCTAACATGAATCTAGATTGCAACGGCCTCAAGCACAAACCGAACAAACCTTTACAAAGTGGCGCTTCAGTCGCAAAGCAACAATGCTGTTGCATCCGCCCTCCCTTCACAAGCGGTCCCGAGAAAGCCTATGAATCCCGCTTCACCACCCCCAGTCAGAAAGCCTCTGCCTTCACGAATGAAGGAGGATAGAGAGAGGGAGAGGGAGAGGGAGAGAGAAAGGGAAAGGGAGAGAGAAGGTGAAAAGGAAAAAGCAAAGGCAAAGGTCACCGTCACCGTTACCGAGAAGGAGATCGACGAAACCAAAGTCGCTCTTACTGAGCAGCCGAGCATGCCCAAGCAATTCCACTTGGGCATGTTTGAGATTGGAAAACCACTGGGCAAGGGCAAATTTGGTCGAGTATACCTCGCCAGAGAGCGGACTACTGGATTTATTTGCGCGTTAAAAGTGCTGCACAAAAGTGAGCTGCAGGCTGGCGGCGGTGTCGAGAAGCAAGTTAGGCGAGAAATCGAGATCCAGAGCAATCTGCGACATCCGAATATCTTGCAGCTCTACGGCCATTTCCACGACAGCAAACGAGTCTTTTTAATTTTGGAGTTTGCTGGTAAGGGAGAGTTGTACAAGCACTTGCGGAAAGAGACCAAATTTCCCGAATGGAAAGCGGCTCAGTACGTCGCCCAGATGGCCTCTGCACTGCAATATCTTCACAGAAAGCACGTTATCCACCGCGATATTAAGCCCGAGAACATCCTTGTCGGTATCCATGGAGAAATCAAGATTTCGGACTTTGGCTGGAGTGTGCATGCTCCTAACAATAGACGCAAAACCCTGTGTGGTACGCTCGACTATCTTCCCCCGGAGATGATCAAGCCTGGGTCTTCGGATAACTACTATAATGAAAAGGTCGACTTGTGGAGTTTGGGTGTGTTGACATACGAATTCCTTGTCGGCGAGGCTCCTTTTGAGGACACTCCTGTCATGACGCAGCGAAGGATTGCTCGTGCGGATATGCAAATTCCCAAATTCGTCAGCGCCGAAGCTGCCGACCTTATCAAGAGAGTAAGTGATCCGTTCCCCATATAAGGGAGGAGTAATGAATCAACTAACAAGCAAACCATAGCTCTTGGTTCTCGACCCTGAGAAGAGAATCCCTCTTGATGAGGTACAAAACCACCCTTGGATCATTAAGCACTGCGTAAAGGGTGAAAGAGCCGCCAATCGTGAGAGGAGCTCTTGATCTTCCAGGGGATACGACGTATGCAATTTTTTTGTGGCCTTTTTTTTCGACGACCTTATTGTCCTTGGAGTCTACTTTGTAATTTTTGAACTGGTATGTTGTCTTGCATAAAGAGGAGTCTAGGGCGTTTTCATACTTGTCATTTTCATTTCTTCTTTGGACGGTCACACGGGAACAGTTTAGCGACTCAGCCAGAAGTTTTGTTTTGGGGGTATCGTTTACTAGTATTGAGAGTTAAAGTTGAGTGTCATGAGCGGAACTGCGCTAGAGCTAGACGGTATCGTACATCATAAAGTCTATATTTACAAGGCATTCGAATTTTACCTATATACCTCATCGAAAGGCCTGGTGTCTGAGAAACATGAGTCCCAGACTTCATTGACCACTTTGGTCGCTTGCACGTCGTCTTTACACCTCGGCCGAGCCATGACGGATCTGATGGCTCTTGCGCGAACGCAGTTTTGAAATTGTTGGGTCAAAGACCAGTTGCCTCGGGTCAAGGCCTCTCTTGTCCAACGACATTCTCCGCTGAGCATGGATGCACGAATCTGTGTTTTTTTGGCTATTGTTAGCCACAGGCCAATTGGTCGATTACAAGTCTCAATCCCCGAGTCATATCTTTTGCGTTCAATAGTACTGACCTCTGTGCACGCAGCATGCTTTAAATCTTTGTCTCCCATCCAGTCTACTTTCCACCGCAAATGGTCCCACGCATGCACCATTTCGTGCGCCAGCGTATCTTCCAGGTGTTTGCGATCGCGAATCTCATTTGCGCAGATCAGGATGCCGTGGTTCGGGCTGAACCCTCCAGACTGTCGATGCACCTGTCCATCCTCCTCCAGCCGCGCAGGGCACCGGCGACACAGCACGTTTGAGGCATCCAGGTTGCCGTTCAAATCTTTAATCTTGCCGGACAGGAAGCGGACGACGGGCGAGTATGTGAATAGCCAGTCGCGATATTCGTCGCACCGCTTGCAGTCTCGCTCCTCGTGGACTTTGTATCGCCATTCGCGGTAGTGGAACAGGCCCTCGGGAGTCATTTGGCCGGAGAGGATTCGGAAGTAGTTCATCCACCATTTCATCTGCGGGTCGAAGCCGGTTCGGGCTGGGTCGTTGACGACTTCTTTGGGGGGGTTCGGTGGTGCGGAAGCAGTAGCCGGAGCTGAGGGGGTTGGCGCTGCGCCTGGTGCCATGGCTGTGAAGTGTCTATGCGGTGATGTCTTGAAATTGCGTTTTCTTTGAGATTGAAATGGTAATACGTAGCCGAACGGATTGGATGAAAATGAGGGATGTTGAATGAGAAGATGAAGCTCTCGTCAATTGTAGTGCTGCTAGTACATAATTCTGCCGCATCGAATCGACAATATGCAGGGCGGTGAGAGCGATTTTTCTCACTAAGAAAGCTATTCTGCTCCGTTGATGGTCTAGCTTATCTTATCGTAAGCTGTAAGAGGGAAAACTCCAAATTTGGATCTTGGGCTGCTCCGAAAAGCGGGACGGAGCATGACTTGCAAGAGGACTATTTGGATTAGAACAACTACATGTACTAAGAAGAGTGCGCCTCTGTAATTCATCGACGATCCGTCCTACATATGCGACTTTCATCTCACCGATTGCGCCAATTCGCAATTCAATAAACTGACTGGGAACCTTGCTGCGGCCAATCAGCTTCGTCGAATAGAGCTACTATCGCATAAATCGTGACAGGGGAGCTGGCAAAGATGTCTGGCGATATTACTCCGAGTAAGCCAAATGACGAATTTTGCATCTCATTGATTTGATAGCGGTGGGTGTCTAAGACACCCGGGCGCGTTTTGTATTTACATTTCAAGATGCTTGCTTGCCCCCCTTTCTTTACGATCTCTCTGCAGAATCATCTTTTTGATCAGCTTCCTTCCACTTTTTAATGCTCGGTTTTTTGTGAAGCTTTAATTGGCTAACGTATGCTGCCTTTCATCTCAAAAGACGAGAACCTGCTGGCTATGAGGAAGTCAAAGCCACTGACTGTGGTTATTAAGCTGGGTGAGTGCGAATTATGAATCTGTACCCTGGTCATTGTAAAGAAAACGGAGAAAAGGGTATTTCTCTCTAACATCCTCACGAATAAAAGGCACAAGCTCAATTGTCGACGAAACAACCCACGAGCCTCTGCTGCCAATCCTGACCCTGATTGTGGACACGGCCGTCAAGCTACGAAAAGATGGCCATAGAGTGGTCATTGTCTCTTCAGGAGCTATTGGCGTAGGTCTTCGACGAATGGACGTAGCTAAGCGTCCCAAGCATTTGGCACAGTTACAGGCAAGACCACTTCAATCTACACTTGACTTAAGCTTAGGCATTCTGACAATGATACTGTCAACAGGCATTGGCGGCAATCGGTCAGTGCCGGTTGATTAGTCTCTGGGACAGCCTGTTTGCTCATCTATCGCAACCTGTGGCCCAAATTCTACTCACAAGAAATGATATTGCTGATGTATGTTACATGATATTCTAAACCAGAGTGGTATTGTCAAACTAATCATGGCCAATGCTCTTCTCCGGCTTAGCGAACACGATATCTCAATGCTCAGAGCACATTTAACGAATTATTAGACATGGGAGTCATCCCTATTGTAAACGAAAACGACACCCTGGCAGTTTCCGAAATCAAATTTGGCGATAATGATACCCTTTCAGCGATTACAGCGGCCATGATACACGCAGACCTCTTATTTCTCATGACGGATGTTGATTGTTTGTACGATAAGAACCCGAGAAGCCATCCCGATGCCAAGCCCATTGAAATCGTGGAAGATATCTCAGCTCTCGAGGCAGATGGTATGTTGCGCTTTCATGATTCGCAAAACGTATCTCACCACATGCTAAACAAATACAGTCTCGAGCGCTGGATCAGCACTAGGCACGGGTGGTATGAGTACAAAGATCATCGCCGCACGACTCGGAACGTCGGCGGGTGTGACAACCATCATCACCAGGTCATCGAATCCTGGCAATGTCTTGAACATTGTCCGTTACCTCCAGCCATCGAGATCGGCTTCATCCTTGTCGTTGAGTCAATTGGCTACATCGGAGAATAAAGAGAGCAAGCCAGCTCCGCCATTGCACACGAGATTTTTGGCTTCTACCGATCCAATTCGGGACCGCCACTTCTGGCTCCTCCACACTCCGAATCCCCACGGCACGCTGTACATCGACGAAGGTGCTCACAAGGCTCTTCTTACCAAGGCCGGCTTACTGCCCGTTGGTGTGGTTGATGTCGAGGGCAACTTTGCCCAGCAAGAAGTCGTCAGGCTTGTCGTTGTCACCCGAAAATCCAATCCGGGCCCGGATGGGAAGCGTTGGGAGGGCGTAAGGCAGGAGATTGGGCGAGCGCTCGTCAACTATGCCGCTCCCGAAATCTCAAGAATCTTGGGCCATCAGAGCACGGAGATTCGAGGCATTTTGGGCTATGCGGATAGTGAGTATGTGGCTCATCGTTCGCATATTAGCATTTTCAGAGCAGAGAGCAGATCTGCGACTCCAACGAGAGAGCTGCGCTGAGTAGAGTTGACAAAAATGATTACGATGAGAGGTATCAAAGACTGAAAATATGGGTTTGATAAATGATATAAAACAGTGTTTAGATAGTGGCTTCAATCGTTGGAAACCAGGGACAGGCTTGTGGATGCATAGCATTTGATGTTTCAACCTGCGATATACAGGCCCTTAAACTCAACGAGGGGCATGGTCAAATGTGGTTTTGAGATACATGAGATTACATGTCTTATTTTCTTGATATTGATAATTTTCATTCAAATTGTTTTTCTTTGCACTTACCAATATTAGCAGACTGTACAAAAAACTTGGCCTTTCAAACCCCATACATGTTTGTTTGAACTGATATTTGCCTCCCAAATGATTCCATATGCAAATCGACATATGTACATTACAATGATTACATGCATCGGATTACACGCAAGGCTGCACAGTCAACGGCTTGCCCCGCCGCAGCACAGGGCCTCGGCCGCTATAGGCTGTCGTGCAGGGCCCTGAGGGGCGGCCGAAGCCGGGCGCTGTAGAGTCAATCGGCCACTACAGATCCCTGGTGGGGTTGGCCGGCTGGAGTCACAGGCGGCGCACACAACTTTGTCTAGATGATTCTCCAAGTTCTTTTCTGCCCAACCCCACCATAGCCAGAGGAAACCAGTGCGGCCTGAGTTTTTGTGACTCGACTCGCGCCCTCATCCTCGACCAAGTTAAAAACCCTGGTGGATGAAGCCAATTCGTCTGCCGCTCCCCTCTCCAGCAACTCTTGCCCGCCTCACATTTGCCCCGCGTGTGACCCGGTTTGCTGCCGCCTTCAGTCGTCGCAACCTGTCTGTTTCGCGAAAGCTTTGCGCATTCCAGCCTCTCAAGCCGCAGAACCCTCCCAAGACCGGCGCCATGTCTTCATCCGCGACGACCCTCAAGGGCCAGCCCCTCGACAAGGTGGTGCTCGACGCCATGCTGCGACGGCGCATGTTCTACACCCCCTCCTTCGAGATCTACGGAGGTGTTGGTGGTCTCTACGACTACGGCCCGCCAGGCTGCGCTCTCCAGGCCAACATTATCGATTTGTGGCGGAAACACTTTGTCCTGGAGGAGGACATGCTCGAGGTCGACTGCACTGCGCTGACTCCCCACGACGTCCTCAAGACCAGTGGCCACGTCGACAAGTTTGCCGACTGGATGTGCAAGGACCCCAAGAACGGCGAGATTCTGCGAGCCGATCACTTTGTCGAGGCCATCCTCGAGGCTCGTCTCAAGGGCGACAAGGAGGCCCGCGGCCAAAAGATTGAGGAGAAGGAGGTCGACCCCAAGAAGAAGAAGAAGGCCAAGACTGCTGCTGCTATCAAGCTTGACGACGCCGTGGTCCAAGAGTACGAGGAGGTGCTTGCCAAGATCGACAACTATGGTGGCCCTGAACTCGGCGAGCTCATCAAGAAGTACGACCTCAAGAACCCCGAGACTGGCGTCCTTCCATCAGACCCCGTGGCCTTCAACCTGATGTTCCAGACATCCATCGGACCCAGCAGCAACCTTGCTGGCTACCTCCGCCCCGAGACCGCCCAGGGACAGTTCCTCAACTTTGCCAAGCTCCTCGAATTCAATCAGTCCCAGATGCCGTTTGCCTCGGCCTCTATCGGCAAGTCATACCGAAACGAGATTTCGCCCCGCGCCGGTCTCTTGCGTGTGCGAGAGTTCCTGATGGCTGAGATTGAGCACTTTGTCGACCCCGAGGGTGGCAAGAAGCACAGCCGCTTCCACGACGTTGAGAACGTCGAGATGGTTCTGCTGGATCGCCACGTCCAGCTTTCTGGAAAGACTCAGACCCAGAAGATGACCATTGGCCAGGCCGTCAAGGACGGTGTTGTCGACAACGAGACTCTTGGATACTTCCTTGCCCGTATCCACCTCTTCCTGGAGAAGATTGGCGTTGATCTGTCAAAGATGCGTTTCCGACAGCACATGGCCAACGAAATGGCCCACTATGCCACTGACTGCTGGGACGCCGAGCTGTTGACCTCAACTGGCTGGGTAGAGTGCGTTGGCTGTGCGGATCGTAGCGCATACGATTTGTCAGTCCATGCCAAGAAGACTGGCGCTCCTCTGGTCGTCCGTGAGCGACTTGATGAGCCCAAGGTCATTGAGGAGTGGCAGGTCGATATCCAGAAGAAGAAGTTTGGACCTCTGTTCAAGAAGGATGCCAAGACTGTGGAGACTGCCCTGGAGGCTACTTCACAAGAGCAGCGCGAAAAGCTGGCCAAGGAGCTTACTGAGACTGGCAAGATTGTCCTGGACGTTGAGGGCATTGCCGGTGGCAAGGCTACCATCGACAAGGACTCTGTCGCCATCGAGTTCCGCAAGAGAGTGGAGAACACCCGTGAATACACTCCCAATGTCATCGAGCCATCTTTCGGTATCGGCCGTATTCTCTACTCTCTCATTGAGCACAACTTCTGGACCCGTGGCAGCGATGGTGGTGATGAGGCTCGTGGTGTAAGTCTTTTTCTTCTTACTGCGTTTACGTGAAATATTGATGGCGCAAAATGCTAACTAACATGATTTCACTTTGGCAGGTCCTATCTTTCCCTCCCACTGTGGCCCCGACAAAGGTTCTCCTGGTTCCTCTGTCCTCCAACCCGCAGTTCAAGCCTACCGTTAAGAAGCTGTCCCAGAAGCTGCGCAGCCTCGGCGTCTCCAGCCGCGTAGACGACTCGTCTGCCAGTATCGGAAAGCGATACAGCCGAAACGACGAGCTCGGAACGCCGCTCGGCATCACTGTTGACTTCCAGACCCTCCAGGACGGCACCATTACGCTGAGAGATCGCGATTCGACCACGCAGGTCCGAGCTGAGGAGGACAAGATCCTGGAGGCCATCCAGTCGCTGGTCAATGGCAGCAAGCAGTGGGCGCAGATTGAGTCTGAGCTTCCCAAATTCCAGGGACAGGAGGTTGATGTTCCCGTTCGATAGATGGTAGAAGATACCTTGAACCTAGAACCTATGTTTTAGAAAGAAGAGACAAAGAGTATAAGCATTGGGTGGCCATTTGAAGGCAAGTCGTGGAAAACATCAAGTCAAGAGTAGGGTTATACATAGATGTATATATGGATGGCCTGTTATAACCGTCCAAGGTGAAAAAGAGTCAAAGAAAAAAAGAAAGTCAAGAATCTAGCAATATCAATTGTTTACGATATGCTATGGCAATGTAAACAATTCATTCCAATGCGCCTACCACCTTGTACGAAGTGGTACAAGACAGTTACGAAATGGCAAAGCCAAAGCTGTATAGAGACACAGACAAGTTGTGTTCAAGCAGTAGGCACTAGAGCCGCATAGCTTGACGTCGAATCCTTGTCGCTCCATTTCGTCAAGCCGATGAACCCTGCAGGCGCAGAATTGGCTTGACATGCATACAAGCAACTTGAAATACATGTAGATCCTTCACACTTAGGAGGGCCCGTTTTCGCGCGCGTGCTATTGTGCTCTTCACGCATATTGGGAAGTGATGCAACATTCGTACTGCAGATCTGTTTTTATGTTTATTTTTACTTTTCTTGGCAGCCCAATGAGCCTTCTTTTCATGTTGCCTATTTGTAGCAAGCCAGGATTGCAGCTCTTGTCGAACCAATAGCCTATCGCGTGGAGTCGAATGTCATCAAACGGCGTGGAAAAGGACTGCCCCTAGCGGATTAGCCTTGCGTTTTATCGGCCGCCTTGGTTGGAAAAAGGGTTGGATCCAATATCATTTCAACAGGCTGACTCGCTGTGTCGTTTTTTCCTCCGCCCCTTTTTCCCTCGCCCTTGGGTTGAGCAGTGACAACTTTTGATGTGATCGTCGGCGGTCATAGCACGGAAAAGTACCTGAGCTACAAGTGGGGGGGAGAATGAAGATGAAGGAGGTTTTGCGCTCCTCGCGTCACGACAGCAAGCTCCCGCTATTTGCCTAAGCTACCGATCCAGCCTTGCTCATGACAATATTACACGTGTATTTGTCAAAAAGCTTATTTATCCGGCTTCAAGGAGGTTTGCGGGACGCATGAAACATCTGGGGATGAGGATGAGGTTTGCCGCGGCTTGCAGGTGATTTTGTTGCTGCTTGAACTACACTCCATCCGTCCGTGTTGTTAGCCTGAGGTGTGCTATCTCCGTGTTCCGAAGGAAACAAAATTTCCCAAAAGGAGTTTGCTCTTGTATGACACGGGGTTCGGGATCTGTACGCAGCACTGAAATCGTTTCTGGTGGTCTCTCTCCCCCGCGTTGGTTGCGGATTTGTCTCCCTTTGGGGCTCGTGACTGTGAAACACGTCGTGATTTGAGATGCCCAAGCACAAGCCATCCGAGGAGACGAGGGGCGTTTATCTGTGTGAAGTGTCTGCAGTGTTTCCATCTGCGACGCTCCTGAAGATCAAGAAAATCTGCTCCATTTGCTGCCCCTCCACTCGACAACTTGTATCTCAAGAGGGGGAGCGAATGAGCAAGCAGCGCGGCCAGCGCAATGCTTGAATGGACGGCGGGCTACACGCAGCATCCTATCAATGCGCATGGCGAGATTGCTGCCGACAGTCTGCACGCATATCGACGCCCAGCTGCCGCGATGGATTCATCAACGATAAATTGCTGGTCCTTGTGTCCCGCTCCGGCTGTCTGTCTGTAACACTGATTTCAGGTGAGCACCGGACGACAGAGCCATGTTAGGGCCTAGTGCTTGCAGCCACCACTAGCAGCCCCTGGAGCCTCCTCGAAATCCCCTAATGGGTAGCATCCTCAGGGGTTCGCCTGGCGGCGGCAAATCCACCTGCAGCGCTGCTGGGCCCCCCACCTCGCCCACCTTTTGGGCTCGACCTCTGCTGGCCAGTAGCGGGTGTGGCCTTCCGCGCTGGGCCTCGTCGCGGTCTTCCCCACACAGCTGTTTCTCCATGGCCCGCGACTGCGAGGTACGGCGGCGAGGCGTCTGCAGCGAGGACGCGCTACCTCACCGGTCATAGTACGGTGGGCGGTCCAGCGCGTACCCCGTCGTCGCTACAGAGGTACTGCCAGGTACCGCCGACCCAGCGCATCGACCCCCTTTGCTTCATGCAGAGGCTCCAGCAGCTGCCGTAACGTTAGCACAGCAGCCGCAGCCGCCCGCGGCATCACCTAGAGCCAGTTGAGAGCTAGCGGATGGGAGCTTGTGCAGGCAGAGCGCTGGAGCGTAGCAGCGGCGGCAGTTACCTGCACCAGCGGCCTCGTTCCTGAGTGGTCGGGCTGGGCGCTGTGCCAGTCACGGCGCGGCCCCAGCTGTTCGTGTCGCCTCAAATCTCCTTCCTGCCACCCATCCTCGCTTCTCTCGCCGTGCGGCCTCGCTTCTTTTTTTATTTTTCCTTTTCATTATCGTTTTCTTTTTTTTTTTGAAGTAGCCTCGCGGCGTCTCAGATCATTCCTCGTCTGCGTTAGCTGGGCTATTCGCGCCGCTCCTCGTCCCAGGACCGCCAATTGCCTCGCCTGCACCTCCGCATTCCTTCCGGGTGCTCTGAGCTGGACCACGCCCTGGCCGACGAGACAAGCCTTCAGCTGCATCTGCACGCGCGTGAGAATCCCCACCTCTGCCCACCGACCTGCTTGGATTTGACCAACGTTGGCGCATTGGGCGTTTCTCCTGTGCTGGATCGACTGTCGCTCTGTCTGTCGTCTGGTTCCATCACTCTCTCTTCTCGCGCTTTTCCGTCTCGCCATTCGCGGTGCTTAGTTGGTTCGCCTTCGTTGTCGAGAAAGAGAGGCGGCCTAAGTCCTCGCCAATCTTCGATCATTTTCTCTGCTCTCTCGCCAGGGTAGAGGCTTGTTCCGTATTCATATCTTAATACTTTACGTACTGCTTTGTTTTGAGGCACAGAAGGATACTACACAGAAAGATACTAGAGGACACCTTAAAACACGATACCCAGGCCATCCCCGCAGCCGAGTCCCCCCTTCTCCTTTCATAATTCAGCATGGCTCAGCATAGGTACGTTGTCAACTAAGCATACCTATCACTTCCGTATCGTCATGGGCGAGACGTCTCCATAAGCGCGCTGGGACAGCCTGGGGCTGGCCAACGAGATGGGAGTTGGCAAAAAGGCATCCACCCCCTCTGGGACGACCCAATTACTGGGATTGGCGGCAGATTGTCCATACCGCCAAGTGCTTATGTATGGGTATGCTTCTTGAGTGGCGGTATCACCCTGGAGGGCCCTGTCACTCAAGTTAAAACACCCCCCTTCATAAGTATAATACTATACAATTTGACCCTTTTCCCATTGACCCTATCCGCTCTCCTCGTCAACCTCCAGTGGTGCTGCCACCACCACTCAATGTCATTGCCTCTCGTCGACCACGGACTTTATGCTGATCCATACATGCGCTTAGTGTTTACTCGGCCAACCAGTTTATGAATCCTGGCCCTGCACCCCAGCCTCCCGACAACAGACCGCGTCTCAACCTGACTCCTAACCCGAATCTCCCAGGCAGCATGGCGAACATGGCAATCTCCCCAATTCGCAGCACCGCGACCTCTACATACACCGGCTCTACGATATCTCTGCCCATTGCTCGCCAGCAGACCAATATGACAGACGGTATGGGTGGCGTCGCCGTCCGAAAGGAGGGATGGGCGTCGATCAAGGAAAATAAGAACCTATTCCAGCCTTGGAAAAACAAGTACTTGATTCTCCGCAAGGAGGCCATCGACTTTCACAAGACAGAGGGCGGCAAGGTGGCGTATAGCCTGCACCTGAAAGACGTCGTCAACGTGGGCAGAGTCGAGGCGGCAGGCACCATCTTTGAGATTAAGCGGAGGGCAGACGGATCATCCAACAGCCCTGGTGACGATGATGGCCAGAACAACAAGGCGCTTCACATCAAGGTCAAGTCTGAAGACGACTTGTACGAATGGATCGACTTCATATACGGCGCTTGCCCTGGCATGGGCGGCGTGAGCAACCCGACCAACTTCGCGCACGCCGTCCACGTCGGATTTGACCCGCAGACTGGAGAGTTTGTTGGCTTACCGCCGGAATGGTCCAAGCTGCTCAATTCTTCGGCTATCACCAAGGAAGACTATGAACGTAATCCTCAGGCCGTTTTCGAAGTCTTGGACTTTTATACTACTGACCTTGCCAAGAAGTCTGATGATCCGTTTGCAAATGCGCCCCCCGGAGCCATGCAGAACAAGCCCATGGGCATGGGCGGCGGCGGCAATGGCGTTGCACCTCCTCGCCCGCCTCCTCCCGGCAGCAGCAACTCCCAGTACAGCCCCAATGGCCAGAGGCGCCCCGGCCCCGGCCAGCAAATGCAAAACTCATCGCCAACCTACACGTCAGCATCCGATGCCGCAAGAGACGAGCAGAGAAGGCGGCAGCGCGAGCAGGAGGAGCGAGAGCGGCGAGAGATGGAGGAATACAACGCGTCTCTTCCCAAGACCAAGGTTCCCATGGCCCAGCAAGAGATTGGTGGTGGTGGTGGTGGTTATGGCGGTGCCGATCGATTCAACCCGTCCAGAGCAGCTCCGCCAGCACCCAAGCCTCCTCAGCAGATTAGTGCTCTGAAGGCCCAACGGCCGGCACCTTCACCACCGACTGCAGGTGCCGGACGACCTCCTGTTGTTCCGCAATCTGGCTCAGCTCCTCTGCCCAGAGGACCGGCACCGCAGCGCAACGAGAGCCCCAACTCGCGAGCTCCCGCCGCGGCAACCCAGCAGAGACAGCCTCAAGCTCAGCAGCCCCAGGCCGCTCGCATGCCTGCCCCTGTCAAGCCGCTCAACGTTTCCAAGGTCAACCAGAACCAGGCACCGAGCGAGCCCAAGCCGGCCGAGCCAGCACCGCCCAAGCAGACTCCTGCTGAGCGCAAGCAAGATGTACGCATGTCAACCATGACAGAGAATGAAGTCATGGCCAAGTTGAAGGAAGCTGTCTCAAAGGAGGACCCCAACCTCTCCTACTCGAAACAGAAGAAGATCGGACAGGGTGCCTCTGGCTCGGTATATGTTGCCAAGATCAAAGACACTGCTGTGGGAATCGCTCGCGACTTCCTCCGCCAACAAGGACCCAGGGCACAAGTTGCCATTAAGCAGATGGACCTCGCTCACCAGCCCAGAAAGGAGCTGATTGTGAACGAGATCATGGTCATGAAGGATAACCGTCACAAGAACATTGTCAACTTCCTCGATGCTTTCCTTCGAAACAACAATGCTGAGCTTTGGGTGGTTATGGAGTTTATGGAAGGCGGTGCCCTGACTGACGTTATTGATAACAACCCCTCAATAACAGAGGAACAGATTTCCACCATCTGCCACGAGGTAAGTTTTTCTTTCTTTAGCTTTTTGGCAATCGGCGATGATATTGACCATAGATTTAGACCTGCCAAGGCTTGCAACACCTTCACGCCCAGAGCATTATCCACCGAGACATTAAGAGCGACAATGTTTTGTTGGATGCCCGAGGAAATGTCAAGATTAGTAAGTCACCTTTTTGAAGCTTTTTGCTATATAGGGAGGAATTGTCTGGCTAACAATTGCGCAGCCGATTTCGGTTTCTGTGCCAAGTTGACCGAGGCCAAGTCCAAGAGAGCGACCATGGTGGGAACGCCCTACTGGATGGCACCAGAAGTTGTCAAGCAGAAGGAGTATGGCCCCAAGGTTGATATCTGGTCACTGGGTATCATGGCGATTGAGATGATTGAGTCTGAGCCGCCGTACCTGAACGAGGAGCCGCTGAAGGCTCTGTATCTCATCGCCACCAACGGAACGCCGCGTCTCAAGAAGCCTGAGAAGCTCAGCAAAGAACTCAAGGCCTTCCTTTCGGTCTGCTTGTGTGTCGACGTCAAGAGCAGGGCCTCCGCAGATGAGCTGCTAGCTCATGATTTCTTGCAGCACGGCTCTCCCCTGTCAAGCTTGGCAGATCTATTGGCATTCAAGAGGAATGCGAAATAAAAGTGATAATGTCTATTGAGCGAGCTTGGAGAACACACACAAAAAAAAAGGAAGAGAGATTAGTGTTGTCCGAGTCTATATGTTGGTGGCCTCTGTTTTATCCCCCTTGCAGCGCCATTCTGGCAGAGCAGTGGCCGACTCCACATGACCTTTGAATCATTTTTCTGGTGCTTTGGCGTTTTTCCTTGGTTGACATTTACTCTACAATTTTCTTGCTTTGTGCTTGCCTGCGTGCGCGCGAGTTAGCACAGCTCCCCCTTTTTTCAAAGATATCTGCATGATTTAATCAAGAGACGAGACCTACGGGGTTTCTTGGGACTTGGATAGAAAGACGAGTCTCGAGGAATAGTTACTTCCTGAACGAGTTTACATGATGGGGGTGGCTATCACGGCTCCACGCTTTTTAGATGTAGATTTATACGATATAGAACGAATAAACCGTTGTTGTAATGAGATTCAGGTTTGACTGTACTTTACACATCAATTGCTTTAGCATATGGCCAAGTAACGACCTATAGTCGTACTCTATGAAGCGCATATTATTAGCTGCAGCTAGTACGAAGAAAGAAGACCAATCCCAGTGTGCTTGCTTCAGAGGTGCTTCTGTTCAACAATCTTATAGACTACCCCTTGGTGACCACATAGAAATTTTTGATTGGCGAGATGGGCGGCAGAGTGTGGACAAATTGAGAGATGGGGTTACATGGAGAAACAGGAGATGTGGAAACCAAGGGAGAGAGTCAAGAGTATTGGCCATTAATGGAGCCATGGAGAAGCACCTTTGTACCCCCTTTTTTTGATATTTTTTCTGGCAAGAGCGAGTTAAAACGACCAATACCATCCATCATATATACTGTAGGCACAAGTTTCTAAACACAATGATGAGGCTATGGAGGGTTGCGATGAACTTACGATACAAAGCAACAGTTCGGGACACTTTTACGGCTTGATCGGGATCCGGGCATGTATGGCCCGAATGGTTGGCAAAAATAGCCTATCTACTAGTAGCTTTCAGGGTTTCCATTTTTTCTATTTCTTAGCAGGACACTATCTGAGGGAAGGAAAAGGATGCATTTTGTTACGAACTTGTGGCGTTGGCTTTTTGGAAAGTTACGCTCTCCTGATAGGGATATTTCTAGATATGAGAGCATATAGGTACCTTGGGTATTTATAGACTACTCTCGTGTTAGTCGGCGCTCTGGTGGCGTATATCCCTTACAGTTGGCGATTGCGTACAACTACATGTAAACTACTGGACGCCACTGCAGGGCGGAAGACATTGGGGGTCTCGTAGGCAGCTGTACGGAGTAGCTGAACTGCAACTGCCCGCCTGGCGGTGATTTAGTATCAGCCAATGTGGCTTACTAATAAGTTCCAGCTTCTTGAGGTATTATTTTCTATCGGATTCCGATTCCAATGATCAACTTGTGGCCCCTCGGCGGGCAGCGGCAGGTGAGTTTAGACGGCACGTCGGTATATATGGAGTCCAACAAGAGGGAATAAAATAGGAAAAGAAGCTGCCCTAGACTTATGGCTGCTGGGACGGGAAGTGCGGATCGCATCACAGGCGTAGGGACGGGACTGGAGGCGACTCTCATTACTCGCAACAGTCTAGGCGTTGGCGTACTGGTATTTCAGAGGTATTTGGCGCAGCCAGCGTCAAAAACAACCGAAGGGGCATCCATAGATATCATTTCTAGGGCTTAGGTAACCCTCATCAAAGTCGTCTGTATGTAAAACATCCAAGCGCTCTGTGCTCGAAGGATTGAGCTTAAAACAACATAAGGCCGGGGAAGGCCTGTCAGACGCTGATCAGTGCGGAGTGAAGCGAGCGAGCCACGAAATCCGAGATGCGAGAGACCTGGGCCCCCCCTAGGCCTGGAGGCAGTGGTGCTAAAGCAGGCTAGCCTGGAAGTACCGGGAGGAGGTTCGAAGTCCATGGACAAATATAGAAGACAGGAAGACAGACGATTGACCGTGAAGACAAGAATGAAAAGAAAAGCTGGGTAAAAAGGGGGAAAGCACAGCCATTGGTCTGTTTGGAATGCCATCATCTGCTCCCTACGTGCATGGTGCATGGAGGGCTATGCCTACCCAAGCCCAGCGTTGTGTGCTGTGCCCATTAGCAGCGGCTGCTCCAGCGCTGGCTCCCGCGTTTCAAGATGGCGTTGGGAGTGGCGGCCTTTGGGCCGATCTCTTGTCGCAGCCAGAGCAGCAGCAGCCCTTTTTTGCCTTTGCAGCGCTGCCGCCGCGGACTAGACTTGAAGCGGCAACATCTCAGGGGCACGGCACGCGCACACAAGTGAGGGCAGCTGCTTGGAGATGTGTTAGTATTGAGGACTGGTGTGTGCGAAGCAACTTGATCCCTATTGTAGCGGTAGTAGGCAACGGTGGCTGTTGTAGCTGGTGCAGAACAATCACAGCTGATATACGCCACAAAGCAAAACAAGCCGCAGCTAAACTTGCAAGGTGGTCTCTATTTTCTCCAAGGTTCTTTTTCCCATCAAACCTGCTCGCATAGGCAAATCTGCTCAGGCGGTGTATACCTTAGCTGATGTGACTGTTGCCGGTATCCGCACCCTGGTTAGCGGGTAGTGCCGCACCAACTCGCCAAATATTCACGTACAGTATCTGACGGCGCCCCAGTCGTCTCAGTACCACCCCGCAAAGTACCTGGCCACATCGCCGGGCAGCTGTGCGGCACAGGCAGTGACGAGGCCAGCAGGTACCGCCGGACCTCTCGACGACAGCGCAACCGCCAACGTCGACTTTTGGCAGTTGAGCTTCTTGCTGCCAGGCCCCTTGGCTCAGCGTCTTTTCCCTCTTCCACCCCCAATGCCAGTGCAAGGCCTGTATATTGATCGCGACTTCGTCTTCACAGTCCTCTCGTTCGAGCCTGTTCCTCAGCTCCATCCGGGCAACGCAGCTGCGGCGGCAATTCCTCGCTGAAGTCGTCATCCTGGGGCGCCGACTTTCCGCACACCAGCCAGCGGAGTCCATGTCCAAATCCTCTGGGCCTGTGTGCGTGTGCCTCCACTCCCCGTTTCTCGACGCTCAGCAGAGGTGTTAGTCCGGTTTTTCTCGCAACATCATCTTGTAATACAGGCTACTGGATCTTCTTTTTCCTCTTCTTCTCTTGCCATTTGCCCGGCCTGCACTCCCTTTTTCTTTCTTCTCCTTCTTCGTCCATTTTCTCTCTGCTTTCTGCATCGTCATTGCCCTCGGCTCTATTGCTCAGCGGAACCACCACGTCATCCTGGCCTCTTTTTTTCCCTTGACCGATTGGCTTTTTTTCTAGAGACCAAGCTTCGACGAGCATCCACCTGCTCCCCGTTCATCGCATCCATACTAGACGAGAGGCGTTTTGCTCCCCGAGAAAATAATATTTCCTAGTGCATTCTAGAAAAGCGGACGGAATCAAAAGCGAAAAAAACAAAGTACAGCAAAAAAATTAATTTGTAGCGCCGTATTCCCATGCGGCCACCTGGATAATCGATAATGTCAGCTTCCAGATCCGACCATTTGGCACTCGGCTATTCCTCGCACTCTGCCAGCCAAAACCGCTCCAACTCTCCCTCCGCCACAAACTCTCCAATCGATCCCTTGTCGACCACCGCAAGGTCGGTCTTTGGCCTCCCCGGCAGTATGAATTCGAGTAGCATTATATCCAGCAACACGCGATCCGGAACTGGCTCTCCGTCGCACGAAATGGCGGGCTCCAGCCGGCTGTTTTCGAAAAGGTTCGTGGCACAACGATAGCTCCGCCTCTCCTCCACTCCCAAAACACGCCACGAGAAGCAACACAAGAGGGTTTCTCTATTTAAACCCTCAAGACAAACTTCCACTGCAACTCTCCATCGGTCTTCTGCTAACAATCATTAATGTTCAGGGCTCGCGAGATCCAGGCTCAAGAAGGCGTTCCTGGCTTGCCTCTCAATCCATGGGGCGGGCCACCGACAAGTGGGAATTCGACTCCTCTCCGAGAAAATATCCCCGAGTCGCCCACCGACGGCTTTCCAAACTTTGCTCAGCTGCCCACGCCTGAGACCTTGCCTCCCACCAGGCGTGCTCGAGCTGGCACTGTGCCCTCGCGATTTCCTGGTGGCATTGGTAACGGTCTGCTGGCTATACCTGGAGTTCCTGCCAACAAATCTGCTCGCGTTACGCCATCCCAGAGTCCGTTCAACAAATCGCCATCTCCCAGCATTGAACACCCAGACAACACCAACAACGGTACCAACAACGGTACCTCAACCCTCCTGTCCAGGCTTCGTGCCGGGTCTATGCCACAGCGTAGCCCTTACGCTAACCTGCCAACTTCTGCCTCGCCTTTTGGTCCCTCAATCTTCAGCAGCTGGAACCCGTCGGGTATGGGCCGCGAACGAGCTACTACTCTGGCCAGCATCGCAAGCGTCGGCTCCAACGGTCCCAGTTCACCGGCTCAGTCTCAATTTTCCAGAGAAGGGGGCGGAGAGTCTGATGTCCATATGAGAACTCTGGACTACCTTGGACTCGCTGAAACTCCTCAACCCCAAAGAGCTCAACTTGCTACTCCCACCTACATATCCAGCTTCGACATGACTCGGCACGCCAGTCGCTTCCGTTCCTACTCTGTCAACAACAAGGACAAGTACGCTGACGAGGATGACGACTATGACGCCGATCTCCCAATGGACAGTCAGTATGCAGCGCTGCAGGATCAACTCGCTGCCACTCAGGCGGCTATCCACAACCACAACATGGCAGTCCGCGCCTACGCAAATCAGACCACGAGACCGCGTGCTCGTACCGCGGGTGTGCTGGACACGCCGGGAAGCCGCTTAGTGGGGTCTTACGGCAACAGCAATGCCACTGGCTCTATCCCCCAAGCTGAGATTCGCCTGCAGGAAGAGAAAGAGTATGATGACATCTCCCAGGCAGTTGCTGGCATGAATCTGGGACGGTCCAACAGCACCAATGCCGGCCATCTCAACCCCGAAGAACAAAATCTTGATGGCCCAACCAGTGCTCTTTGGCTTGGCGGCATTCCTACCTCCACCACTACCTCTACCCTCGTCGAAATGTTCAAGTCTCATGGACCGATTCTCTCAGCTCGCGTCCTCACACATAAGAACTGTGGATTTGTCAATTTTGAGAGGGTGGAGAGTGCAGTTTCTGCCAAGGCTAGCATGAATGGTAAGGAAATCTTCCCTGGCGCTGGACCTATCCGAATCAACTTTGCCAAGCCTCCCTCTGCCTCCAACACTCCGGGCCACGATGGAGCATTCCCATCTCCCAGCCCTGATCCCTTTGGCAAAGCTCAAGAGGCAAACAAGGGAGCTTCATCCGCTAGACCTGGCGAAAGCTCGTCGGTTGCTGCTGGAGCCCTCAACAGCGCCACGCCAACGTTGCCACCTTTGCGCGAAATGACTTCAGATATTCTCGACATCGTGGGAGAGTTCGGCGCAAGTGACGAAGACAAGGCTCGAATCTCCACCAGCGTGCAGTCCGCAGTCCAGTTCAGCGCCTTCTTGGAAGATATCCCCCCAGTTCGCGAACCCACTCACACAAGGGTTCACGATGCTCCCAAGCTGAGAGACATCCGCAAGCGCATCGACAACCAGATGCTTTCTCAGGCGGAGATTGAAAACATTGCTGTGGACATGCTCCCTGAGATTGCCGAGCTTGCGTCTGACTATCTTGGTAACACCGTCGTCCAAAAGCTATTCGACCACTGCTCCGATCAGCTGAGAGATGCCATGCTTGCTGAGATTGCGCCACATCTAGCTGAGATTGGTATTCACAAGAACGGAACCTGGGCCGCCCAGAAGATCATTGATGTGTGTAAGACACCCAGTCAATTGTCCCTGATTGTAGAGCACCTTCGGCCCTACACTGTCCCACTCTTCCTGGATCAGTATGGCAACTACGTCTTGCAAGGATGCCTCAAGTTTGGCGCACCTTACAACGACTTCATCTTTGAGACGATGCTTAGCCAAATGTGGGAGATTGCACAAGGCCGCTATGGTGCTCGAGCCATGAGGGCCTGCCTGGAGAGCCACCATTCGACAAAGGATCAACAGCGGATGCTGGCTGCCGCCATTGCCCTGCACAGCGTTCAGCTTGCCACCAATGCAAACGGAGCGTTGCTGTTGACCTGGCTGTTGGATACCTGCACTTTCCCCAATCGCCGGCACGTTCTTTCGCCGCGACTGATTCCCTACCTGGTGCCCCTATGCACCCACAAGGTGGCCTACCTCACAGTGCTTAAAGTGATCAACCAGAAGAATGAGGTCGAGGCTCGCGACAATATTTTGAAGCGTCTCTTCATCTCTCCAAACGATCAGGTTCTCGAGGCTATTCTTAGCGACCAAGCTTGTGGAGCTACTTTCATCTTCAAGGTTCTTACGACGCCATTTTTCGAGGAAGGTATGCGAACCGAGGTCACGGAAAATGTTAAAAACGTCCTCGTCAGGATCAAGGCACAAGCAAACCAGGGTTATAAGCGCCTCATGGATGAGGTCGGCCTCGCAACCCGGACTGCTGGACCAAATCGTGAGACTAGCACTCACGCAGAACAACGACAGAGACCGGCCTCGCGGCAGACCAATGGCCAGCATGGTCAGCAAGGCGGCCAGTCTAACAAGGCTTTCTACAACGCCAACTCTGGGGCTCCCAACTTTGAAAATCAGCAGAGGGGTGATAATGCCGATGCTGGAGCTCCTCCTTTCCCTGCCTTCAACACAGGCATGATGTACAACGGACAAAACGGCCCTATGCCTCCCGCAATGAATATGCCACAGCTACAGTATCAGCAGGGCATGATGAATCGAGGAAATCCGCAGATGAACTACCCATACCCTCCGATGCAACCTGGATTTGGCGGCTACGGCAACGCTGGTCAGCCGATGGATCAGTATCGCCAGCAGAATATGCCCAATGGCAACCCGATGCAGCCTCCAGCTGGTGGCCATCAGCCCTACGCCCCGCCCCCCGGCTTTGGTATGGCTGGTGGAGGATATGGCTATAGCGGAAACATGGGAGGAGTGCCCAACAATATGGGCTATATGCCGCAAGAGCAAGCCAACGGTAGACGCGGTCGCGTACGTCCCTCATCTTCCAACAGCCGACAAGGCCGTAATAATTACTAACATGCCTCACTTCCCAGAGAAAGTAAACTTTCTTTGACTGACAAACTCATGGCGGCGTTGTATGACTATAAGTCTTCAACCAATGTGCGTATGCCTTTGTATTGCAGCTGGCCGGTCAGCTGAGGCAAGAATTCCTTTTTCATCTGCCGCGCGCGGAGTTTGGTAAAAATGTGAAATTTGATATAGAGGCCCCAAGGCAAATAGTGCTCGCCTCCAGCGGGCTCTGGTCTAGGCAAAAATACTGGCCAAGGATACCTGTTTCCCGAGGATGCAGGGGCTAATGTTTCTACGTCGAGGATTTCTCATTACAGCCACTATGAATCATTCCTCTGTTCAGACCTAATAGCAGCGTGTGCTGGGCTGGTATCCCACATTCAAGCCGCCGCGTATAAAGAGACAGACAGAGGCATATACATTATTGTGTTCTTTCTTTTAACAATCATGTTTGGACGGTCACGGTTATGAATCGACTTTTTTTACGCTGGAAAAGAAAAAATCGGAATCAAAATTTGCGGAAAGCGCTGTCAAATTATTCGATTTTCTCCTGATGTCTAATGTGATTTTGTTTTTCGTTTCTTTGCCTTTTTTCACCCTATCTCCTCTTTCGTCCCCCCCCCCTCTTTTTTTCTCATGTCGTTTCTTTCGGTGTAGCAATCACGCGACGGTTATGTCTTTTTAACTTGTGACGAGATTCAACGAATAACCTTTCTCTTTTCTCTTTACCCCCCCTTTTAAGACAAAAAGCTGGCGGTTGTTGTTCACCTTCAGACTTTTTATGCTTTATTTCCTTTTTTTTTCTAGCTTGATAGGACTTGTTTATAATGTCTTGTTCGAACAAGGTTGGATGAAGAGAGCGAAGAGCAAAAAAGTGGCGATAGATTGAGATAGCAAGAAGGATATTTCTGAATCAAAACCATCCATTCACTCACTGTATGTGATTTGGAAAGGGGATTGAATGTTTTTGTCAAAAGAAGATTGCGATATGAGTAGCTTCTTTGTTTTCTTTTCTTTCTGCATCTCATCAGCGGTTGCGGTGGCTAAAAGATGAGAAAAAATTTTGCTTGACGGCTGAAATGAAGAGTAGTTGTATATTATGAAACAATAAAAAAGTTTTTTTTTCCCTCACCTATAGAATAAATCCATATATTGACATTGAAGTGATAACGATCTGATGCTGACTGGGAAATTTTCAACGGAATTGGTTTCACTTTCATATGACGCGATTGATAGGTGTACAAGATCGCTAACAGTGTCCCCAATCTTGCACAATATTGGCAAACTAGGAGATTGCCGTACAGTTTCTTCGTCAAACAACTCATGTCACTAGATAGAAACGCAGTCACGGCTTCGATATATATATACGATACAGCTTCGAATACCATTACTACTAGAAGTCTGCAACTATTTCTCATTTCTTCATTGTTCCTCTCGCTCTCCTCTCACAAAAGCCCCATCGTATTTTTTAGTCTCCACCTCTCCTCTGATCTTCAGTCTCAGCCCATCCATCCCCCAGATCGAATAACCCTCACTGGAGACGCACACAAATTGCATGCTATCCGCTTTGTTTTTGCTCTCTCTCTCTCTCTCTCCAAGTCACACAGTATAAATAAATACCGAGAAGAGGAAGAAAATAATTAGGGATGAAAAGATTCACCTTGCCAGCTCGCCATGGATATATAAAATTGCAGTCTCGGATTCCATTTGTTTTCCTTCCAGCTCTCGCATAAAATGCCAAAAGAGTAGACAACGTCGCGCGTAGAGAAGAAAAAAGAAAAGAGAAAAAAGAAGGAAAAAAAAGACAAGTGCCAGAATCATACCAGTGTCAAAACCAGATTTGCTCAAGGTGATCGGACGAAGCAAAAATGATATATTTTGCAAATAAGAAAAAAAAAATCAATTATAGCCTCCCAACTCCTGAATTCATCTTGCTTCTCCTCAGAAACAGAGAGAAATAAACTAAGAGAAAATTGTGATATAAAAACACTGTGTGAAAAGAGCTCCCTCCAATTGGGGCCGTGAACACCGACCCATTGGGGCTGTCTGCAATTTGGAGATTCCAATTCTTCTATGGCAAAAGGAGATAAAAAGGGCGGTGGGGTTGTGTCGTAGTCAAGCAGTCGTAACAGTCTATCGATGCCGCAATTCGGCTACCCTCTCTGAAAGCAAAATCTGCATGGATAAAGGGAAAGGAAGCATCGCCATTGTTTCTTTCGAAAATCAATCGAGCTCCATGGTAACCTCTCCGTGGTCCACGGTGGAGGGTGGAGTGGGTTCGGTAACGGGGGCCAATGGCTCCGCCTTTTCTGGAAATGTGTCCACGTCGGAAGTGTCGGTGACAGGTGAACCTCTGTCGTTGGTCTTGTAGGTGACTGAGGTGGGCGGCGGGGCTTCATCGCCTAATAAATGGCGAATCCGATCGCCCATGGCGTTCATTTGTGCCAGCATAGCACGAAGACCCATCTTATCTTCCTGAAGAAGATGACCAGATGCTATGTTGTCCGCATTGGCCTTCGCCATGAGGGCCAGGACATTATCATCAGCAGTGAACTGCACAGAGTTAGTGACATGTACTCAGGATAGGCAGACAAAAGTGCAGGTCTGTGCGGCAGGGCTCTGTGGAGGTAGCTCCTTACTAGAAGTGCAGCCGTAAGCTGATCGATGTTCTCGGACCGACTCTGCTTGAGGCCCAAGAGATTCAGAGACGCTTGCATCTCATTTACTTTGCGGTCATAAGCAGAGCCAGCAAGCACACCGCCTGAGTCGCTCGCAGGTAGGCTTGCATATGGCATCCATCGCGTCTCATAGTGGCGAGGGCCATATCCGGCACCGCGGTGTCTTAATCTTGAAGGAAGACGGTGTTAGCAAGGCAAAAATACGTTACGTAGTCTGAAAAGCGAGCCTGTACGTACTGCTCGATGAAATCAAGGACGACCCCCTTAGCCTGTAGCCTGTACGTCTTGCCAAAGGAATCGGGGTCGCGCCAGCCTGATTTTTCAGGTTCCTCGGGCTCATCACCCCAATCAAGTTCGATGTGACCGTTGTTGTTGTTGCCGCGGCTGAAGACAGGCGAAATGGCTTGACCGCCTTTGAGTTTGCGGAAGCGATGCGCTGGCGCCAGAGGAGGCACGTCTCCCAACACATCATCAACGTGTGCTGGGCATCGCCAAGTCTTCAAGACGGGCGGCATAGCCAATGGTGGATCGAGACAGTCAATGTGCCAATGAAAGGGGCAGGTGTTGCAAGGGATGATTGCTCGAATCTCAGTGGCTGGCTTCTGGCACGCGTGGCAGATTACCGCCTCGCCATCCTCCCTTTGTTTAAAGAAGTCTGGCAGCTCATCGTAGCCAGCACGCTTCCTAAGAGGAGAGGTTATGTCAGTCGTCCATACGGGTAAAGGGAAGAGAGGCTGCGGCTTCAAGTCGCGCCACCCAGCCCAGAACCGAAGTCAAGTTGAGACTAGGCAGCGAGCCAGAGCGAAAAGACTTACTTTGTTCTGTTAGTCGTCACTTCTTCGTAGTCACCATCAGCCCCAGCCTTGACACCCTCGAAACGAGTCTGTGTCTTTTTGGGGAGGCTAAAGGCCCGGGGAATACTCTTCTCCAAGGCAATGAGAGCGCTCGCGAAGACGCCTTTATAGACGGGCACGCGAGAGGGATAGCGCCGGAAGCTGCATTCATTGCAGTACCATTCGTCTGGAAGATGGTCAGACTGCACCATGTCCACGCACTCAAAGTGGAACGAGCGCGGGCAGCCATCACAGCAGACGACATCGCCGGTGTTACCACATGCAGAGCAGTATTCATCGTTGTCGGAGCCCTAGGATGCCCACACTTGTCAGCACAGTTTCCCCCCATTGTCGTATTACACGTTGCATCATCCCCCAAATCTAGACAGCGTGCGCAGGCCAAAACCGCAGCCACTAAAATCTGCGTGGTTGGAGATCCTTGCCCCCCTCCTTGTTGTGGCACCCAGGTCAAGATAACCATACAGCGGCTTTTGATCCGAAACAAGGGAAGGAATGACAGTGCGAGAAAAAAAAAAGGATGCGTGCTGCAGACGGAAGTAGATGAAAACCCTTGCCTCTCTCGAGGCTGTTTGATTCTCACGGCCAAGGTTGAGCACAAAAGCGTAGATTTGCATCACCTAACAGGGCTCTTCCCGTCCACAAAAAAACACAAAGGTTGGAAAAAAAAAAAAAATCACATACCTGATCCCTTGGTGCACCATTGCTGGTTGTTGCTGACGGTGTCTCGCCGGTTGAGCGAGGAACGCCGGCAGCAGTACCGCCCTTCTTCTTCATTGGCCTGTGATGAAATTTTTTTAGTAAAGGCGGTTTGGTAGTAGTGAGTTTAAGAGAGGATCTCAAAGATGAGAAAATGATGAGGAGAGCGATGAAGAGTTATACTTCATAATGAATCATGATAGTTGAAGAAGTGAAAAGTGAGAAGTGATTTACCATTCATGCAGGCTGAAAAAGCTCTCATAACATGAATGACGCGTATGTATGGCTTCACAACAGACAGCATTACTCAATGCATCCGGCCTTCTTTTCGTATTTTCTCACAGAATAAGAGACAAAGAGTGTGGTATTAGGGATCTTGAAGCAAAGATTGAAAAGAACAAAAAAAACAAAAGAGAAAGTGACGTGTGAGAAACAAGGATTGAACTCACGATAACTTGATGCGAAGACCCGTTCTCGGCTTCTTTGTCGGCCGCAGCGCAGTTGGCGTAACAGCACGCGATCCAACAGTTGAACTGCCTTCATTAAATGAAAAAGCCAAAGGTGATGAAACGGCGATATCGACGTCGTCACCGACATTGTTGCTGCTTGGCCTCTTGCTGGCTGATCGCGTGGCTCGCGTGCTAACGGGAGCCACCAAAGACTGCCGCGATCTTCTCGTCTTCCTCGCAGGAGTCACCTCGCGCTCCTCATCATCGCCATTCCGTATTGAACTTTCCCGTGCAGTGTAGGCGTTGGTGGCCTTTTGAGCATCGCGACGCCGAGTCCAAAACAAGTCGTCGTCATCTGCAGGCATTTGAGCCTTGGCAGCGAGGCCGCCGTCCTTGAGACAAGCCGACTTGCTGTTGTTGCCTGTGGATTTGCTGAGCAACAACTCTGAACCGGAGACCCTGCCAGGCATACTGGCATCGGTCGCGGATGCGTGGGTGCGGCTCGGATGTGTGGGAGAAGTTGGCTCCGAAGAGTTGGACACGGGCTGCTTGTCGGAGGCGAGAGATTTGCGGCGGGCGCTGGTGATTGGCCGAGATTTTGGCGCATCATGGGACGACTGGGACCGGTCCCCCGTAGTCGACGCAGCAGCAATCACAGTGTCAGCGACCGTGGCACCACCACCGCTGCCTCGGCCACCACTGGCAGACTGATCGTGCGCAGATTTGTTTGATTTGGCTGCCTTTGCAGCAGTGAGCTGGAGGCTGGGGCTGAGGCTGTGGACGCTTGCTTCTGGCGACGAGAGGCTCATGGCTGAGGACAGGGATGACTCGCTAGAGCCCGAGTCCCGTCGATTACGCCTACGCGACGGCGTTCGCACGCTGTCGCCGTGCGCCTTGCTCCCGTTGGCCATCTTCTTGCTGCGCGGAGTGTCGTTGGCATGAGAAGTCTTGCTTCTCTTGGCCGCTCGCACCTCACCGCTGTCGTCGTCGGCGTGATGAAGCAGGAGCCGGGCATACGGAGCAGCCTTGGGCTTGTGCGGAGTGAATCTGCTGTTCGTAGAAGGGGGCACGAAGTAGTAACAGCCTTGATCGTCCTTTTTCCCTTCGCGCTTCTTGACCTCAATTAGCCGAGCGAATTCATCCATCGTCTCGGCATCAGCCCTTTGCTTGAACACATCCTCAATCATGGCCACAAACTCAGAGTCGCCACTTCGTTCATCGTAGAGTGATCGTAGAGCCCAAGCCGTAGGATAACGGTAGTGCATGAGCGCTTCATCAACGGCCGCCTCGACGACCTTGTCCGCAAACTCTGCGTCGTCAGGCTCCCGCCGGTGCACGCGCTTCGGAGTAGTCGCCACTGGCTTGGGCTTTGGCGGAGAAATCACAACAGTCGTAACATTCTTGGCCTCGCTGGCGCTGGCGCTGGCGTTTTGCCGTGCCTGCTTGGCAGGTAGCGACACGCGCCGCGATGGCCGCCGACGCGCAGCTCCCTTGGGGTCGTATTCCTCATCTTCAGCATCCTTGGCGGCCTGTCCCCTCCTGTGCGATGGCGCTGACGCGGGAGGCGGCGGCGTGGAGGGAGCGGGGGGAGACGACGCCCTCGGTTTGGCCCTATGCGCCGCTTGGTCGTCCTGGTGGTTTGCGGCATGCGACGATCCGGATGGCCTGAGGATGATTTTGCGAACTGGCTGATGTCCCGGCCCAGCCTCGCCGCCCGTCTTCTTGGGCTTGGGCAGCGTCCCCAGCGGCGCCATGGTCTCGAGGACGCCGTATCTCATCAATCCCGCCTCCTCGAAGCTTGCCTTGCTCTGGACGGACGGCTCCAGCCATCGCTGCATGAACGTTTTGGATCCCTCATTGGCGGCAGAGCTCTTGGCCTCCAGCGACCGCGACGGGCTGGAGAAGCGCGACCGCGACGCCCTCGTGTTGGAGGAAATCATGATGTTGGGCCTGGCGGGTCGAGTTGCTGGTTGCCCCCAGCCCTGGCCGCGGGACGGGCAACGCTCCTCTCGAGAAGTCTAGGGGAAAAGGAACGGGTCAGCCGCGGGATCTGGCAAACTGTGGGCGACGAAAAGCACGCGGGAATCAAAATTGTACTTCTCACTGCAGCAACAGCGGCATCAACTATCCAGGCTCGATGCTCGCTTTTTCTCTCTTTTCCGCCGGCTGGACGCGCGTGGCTTGGGATGAGGCAAGGGCTGGCTGTGGGTGCAGGTTCTGGATGAGTTTCGGAGGAGGCGGCCAGGCTGTTGGACAAGGGGGGCGACCCAGTGGCACGTCCAAGGTTCAACACTTTCCCTCCACCACGGATTCAGAGTTCCGCCGTAAGGCCAGCAGGCAAACTCGAGTAAAAAAATTTTATCGCTTCGCAGTTGGGATGCTTGCACGCAATGGATGGATTTGCAATGAGGCAGAGGCGGTCTGGGCTGCCTCGGCACATCGAATGGCTTTTGATGCTTGTAACTGCCTCCTTTCAGTTTGTCCAGGTAGACTCACGCTCGGCTGATACTCCCAGCAACGCCTCTTTGATCTCGTCATTCTATCCTACCTATTCTCGTATCTTCTACGGCTCTCTCGTCTACATCCATTTGCCATCTATTTTTTCCGCCCCATGCTTGTCCTCTCCATTTCGCCCTCTGTTCCTTTTTCCCCTGTTGAGGCTCCCTGGACCACTCAAATACACCATCTCGAGTCACGGGTCCAGGTCCGAGCCTGGGCATACCTGCATTAGTTACATGAGGGCATCTGCTACGTGTGAGCCTTTATTGCGATATTTTCCCCCTGCTTACTAGGTAGGCACCCACTGCCGCCAGCCTTGCCTGTTGCCTCTGTATGACAGCCTGCCTGGCTTCCCTGGTGTTGAGTCCTGCCATGGCCTTTGTCCCCGCTCGGCTCTCGAACAATGATGAGCAGCAATCATGCCCAATCATATCGCTTCGTACCAAGGCGAGCCTATGGGGAAACCATACTCTGCGCTGCCTTCATGATTGATCCTCATGTTGCCCCTTTGCATGCTTCCTATATCTTTTCTTTTCTCCCTCGTCATTCCTTTCTTATCTTCTGGGGAAGATAACGTCACTTCCTGTTACACTGCCTTCGCCTCTTAACAATCGCCATCGTCGTCCTCTCGCATTTATCTGTGACCAAGTTGAAATACACGTAGCAAACCAGTAGCAGCAAAAGTTTGCCTCGAAATGAGTTTGTCAGTTGTGGGTTATACTGCCTCGCTTCACTAGATTCGTAAGCTCTCTCCATCACAGCATATCTCATCACTAGACAGGTTGCACTTGCAAGAAATTGGCGCCTTGGCTTTCACAAATCGCGAAGCCAGCAAATTTGTTTTTCTTCTTCTTTGTTTTTCTTGTCGAGTGGATTTACTGCCTAAATATCAACTAGGCTGTAACCCACTTCCGGGCGGCTCTTTACATGAATCTTTGTTTCCGACACTTTACTCGGCGTCAGCCTCCTCGGCAGTTCCATCAGCCTTCTTCTTCTTGTTCTTGGGCTTCTTCTTTCCGGTATTCCTGGCCAAGGGTTGCTCGAGGATTTTCAGAATCTCCTCATCGGTGATCTTCTTGTCAGTCTGGTACTTGCTCAGATCGAGCTCAGGGGGGCCACCCAGCTTGGTGATGCCGTTCTTGGTGATGGCTGGCGTGCTCACAGGTTAGCTCATCTGCATCTGGAGATACATGTGTTTTTCCACAGCGACAACAAAACTTACCAAAGGTTGTAAGGAGTCTGGCGACGGGGGAGTTGTCCTTGTCACCAACCATCTCGTACTGGCGGAAAACGTTGTTTCGCACACACTCGACAACGCCAGACTTGGCATCACGCTCGTCTTCCAGCTGTCTCAAGCTGAAGGGGAAGGTGCCAAACTTCTTGACAACTTCGGAAAGAATCTTTCGGGAGGTGGGACGCTTCAGCTGGTAAGTCTGGGTGGTTCGGCGGTGGAGAGTTGCACGGTGGTCCAAGGTCTTGACTTTTCCAGAGCCCAAGCTCACACCGGTCTCGACGCCCCAGACCTCGCCCACTTCGGGGACACCCTCGCCCTTGGTTCCTTCGGCGGGGGCAACAACAATCTTCTTTGCTCCTTCAATCTCGTTGCGAGCAAACAGCCAAGAAGTAGTGCTCTCGACCAGCTTGGTGTCGTAGGCTTCGCACACCTTCTCCAACAGGCTGGTGATCTTGGACTGGGTGGGGGCCTTCTGGGAGGCGGCCTTGGCCTTCTCTTCGTCGGTACCCTGGGCGAGAAGACCAGGAGGGATCATCAAGCGGAGGAGGAGCTCATTAGCATAGTGGGTGGCGAGGATCAGGTCAGCGTCGCGTCCGGTAACAGGCTCGGCGGCCTTGTCCTTGGAGGTGGCGAGGACAGTGTTGCAGACAATGGAACCAAATCCGTCAATCTGAGCTCCAAGCTGGATCTTGATGGCCTCTCCCTCCTTGATCTCGATTGAGGCCTCGCTCTCATCAGTGGTGAGGGGAGTGTAGGGGGTCACGTAAGACGAAGGGGAAACAGTGGTCGGGTGAGAGAAACCTTTTATACGTCATCAGCCATCGTGCCGCAGAACAGAGGCTAAGCTGAGAATACGCATGATACTCACCCTTGACGATCTTCTTTCCACGGTAGACCTTGGCAAGCTCCTCTTCGAGCAGCTTGTCACCCTGCTGGCAGATATCGACAATTTTTGCGCCGGGCACGCAGAGCTCAGACACAGCGGCCAGGACCTTTTCGGAGATCTGAGCCGCGGTCTTGTACTTGGTGAGAGTATCCGGGTTGTTGAGGGAGTAGTCTATGCCACATCGTCAGTCTCGGTTCCCCGTGCAGGCCGCGATAGGGCTTGGAGGCTGTAGTCGTGTGCGACAGCTATGATGATAGCATATGAGGCGAGTGAGAGCTTGCTGCTCGGCTTGGCGGGGTACCCAAGTAGAGGGCGGGGAGCTTAATTGCAAGGCACAGCACATAAATACAGTGCGCACAATGAGTAGCAGAGTACATACCGACTTCCTTTGTCTCCGACATGGTGGGCAATTGATGGAGCTCGAAAGCGATTCTTGGTGTGTTTTTGGCTGGTGCAGATGTCAGAACAAGCTTGAGACTCGCTCCGTCGCAAAAAATAGCAGAGAAAGAGAGCAAGCGAAAGCTGTGGTGTGCGCAAAATTGGGACCTGCCGACTGGGGCTTTTGGAGGGGTTTATCCGGCTGTTGACGGGGCCACTACGGGGCTTTGCATGCCAGTGCAGTCATACGGACTACTAGCTGTGCTCTGAATTCAGCTCCAGCTGTTATTCAAGGCGCCAATACGAAGGGCCAGGGCGATTGTCCGGGCTGCCAGGGCGCTATTTTGTACTTTGCTGCTGCCGAGCTCGACGATTGGGCGAGCCGTGTGCCGGGAGTGGGTTCAATCGGTCCAAGTTTGTTTTGGCTTTGGGGTGGTTCTGACGTACATATTTTATGCGCCAGCAACCAACCAAACATGACCGCAAGCAGACAGCAGCTTCTCATCTAATCCTGTACTTCGCCTCTTCTACGTCAAAGCCGGGATTCCTATGGTTAGGCACTTGTAGCTTGAAATCTTTGCTTGTATACAGCAATGTCGAATGGGCGGAGCTGAGGTGTGAAAGTGCGTTGCATCACTTGACAGCCCATGTTAGGGCATAAGACGCACGTCACCAGGTCCTCATAGCGCCCTGAAGACAATGACCACCCAAAATGATAAAAGGCACTGATCTTTGTCGTGGTACTTTTAAAACCTATGATAAATAAATTGATATGTACGTATCCGTACTATGGACAGCATTCGGCATCTACTCCGCAGGCTTTGAATTTTGCGTATAATTGATCATTGCGTCTCCATTGGCCGCCTGTCGAGGTGATTGCAGGGTATGCCCACCATCAGCTACAAATGGATGAATGATATAGAGCCTATACAGCTGCTGAATCTTCGTGTTTCATCCACAGCGTGTGTACTGCTATTAGTTTCTCCCTTGATAAGTCAGAAATGAATGTTATTTTAACACTTGAATTCCTTCTGGAAATACTACACATCGTATCCCTACTTGTAACATTATCATGTGAAAGCATGGAGCGTTGATGCCATCGGTTGATCTTCGGGAAATGCGCTTCGTCTTTTTGGCTCGCTCTGATAATCTTGGAGCAGCAGCAGATGCCCTTTTGCTCTTAATAATCGATCCGGCCGCATGGGATTGGTCAACTGAGTTAGTAAGGAATTTGCGTATATCTCGAGAGCAGCGCTTTAGTCTCTACTAGCGCCCAGACATCTAGTACCAGATAGGTAGTTCTTCCCACTAGCATTAATTATCAGGAACTGCACTCATTCGCGCTGCAGCGATTAGAATCTTGTCCTCAAACCACCCAAACTCCAGGTCTCGTCGACTTATAGCGCAATTCTCACACAACCACCGCCGCCACTGCTGCCACGACGCATTCGGGTAGACACCAATCTCCGGCCCAACGCACGAGCGTCGATCCATCTGCCGCACCGCTGCGGCGACTCGGCAGCGCCAGCGCTCGCGACGACATCAGGACCACTCCACCATGGCCGCGGTTCAGCCATCAATGCCGGCGCCCGCGATAGGCTCGGCGTCGACCGCGACGTCGGTCGCTGCGTCTGACGATACAAAAGATGCCGTGTCCAAGCCGGGGGCAGCTGAGATCCCCGTGCGCACCAAGGAGTCCTTCGACCGGTTGATGGTTGAGCGCTACACGATGCGCGACTCCATCGCCGCGTCGGCCCTTAGCCAGCAACTCAACCAGACCATGAAGTCGTCCCATGAAATGCGTGAGATGATCACCGAGTACCGAAACGTGCGCAACGGATACCAGCAATGGTTCCCTCCCAGCAGATTATACGGCGAAGGCTACAACGGGTATGCCAATGGATATACAGAGAGCCACGGCCCCTCCCGAGTCGTGTATCCGTCACAGAAGCCTCGCCCCGGCCACCGAACAACCCCGCCCCTGAAATATAGCCGCAAGGATATGCTCAAGCAGGCAGAGCAGCATGAAGATTTGGTGCCGCTGCGGCTGGATGTGGAGTGGGATCGAGTCAAGCTGCGCGATACCTTCACATGGAATCTACACGAGCGTCTCTTGGCTGTCGAACTGTTCGCTGCGCAGCTAGTCGAAGACATGGGCCTGAAACCTCCTGCCTCACAGCCTGTCTATGAGCAAGTCGTGCAGCAGATGCGAGAGCAGCTCAATGACTTCTACCCGTTTGCTTATTACGAAGAAGACTCGCTAGACCCAGAGCTTCCGTATTCCGCATACAAGAACGATGAGATGCGCATCCTGGTTAAGCTAAACATCACCATCGGACAGCACACCCTGGTCGATCAGTTCGAATGGGAAATCAACAATCCGCATAACTCGCCGGAAGAATTTGCTGCCAGCATGACTCGAGATCTTTCCCTCTCTGGAGAATTTACGACGGCGATTGCCCACTGTATCCGCGAGCAGTCGCAGCTCTTCACAAAGAGTCTCTACAGCATTGGCCACCCATTCGATGGCAGGCCGGTCGAAGATTCGGATCTGGTGGCTGCCTTCCTCCAGACGCCCTTACCAACTGTTTTCCGCCCGCAACAACAAGCCAAGGAATACGCCCCGTACCTGTACGAAATGAGCGAAGCCGATTTGGAGAGGAACGAAACCGTCTTTTCTCGTGATCAGCGTCGTCAGAAGCGATCGATTAACCGAAGAGGTGGACCGCAGCTTCCTGACCTCAAAGATAGGCAACGCACCATCCGGACGCTCGTCGTCTCATCTGTGCTCCCTGGTGCAGCTTTAAACATTGAAGAGAGCAGGCTGTACAAGAAGGTGGCGGGCCCTCCTAGGAAGCGACCCGCCCGTGATGGTGAGATATCAGAGTCCGACGAAAGCGAGGATTCAGCACCCGAGTCTCCTGCGCCCTCAAATATGGCTGCTGGTACGGCGCGTACGAGGAATATGCGCGGCGCTGCAACTGCCGCCCAGCAGAGAATGGCCAACTTGGGTCGGTCAGAAACTCCAGATATATCTAGTCACCATCATGAGACTAGGACGTCGCGTCGTGTCCGCGACGAAACAGAAGAGCGCATGAGTTTATGGGTGACGCTGAGAATCAACAGGGAGAAGCTGAGGAGAGTCACGAGTGGCGATTATCGCGACTTGGCGACCCCCTCAGTCCCGCCCGATACCCCTGGCTCAACATCCAACACGAGAACACCGACCTTCACAGCTCCGCCAAGGCCCAGTGCAAACACACCTGTTCCAGCTCCTACTTCATCTTCTTCAGCCCCTGCACCCCAGTCAACAGGCGCTTCAGGGGCCGTTCCTCCCGGCCAGATAGGTCGCCTGCCCGCGCCGCCACACATTCCCGGCCAATCTCCTCCCCCAGCAGTAAGTCTCATCAAATAACTCGAATTCTCTTGATAGAAAATAGCCATTAACTCACATCGCGCTTTCTCAACAGCCTCCCCCACCGGAATGGCTTGTACAGTCATTAAGAGAGCTCGAAAGTCACTATCCTAACGGTGATAGGTTCGAAGCCATAATGAAATACTCACACCTTGACCCGGTCACGGAGCTGCCCATTCAAACACAGCCAATGCCGGAAGGCGTTAAATACGCCTGGCTTCCGCGCATCCGCTGTCTGGACTGCACAACAAAGCTTTATACCCCTGGCCCAGACATGACAGCGCAAAAGTTTGAGGCCCATCTCAAATTCTCTGGGCATCGTGAAAGGGTCAGGGCCAGACTAGCAGCCCAGGGCAATGCCGGGGGATCCTCATCGGCGTCATAACCAAACTTGATGAGAGCGAGAGCCCGTTGGAGGCTGAAGACAAGTATTAATTAGATGAGCGTATTAGAATGGGGCGTGGATCTTGAATAACGCGCTACACGAGTGCCCAGGAGCAAACCTATGACGACTTTTTTTTGGTGTTGGTAGATATATGAGGGGCGGAGGAAAGGAGAAGTAAAAAAACAGTATGCTATTTATTACAAGTCTTGTTTTAGTGTAGAGAAACGGCTTCTTACTATTCTTCTTTTTTTTTTTTTTTGGAAAGACTTTTTGTTAAATTAGGAATTAAGACGGCGGAGCAGACAGTATGACTTTTCAAAGGCCGATAGTGCCGTTTGGCAAACTCGTTGTGCATTGTGTAATTAAAATTTGGATGTTGCCAGAAAAGAAAGAGCTTTCACAATATGTATTGTCTATGCGTACAAGACGGAGAAAATAATGGGATATATAGCTTTGCAAACGGGCTTACGTCAAGTACTTATCCTCCCCATCTCATCAAGCATCATTCTCTTTTGCCCTTTCCCTCATTATTCATCATACAAGACAGTAAATCGGCTTGAAATACAAATCGTAGAGAGTAACAGGAGGTAGTAACACTAGCAGTAAAAGGAAAAACTCCTCCGCCCCCAGTGCTTAAATCAGACCCTCAGACTATAGAGAGGATAACAACAAATGGAAACAAAAGGGCGAAAACTATAACGTCGAGCACAAAACAAGAAACGATCAAACCAGAGGCCAATATAAACAATTTTTGTCTTCTTAAAAAAAGAATACAATCTCCATCTCAAAAGAAACAAAATCCCAGAAAAAAGAAATCATTCTCGTCTCCAAGCAGGAAAATAACAAAATTCAAATTCCTAACATACACGTAATTTTTCACTCGTCATCATCATCATCCACATCCATATCCGATGCCCCCCTAGTCGCTCGTCCGCGAGTAGAGCGCGTGCTTGCCCTAGCTGATGCCAAGGCGCTGGCCTTGACGGCCGGTGCTCCCTTTCCTCTGCTTCCTCTAGGAGCGGCGAGTTTCCTTCCGTTGCTCTTTGGCTGCTCCGGCTCCGGCTCCGGCTCCGGCTCCGGCTCAGATGCCTGGTTCTCATCTTCTTCTTCAGCGGCATCTTCCGCTTCGTCATTTTTTGGTTCAGAAGCATCAGAATCGTCCTTGTCGCTGCCTTCTTCCTCCTGCTCAGATGCGCCTACGCTATCATCGTCCTCTTTGCCATAGTCCCATTCCGCAACGCCCTCCAGCATTTCTTCTTCGTCCTCTTCGTCACCACGCTCTGCGTAAGTCGAGATGTTGTGAGAGCGGCCACTGCGCCGTCGTTCACTCTCAGGGACATTGGAATCTGCTTTCTTGATCTTAGGAACCGCTTTGGGCCTTGTGAGCTTCTTGCCAGGGGTCTTAGCCGACTTGGGCTTTGAGCCTGGCTTTCCTCTGATAACAGTCTTCATCTGCGTCTTGGGTTTCTTTGCTGGATGGTCCGCTGATTCATGTATTGACTTGCGTTTCTAGAGAATCGTGTTAGCATTATTTAGCCCTTAATAAATCAAGATTCCGCGTCATGGCAATACCTTCTTTCGGTCCATCACCCGAATCAAGTCATCCAACTTTTCGTCCAGTTCCTCCGGAATAAACTGCTTCTGCGCAATATGTTGAGCAACTTCGCTGGACGGAAGAGCTGTATACAACCCCGTAGGCAGACCAACTTTGCCTGGCCAAGCCTGGAAGCTCCAATTCTTCCTCTCCTGGTATTTACGAACCAATGTCTGGGCCAGATCGCTCAACACGTAAAGATTTTCGCTCTTCTCCGGGTCAACGCCGTCACGCGTTTGCTTCACCCTTTCGGCATACTTGTAAATTAAAGAAATGTTTCCCTCGGTAGCAACAGCACCCAAATAGAAAAGGAAATAGCTTGCAAAATCAACCAAATCGGCCTCATCTGGGCTGTAGTCTGGATGGTGAGCTAATAATGGGATAAATCTTCCCATAAGGGCTTCCATGATCTGCTGTTCATTCTGGGCGTAGTATCGAGCTCGCGAGCGGAGCCAGGTTTCAACACGATTTTTTAATTCTGGAAAAGGTTCGAATGCGGTTAGGAAGAGGATGGTATGGAAACGCGCGCGCAGTTTCCCTCGAGTAAGATAGTTTTGTAGCTTGTCCATAAAACGACGGCGTACCTGAAGCTCGGAATCTTGAACGAGCTCCGCAAGCTTATTGAAGCCTGCATGGTCAAATTGATCATCGTATTTTTTTACAGTGCAGAGCTTCAAAATCATGAGACCTGCCAGAAGCCTAAGCCGCTTTTTGTGGTGTTTGGGGGTATCCTTTACTTTGGACAGCTCGCCCTCCGCAGCAACATAGGTTTTAAGGAGCTTGAAGATGGGCTTGATTCGCGTCTCTGCATCAGCATCTGTCGACGTAGCAAGAGCTCGATTTACTAGAATTCTTATGGAAAGACTCTTTGCTTGGAGCTCCTCGTCCATGTCGGCATCATCGACCCAAGACGGATCTTTGTCCCCGGCCTCGGTTCGGACTTCGTGCAAAACCTTCTTGATGGTTATATCGTTGATTGCATCGTCCGAGTCTACGGTAACAGTCGGGGCCAAACGTTCTAGCTGGCTAATAGTAGCCAGCTTATTGAGAAAATGAGGCGCGCCATATTTCAAGTTCGCCATCACCTTGCGCAAAAGAGTTGTGGCAGTCACTTTGCTCTTATCATCATTCTTCGCCAAGAGAACGTTGATAGCGTATTTGGGTGTCTTGATAGGAACGCCGTAGAGAGCGTAGTTCATGAGTGTCTGGGTAAAGGTCTTGTCATATTTGACGTCCTCGGGATACCTCTTGGCATATGATGAGTAGGCCTTGAGAATGTCGCTAACAGAGGCATCCTGAGACTTGTAGGTAGTTTCGGTTGGAGCTTTCTGGATAAGTTCTTTCCGCAGCTCTTCGGCATGAGCTTTGAAGATGTCGGGGTTTCGCTGAGAAATGTCGTTAAGCACCTGATGCGCCACGGCAGCGAAGCCGTTCTTATCGCTCTTTGAATAGTCCATGATTGTGGCCAAATGGCTTCGGTTGAACATGAGACAGCTTGACCGATATAACAAAGGAATCAACGTGTCCAGAGAACTAGCACCAGAGCTTGCCGAAATTTTCGTAATCAGCTCAGCGATTGCGCGTCTCACGGTCTTAAAATCGCTTTCGGACTCAATCGCGTACTTGACGAGCTGGTAGCTACGCCGTTCGTTGAGCTTTACAAACTTTTGAAGATCGCTACGAACCTTTAGCGGATCGGGAAAGTAGGCGCCAAACCATTGCATGGTTTTGGCGAGGCCAGCTTTGACTTTATCTTCGTTAGCTTCAATGATGCCGCCGTTGTATGCCTCGCACTGCTGGATGAAGATCTCAACGCCCTTGGCAAACTGCGGTTGGCGCGCCTGCATGGCAAAGAATGCCTTTTGAGCTGGAGTATCGAGAGACTTGAGCATCAGCAAGATTCTCTCGGCTCGTATCTTATCCTGGTCGGCCTGGCCAGCCGCGGCTTTCCCTTGTGAGGATGCAGCTGCGGTTTTAGCCCCCTTGCCCTTTATGAGGGGATACTTCAAGGGTATCAGGTATTCGAACATGACGCGGTCGAGAAGCACATTGAGATCAGGATCGTTGGCGTAAAAGGCATTGATAATGCGCGATGGAACACCCGAGAGGCAGGCAGCAACTGCTTCCTGTCCGTCTGCAATCTCCCCGGAACCGACTGCCCAGAGTTTGCCAAGTAGAATCATGGCCTCGACGCGCACAGCCGGCTTTCTGTCTCGGCATCGGTCTGCAAGACTTGCAAAGACTGAGCCCTCTTTCTCTACGCCGCCAATGATGCCCAGTTTTAGGACAATGTCTCGGAATTCGAAGAGCTCAATTGCCTTGACAGCCGCCAAGCGCACTTTTTCTTCGCTATCGTTTAGTTTGTCGACCAGGGCTCTTACTAGTTCACTTTCCTCTTGGCTGCTAAGTCCAATTCCTCCGGCAGAAGTAGAAAGAATGTAGCCAACGGCGGTTACCCAGGCGGTGCGTATCGTTCCCGTCTTGTCGTTTTTCCGGCCTACAAAGTTGCGATAAGTCGCGTGATGCGTCTGAGCGAATGATTGAGGAGAGTATGGTTTGGTGAGAACATTGGCCTCGGCTACAATTGTTGGAGTGTCATCCATCAGTCTGATCGGAGGATATGCGGCCGGGTCGAGTACGGGGGGCTGCGGCGGGCCTGCAGCTCCAATGCCGGATATCATGTCACCAAATGTCTCTGTAGCGATGAGACGCAGGTGAACGTTGTCCGCTGACAGCTCAGCATCTAGCTGAGGAATAACGTTTTGGAGGACGGCAGGTGCTGCTCGCCACAACTCTCGGATAAGGAGATGAGCCTGGCGAAGACTCTTCAGATCAGCCTCGGAAGGCCCTGCGTGGCTATCTTCCTCATCTGAGTCGTCTCCATGGCGGTTGCCATTCCCTGCAGTTGCAAATCCAGAGGCATTGAGAATCACATCGCTGAAATACTGGCTCACGTAACGTGCCATCTTGTCTGCGCATCCATTACAAATGGCTTTGGCCATGACATAGGCCGCTGGTTCCATCTTGTGGAGGAGCGTCGATTGTTTACCGTTTTGCTCCTTGCTTCGGCCACCGCCAGGGGGTGCTGCTCGCAAGAACTGGCTGATGATGGCATCAATAACGCTGGCTGGGACACTGCCGGGGGACTCGTCAATCAGCTGGATCAGCATTTCTGTTAGGTGAATTTCAACATCCTTTGCAACTTGCTCTTCGGCTGGTGCCTTGGCGTTTGCAGACACTCCATCAAAAGTCGAATTGAACAGGCGCAACAAGAGGTCGTCGGCTCCATGAATTTCCGAGATGAGCAGAATACTCTTGACATCAGTTAGTGACATGAGAACGTATTTATGCTGGCTATTATATGGGTTCGTAGGGTCTTGGAGGCTCGGTAGAATATCCTTTACGAATAGGCCGAACATCATCTACGCAGTATGAGATTAGCAAGAAAGGCCAAAGACGGTTCCGAGGCTTGGCGAGCCTACCTTGAGCTGATCATCCGTAAACGGGGCATCTGGGACGAACAGGCGCAGAATATCAACCAAACAACAGGCGGTGTATGCCTTGACGCCTCTGTCCTTGTGCTGCAGCAGGTTGCGATGCGCCAGCTGGGCGGAGACATCCTTGAGCGAGCTCAGATCGACCTCGCCTTGTTCAAAGTCGGCCAGCTCTTTTGACAACTTCTCCAGGCGAGTCAGAAGAGTGCCGCTGGGGATTGGCTTTGCAGGCCGCCACGACAGCTCCTCGTTGAATTTGAGACTCTGATGCTCTCCCTCTCCCTCATAATCGCCTTCAGCAGCTCGCGGTTCCGCCTCGGGCTCTGCTTCTGACTCGGCTTCACCTTCACCAGATTCCGGGTTCGAGTCGTGGAGCTCCGGCGCGGGAGACTCCTCCTCCACTGGCGCCGGCGCCGACCGTCTCCTTGCGGATTGGCGAGAGCGCATGTTTGCGCGGGTACAAAGATGGCGACGTGCTGTTGTCGAAAGGCGGCGAACAAGCTGTCCCGAGGTCCGCTTAATTGGCTGGTCGCGAAGTCGTTCGTCTGCTGCGGCGCGCGGGTCACAGCATCGCACAGTCAGACGTCGTTTGTTGACAGAGAGAGGAGCAGCTGCCTAGCTCGAGGACGCGACGACGGGTCTCGGCAATTTTTCTCTCTCTTGGGTATTGCTTGTTTTTTTCCTCGCTCCGGCGTTGGGCGTAAGAGAATGATGCACAAGGATAACGGTTTGCGGGAGGGCACATGAACCAGAAGTTTAGAGGGGAGCTCCAGCGCTGAGTTACGCGACGCGATGGGAGATGTTCCGGAGTGGCCCCGCGCTTATTGCTAGCCAGGCACTGCTGCTGCTAAGAATTGCCACTGCGAGACGGTAAGCCCGAAGGCGAACGACAGACACCAGGCATTGATTGTTTACTCTGGTAGCAGACACTATATTAGCCTGTCAATGCACGCCCAAACGCTCGTTGCACCATAATTTCTTCGTCGTCGCTAGGCCATTATTCGGGCAATGCATTCGGGCAATGCATTCGGGCTATCTTTGTTGTCACCAAATGATATCGGCTCTACTCTAGTCTTTGACTGCTGTCGACATTATTTTTCTGTTTTCTTGTAGCACCGAAATTGGTCGGGAATATCGAGAATCAATGTGAAAGTGTCATGATGCTGAGAGCCCCCCTATTTTTTCACCGCCGCTCCCACCGTGAATAACTTGTTGTCAATATTACCTGATGTGGCATCACGAGTCCTGTGCGACATGAGTCCACGTTGTACCAATTTAGATCTTGTTCTACGTCCGTCATTTAGCATGGAATGTGTTCATATACCTGGTCAACGCACATAGTACCCGACAGCTTGAGCAAACATGCACGCTGGTGAGCGATGCTGGCGATGCCCAAATGGAGTTGGCATCTTACTACACCTCTACGTTTTCCAATTGCCAACGTCAACTTTGTCTTTGAGATGGATGATAATATAAAGTATACGCACAGCGTCGAGCAACTTGAGGCATCGAACTTGTAGTCTATGGGTCATATTCGTTAGCAGAATGCGGTAGTCCGTCTTGACATGCAACTTTCAAATCGAAGCTGTATACGCATCTGATCCCGCACCGCAAGCAAGCCTAGACGGATCACCAACCGCAACTGTTTCACAGCTCGGGTATCTACTCAGAGCCAGAGTTCCATGACTGTACTCGCGAGTTCTGGCAGTGATTGTTGTGCAAAGAGCCCTGGGTGTCACCACCAACTACCACATTCTGGAGGCACAGTTCCATACAATGTCGACTGGCATAATGATGGATAGCAGCAGTCGCAATATTTACAATGGCTGTGCTATAATGCTATTCATGGATCTGAGGGATTGTCTTCTAGTTTCTATTATTGAACGTATATGATCATTTACATAGGGCAGTCATTGTTTCCTCACTGCCTCCTCCAATACATCAGCAGAGAAAGCTTGCTCTTATCACTCCAAACCTCACATCTCTCTCACCACAACTCGTACAGGAGACTGCCCATTTCGATTTTTCCAGCTGACGATCTAACCGGAAGAAAACCACCACACTTGTAGGCGTTGAAAAAGCAAACAGCTGCAAGTGCCAAGTCGTCAGTTTGCCGGTCCGGCAAGGCACCATCTCAACATCCATTCACCAACCGTGCCTATATAAACAAACGAATTAATTGTGACGCGTGCCTCTTTTTTTTTCTGCGTGATTCAGAAGATTGAGCCAATAGAAAAAAAGAGCAAGAAGGAAAAAAGCTCGCACATTTTCATCAGCTCTCTTTTTCCTTTGCCCCCTCCCACCTTTGTTCCCTCACCTGCATTCAACACACTCGTTCATTATCAACTGCAACAGCATTTCGACTCTCTCTCTCTCTCTCTCGTTTAGGTTCAAACGTCTCTCTTCTCTTCATCTTCTGAAGCTTTCTTAAAACCAGGTATGAAACTTGTCCTGCTTTCTCCCTTCTGTTGTGTCATCGTCACGCCTGTATCACCTCGAGCTGCTCTTCCCGAACAAACTCTTCCCGTAACTCCCATCGTCAGCCCGTTGCAGAGCAGATTTCTCGCTAATATCGTAATTCTTCTAGTCTTATCACTCTACTTAAGCACTCTGAAAGTCCATTCCAAGTATGCCACCTCTCCTCCCCGTCTCTACCCAAGTAAAAAAGATTAACCTCTTCCACAGTGGCGAGCATGAAAGACTCCGAGTCTGGTGCCGTGCCTCAGCGCAAAATGGGCACGCTCCGAAACGCCAAGAAGCATCTCCTCGAGGCCAGATTCCTCATGGGCGCGGCCGTTGGGGTCTCCCTGCTCACTGCAATTCTGGTGATTAGCCTCCTGGCAGCTCACTGCGGTATGATGTCCCCTCTGCTGATACAGAAGATGGCATGATTTCTGACCTAATACAGCTGGCCTTGAGAAGCTACTTGCAGCTCAGAGGGGATTTGCTCTTGCGAGCCAGCAGGCTCTCCCAATGGCTAATCACAAGCTTGGTCGCCGTGGTGTTGACTGCGATGAAACCGACTTGATCATGTCTAACTCTGCTGATGAGGTTGTTACACTGGTTCTTGACAATGGTTCTATCGCTGCCGCAACTCAAACTCTTGAAGCCAAAGCCGTGGTTTCTGTCACCAGCATCCCGATCTCGTAAGTACAATGTCCATCTTCAATGGAAATCCTTCTGCTCACGCCTTGACACAGTACCCAAACGGCTACGTCGACCATCTACAGCATCATCACCCCATCCCGGCCAGCTATCGTGACCAAGACCAAGACCATGACGACTTCAGTCCTCCCCCCTCCAGAGACATCCGTGTGCTCAGCCTTTAGCACTACGGTTACTGTCACCGTGACCGTCGTGCCTAGCCCCTGGGCCTCCAGCTCTGTCCTAGGCGACGTTACCGTGACTGCTGGCGCATCAACCATGACCAATGTCAACACGGACGTCTCTTATACCAGTGAACTTCCGGATGCCACCATCTCAGGAAATCCATCTACTGTCACTAATGTTGACGTTTCCGTCACTGGCTTGCCAGACGTGACCATCTCTGGAAACCCATCCACAATAACCAACGTCCTCACCGATGTATCTCTCACTAGTGGTCTTCCAGATGCAACTGTCTCTGGCAATCCGTCGACTATCACCGCAATCCAGACCAGCTTCTCTCTCAATCCAGAACCCGTCACTTCGTTCGTCACGGTGGTCATCTCTGACCTCTGGGGTCCTTCAGCTAGTTCTTCCGTCCCCGATCTGGTGACAGTCACCGCCATATCTACTATCAGGACAACTGTCACCACCATCAACGCCGCTCCATCTCCCATCATTATCACCATCACAAGTGCTTACTCCGTGCCTGCGATGAGCACCTCGACGGCTTCCTCTGACAGCTCTAAAGCCGGCGCTCAGACGTTCCGCCCGAGCGCCTTCACCCAGACCATCACTGCTACCAATGGCGAGCCTGCCACGACCACTACTGCTGTCCTCATACCATCAGTATTCTCTGGCACCAATGGCACCGCGAGTGGGTATCCATCCGGTACCGCAACGAGTATGGTAATGCCCTCCGTTCCAGTTATTGTCTCTGGCAGCAGCAAGGGCATGGAGCCGCTTAGCAATGCTTTCTGCCTCATCATGGCGGCTGCGGCCGTCATGTCTATGCTCTAAGAGTATCCTTTTAGTTGGGTTCTCTTTCGCTGGACAGATAATTTACTGTATGTAAGGAACTAGTTCGGACCTGATTTACTTTTCAATTTTCTTTCTTTTCGGATTGAGGGCAATTACGGGGAATCGGATGAACTAGGGTCGGTGGACTGGCCATCATATAAGGGACGATGATGTTTAATATTTCAAAACAATTTTATGCAGTTGGGAATCACAGGTTATAATATAATCGCAAGGTTTCTGGTCTTCAGGACATTTAGGGTCTAGTAAGAAAAATAATTCAAAATCCAGTAAACTATAGGATATCTTGAACTTGAAGCCATCGAAGAATAAACGCCTTACCCATCATTAGAAGATTGATGGAAGAGAGAAAGTTCTTGTCCAAACGCCTCCATCTTGTCCCAAGAGGCTGCCCCTAGGACTACAAATACCAGCATACCCAATTAGTAATAACAACGACTCAGGTATATATGCCCATCGTTCCAAAACTAGAGTTTCTTCCCTTTCGCCTTCGTTCAATTCAGATAAGGTCGGAGCAAAATGGTGATTCCGTCCCCCAAAACAAAAAATAAGAGAACGCCTCCTGCTTGAAACCACTGAAATGAGCAATGTTCCGCTATCGTTGCCCACGCGCATTTTCTCGTGCTTGTCTGGCCTTCCAGCTGTCTCTGATCCGACCAGCAGCGCCGTAGAGGTCATTCACTGAAACGCGGTCTTTGATACTCTCCAGGACGCTTGAAACTGTACTCGTGTGGTTTGCCTCGTGTTTATCATCTCTGAAGCGAAGAATGCGCCATCTCCTCTGGTCATCCTGGTTACACTCCACGATGCGGTCGTTCAATGGGTCGTTTAAGCTTTTCAGCGTCTCCCACTCCTCTTCCGTAATGTAAAGATCATCAAAACGAGCATATTTTTCGGGTCCATCGCCTTTGAAAACGAATAGCTCTGCTTTTGGTACGCTATCATAATCAGTAAAGGGCTCTGTAATACCTTCTTTGCGCTCCCATTCATCTGGCTCAACAAGCGGGAACGTAAGTCTCATCCGTAGGTCAATGGTATTTTCTTCGGGTGGTTTCCACTTGAGAATGTGAGGGTCGGTGCCGTGCTTGTAGGGTGTATTCCGGCATGTGAAAATAAGACCATCATTTCCATGCTTTAGTTCTGGAAGAATCTGTTTAAACATCATCTCGATGCCGTAACCGAGTTGAAACGGCTTCATTTCCATGTAGAAGGGCTGATATTGTAGCTCGTCCGGGTAATCCTTGAACATTTTTTTATACGGCGTATACAGCCGCTCTCTGAAGTAAGCCAGCCGCTTATCAAGCGATCGATCCATGAGTTTATTGCCATCCATCACAAGACAGTCGAAAACAAGGAATCGAGGTTCCGTTCCTCCATCGGGTCGCTTGTCCCACACCAGTTCGCCGTCAACAAGCGTTGCTGTGTGGAAAGCACTGACGTCCGTCTCGCGTGGGAAATGCAGGCTCTTGTTGGTGATGTACCAATAGTCATTCTTGCGATCAATCAAGTAGTGCGCCTCTCCCTGGTTCTCGTCCTCGGTCAAGTAGAGAAGGTAGCGAATTCCGTCAGATTTCTCGCATACATAGTAGCTGGTAAATGGTTAGCCATGATAGCCCAGGAGAACTATATGTTCGTCGATGGCTGCCTTACTCTTGTTTCGTCAATTCGTCCAGATGTTGTCTGGCAAAGCTGACGGGCTGCGCGCCCGGAAAACTAGTCTGTGGTCTGCCCAGCAGCTCTGCCACCTCTCGCCGCATGGTATGCAGGAGCTGGCCCTCCGCTTTGATGCCGGGTTCATCAATCGACCCAATGGGGCCGTCTGTTTTGTTGGGCTCCATTGTGCGTCGTGCTGGCCTTGGCCAAGTCGGCGCGTCGCAGCTCGGCGGCGCTGCAGGATCGAGATCGCCGAGAGAAGCACAGAGCGAGCTGAATCCTAGTCTTCAACAGAACGATGTCTGTAGACGATTTGGTGCTACCTAATTGAGCAGCAAGCGCGCTCGAGGCAAGACACCTCGTGAGCGTGGAGTGTAGCGTAGTAGGATTAACTCGAAGGCCGAAAGAGCTGCGATCAAGGCTACCAGCTGTTGCCTTGCGCTTATCGATAAGGCGCAACCGCTGTAGCAAATATAAGGCAAATCAGCTCGGGAATCTTTAAAAGAACCACGCAGTGAACCATTTGCTAGCCGTCATATTCATATACAAAGCATGCTGGGAGAAAAAAGAGAGAGAGAAAAAAAGGGAAAGAAAATGCCATATCTCATTATTTTCTCTTATAGTACACCTTATTACTTTCTGTAAAACTAGGTAAGTTTGCAAACGTACTAGGTAAACAGACCTCAGTCAAAGTAAGAAGAAAGTATAAATTTACCAACACCATCGCTAGGCAAAGTTGAACCCCGAGTACACAGAGATACAAAGATACCACTCCAAGGCAAATCGACAGAGATTGAATGAAGATTAATTGCCGTCTAATTAGAGAGTATCGCATGATGATATCACCTATTTGGTATTCAGATAAGAAGCAGATTGCTCCTGAAACGGCGCCAAGAGCAGCTTGATAAAAATTAGGTATAACGAGACGACCATTCTAGATGGGAAATCCATCTTCTTGGCCTTTCCTCTTGTATTAGAAATTCATCATCATGCGAATTTGTTCCAGTGATAGCTCGCTAATTGTCGTCTATTTTGTCGACCTCTGCCCTAGCCTCTTCCCACTGCTGCTTGCTCTTGCGTGCCCACTCGACTTGACTTCTCGCGTATGCCAACTGCCGAGACTATTAGCAAATAAAGCTTGAAGAAAATTGGGTGGTGACTTTTCGGCTGCTGTAGACTTACCATGTATCGCCTCAAATCATCTTCCTTGTCTTTCTGGAACCGCTTCAAGTCGCTAAGCACACTGGCGCTGGCATCCTTGACATCTCTTTCAGAAGCTACTTGCGCCTGTTCTAGCTGCCCTATTGACTCACGCGTCTTTCCGATAGTATCTCGGCGGGTTCGCTCAGGGTCCACGTCCACGACCCCCTGCACTGCGTGGCGGATTGGACCAAATATCTTGTTTGTTATAGAGTTTGTACTAGGCATCTTTCGGTGTGTTATGGTCGACGCACTTCTCTCAGGGACGCCTTGGTTTACAGACGGTGGATTCGACGGGAAATCGCCATGAGTCGGTGGGAAGTCGGAGTCTATGGATTCAGTATCCTCTTGGCTTCCATCGCGTCGATGCTGTGTCGGCGGCTCTCTAAGACTCGCCGACCGCTTAGGAGGGGGAGATATTTGCTGGCTGCTCGAGAGGTACTGCTCAATGCGCCTCGCTTCTGCTTCACTGCGCTCAAGCTGGTCCAACAGGGCTCTCTTCTTGTTGAGCTCCTCAGTTGTCATATCTTGCTGCACACGCTTGAGGACTCTATACCGCAAGACGCTTCTGACGACACCTGCAAATTGGGCATTCTCTCTCATTGGTTCTGCAAAACTGGCGCCCAAAGTGCCAGAAAGTTCCTCAGTCGCAATATACGACGCATCAGCGGCTTGACCTATTCGTTCAATGGCTGGTCCTAGGGACGGGGCTTGCTCTGAGAGAGCAAAGGCGTTGTATCTTGATCCCAGTTCGCAAAGATCTGCCGCTAAAGATGATAGATGACTGAGCGTCCGGCGATTGACCTTCTCCATAGGGCCTGTCAAAAGCTGTTCCAGCTCCTTGATCGACGCCTCATAAGAGATGAAATACGGGTCAAGCTCCTGCTCGCTGAGATTGGATGCATCTGCTGGGAAGCGTTCGATCGCATGCGCTGCGCCTTGGATGACAGAAGCATTCAAGTCAGCGCCCGTACCTGCTGAAGTCTTCAGCTTCGATGAGCTCGAAGGAACCGGAAGAAAGCTGTGAGCAAGTGAGGGGTTGGCAGTGTCCAATGGCGGTGCTTTCAGGATGACCTTGGGTATAGAAGCAACCGGATGAGCGTGCAAAACCTCGCTCTAGCAGTATATTAGCAAAATCAAAAACATCAAAAGAGGAGAAAAAAGCTCATTACCCAGCTTGAGTTTGGATCAAGAAATCTCCACCAAACTCCGTCCTCTCTTACGGCGTCCATTCGGCGACAGCGGTTCAAAAAGACCATTAACATGCGCTTTCGTAAGTCAATAATTTGCTGGTCTTGTTTCGCACTTGTGGGATTCGCAGCGTAGTCGGCCATAGTATGCTTTTCCGGAATAGGAGGAATAACGAGAGTCGGGTGAAGACGGGTCAAAGCATCTCTGAGCGAGGCGAACTCAGAGTAACGACGACGGACCTCTAAATCCTGATTCTGGAAGTCAGAAGACAAGAATACAGAAGGACAACTGAGTGCGACTCACTCCTGTTTTAATGGTGTACACGATAAATCTCCCTCCGCTTTCTACGCTTTTACCCGCATCCGTAATCATAATTGGCATGTTCGGATTCTCATAGAGGATTTGCTCGATACGGCTGTTGAATCCGCCTGGTCTCCGTCGCGGAGGGGTGTCCTCCCTCAGGACATCATCATCGTCAACTTGGCCAATGCCATGGCTGAATGGCTGACGTGGTGACTGGCCAACGTCGCTCCCGGTTGAAGGGGTATGAGAAGCCTCAAAAACGCCATCTAAAGTGTCCAACTGCCGTTAGTTTTGACATGATCCTCATCAAGATATACCAGCGACCCATTCTGGAGCAAGAGACTCAGAGGCGCTCCGGGGGACGAGGTGCAATGGACTTACAGTCTCTTGATGTCGGCGAGCTCGGAATTGCGGACGACGAGGTCTGTGAATCCCGGCGATCGAAGCTGGTTCCGTAAGGGTTGTTGTCTTCGTCGTTCCACATGATGGCAGCTCTTTTGTACGGCTCTATCTATGTGCGGATATGGCTCTGGAGGCGAAGCGCGGCTGGTGGTCGTGGCTTTGGTGTCTCGAGATCGCCTGAATGTGCTCTAGCTGTGACTAGACGACGAAGAGCTCTGGGGCAACTGCGGCGGGGCGGAGTCGTTTAAGCCGCTCGGACGTGGGGTCAAGATCAGGGTATGCAAGTCGTTGTGAGCGCTGTCGCCATTATCCAGCAAACGCAAGGACGAGATGCTGCGGCCAGGTGAGAGAAATTCGAGACTCTAGACGACGATGGTAGGCAGAAGCGGAGAGCGAGTTGGCGGCTTGCGAAGCTTCGGGCGGTTCTGGCGCAGGGCGAAACAAGAACCTGCTAACGGTCTGATGACGATACAGCGCGCGCACGGACCACCTGCATTTACGTGCATGTACCTTGGCCTGCCAAAAACACTGCGCCAGGAATGGCTGGGACGCAGGCTCGCCGCAGGTACTTGGACTTTAACGGGCAAAAGTCAACAACCCTTTTAGGTACAGGTGGTTACCACCTAAAACCCAGGGTCAATGACGCTTTTACTCTCTTTAGGCTGTGCCTGTACATCATCTTGCAGGCTTCAAATCGGTCCGCGTTCGTTTCTTACATACTTAGGTAGGTAGGTAACTGCCGCAATATTTGCGTTTTCTCTTTTACTTTGTATTTTTAGTATAACTCATCGTCTTGACCAGTGCCTCCAAGCTCATAAACCCCTCGATGTAATACACTGGACCAAGCTATTCTTCTCTATACATTCCATTATTATATCCCATTATACATGTCCGAGATCCAGCGTCCATACCTACTACGCCGAAGAAATTATTGCAGTTGTAAAATTCCCCGTTATTGGTAGCCCTGTCGGCCGTATGGATCAGTTATCTGCGTACATCAGGACATGGCATTTCGCCCATCTCACTATATACATGTAACCAGCATCACAAATGCTCATCGGTACCGAGGATTCACTTCAAAATCGTCGCTGTGGACCGTGGCAGCATCACTCCGAATCGACTCCTTGGAATCATTGGAAGCGTCAAGATTGCATAGCATCGACGAAACATCATCCTGCTCTGTGGCTGTTGTTTCAAAAGTGCATTTATTGATATGACCATCGAATCGCGGTGTGGCGTTTTCAAGGCGCCTATTAATAGCTGAATGATCGATCCTGATGATTGCTCTCTGCTCAGGCTCTGGGGAAAGGGAAGGCGAACTCGCAATGGTAGATGCCGCTCCAGCAGGTAGATTAAAAGCCCTATAGAAGCGTTGCCACCATGTAGGATGACCCGATGGACATTCATCTGAAGCTCGGCTTGACTCTTTGCGAGGGTCTTCTGGTTTTGGCAGCTCAGGAGCTGTTACACCGGGATATGTAGGATACAGTGTTCCCTGTGGCAGACCTGTTGAAGCCATCGTGTGGATTTGAGCAGTGTGAGCATTCATGACGCCAAATGACTGCACTGGCAACACCCAGGGCACTGGCAAGAAATAAACAGGGAAGTGTGGAGGCATTCCGTTCTCGGAGACGAAGTTTTGCGGCACTGAATGTGGTGTTGACGTTGCTGCGCTCTTCCGTGTGAATTGGTAACGCCGTTCTTTTTGAACTCCAGACGCAAGATTCGTTTTGGTTCTAATGCGGAAGATTCTCTCCCGGCCCGCACAATACATCCAGACAATTGACAGGATGATGAATGCAACAACAAGGGAGAATATGATGCCAAACCGTGTAGCTGAGTTGAGACAGTGCCACCCAAGGCAAGTGTCGGATCGACGAAGATGGTGGGTTTCTTCTTGGACATCGAAGCTTGACATGGCGATAACCAAACCCGACGAACAGAATTGAGGCGATCAAAGACAGATTTGATAACGTTCAGTCGTATCGTGGATATCGCTAACAGCGTGTGTTTCTGATCATGGGTAATCCACGAGGAGGCTGAGTACGAGTGTTAAAATAAACAATCAAATATCCCTGTTGGCGTAAGAAAAGAAGAGTATGTTCAACAAGATAGATGCCGAGGCGATGGTGAGCGCCTCCATCTGTCTGACAGTTGGCAGAGCGCATAAGACACTCTTCTAGAACAAGCTGCCAGTGACTCAGTGCGCAACTGACATGGACACCATTTTCAAGCATCTCCCTCAACATCCATAATAATAGTGTAAAAGGGTTTAGAAAAAGACCATTATTTCAAGTAATAATTTGCAAACATTGTATTTGCAAGCTACTATACGCGTTTATTGTAGAAAGGGAGATCCCAGCTAGGTAAGCCTGCGGGGGGCTTGCATTTTTACTACATCGCTAACAAGGCTTTGAGTGATATACAGAGTTTCACAGAAATCTTAGAAACACTACTTAGGTATTGTAAAGTACTAGTATCTCCTATAATTATATCAACTATTTGCGATTGGAGTTTGGAGCATATGTTGGGAGAGAGCAGCCTTGGTCTGGCTCAGGGGCATTAGAACTATTCTGCATTATCGCTCCAGGAAGAAGAAAAAGCCAGAGAAAATGGATTATCAGAAGTATTAAAATAAGAATGATGCCAAATGAAAATGTATATCACAAGAGTTCTGGCTCAAAGGGGCCATGGCATTGCTGTTCTCTGTCAGTATCAAGTGAGGCTCCTTGGATCCGCAGCCGCTAAGGCAGTCGCGGAGCGCACGGGCCACCTGCACTTCGCTGAGCTACCATCATGGAATTTCTGGCTCGTCTCTTCGAGTGTTCCCAAGACTTGCGATATCAACCCTCTCGGCAGCCAATTCTCAGCTCACGGCAACAATTTCATTCGCGGTTGGCTGGCGGCATTTGCCATGATCTAGCAAAAAACTGATGAACACCATTGGCTGTCACCTTCGAGGCGCTACATTGGCTTGACGCGTTCTTGCGATTTCGCCCGACTTTACGAACCCCCCGATTTCCTCACAGCCATTGAGCCAGATCCTCAGGCATGGCGGCTCTTCAGAACGGCGCCGCGAACGGTGCGGCAAATGGAGATGCCACAAAAGCCCCTAAGAGTGCCCGATTTTCCGACATTCCCTCTGCCATCGATATCCCCGTCCAGGGCGACCAAGAAGACGAAGCGGTCGAAATCGATCTCGAAGTCCTTGTTGACGATCCGACAGAATTGTGTACCCTGTTCGAAAACGAGCATGCGGCCAAAACTTACTGGATGACGGTCGCGCTAGCGTATGCCAAGCAGCGGAAAATTGACCATGCTATCGAAATGTTGATTCGAGGCGGCAACGCCATACAGAGCGGCGGCAACCCACGCGATAAGGTCAGCATGATATGCTGCCTCTGTTGGATGTATTTGTGGAAGAGTCGAGAGGCCCCTCGTGTCGCGCCTGACGGTGCCAATGCGTCGGAAGCCAAAACAAAAGAGTACTATCTGCAGCTTGCAACATCATCCCTGAACGATGCCGCACGTCTTAACCCGTCCTTCTCGCCCATCTTTCTTGCCCGTGGAGTTTTGCTATTGCTCAGGGCTTCACTACAAGGACCATCGAAGACCGCGGGAAGCCTAGGGACAGAAAAGGGCGAGCTCCTGAAGAACGCCGCCAAGGCCTTTGATGATGCACTACGAGTCTCTCAAGGCAAAAACGTGCTGGCTTTAATGGGCAAAGCTCGCACTCTGTTCTCCATGCACAAGTATCCCGAAGCTCTGGCTGCATATCAAGATGTGCTGCAGAAAAGACCCGATCTAGTTGACCCCGACCCTCGCATTGGAATAGGCTGCTGCTTCTGGCAGCTTGGATTCAAAGACGATGCCAAGGTAGCGTGGGAGAGATGTTTGGAAATCAACCCCGATTCCAAAGTTCCCAAGAGTCTTCTTGGCCTGTACTATCTTGATGCTAGCGGTCATGTTCCGGTTAACAGCCCAGAATTTCCCCAGCTTTACAAGAGGGCCATGATCGACTACATTCAGGACTCATTTAAAATTGATAAAGACGTTCCCATCACCTGCTCCACCTTTGCGAGCTACTTCTTGTCTCGGAAAATGTGGGATAAAGCTGACAAGCTGGCTCACAAAGCCATTCAATATACCGATGTCAACGCCGTTGCGAGTGACGGATGGTATCTGCTAGCGAGAAAGGCTCACTACAACGGCGATTTAGAGCGTGCCAGTGACTACTATCGTCGCGCTGACGATGCTCGTGGAGGTACTGAGACCGGCTATCTTCCTGCCAAATTTGGTGTTGCGCAGCTGTCTGTTATGAAGAACGATCTTGGAGAGGCGAAGCTGAGGCTAGAGAAGATTATCCAGCAATCTAAGAACCATGAGGCCATGATTCTTTTGGGAACCATCTATGCCGAGGAAATCTTTACCAACCAGAGCAGCGATATCAAGGAGGATAGATCTGCGGAGATGAAGAAGGCAATTGCTCTGCTAGAGGGGGTCAGAAATTCTTGGAAAGATTCCAAGAAGGCCCTGTCTCCGGACCCTTCTGTCCTCCTAAACCTGGCCCGGCTATATGAAACAGATAGCCCTGATAAAGCACTTCAGTGTTTACAACAAGTTGAGCAGCTTGAGATCGAACAGATTCCAGAATCGGAGCACCCAACAGACGTTCCCGCTTCCGAACTTCAGGCAGCTCTTCGCAAGTTCCTCTCGCCTCAGCTTCTGAACAACATTGGCTGCTTCCATTCTCAGGCGGAGAAACATGATCTTGCCAGTGAACTATTTGAGGCTGCGCTAAGTGCTTGCATGAGAGCTGGCGAGAAGGACCCCACGATGGACACCGACGCCTTGGTGACTACCATTAGCTTCAACCTCGGCCGAAGCTATGAGGCCCGAGGACTGACAGACAAGGCGGTGGAAGTATATGAGGGCCTCCTAAACCGTCACGACGATTATACCGACGCCCGCACACGGCTTGCATACATCAAACTAAGAAAAAATCCCAACAAGGAGGGTCCTGATGCTGTGGCAAAGCTCTACCAAGAGAACACCGCCGACTTGGAGGTTCGAGCACTCTATGGATGGTATCTTGGAAAAGTCCACTCCAGAAAGCGCCCAGCAAACATTCAAGAAGACCACGAGTTCCGCCACTACAAGCACACGCTACAAAACTACGATAAGCATGATAGGTATGCCCTGGTCGGAATGGGCAATCTGTACCTCCTGCAGGCAAGAGAAATGCGTCGTGAGACAGAAGCAGAGAAGCAGAAGCGAAGCGCGATTTATTGCAAGGCTGTTGAATTCTTTGAGAAAGCTTTGTCACTAGACCCGAAGAACGCGTATGCTGCTCAAGGCATCGCCATCGCTCTAGTGGAAGACAGGAAAGATCTCAAGACGGCTCTCACCGTTTTCAACAAAGTTCGAGATACAGTCAAAGATTCTCATCTCTATGTGAACTTGGGCCACATTTATGCTGAACTGAAGCAGTTCACCAAGGCCATCGAACACTATGAGATGGCTCTGGCGAAAGACGGCAAATCAAATGATCCAGTCATTCTCTCATGCCTTGGCCGGACGTGGTTGAACAGAGGCAGGACAGATCGGGATGTAGACTCATACAACAAGGCCCTCGAGTGTGCTAAAAAGGTAAGCGTTAATATGGTTGATATGCCAGGTACAATGTCGTTTACTAACCATGTTTTGCAGGCGCTTGAGGTGGCTCCAGATCAAATACACTACAAGTTCAATGTTGCCTTTGTTCAAATTCAGCTTGTGACGACGATCCAAACCCTGCCAGAAAGCAGACGGACAGCTGAGCAGCTGGAAGAGGCGTCAGAGGGTCTCGAAGCCGCGATTGAATCGCTGGATGCGATCGCTGCCCATCCCCAAACGCCTTATCCCAAGCATGACGTTGAGCAGCGTGCTAACATGGCTCGCAATACACTTCGCAAACAGCTTGAGAGAGCTCTAGGAAAGCAGAAGGAGTGGGAGGAGAAGAATAAGGAGAAGATTGTGGCTGCTAGAGAACAACGAGAAGCCGAGATCAAGAAGCGCGAAGAAGAGCGACAGGCCGTTCTAGATAAGGAACGAGAACGACAGGAGAAGATTCGGAAAGAACGTGAGGCCATTGCCGCCCGCGATAGGGCACAAGCAGAGCAACGAGCTGAGGAGGAGCGCACGCGTCAGGAGGCAGAGATGACTACTGATGAAGAAACGGGAGAAAAGGTCAAAAGAAAGCGCAAGCCAGCACCACGCACCGCCGGCGCCGGCGAGGGCAAGCCCAAGAGGTCATCGAAGAAGAAGAAGGCCGATGCGGATGACGACGAAGGCTCTGAAGAAGAGAACCACACCAAGAAGAGAAGACGTCTCACCAAGAGGGAGTCTTCCAAATTCAAGTCTGCCGAGATTGTTGTCGACTCCGATGAAGAAGCCAACGACGAAGACGACGATGTTTTGGACCGTGCCGACAGAAACTTGGAGAGAGAGGAGACACCTCTCTCCGAGGCCGACGAAGATGCTGGCCGGATGGACGTGGATGAAAAGGAAGGCCGGGATGGAAGAAACGACGAGGATGACGAGGATGAAGACGTTGGTGCACCTCGTTCCCAAGCCAAGAGGACGCGTAGAGGCCGAGCAATCGCAGAGAGTGACGAAGAGGACGAAGATGCGGAGCCTAGCGGCGCTGCAGCGGCAGATGAGGAGGAAGAATAATAATTGCTAGTATCTCTTTTTAATCATGCATGTTTGGTTTCTGTTTAAGGGAACAGGATTTCATAGTCCAGAGCTTGCACAATGTATATTAGCTTCCTCTTTAATAATAGGGGCAACACTGAAAAAAATTAAGGAAAAGCAGCGAATTTGTTTTGGGTGGAGATGGGAGGTTTTGTTAAAGAGACATTAGCATAATTGACATTATAGATTATTCTATCCAAGTTATCCTATATCCGGTGTTTTGTTTTTCTCTACCCTCACTGGCCAATCCGTGATATTGCTCCCGGGATATCACTCTCAAGTTAATGAACCTATTACAACTTTTGAGAGCAAAGCAGTCTATGAAGCCACTCTCCTATTTTGGTTTAAAAGAAAAAAAAAAGTCGCCACACCGCCTTGGGGCAAAAAATGCATTTGCTGCCAACTGATATACCGGCGCCGCACATGGATATCCCTTTTTCTCTATTCTTAGAAAGCGAAAACCTGGTCCTCGAGCTTACTGACGGGACGAGCCTTGGAGAAGCCGAGACCCTCGGTAGCCTTCTTCAGGCCGTTAATCATAGGAGGGGGACCACAGAGGAGAATCTTGACATCGCTGGCGGGCTTGGGGAGGTATTGCTAGTACACGGGTTAGCATCAGCTGACATGTTGTTAAACGAGGAAGAAGACGTACAGTAATCATATCGGCAGTGACAAAGCCAACGCCACCGGTCCAGCCTTCCGGAGGCTTGTCCAGCACGTAGTGAACGCGGAAGCCGCTGTCCTCCTTGGCCAGGGCGTCGAGGTCCTCCTTGAGAAGAATATCCTGGGCAGTGACGTTGGCAAAGATCAGATCCACCTCGGTCTTGTCGCCGGTAGCACGTCCACGAATGATGGCGCGAATGACCTGGAGCATAGGAGTGATGCCAGTGCCTCCGGCAATCATACCAAAGTGGCGGACCATGTTGGGGGTGTAGACGAAAGCGCCCTTGGGGCCACGAATGCGAATTGTCTGGCCGACCAGGAGAGAGGCCATGTGCTTGGAGATGTTGCCCTGAGGATAAGACTTGATCAAGAGGTCGACGAATCCAGGCTGGTGGTCGCCGGAAATAGGGGTATACGATCGAACGATTTCCTTGACGGTTCCATCAGGCTGAGGAAGGTGAGCGCCAATGGAGATGTGCTGGCCGATGGGAAGACCAAGGATGTGCTGTTGCGAGGGGAGCTTGAATCGGTAGCTAGAGGTTTCTATTGTTAAATCTGGCGCAGCTTTACAGTTTGTGGGGGAGAAAAACTGGCTGTGCACTTACATGGCCACATTGTGAGAAATGACAGTCTTCTCCTGAAGAGGGAACTCCTGGAAGACGTCTGGCTTCAGCACCTTCTTGATCTCTGCAGAAAGGGGCAATTAGTCTCGATACAGCGTGTAAAGCGCAAAGGCCACTCACGGAAGCTGAAGTAATTCCAAGTGCCGAGCACAACGGCCAGCAGAGCAGCATACGGCGTCCAGTCAATCTTGACAATCATGGTGCCGACAACGAGGAGACCGGCCGGGATGTAGATGTAGTCTCTGAACCGACGCTCAAACGCGTCCTGATCAATCTTTGCGGCCATGGCGACGATGTCGAGAAGAGCAGCGAGATCTTTCCTTCCAGAGCAAGTCGCGACGCAGGTTCTCGTTGTTGTTCCGATATTTATCGAACCTACTCGGAGGTGGGACAAAGCGGGACAAGTTAGCCACAGAGGGGCGCCGCAAGCTCGGGCTTCGCGGGCTCAAAAGGCTAGTCTGGTCGGCAATTGAAGACGGCCTACAGCAGCGAGTGCCTTGACAGGAGACGCGACGATGAGGCTGGCGCCGAATTGGAGAAGAAAAATGCTCCGACGCTTCTCGCGAGTTTTGTCGCCGTCTTCCCTGGACGCTGAAAAGACCACGCTGGATTAGGAAATTTTGGCGGTGACGATTGCAGGGCGAGGGTTCTGCCGTTGAGCTGGGCCCACCCTCAACGAAAAGGCGGCCAGGCAGTGGCTATTGGCCACATAGGCGTCGGTAGAACGAATGATCCGGAGCGCTCATTCGCGCAGCCATCGTTATCGTTCTAGTAGCAGGTTACTCTGCTGCACTTGTGGAAGCTCCATACCAAGACTGGTTTAACAGACCTTCTCCCGGCAGAGCGATCGCAGATGGTGCTTCTGGATGGATGAGGAGATGCGGATGACGAGCTGCGACGGCAGAAGGTCGCTGATGGATACGTCATGCCACCACCAGGCACAGCGTGACAGAGCATTGCGCGCTTACAAAAAAATCACAAAGGCTCTATCCGTCGCTGTGCTTGCACTAAGGCTCGTATATTGCTGCTGCATAAGTTGTGTTGCTATACGAAGCGCAGACTCTCCCTAATCAGGGAGGTTATGCGCCGCGAAGAGGCACCCATTCGGCAGCTGACGTCCGGCCATACGAGATGCACGGCGCAACAGACAGCACCGACATGGAATTGAACACTACAGTGCTGTGCTAGAGAGATCCCGTAATCGTATTCGACGGCCCTAATGACCAGAAAAAGCCTGCCATCCTCCGGCCCATGCGCCGCTCCCAGCTGGAGATGGGCTCAACGATTTCCAGATGGTTGAAATCTGCGGCTGGAGTTGCAGATTGCCCTCGCAGCCAGCCAGGAGCATGGAAGATTGACACTTGACTGGATTAACCACATATTGCTGACCTGGCGCTGGGCGCTAGGAATTTCAGAAATTGGAGGGACGGCGGTGATCACTGCGTGGACAGGCAAACGTCGAAGCCCCTGGCCCAGCTTGCCACCCCCCTGGTCGACGAGGCGCTACGGCTCCGCCGTGGATGCATACAATACGCATGCTGTCTGCAATGAGATAGGGTAGGTGTAACAGTGATGAAAGAGCTCCCAGAGAGATAGACAGCTCCTGCATGAGTGTAGGCTAGATCGGGCACTGATCAGAGGTGGGAGGGCGATCAATAGAGAACCACTGCAAGTATGTCATCAGAGGCGAGAAAAATCAAGAGAGAGAGATTGCGATTGAGATGCCTCTCCGGACAAGCAGGACGTGCCACCACATGCAAAACGGCGACTGCTGCTTCGAGCAAGGCCTCGAGTCGCAATGCAGCGAAACGTGATGCTAAAATGGCATGGCATGACGAAGCTCAGGCGGAATACGGGGTCCTGCAGTTCTAGCCGCAGCGCGAATCTAAATCCGCACGCCGCGCCATCTCACGATTGGTCGGGGCGACAGGGGATGCACCTCTATTGCCAACGACGAGCGCTGCAGAGGCCGGACTTGAATTGACTTTGCGCGCCGAGATCGAGATGTCCACAGCAATGACGCTGCATGGTGAATCCCCAAAACATGCCTGTTGCGGACTGACGGATGCCCCGTCCAGCATCCCGGATGGCCCCAAATACGCGGTTTCAAGCTCAGAGGGGCCTTTTTGTTCCTCTTTTCCAGGCCCCGTGAGGCGGATGCTTGGCTGTCCTTTTCCTTTTTGAATTGGGTCTCGTCCCGTCTCGTCTCATCCTGAACGCCGTGCCCAAACCCGCCAGTGAATGCGAGGAGCTCGACAAATATCACACGTTCCGTCTCCCTGTGCGGCACACCTTCGTATTCTCTTCTCCCTCTTCTCTGTTTTTTTTTTTTTCCTTTTACCATTTTCCTCTTTTAGCTTTTGTACGGCCCTTCTGCCTTCTTTCATCTGGTTGTTGTTCTTCTGCATACCGTATTTTTCTTCCTTCTCTTCTCTCTTCCTCCTTAAACAGCGGGTTAGACCGCTGGACGGGACAGTGGCCACGCCAGTAAGCAGAGCGATTCGCTTCGCCATCTGCTCGCACCGGGCCGGACGCGGCGAACGACGACAATCAAATCATTCAGCTTCTGACGACTGACTCTTCTGCATCTGCATATAAACCTGCTTGCCGATTATTCGTCTGCGATTTTCCCATTGCGCGCGCTACGTGGCGAGCTGCCGGATTTGAGCTGGCAGGTGAAGCGCTGCGGAAAAAAAAATAAACGCTTGCGGATTTCGGTACTCATGTCGATCTCACCTACCCAGATGCTCCCGTAACTTAAAGGCCTGTCAACCCCGAGTATCCCCTGCACCAGCTGCTTTTCCGGCGCGCAACGTCCTCGAACCTCATTGCATCTACTCGACAACACTCGAACATAGTCGCCAACGCCCGGTACCTCTTCCTTTGAGAAAACCACCCCCGACGACATCTCCCCCCCTTGTGCCCCAGGCAGGCTTTCCCTCCGCCATAGCCCAGAGATATTACGACTCGCGTCTCCATAGCGCATTCCCACCGCTTTGTTCGTGCCTTGTCCCTTTGAAGAGGTGAAGTGCATCCCGCGCTGTCCTCTGAAAGACACTGAGCGCTGCTTTGTGACACAAGCCCGCTTTGAATTTGGGTCCATTCACAAAAAAGAGCCTTTCTCGGCTTTCATCTGCTTGAACGCGTTCCTGGAGTGACAAAAGAATCCAAAAAGGCCCATGTCATTTGTCTTACCCGTTCACCCATTCGTTTTGCCAGCTACCATCACAAGCGGGCTGAGACATTGGTCCACTGTTGGACAGTTGCAGCACACCGTTATCTAGGCCATCGATTCCGCCAAGGCCCACGGCACAGTATTCCAGATCTTCATAAATATCAGCGTCTGATCCCATCTGCCCCATTGTTTTCTCCGCGGTCGGCATGAGTGGCTGAGACCTCGTGATAATCAGCTCATCAGCTTTCTGTTGAGGACATCAGTCCTGCCGGCATAATGAAGTCTACAAAAAACACTGAGAAGTGGAAATGGAGGTCGTCCACTGCCAGCACGGCGGGATCTCTATCTCCATACCAATATGCCACTGAATCCTCGGAGCCTGTTGTTGAAAGCAAAAAATCTCGTTCGCTGTCCAAGGCATTTCGTTCCATGAGTAGCTCCTCCCTGGACTCGATGTCTAGTGGTCCATCTAGGTCTGGATCTTCGGCACGAAAGCTGCACAAGACGCCATCGGGCTCAGGATCGATGATTGAAAGATTTCAGAGGAGGGTTTCCAGAGATTCTTCTATCAGCACGGCGCCTTCGGAAATTCCAGGTGGTCCCTTGGAACCCAGCTATACGGCGATGGAAATGATTCGATATGGGTGGCTCAAGACAGATTCTTCTCTACTCAAAGCTCGCTCTGAATATCTCGTCCTGACAGATCATTCGTTGGTGAAATTTGGAAGTGCGGAAGCCGCTAGGAGTGTCTTCCCGCAGTTAACTCAGACTGGAAGCCAAGGGAAAAGCGCCCAGTCCCATTATCTGCATTCTTTGACCAGCAAGTCTACATTTGCGGAGATTCGATACGATATTCCCCTTCGTTCCATCATTGCAGTCTACACTGAAGAAACCTCAAGCTCTCGATGTGGTATCGAGGTGTGGTGGTCCTCGAGATCGCCCAAGATTGCGTCTTGCAAGGCGCATTTCCATTTTGCTCTACCAAAGGAAAGAGACGACTGGTTGGCGGACATTCAGCAGGCATACAAGGCCAGGATGAGGAAAAACCCGATCCATGTGACTGTTCCAGAGAATGTCAAGATTCGTATCAATCATGTTATGCAGCCCGCAGAGACATCCGACGATAGCACCCCCCAGAGCTTGATCTTTCCAGTGGCCAAGCGTTTTGCGCCAGCAGCTCAGAAAGGGGCAGCCGCAGATGAGTCTCAAGACATCATAGATGCTGCGACCTACTATCTTGCAATTGGCCCCTACGTGTGTTATCTGATTGAGATCCTCAAGGCGGACCATTCGACTCTGCCGGGCGACTTGCTCATGAAAACTACAGATTGGGGGACGGTGTCCTTGACTCGTTTCCAAGCATCAGTAGCATCTCATGAGCAAAGATTCTTGATGAGTTTTCGGTAAGTAGCCTTGTCACAACTTCATTTCATCCTCTTGACTTGATTCGTCTAACGAAACGATTGTGCGTTTACAGCAAACCATTCGAACGTGAATCTCGCCTTGAACTAGCCAGCACGTATTATCGCCGGATCATCGAAGCTTTGACAAAGATTGATCGTGTTTTGAAACCCATGTGGCCCCAGAACCTCCAACACGCTATTTTCGACATCAAGGGTCTTCCATCACCTCTCCAGCTAACATCGGGCAATGATTTGGGTGGCCTTGAGATGAGCCTCCAGGCATATTGCGTCGCGTTTAATGTGCAAATCCCCGCCTGGACGATTGAGTGGCTGACCCCGTCAGAGCCAACCTTCCGACTGCTCGCCTCTGACGAGTGGGAATACACGCCCCTTCAACTACTTGCGGTTTTCCGGGCCCTGAGATACAATAGCTTCTTCAAAGCCCTCTCTTTTCGTGATGTGTCACTTACATCGCTTGCTAACAAAAGTGACTATTCACAATATGGAGACACTGTGGTATACACATCTTTGAGCGGTATTTACAAACTCCTAATCTTAATCATCCGCCGGCAAATGTACTGATGGCACACTATCTAGGCGTGAAACTACCAGAAGATTACTACCAACTTCTCAGTCAGGCCACAGTATTGGAACAAGAGATTCATGCCCTGTTGTTTTCATCTGAATCCATACGACACATTGATTTTACGAATACTGCCGGCTTGAAACGCCCGCTAAGACCACAGACAGGCAGGGGATCGGTCGACCAAACTACCATGCGCAAAATGAGCTCCGAGATCATTCGACCTTTGTCGATGCTGCTTAAAACGCAGTTGAGCCACTGTCACAGCATTTCCATGTCTGGCAATCCCATCGGCTCAAGCGACGTAGCTGAACTAGGTATGTGACTCCAAACGAGAAGGAGAAATGAGATATATTTCTTCTTTTGGCTGCACAGCCGCTAATTTTTTTTTTTTTCTTTTTGGCTCAGCCAATGTCTTTGGATTGGATGATGTGCATCTAAGAAAAGTCGACTTATCAAACTGTGGGCTTGGTGACATTGATCTCAACAAACTTTGGTCTGGTCTTGCAGGCCAAGCTGAGACTATCGAATACATCGATACATCAGGCAACAGCGGGACTGTGGGCTTTGATACCCTCACTTATACGCTTCGGCAACTCCGCAACATCAAGAAGCTCAACATATCGGGCAATACTAGGCTCGTCTCAGAAGAACCCCTCTTCGCTGAGGGTGCGCTACAAAGCTGGGCTCTCCAGGAACTGGATCTTTCCGGTATTGTGGTAAGTGGACCGGAATTAACGTGTTTTCCATTTCTCATGGCTAATCGACACCTGTAGCTCAACGATACTACCGTGGTTTCTCTTGCGAGATATGTGGAGTCGCCATTGTCACAAGAGCTACAAGTGTTGCGCCTCAACAATTGCGGCCTCACTGGAAGCCAAGTTGCCCAGCTGTTTTTCAGCATGGGCAAGGCTCGGCATATGACGGTTCATATTAATGCAAACCGCCTAGATGATGGTATTGGAAGTCTCTGCGATGCACTTTCTTCCGGCTACGGGCCTTGGAGTCTGTTCATGCAGATGATTGAATTCAGCTACGAGGACAGCTTTGTCAAGCTAATGCGGGCATTGACTATCAACAAGACGATCGAGTGCCTGAGCTTGGCTGGCTGCGCTACACCGGATGCTGTCAGCAGCGTGGCCTGCCAAGCAGCCTCAGACCTCTTCGCCAAGAACGACACCATCCGCTTCTTGGATATATCTGGATACGACTCTAAGCTTGATGAAGGCCGACTGGGCAGAGAATTCTCGAGATCATTAAGCGGCATGAAGTTCAATAAGCGAATTGAGCACCTTCGAGTCAGAAGCCAGATGCTGAACATCAACATCGGAGACCTCGCAGAAGCCATTTCGAGGAATCAAACGCTGCACACTCTGGATTGTGAGGGCAACGATTTCAATCTCTCCAATTTCTGGCATCTGGTAAAGCGTATTGAGGGCAATACGACGATCCGGCACTTCTCCGCCTTCTCAGAAGCTGAACTTTCTAGGACAATACAGAAATCTGCCGAAGTCGACGTGCCCGTCGTTGCTCCACGCCGCTCCTCGGGCATATTCAACAAGCTGAAGCATGAAAAACCTCCCGTCATTGTAGAGAAGCCACTTGTTCAACGACTAAGTGACGAGTGGGATGCCGCGATCAGCGCGCTCAATCGCGTTATCGAGAGAAATCAAAAGATCTACCATGACGAGCAGAGCCCTGCGAAGATGGCCGACGAGGGAATTGAAAATTGCGAGATAGAAGAAGGCACATTTTCAGTTGACTTTGGTGGCCTTGCCAATAAAGAATTGGAGGCCCATCATGGTGCGGGCTCCTCCCTTCGACGTGGACCCTCTACAACGAACCACGGCTCGGAAACGTTGAAAGTCATCGTATCAGCGCCTTATTCGGGCGAAGATGTCAGTGACGCAATCATCAGGCCCTATTCCATTGTCTCAAGCGACGGGGCTAGTAGTCCAACCTCACAGGCGAGCTCCAATAGTGAAACGGGTATGCCAACACCTTCAGAGATGGAAAGTCCCCCGGATAAAGAGCTGGGATGGACCAGCACTCCGGTTGCGGGAGTGGCCAGCAACGCGGCACCCGAGGATAGCTCTTTGCCTTCCGAGGGTTATGATGCTGAGATAAGCTTACTGATGGGGAGATATCAAAGTCTCCTTGGCGATCCGACAGATCCCATTGAAGAGGAGGCAAGGTAATAAGAGGGGGAGAGAAGGGAAAGGAAAGAAATGAAATGAAAAGGGGCCACCCCAGCATTAGTATAAATTATAAGATATACAGCTTATTGAGATGGTACAGGGGGGGGGACATGGCCAGGGTGAAAAGAGATGTGGAGGCAGGTAGACAGCAGCGTGCTCAAACCCGGCGTTTTTTTGGGATGTTACTTGGATTGCTAGCTGGCTTGCTCGCTTTGCATCGCCGGATGGATTGGTTGATTGACTGGTTGATTGATTGATACCCCTTGCATTTTGTCATTTTTAATCCCATGCAGACTTGGAGGAATGGGGCCGGGAAGAGAGCGCGGAATATTCTTGACCATGGTTAATGCATTACATAGATTGGCTCATAGTAATACTCCAAGAGACTGCTACGATGATATTGATAATTACATTGGAATCTCGTCGTTTTTTTCCTTTTTGTAGTAATCAAGATTATATTTTGCTGAAGCATCTATTTTTATACTTGCACACTTACAAGGAGCTTCGTGCCCGGCTTATACGGCCAATATGAAATTGGGTACGTACTGGCGTGAGGGGCAATTTCTTCGGCCTAGCCACGCAATTTCTCCAGCCCCAGCCTCAGCCCCAGCCCCGGCCTTCCAGCGGTCTCGTCTCTCTGCAGCTCGCTCGCTGTACCTCGACAATCACGTACCACTAGCAACGTTAGCATCACTGCGGGAGTTGGCGCGAGCTTCGTCATCACCACTCTTTGAGTCTTTTAGCCATTCCTCTTTTTTCCCGTCCTTGTTGAACGCCTGATTTCTTGCCTTGGAGCTCATTCCGTTCGTTCTCTCGCTCTGCTCTCTCCTTTGTCTGCGTCTCGTCGAGCTGCGGAGCTCTCGCGCTCCTCCTTTACTTCGTTTGAACCTCCTGAGGACAACAAGCCCCGACATCCGAGCGACCGGCTCGAGACGTCCTCCAGCAGCACCCTCACGATGTATTCCAACTCGAATGCCTTCCTGAACAGCGGCAACAGTCCTCGCCCGGGGACGCAGCCGCAGCAGCAGCAGTATGGCGGCTCCTTTGGCAATCTCGCGCCTGGCCAGCAGCCGGGCCAGCAGCAGCCAAGCCCCTTTGCGCCGCAACCCACGGGCTTCGGACAGCAGCCATTGCAGCAGCAATACACTGGCTATCCGTTGCAAACCCAGCCGACGGGCTACCAGCAGTCGCCGCAGCCGCTGCAGCAGCAGTATACCGGCTTCCCGGGGCAGGGCCAGCCGCAGCAGCAGTTCCAGACGGCGAGCGCCCCGCCGATGCCGTCGATGCCTCCTCAGTTCCAGCAGCAGTACCAGCAGCAGCAACAGCTACAACAGCCTCAACTACAGCAGCAGGTGCCTCAGCCGACTGGGTTTCCGGCTCCGCAGCAACAGCAGCAGCAGCAGCCGCCCCAGCAGCAGCCCCAGCCAACGAGCTCGACCATCTCTCCCCCTCCGATTAAGCCGCAGCCAACTGGATTTGCGGAAGTGGCTGCGTCTTTCCAGACTGGGGGCACGGCCAAGCCCCAGGGACGAAGAGCCGATAAGTCAAAGACCAAGATTCCCAACATTAGACTGTCTTTCATCACGGCCGCCGACCAAGCAAAGTTCGAGACACTGTTCAAGTCTGCTGTGGGAGATGGCTCGGCGACAATGTCTGGAGACAAGGCTAGAGACCTTTTGCTGCGGTCTAAGCTGGATGGCGACGCGCTGTCGCATATTTGGTAAGAGATACATGAAATCTACCATCAATGCTAGCAAACGACTAACAAGGGGCCATTTTAGGACGCTGGCTGATACCACGCGAGCGGGACAACTCTACTTTCCTGAATTCGCCCTCGCCATGTATCTTTGCAATCTGAAGCTTACAGGCAAGACATTGCCACCTACTCTGCCTGAGCACGTCAAAAACGAGGTTTCCAGCATGGTTGATATCATTAGCTTTGCTGTTCCGGACGAAGGCCCCGTGACGAGCCACGCAAACGTGCCCACCATCGAGCAGCCGACGCCGCAGCCGCCTCCACCGTCAAACTCCCAGATTCTGCAAGCGCAGATGACAGGCTTTCCTGGAGCGCAGCAGCAGCAAGGCTTCGGAGGCCAATCGCAAGGCCTTCAGCCACAGCCGACGGGTTTCGCCAACTTACAGAACCCTCAACCGACAGGATACGGCGGCCCTCTTCCTCCGTTGCCTCCTATGCCCACTGGATTCGGTGGACCTGGGGGCATGGCAGCACCATTGAATGCTCAACCCACGGGACGGCCCGGCCAGTGGGGTCTAGTTAATGCTCCTGCGACTGGACTGCCCAACATTGACGCACTGCATGCTCGTATGATGCCTCAGGCCGGCCGCGAAGCCGGCTCTTACACCACCGCTGGTCTTCAAGGCAATGCTGTTATTCCATGGGCTATTACTAAAGAGGAGAAGACTAGATATGATGCTTTGTTCAAGGCATGGGACGGACTCAACAAGGGCTATATCGGCGGTGACCAAGCCATTGAGATCTTTGGCCAGAGTGGTCTTGAGAAGCCTGATTTGGAGAGAGTCTGGACACTGGCTGACCACGGCAACAAAGGCCGACTGAACCTGGATGAATTCGCCGTTGCCATGCATTTGATCTACAGAAAGCTGAATGGATACCCCATGCCCAACGTTTTGCCCGCGGAACTTGTACCTCCTTCTACTCGCAACTTTAGCCAGTCCATTGGTACTCTGAAGTCCCTGCTGCACGAAGAATCAGACCATCGTAAGAACTCTGGTGCTGCGCTGCTACCGCAAAAGACTGGTGTCAGTTATATGAAGAACCGCTCATTCAGAGGCAGCCCTGCCCCTGCTGCAGGCGGACGTAAGGATGCCACAGTGTTTAGGAACGACGACGAGGACTTTGGCTACAGGTCTAGTGCTCGCCGGAGGCTTGGGGGGGCTAATTCACCCAGACCTGAATCTCCAGGCACGTCTTCTGTTGGATCCAACGATGATCTGACTCTCGATGAGTTGAGGAAGAAGGTCAAGGAGAAGCAAATCTTGCTCGACGCTATGGATTTTGCCGATGAGAAGAACCATGAAGAGGACGACATTTTGGACCGACGCGATCGGCGTGAGGCGGAGGAACTCTACCGCCGCATTCGACGCATTCAGGACGATATTGACTCGCATCCAGATGCCGCACTGGCTGTTGGTAACTCCGACGCTGAGACAAGGGCTCTGAAGCGCCAGCTCCAGAAGCTCACAGACAGAGTCCCTGAGCTTGCTTCGCAGGTGCGAAAGGCGGAGAAAGCTATCATGGACGCCAGACTCGAGCTCTTCCGTCTCAAGGATGCTAAGGCTCACCCTGGCAGTGCGTTGTCCATCGTGGGAACTGGTCCTGGTGGCTCAGTGACTGAGTCAGACCGACTCAAGGCTCGTGCAAAGGCCATGATGCAACAGAGAACTGCTGCCTTGACAGGTAAGAAGATTGAGACTGCTTCCGAAGACCTGGACGCCCCCAAGAGGCTTGAGGAAGAAAGCATCAAGGTCAGAAATGAGAAGGAGAGCAATGAGCGCATGGTCCATGATGTCGAGGACAGCGTCCGTGACTTTTCGCGCAGCATTGAGGACAGCCTCAACGATACTGGAAAGGACAATAGCAGCGAGCATGAGAGACGTCGCTGGGAGGATGCCCTCGGTGTCGAAGACGAGGTTCGAGACTTCATCTTTGATCTCCAGCGCGAGAGCCGCGCTGCTCGCGTCCGAGCTCAGGATAAGCGCAATGCACGACCTTCAGCAGCGGACGAGGCTCCTCGAGAACGAGAACGAGAACGAGCTGCTCTGTCCCCTCAGCCAGCGGAGAGCCCTGCTCCCACCTCGCGCACCGCCACTCCTTCTTCCACAGCTGGTGGTGGCTCATACTCTTCGTACAAGACGCCAGAAGAGCGTGCTGCCTTTATCAAGCAGCAAGCTGAACAGCGCATGGCTGAGCGCCTTGCGGCACTGGGCATCAAGGCACCGACTAAGCCTGGAGAAAGCGCTGCTCAGCGCATAGAACGTGAAAGATCTGAACGAGCTGCCAAGTTGCGCCAAGCCGAGGAAGATGACGCTCGCAGAGAGGCCGAGCGACAGGCTCGACTGAACGAGGAACAGGGTATCCCCCCTCCCGCCGTGGAAGAGCCACAGTCAGCTGCTAAGAAGCCACCACCACCTCCTACCAGGAAAGGAGGAAAGGGTGATGGTGGCGAGGCAGCTGCGGCGAAGAAGGCGGAGGAAGATGCTGCCAAGGCCGCTGAGGAGCAACGCCTCGCCCGTGAGCACGAGCAGCAACAGCGGGAAAACGAACAGCTGCAGTAAGTTTCTAATTCTCTAACCTTTTTTTCTTTGTATGTACGTTTTGGCGATAGGGAATGCTAATAGTTGCTCTTGTAGGCAACAAGTCCATGAGGAAGAGGACGAGTTCGCAGCAGAGCAGCGTGCGGCTGATGAACGACTTAAGGCTCTGGAGGAACAGGTTCGACAGGGTAAGCTACGAAAGGAAGAAGAGAAGAAGAAGAAGAAGGCGGCTTTGGCGGAAGCCAAGGAAAAAGAGGCCAAGCTAGCTGCTCGCCGCGCAGAGATGGAGGCTGCCAAGCAGCGTGAACTTGAATTACAGCGCCAACTCGAAGCTATCGATGACGACAGCTCGTCTTCCGATGAAGAGGAGAGCCGCGAGCAAGCCACACCGCCGGCGTCGACACCTACGCTTGGAGGTAGCCAGGTCAGCAACCCAGAGCCTGAGAGAGTAAGCTCGCCGCCGGTTGCTGCTGCACCAGTCGCAGCCCCAGCTTCGGCAGCCTCTCCTCCACCCGTTCCCACGGTGGTAACCTCTCCTCCAGCCGAGCCTGAGAGCAAGAACCCCTATTTCAAGATGATGTCGCAGTCATCAGAAGCTTCTTCTCCAGCCGTGCCAAAGGAGGCCACTACGCCAGCAGCCGATGTTTCCACCAATCCTTTCCACCGCATGACACAAGATATCAAGGCAGCCCCTGTGCCAACTGCTGCACCCACTCAGCCTTGGTCTCGCAAGCGAGCTGATTCTGATGACTGGGGCTCAGACAGCAGGTCGTCTGACGACGAAGATTCTGACGATGACCGGCCTGGCGCCGGCAATGCTGCCCAACTGGCGTCTATCCTGTTTGGCACCATGGCACCACCCAGGCCGCTGTCTGCTGCTGGCAGAGACTCGTCTCCATCCACGCCTGCTCCGGCCAACGATGCGGTAGCCTCTGCTCCGCCTCTGCCGAACGGAACTCCTGTTGGTGCTCCTCCTCCTCCGCCACCCCCGATGCCCGATGCTGGATCACCGCCGCCTCCACCGCCAATGGCTCCCATCGGAGGTCCTCCTCCTCCTCCGGCTTTGCCTGGTGGCATCCCTCCCCCGCCTCCCCCTCCTCCTCCTGGTGATGCTCCATCACTGCCGGCAGCTGGCGGTCGCCCTGCTGGCTTTTTGGGAGAGATTCAGGCTGGAAGAGCCCTCAAGAAGACGACGACCAAGGACAAGAGCGCATCTACCGTTGCTGGTCGGGTTTTGGAATGAGATTGATAGCTGGGGATTGAGGGGAGGGAAGAGTTAAAATCCAGTTATTTCTGTTTATATGGAAATTTGATGTTAGATTTCACAGCAGAAGAAAAGGGTGTGGGAGAGACGAGGGGAGAGAGAGAAGGTTGGGACAGCGTGTACGTTTAGCACGAAAATGAACACTTTGCTCTGTGATATGTATTTGATTCGCATGGGATTTTTTAGTCAATTGTATTCCTTTTACTGTTGTTTAATAAAAGCTGATAACATATCATGATTAATATCATCACCGTCGTTTGGTTATGCTACTCTCTGTTTGCCTCTTTCTCTCTCTATCTTTCCCTTTCTTTCCCCCTTTCCCTCTTACTATCTCCTTCTTTCTCTTTCCTGTCTAATACTTTTGTCTTCCTTTTGTCCTCTCTCTTCTCTTCTCTTTTCCATTTACATTTGTTGTCATTTTCTTTCAGAAGTGCGAGACTCCGCGCGAGATAGAACAATGAACCCCCTATCTTTGGCATTCACTATAAGACTTACAACGCCTATATCTTTTCTCTGGTTGGCACAAACTTTCCATATTTGGGCCATTGGTTTGTCATTTCTCCTCCGATACCTCAGTTGATTGCAGGGTGGGCATTTTGACAAACCTAAAGGATCGTGGTGAGATGTTTCAGAGTTTCATGACCCCATTGCACAAGCCACGGCAGTTGCATATACGGTGGATGATGGCTGCACTACAGTGTGCCCCCAATATCACTTACATTCAGTGATAGCTGTGTGATGGGACCGGGCAGCGTAACACCTGATACAGCACGGAGTCATAAAAAGATTGCAAGGTTGGGCAGCAGTGACATGTTCTGAAGTGAACTTTGGGGTCTGAGCTCCATGCGCACGGTTGAAAGTCTTGATCGTCTAAGACAAACTCAGCCCTTTTTTTTGTGGTGATGGAGTGGGACCATGCACTATCTCCTTTCCTTATTCTCCTTATAAGTAGTAAGTAATCAGTGTATGATAATACGGAGAGAGCGAAAGGAGATATGCAAGATTAGCCAATTTTGTTACTTTTGCTGAGGCGAGCAGTATTCCAGAATAGGTGCTATCATGATATGCTGGGGGTTGATGAACTCATCGTGGGGCCGCTGCAAGGGGAAGAACCGATGACAGCTACTGCGACATATAGTACAAATAGGTACAAAGGAAGTCGCAGGAACAGAGAGAAGGGATGAACGTGCGCACAGGGATTGTGATGATGAGAATTGGTTAAACGTGCGTGCACAGGAGATAATAAGGCTTGTTTGCTCAGTACATGGGCCAATTGCCCGAAATAAACAGAGAAAAAAAATATCCCTGTTGTTGGTATGTATGTATTACTACCTACCCTTCTATTCCTTCCATTTCCTTCTTTCTACAGAAATAGAAACAAGGGTCCTGGGGTAAGAAAACGCGTTGGGGACTTTGATAAACTACTAGGTATGTATGTTGCATGTACTCCGTATGAAGACGCAGGGATTGGTGAAAAAGCACGAGGATTGAAATTAAAGATATTCGGAGAACCGAGGAGGAGGATGCGCGGGTTCGGAGAACTAACCTTATTCTTACATAACTTTCAAAGCCTCATGCAGGAAGAAAGGGAATGAGAAGCAGGCTGACAGTAATATACTAGACTAGCACTTTGATCTTTTGGGTATTTGTGAAACTACACAAGCAAGCCCAATCCTACGTGTATGTAGTCTAATACCTTTTACTGGAAGTGGAAAATGCTGCTAGATACCGCTGCTAGATACTGCTGGTGGTGGTGTCGAGGCTTGCTGAGAATGCAGTAATAGCACTTTATAACTTGATGGTTGGTTGGTCGATAGGTACACGTGTAAGTTGCATACAAGTGCTACCCATCTTCTTACAGCGAGTGGCAAGCAAGGATGACAATGAATGCCCTGCATGGGTTCGTGCTCTGACAAGGGGCACTGCCGGCAGACACTCTGGTTTCTCCCCTTTCCCCTGTCTGTCTCTCCTTCTGACCAGAATCACGAGCACATTGGAATGAGAGAGCCTAGAAAATCGCCGCTTCAATGGCGTCAGGAGACAGATAGGGAGAGACAGAGAGAGGCTCGGCCTGAGACGGTCTTCAGGGACAAACAACTGATCTGATGTTTCAAATCCGAGCAACGAGACTAGTAGAAACACCATTCCTCTCTCCTGTGCTTCTTTTCGAGGGACGGGATCGGGATCGTCGGAAGGGTGCCAGCTGTGGCACAGCGTCTCTGCTCAGACAATCATGGGAGTCTAAAAAGGGACCAGAGAGTGCATACGAAGTCAGAGAGAGCTGGTCCGTGGAATGGAGGGGCCGCTAAAAGACTAAAAGACCAGGGCCGGGATTCGCGCTCAGACCAGCAGCTGACGCGTAGAGTGGTTGAGTGGTTGATTAGAGACTTGAAATTCTCTTCCACTTCCACTTCTCTCTTCGTTTCCAGCGTCAGTCTTTATCGATTGCGTAAAGAGTCTAAGAGTTTGCTCCGTCCAACGCCAAGCGTCAATGCGACAGGCTGCTACGGAGGATTAGTCGACGGCTAGACGCAAATAGCAGAGCCAGTAGTAGGCAATAGCTGGCGATAGCCCATCATGCTTCGCCTAGCGTGTTTGAAGTAGATTGCTGCCAGCTCAGCACGACACTAGGAGCCGCATTGTGGTACGATCTTGGTGGTTGCGCAAAGGCGAAACTCGGGAACAGACGAGAGATCGAGAAGCTGGAGGCATCGGGACGGGTCTCTGGGCTTGAAGGAACGCTTGAGCGGCTAGTGTCAATATCAGTAAACTAGGGGAAATTAGCTGTGACGCCTGGCCTGCGTCATGCAAAACCAGATCGCCGTCGACCACTGCCCCAAGCGGGTGGCCTCCTTCAGCGCTTCCTCTTCAGCTTCAGCCTTCTAGCTGCCGCTTCGGTCCTAATCCTCTCCAGTGCTATCGCGATAGAGAAGCTCTGGATGCGAGCTCTCGGAGGCTAAAGAGCAGCGGGCGCCACTAGTGGTCAATTGGAGCGCTGTGATTGGGCAGACGCGCGACAAGAGTAAACATGGGGGCAAGACGCGTCTTGAGTTCGGTATGACGCGTTTTTTTAGCGACCATCCCACTTCACTTGGACTTATAAGCCCGAGTAAGACTCACCACAGCTAAGAACAAGTGAGTGAGAGAAGGCAGCGTGAGAGCAGCGAGTTGAGGGCAGCGGCCCAAGATGTCATACATTCTCGTTGGGCTGCAGTGGAACCGCCATGTCTTGACGATTCCCTGCCGCGGCCAATCAGCGTCGCGCCTGTGCCGGCTCACCCTCGTCTGCATCCCTCTCCAGGGCCGTTTTGTGCTCAGACAATGCCCTTCACATGCCTTTGCTGGCCGGGGTGGTCCCAAGTAGGCGAATCAGGGACAGGGTTGCGACCGAATTCGCGGAGAGCCTATCGCTGCGTATCACCGGGCCCCATTTGCGGCCTCCGTGCTGGGCCGCCCGGGCTGCCTGAGCGGGTGCTGTGGATGGACTCGAGAGCCAATTGCCCTTGAGAGCGGCAATCAGCTGAGAGGGCTACGCGTTGTTGTACTCCATAATTCCAGTCGCGTAGGCTGTCAGATGGTGGTCATCTGAGTTTCTGTATATCCGTATAACACGGACAAGAAGCAGCAGAAAAAGCATTGACGTGACATGGGTTGACGCTGTTTATAGAAACAGCCAGGTTGAAGACGAGATAAAAAATGGAGAGAGTGTGAGCCATGCGTGGGGGAGACCTTTCGTGAAGATAGTCATGGAGGGGGAGCAAGGGATATAGGGGGGGGAGAGGGTGATAGAACTAAGAGTTATGGAGGGGTCAATATTGGAGGGGGAGAAGAGAGGGAACAAGAGGGAACAAGAGTCAAAAGGGCAGCAGAAACATGAAGAGAAACTGCGCCAGGGCAGGATAGAGTTTGCGTTTGAAACGCTGCAGAATCGACAACGGCCGGCGGTACCTGCTTCTCGGCAAACTCTCTTTAAGCTCGCCGCTGTGGCTTGGGCAATTTTGAGACATCTGACGGATTCCATTGACAATAGCACTAGAGGCATGATGAAGAAAACTCTGTCTCGAGCGTTGTACGTAAATGGATCATCTGGGCTGATGTTTTAGCCATGGCTATAGGTGATGACGGATGGTTGACAGTTAGCAAGAGGCTAAGTATTTAGCAGAAGAAAGAAGAGGAACGACGGATGAACTATGATTAGCATCTTCGGGATGTCCGCTCCTCGTTCTTCCGGGCCTGGCGTTGAGAGAGCATAGACGTTCCTCCATGAACTAATTACTACCTAGGTAGTATTATAGTAGCACAGAGGTAGTTCGTCTTGTGTGACTCGATCGCCATGCGGTAGTGGTCGGTATTGGTTATTGAATTTATTGGAGCAGTCAATTAGTACTATTCTGGTAAGTGTTTGGATAGTCTAATACGCCACTCTAATACGCCACTCTGATACTCATTTCCATTGACACTTGGAGTAGCACCAACTCTCGCTATATTTGTTCCAGCTCCGAACTGGCGATCGGTGTGTGGTGGGATTATCGTAAACTCCATATGCCATTTTCTGATGGACTCGGTATTTATGTCTACTCCATACTGCTGCCTCACTCAACACGTCCATGCGGATGCATCCTCGGCCGCGGGTGGGAAATCAATGCAGTAGTGCTCCGTAAAACTGGACCAGACAGCTCGACGCTCGCCAATTGCTGCGCTCATCGCCCGCGCATGCTTGCATGCATCATGCAGGCCAATGCCCAGTAGAAGAGCTCCGTCTCTTGTTTATCGATGCAGGTGGGATTCGTGATGCGATGATGGGCCTGAGCAGGTCGCATGGCAACCGTAATGGTGTTGTCGTGATGGCGATGGCGACGGCCATGACGAATAATAAGAAGTTCTGGAGGCGTGGATGCATTCAAAAGGGACTTGTCTCTCTTGCATCCCATCCCATCCCATCCCATCTCTCAAGTCCCCTTTCCAAGCGTCTCAATACACACGCAGTGTCACTATACCTACTACCTGCACTAGATGAGACGAGACGCAAGCTGCTCACACCCTCACACTCGCATATCTCACATTGAACCTTGCCTGGCCATCCAACCATCCACTCACTCACTCACTCACCCACCCGCACATATACCATACATACGCGATCTCTTTTAGCATCAATACATAGCACAAACCAAACTAGCCCATCCATGTACGTATCACTGCTGCTGCTGCTGCTGCCACCTGTTACTACCGCTGCGGCCTTGCTCTGTATGCCTGGCATCCTACCCGGCCAGACGATGCTGGCTTGCATCACCCGAATCTACCGGCACTTTACTTACATGCTTCTGGCGCATGTAATGCAGTCCGCACTTACAGGCTCCCTGCTCCGCTCTGGCACAGCCCTAGTCGATTCGAGACAGCGCCCATCGATCGATCGTCGAGCGCAGAAAGGCACTGCTGCACGTAGAAAAAGACTTGACATTTTACCTTGGACCAGGCATCGAAAAGCGCCGTCCGTTGCATTTCTGCATTGCATTCTCCAAGACACGCCCCCCTTTTGGCTCGCCTTTTCGCACAATCGGAGAATCCCTTTTGCGACAGAAGGCAAGAAAAGCTTTCCCTTGGCCTTTTGCCGAGACGCGCCACACGCCCTCCCCTCCAGAGTCCAGCCCGTTCCGTGTGAAGGAGGGGGCTCTTGACTCTTCAACCACTAAGACAGCGACCACTGCCACCCTCACGTTTGTGCTTTAGACCTGCCGGTACCTGTCTTGTACTGTACCTGCCCTTGCAGCATTGCTCAGTGTCTCCCGCTGCGAGACCTGCGCCTCCCTGCAATTCTTATCAATTGATCGCTACTGCGAGGTACCGCTGACTACCCAAGGCACCTCCTACTGCAGCTCATCGCACCACACAGCTGCAGACCTTCATCGACATCTTCAGGTCCTCTCTCATCATCCTCAACTTCACCTCCATCACCGACCTCCAATCCCAGCGCCAGACGCCCCGGGTACAGGCTGCCGCTGGCCACTTTGGGCTTGGTGCGCGCTCTAGTTCCGGGCTGGAGAAGCAAGATTTCTGCACTGCAAACCCCCTGCCCCGGTCGCTCGTGTCAGCCCAGACGGCGCTGCAGCCAATCCGCTGCGCGGCACATCCCTGACGCGCTGCCAGGGATCCCCCCTGGTCGCCGATCCACTCGCTGTTCCAAGGCTCCCAGAGTTTGTGCTGTGCTGGCTGCCCTTGGGCTTGTGCTTGTCTCTCTGTTCTCCCTTCCGGCGATACTGGTGAGTGCATGCATTCCCTATTACAGCGCCCGTCTCCCCTCATCCTCATCCTGATCGTCCTTCCTTTCCATCTCTTCCATCCCACCTCTAATTGCGCCTCTCTGTGACAGCTGCTCGCTCTTGTTACCACTAAAGCCGTTCCCCGCGCGCCACCAGAATAAACACTCGAACCCGATCCAGCGCGACTCCCATCCGGACTGCTCGCTCTTACTCTTTGCAACTCATCCGCCGCTTCTTCCGATCTGAAGAATCGAAAATCTCTAGAATTTTCATAAATTTCGCCTGCGGGTCCGAATCGGCTCTCCCGTCAAGCATCCCATTGACAGCCGAAAAAGCACGAAAAAGGCACCAGTAAAAGCCCCCGTCAGGGCCGTGACTCCCCAAGCCTGCCTTGTATCTGCCGCCCCACCGCGCCTGCGAGTGACGGTGACCTCAGCGAGGTGAGCACAAAAATCTCCCATGGTTGAATCTCTCCTCTTCCCATTTCCTTCTTGGGCTTCTTTAATTACCTTACCCTTCAGCTCTCTCGGGGCTTTGCGATGCTGTCATGCCCTTCCCGCAAACGGCGTCGCGTCCTTTTTCCCTTGTAGCCTCGGCTGACTAGCGCGCCTAGACGCTTCATCGCGATTCACGCACAACTTACTCCACAGCTAAAGAGCCTCACGTCGAGGCACTTGCACCGGCCGCAATGGCCCAGCCGACGCGTTTTTACGCCTCTCCCAGGCCACTGGACATTTTCAATGACGATGCATATTTCGAAAACGAAGCTCCCATGACTAGCCACGCACCCATGCCAAATCCCTCCAAGCCCATGCGTCGTCCCTTGGGCACCTCAACTCCCAACGTCCTTCTTGAGCCAGCAGTCTCTCACAGCTCCAAATTTTCACCCAACAAGGCCAAGACTCCAAGGGCGCCGTTGAAGCCGTCCCACGGCCTCAACAAGTTCAACGGCATATCCATGGCTCCTCCTTCAGACAAGACGCCAGTGACCGATTCACTACAGAAGAAACCACAGCTGTCCAACTTCAAGACGGGCTTACAGAAGCCCCAATTCATCGATCCCGATGCATTCTTCGAGAAGGAAAACGTCCATCCTCAGAGCTTCCCGGGACCGTCTACAATCGACCTCTCTGTAGGGCAGTACTTCCAGAACCCTCCGGTGAAGAAGGGACTCATGGAGGCCGCCCTCATCAAGGAATCTCGAGTCAGCAAGAAGCCCAAGGCTGACGAGCAGTCGCTTCCACCCCACGACTCATTCCCGCCCATCACCGACGATGGCACGAAGCCACCTCATAGCTACGCTCAGCTCATTGGAATGGCCATTCTCCGATCTTCAAAACGTCGCCTCACGCTTGCTCAGATCTACAAGTGGATCAGCGACAACTACTCATTTTACAACCCCAATGACGCTGGATGGCAGAATAGCATTCGACATAACCTGAGCCTCCACAAGAACTTTATCAAGATCGAACGACCAAAGGACGACCCTGGCAAGGGAAACTACTGGGGCATTGAACCCGGCACCGAATTCCAGTTCCTCAAGGAAAAGCCGACTCGGAAATCTGTCCCGACTGGAGAGAACCTCCCTGTCATGTCCACCCGCCTCGAACCATCTCGACCAACGCCAGCACTAATGCCCGAGCCTTCGCTTCCACCGCCGGCCCCAATGCATCACCAGCATCATCACCAGCACGCCAACAGCCTTCCTCCTCTCCCGACGTCTCAGGCAACCCTGTCAATGCCTCTGGAGCCGTCATCAGATGCCACCATTCTCGTATCGGACAATGCGCCTGCTGATGACCTGGCCGACAAGGGTCCCGACAACGAACTACTACTGGAATCATCCTTCTTCTCACCCCTACCTGCTGCTTTGCATTCCACCCCACCCATGCCCCGGGCTGAGCGACGGAATGGCACACCGCCTCCCATGAACCGCAATCCCGCCTCATCAGCTACTCGGACTCATAAGCGCAAGTTTGCTTCCATGGATGACAGCGGCTACATCTCCTCCCTAGAATCCTCCGCCATGCGACCGAATGCGGCCAGGTCAGCCTTCTTTACGTCTGAACCTGATCGACGCCGCATCAAGCGTGGCCGCGCTGAAGAAGAGATTGCACGACTAAGAGGATCATCACCTTTCAGCCCGTCAAAGAGCCGGCCATTCTCCAGCTATGGACTCAACTCATCGTCACCTTTCCGACCGTCGTCTAGCGATAATCAGATGCCCCCTCCTCTGACCCCTGTCGTGAAAAAGGTCAAGGCTATGATTCAACCACCGCCCTCAGTTTCTCCCAATACAAACCTACGCATTCACCGCGCCAAAGTTCGCCACATGCTGCAGTCCCCTCTGCGAAGAGTCGCCAACCTCACCAACGACGATAGTTTGCCCTGGAGTCCCGCCTTCCGCTTGGACGACAATATCTTTAGTTTCGATACGCCCAATGCTAGCAATCTGCCCGACTTTGACATCTTCCAAGATTTGCCGGTGGATGATGAGAATGTATTTGACAGCCTTCTCCCCGCAGAGACCGGCTCACCGGTCAAACGCTCTGTCAAGCGCGTTCGCCTTGATCGGTCTATTTCCTCGTCGGCCATTGGAGAGCTGTCAGGCTCCAAGAAGCTTCTCGGACCAGCACCTCTGCTCAAAGCTCCTGATACGCCATCTCAATTTCTGGAAACACCCAGCAAGGTCTTTGAGGGCCTAAGCTCCCCCTCCAAGCTCTTTCAACAATCACCCATCAAGGGTCCTTCACCAAGCAAGTTTGCTTCTTTACTGGAGCTTCCAGGCGATGGCGACTGGCCGTCTCTCCACATAGATGCCAATGACTTTGCTACCGGCGCTGGTTGTGATGGCTCAGATTTTACTGGTCTCGATATTCTTCAAGGATTCGAGCGAATTGGCTCAGGCTCACAACATTCATCAAAAGGTGTGAACAGGAGTGGAAAGCCTGCACTCGGTCGAAGCTATTCAACAGCATTCTAAGGAAAGGAGAGCTTACAACAAAAAATGGCGCTTACACAGGAGAGAATGATTACGATACCTTTTTTACATAATGACATAATGAGGACCGAAGAAGAAGAAGCGACACAAACAAGAACGAACTAACATTTCTTCTCTTTCTTACACGTCAAGCTTCTTTTTATCATGAGCACAGCTCCCTTCACGCGACTGAAACGATGATTACTGGTGGTTTGATGCAGAGCGAGGCTGAATTTTAGAATACGATGGGGTTCGCAGTTCTGCGTACAAAAACCCGCCCCTCTCCTTTGGGCTTCACGGCTTGCTTGTTACGGGTGACGATGATTCTGAGTACATAGTATACCTCTTTTTCTTTTCTTTTCTTGTTGACCCCCCTTACTTTTTGCGGCATTGGAATACGATTACGGCTGGTTCCAGGGAATGGAATTGCTTGGCTTAACTGGAATGGCTTGGACTTGGGACTTGGCTTATTGTACACGGGTTAGGTCTTGTTTTTCTTCTTTTTCTTCTTCTATTCTTTTGATCGCCTCTTCTTTTTCTGCGTCTTTTTCCTTCCTTTGCTTTTACTGGACTATGGGTTGGAAGCATGGAGTCTGGATTTCACAAAACATGTCGCGTACGCGCGTATGTAACCTGAGGGAAACTTGGTATTAAAGGGAGGCTTTTTGTGAGAGACCTTGACTAGCTCATGTTTGTATCTTTTTTTTGTGGTGCGCTTTTAGCTTGTCCATCTTATTTACTTATTTTCTTAAGGACCAGGATCAGGATCGGATGATTAGCTTTATGGGATTTCTTCTGCCTTTACATGATGGGCTGTGTCGTTTACTCTTTTTACTCTTTGGCATGCCTTGACAATTACTTTGAACTTGTTTTCCCCCTTTTGATAAAAGAAGGGGATAGTCTTTTGATAGCAATTTCAATTCTGCTGTTTGCTTCAAGTTTGATCGTTTTAAGAATTTAGTGGTCTTGTGATGTGATTTGTAGAGCTACCTTGGTAACTACTTAGGTGCAGGTAAGGATCACCTGTTCCAGGTTGCCAAACGCCTCTAATCGAAAGCAAGGTGGCCTTTGAAAGCTTGCTCTGCTTACTTTCAATCCCATGGACGTGTCTGTATCCGTATGTGCTGTGTGTGCGAGCGCGTGTGATTAGGGGGTATCTATTACCTTGTCCATGCATTAAATTAATAAATTCAAAAATCCATTTCACCTCCCATCCAGGTGGCTCCAAAAAAACGCCCATGCAGAACGCCTATGTACAGTTTACCCAATCGGGCGCATACGTCGGGTTTCCCCCTTCCTCCAAGTCTATTGGGTTGAACCTTTATCTGTCATTTGTCATCGTAGTATGTTGTATTTTAGATTTGAGATATTGCAATAAAGTAGTGGTGATAAATTGAGAGTCGTAAATGTCGTGGCGTTTTGCGTTTTATGGATGAAAAGATGAAAAGCGAGGAGGACAGTGGGTGGGGTGAACTCCAGTTCGAAGTTGTTGTAGAAAGAAAAAAAAAAGCCAAGACTTTCAGTGGTACATTCGTATACGCGATAGCCAGCCGGTTTCCTTGGATTCGACGTTGATTTTATAGGGAAACGGGTTGCCGCCTTGGGTGGTGATGGGCGGGATGTGGTCTCTGTGGGTGTTGACGAAGGTGACGATTTTCATGGCGGTTGTGAAGAGGGTCTGCTCCATGGCTCTGCGAACCTTTGCTCGTTCTAGCGATTTCAAAAGGGTTAGTAATAACCGATATATAAAGATTTGAGTAGTCCAAGTTAGAAAGGTCGCATTCATACCATTTTCAGTCCTTGGCTCGGCAACAGTCACTTTGATCGTCCAAGTCTCCCAGCAGACCTCCTCCACTCCGAGTGACGGCCACGGCTTGCGTCGTTTCTGGTCGAAGAACTGGACGGTGATTTGGCCTCTTCCTCCGCTACCGGCGCCGTTTATTCTGTCTCGGTTTGTTGGCGCGCCCGAGTTGGACAGTCGTTCTGCGTCGAGCTGGCGATCGAGTGCGGAGACGCGCTGCTCAATCATGGTCTGGAGCTCATCGTCGTTGACGTAAGGGAGAGTGACATCCAGGACTTCGTGCGTTTGCGGGGTGAGAGAGGGGAAGAAGCGGTTGAAGAAGATTGTATGTAGTATGCCTGTTATTTTTGCGCAACTTCTTGTTAGCCCCGGGAGATGATGCTGTTTGCGACGCCTTGTAGTGATCAATTAGCTTACCTTTGACAACGTCGCGGACAGATCGCGGATCCGTAAAGACGTCCAGTATGAATTCCGGGGGCTTTTGTGAATCCATTTCTTCTTTTTTCCCAGAGGAAGGCAAAGGCAGCCGTTTGCTGGGTTACGTTGTCGCTGGTTCGAGATAAAAAAAAAAGCGAGGCCGAAATGGGAAAGTAGATAGCAAATTTTTTCTGCCCTCGATCTCGATTTCGCTCAAATTTCGAAATGTTCAATTATATGTCACCACCAGAGGAAAGCGTCGGTGAAGAAGAAATGGATTGGCCAGCGTTATCTAGTCTGTTCTGCGAAGAGGCGCATCGCTGATGTTTTAAGCCACGGTCTCGGGGTCTCTTTTTGTTGAGTCAAAAAAACAAGGTTACCAGAGTCGTCAGCAGGAGCGAGAGTCACCAGACCAGATCTCGAGGGCTTTAGCGACAAGGAGGCGGTGCTTCTTTTTTTTCTCTTTCTGTTGGAGATCCTGATGGGGGACGGTAACGCCTAGAAGCGGATAGGCAAGGAGAGTCTTCTCGGTGTGCGCAGCTGGTGCAGGGAGTGGTGCGAAAAGGGAGGAGGCGAATAGTTGTCAGATGCAACAGGAGTTGAAGATGAAATTGTGCCGCAGATATGCAGGCTTGGATGCTGGAAGCGAATTGAAGCGAGGTGGGGGATGGCTGGGGAGGGGCAAAAAAATACAGGCTGGATCGACCAGTAACGTCACCGGCCTTGGGGGCTTGGGGATGCTTATTTACTGGGCTGGTTGCGGCAACGATAAGCGATAAGGGCGTCTCAACTGTTGGTTCCCTTTAGCAGTGAAGGTCAGCACGTTAACTCCCCTATACAGACCTGTATACATGTACATGTAGCTTTTGGTCGTTTTGAGGATGATGCTCCCCTCAGTAATGATATATGAGGCTCTGACCTAAGGGCAGCTATTATTGATTTTATATAGATTTTCAATCCTCTTAGCATTGGCCACAGTCCGTCTGATCATACGACATCAACTGTCCGTCTACAGCATATGCGTACAAAGTAACACGTCAATACTGTATATGCTACTGATGGAAATCGATGCCTTCGAATTATTAGAGATCACAGCGCCCAAGCATGTGCCACAGCGCGCTACGGTGGGTATGAAATTTTGGCAGCAGCATTAACGGTCTAGTGCGTGCATCCGGTACAGGCCACCGGCGGTCCCCCGGAAAAGGGTGCTAGCAGTCGTAGGCTTATTAACCAGTACTCGCCCAATACACTGAACCTTGCGCCTGTTGCAGCGTGCGCAGCCGTACTCGCCGCGTACTCCCTCCCGGACGTACATCGCAGCCGAACAATGGCCAATTAGCGGCCCTGCTCCTGCTACCGAGGCATCCCGGGAATCGCTGAGCTCCCAAGTTTCCATCTCGAAACATCCACCATCGCGACGACCACCGATTCTACCGTCCTACGTGCCTGCGAGCCTCGTGCGACGTGCCATTCCCTGCCGTGCCCGCCTCCAAGAGCCTGGCTTCTGCCCTCTCCTCTCTCTCTGCCCGGCCTTCGACTGAACACATGTGCTTGCACTGCCAATCCATGACCTCCTAACACGACCCGACCTGTGCAGCGCTGCCCAACATGCTCTCTTCAGCTCAGCGCTGGGTGCGTCGCAACCGGACACCAATTGCCATCGGCGTTGGTGTCCTTGGCGCTGGCTATGCCGTGACGCAGTACGTGATGGCCAAGATCAACGATGCGCGCGAGCGGATGAGCAGCGATCGCATCGCCAAGGAAAAGTAAGTCGGCCTTGCTGGTGCAGCAGGACAAATTGCCTGGCTCTGCGTGGCTAACGCGGCATTATCAAATCTCTAGCCTTCGCCGTCGATTCGAGCAGAACCAGGAAGACTGTACTTATACCGTCCTGGCTCTCCTGCCCACCGCCACGGGCAATGTGATTTCGGCCTTGAATACGGAGCAGATTACGTACGAGATCCAGCAGATCAAGAGCTCGGCCAGGAGCCTCAAGGGCATCCAGACAACAAGCCCGCCCAGCATTGCCGATACTACTCTCACTGAGGATGATAGCAAAAGCACCATCAGCGTGCCGGTAGATGTCGGAATGCCCTTTACTTCAGATGGCACCTCGCAAGAGCTGGCCCCCCCTAGGCCGCGAAAGACCAAGAGGCAACTCTGGGATGACTTGACCATTAGCGGTACGCTGCCTCCTTAATCTATGATCCATCCATATGTGAGTAAAGGATGAAAGAGGAAACTAACAGTGTTTTGGAAATGCAGCCATTACGAGATCATTCACCCTCATCTACACACTCGCCCTCCTCACCATGCTGACAAGAGTTCAACTGAACCTTCTCGGCCGACGCAGTTACTTATCTAGCGTTGTTGCTCTCGCCACTGGCAGCCAGCAGGCCACCATCAGCCTTGAGAACAATGACGACGACAGCCCCAATCCGCATGGCAGCGATTTCGACACAAATCGCAAGTACCTGACCTTCAGCTGGTGGTTGCTGAACAAGGGTTGGGTAGACGTCATGCACCGCGTAGAGAGCTCTGTGCGGACCGTATTTGGCAGTCTCAGCCCTCGAGATCTGGTTACCTTTGATCGGGTTTCCCAGCTGACCGCAGAGGTCAGAAAGCTGATTGAAGGGTCCAGCTCAAACAACAATAAGGGCTCAGATTGGCTGTCTTTCCTCCTGCCTCCCAAAGACAAAGAGGATGAGGTTCTCCGCCAGTCTGGCGTCTTGGATGATGCAGGCCTATCTCCTGAGGATGGTGCCCAGCCATCTCCTGCTGCTCTGAGACGCTTGCTCGACGAGACTGCTGATTTAATCGAATCGCCAGCCTTTTCGCACGTCTTGACACTAGTTCTCAACTCGGGCTTCTCACTGCTGGTGGACAAGAAGCTGGCCACTGAGGCTTTCGAGTTCTCCCTGGACGAAGCTCCTACTACGGTGGCAACGACAACCAGCCTCAAGCGCACCAGAGCTATCCTATTGCCCAAGATTTTGTCTGTCCTAACACGACAGGCTCATGTCATCGGTAACGGCAATACGCCCAATGAGTACCTCCAGGAGATGGAGACAGTACGCGATCTCGAGGCTTTCTCTGCCGTCGTATACTCTAGCAACTGGGAGAATGAAATGAAGGACGAGGGACTCATGGAGAGTGCCGTCTACGTCAAGTCTGAAGACACCCAGTCTCAGTCAACTCAGGTTGATAGCAGTGTCATCATTGTTGAGCCCCAAGCTACTACTAGCTTGGAGGGCGCATGGGAGAGGGCGACGGTGGGAGAGAAGAAGTCTTGAAGCGGAAGAAGCATGTATCCTCAATATGCATATATGTATAGTAAAGAGTAAAGATCTGGTGCATTCTACAGGTTTGTTTCACTTTTGGAAGGGCAGGACGGACTGGTATAAAGATTTAATGGCTTTTCTTTTCTTTTCTTTTTTTTTTTTTTCTTTATTTCCCTCTATTTGGGATACTACTATGATGTTGGCGGACTAGCAGACAGCAGACAGCAGACAGCTTATAACGATATATCCTATACTCTCCTCGGCGCTCAGAGGTTCATTTCAGCGCTTGATCTTCTCTAAACGATGCCTCTTATGTAAACTTGTCTCAAAGATCCCCATGGCCACAATACAGATCTTTTAATCACATTCACAACTCGTATGGCCAATATCCGAGCTGCCAGCGGGGGTTTCTGGGTGGCTCATCCCCGCAACTGCCTCGTCGTCTTGCTTGGCTTGTTTCGTGCAGCTCTGTTACACTCCAAGTAGCCAGAATCCGTAGACTCCTTGACCGAGAGACGGCTGTGTGATAAATTGGGGTTGTGAAAGCGTTCATGAGCGTCAGGCAGACGTCGTTGCTGTTGGTGCCGGTAATACCTTGTTTCCATCCGCCCTTAATATATATCTCATTTCGAACTCGTGAAATCATGAAAGTGCTTTTAGTAAGTTCACATCATGCCCCGTATGAACTGGTCCAAACCCCGCTCGAAGAGTTCGTTTCTGATACCGGCGCCTCCCTTGTGTTCGACTGGTGCAAGCGGATTTTTGACGACTACTCACTCATCATATTAGCCACTCCGTAAGTACCCAGCTTCAACTCTTCTGGAAGTCATATACCATATTCCACCCATAGGTTGATATAGATCTGATGCAGCACATTCCGCATGCTCGCCGACGCGGTATCCGTAATCATGACAAAGCGCAGGTTCGCGGGCGTCTCGTAAAAGTGCAGCTTGTACTGGCCCGTCCGGTAGCTGATGAAGGCGTCGTCGTCGCCGCCGAGCTTGCGGGCCATGTTGCGGAGGGAGAAGACGGTTCCGAAGACGAGCTTGGCGTCGTCTGAGCTGGTGGAGATGGCGGGCGCGGGGGCTTCTTGGTCGGGCGGTGCCCATGATTTGACGTAGACACACTCGGCTGAGAGGGAAGCAGATCAGATTGGGCAATTTGAATATACCACGGAGAGGAGAGGAGAGGAGAGGAGATGTAAGCTAGCTTGTGAAGGGGAGTGACCTACTGTGGCGGTCGAAGATGTAGAACGTGTAGACGGCCATTGTGAATGGATTGCGCGCGCGGGCAGGCACGGGTTCTGGTTGGTATGAGTGATGGTTTCAAAACGCTGCACGCGACAAGATCAATGAGGGGTGGCTTGCAAAGAAGATGCTGTCGTCGTCGCAAAACAGGCAAGCTCCGTCAGGTACATACAGTTAGTTGCGAGATGTGTTTTTGTCGATCAAGGGGCGCCTCGGTTATCTAATCCAGCCACAGGCTGACCTGGAGCTAGCAGGCGCCCCCGCCGCGGGTTGGCGGGGCATAAAGGCCTGTAGGAGCCCACTATAAAGTGCTGCCAATAGTGGGCAGAGGAGCTTCAGCCTTCATTCATATTACTGTACCTAGCCTTCTGTCTGCTTGTGCTTGCACGTGGTCCTTCACCAGAAACGGCTGAAACGGTTTGAGTATGTAGTGATGAACAAATGATGGGATGCGTTCATACTTTGTAATAGAATCGTAGGCGGTTGTAGTAAGTTACAAAACACCACAGCTGGGTCCTTTGACGGAGCTCAGGATACGCTGACACCGGACCTAAAGAATTGATACCTACTAGTAGGTATATCCAGTAAATGCATTTATAGCCCGGCGTAAAAGGAGCATGCAGAATCTGTAAATAGTAACCACTACCTTGATCAATAAGACCAGACTCTGAATCTTTGGCATTCTATAGCGAATATGGTACTATTTATGGCCATGGCCATAGCGGTCGAGGCATGCATCAATCAGCATGTGCCAGTTAAAGTGCAGGCGTTTAGACGCCCGCCTGTCAGAAACGCCGTCGTCCAGCTCCAGTGCCCCGCTTTATCGCAAGATGCCAATGCAGCTATCGCTTATAACCCCTCCATTGGTTGGCCCAGAGCGCTCGTCCTGATTTCAGCCTCACGTCTCATTTCGCAGCCCTGGCGAATTTCTGCTTGTGCAGCTTCGACTTGGAAAGCTAGACACGCTGTCAGCTCCTTCATCCACCTTGCCTGAAGTTCAATTTCGCCTGGTACCCTCTGAAAGTATCGTATAGATATCTCGTCCCAGCACGCGACACAGATTCTCATCGCTGCTCTTCTTCTCGAGCTTTCGCCGAGAGCTGTGTCTTCTGCCATCATGGAGACGCCTCCCCAATCACCTAGAGGCGCGAAAACAGATCCTCTCCCTGGCCTCCAATCACCTAGGCTCACTGTCAACGGTCGCGACGATATCACCGACGATATTCGGCCATCCTTGGCGTCTGCTGTGTAAGTAATAGTGCTGGAATCTGCTCTTTGAAGAACAGAAGAGAAAGATGAGACCCAGCCTCGTTTGTCAAACCAGGCGCTGATCAATCTTTTTGTAATTCAGCTCTGAGCCTGCTCGTCTGACAGGCTTCGCAAGCCCGATCAGACAGCATAAACGGACTCCAAGCGCTCATCGCGAAATCAAGGTCAGCTTTTCTCAGCCTTAAGCCTACACCCAGACTAAGTATGAGCTAACTCGCAGCAGGAAACTTTGGACGCCCACGTCGAGTTCTCCAATGATGAGACGGATGGTCGAACTCACCACAGAATAAACCAGTTTGTGATTCAAGATGAAATCGGTCGCGGGTCCTACGGCGCTGTCCATCTCGCGACAGATCAATTCGGCAATGAGTTTGTATGCTACCTTCATCAAGGTGTCTGCCTTTGCCCTCTTTCTCAGAGCATTCACTTACGGCGAGATCTACAGGCTGTCAAAGAATTCTCCAAGGTTCGCCTACGAAGGCGCGCACAGTCCATCGCCATGCGCCAAGGTCCTGGGGGGCCGCAAAGACGTATGCCTGGTAGAGGAGGCGCCATGTCTCCTCATCTTAATGGGCTGCGAGACCGTGAGAGGAGCGATGCTTTATTCTACATCCGAGAAGAGATTGCCATCATGAAGAAACTCAATCACCCCAACTTGGCTCAACTTATCGAGGTGCTCGATGATCCAGATGAAGATTCCCTGTACATAGTAATGGAGATGTGCAAAAAAGGGGTCATCATGAAAGTCGGCCTGGGCGAGCAAGCAGATCCCTATCCTGAAGAGGAGTGCAGGTTCTGGTTCCGAGATTTGATCTTGGGAATTGAATACTGTAAGTCAAAAAGAGATTGCATAGTGACCGCGTAGCTCTCTCTAACATGATGGTAGTACATGCTCAAGGAGTCATTCATCGCGATATCAAGCCAGACAACCTCCTATTATCCGAAGATGATGTTTTAAAAGTTGTAGACTTTGGCGTCTCAGAAATGTTTTCAAAGGGGAACAATATGAGGACGTCCAAATCCGCTGGTTCTCCGGCCTTTCTACCCCCCGAACTGTGCAGCAAGCATAACGAAGTTTCTGGAACGGCTGCAGACATCTGGTCGATGGGCATCACCCTGTACTGCCTTAAATACGGAAAGATACCATTTAACAAGGAGGCCATACTTGAGATTTATGAGGCTATCAAGACGGAGGAGCCAGAGTATGCGAAAGATGAGAATCCGACATTTATTCATTTGATGAGCAGATTGCTAGACAAGAACCCGGAAACCCGAATCACCATGGCTGAGCTTCGTGTATGTATCGGCCAACTTTGACCAAGACAAATACGTTCAGCATGCTAATGTAATACTACAGGAACATCCTTGGGTAACCAAAGAAGGAACTGACCCCTTACTATCGGCAGAAGAAAACTGTTCAGACCCCATAGAACCACCGAATGAGCTAGAGCTCAGCCGAGCTTTTACGAGGAAGATGAACCACCTTCTTTGTGTGATGAAGGCAATCCATCGATTTCGGTGCTCATTGGCTCGCAGCCGCAAAAAAGCTGCGAGTCAATCACAAGAAGCCACACAAGAAAACGAGTCACCCAAATTATTAGATGCCAGCGCATCAGTAGAAGATATAGCGTCACTCATCGCACACCAAAAGACAATCTTACTTGCGCCAGAGCCCGAAGAAGAAAAGACAAAGGGCCACGCTCACGATATTAGCGACCAAGAGCCGCTATTCCTAGGCATCGGCACTGGAGCGAGAGATGCCTTCACTACCGATGAGAAGACACCCGATGTTGTGTCCGACTCTCCTACGGCAGTCGACTTCAACGTATACGACCGGGCCTATGAAGAGGCCGTAAAGGAGCGAATGAAACAGAATCAGTCAAGCAACCCTGTCATGTACTTGACGAAACATATCAAAGAGAAAGAGTACTTCAAAAAGCTGGAGAACATGGTCGACGAAGCTTCGGTCTCACTGCCTCCCTTCAAGGCTGCCTTGGAGAATTCCAAACGACTTCTAGACCCTTTACCTTTACGTCCAGGCAATAAATTAGCCGATCTCGTGTCCAGAGTCAGAGAAGCGTCCGAGAATAGCAACAAGACAAAAGGCCAAAATTAGATCAGCGGTTGTCTCATCAGCGTCCTGACATGGCGTATCCCTCTTCGGCATTGTTCGGCCAGGTAATCTAATTGTGGACATCTACATGAATATATTCCAAGAAAATAATTCGGAATTACGAGATACCAGACTCGAGCATTGCCAACCCCTCTCCTGATGGGTGACCTCCTTTTCAATAAAAGTACAACGAATATACATGATTTATCCATGAGGCGACGATTAAGGGCGTCCAACAGAAAGCCAGGAAACAGACTCGTGTGCAGCTGCCTCCAATCAGACAGTATGCTGCCATGCTTCTACGCTACCCAAGATGCATTATCATGATGTATGATGAGATGAGATTATCGCTGAGTTTATCAATTCCGTTAATTCTGTGGAGAAAGCAATCTCCGCTGCCAATAGTGAAAGTGTGCTCACCGCTTCAAACTTGCATACCAAGGAGGTAGCAATTAATATTTTTGAGCTAAAGACGTAGGGGGGGTTACCACGTTGGAAATGTCTGATACGGTCGGTGAGACCGTTACTACAGTACAACGGCAGTGACAATTACGGGCGATAGCGTTAAAGTAATGGACAATGAAAGGGCCGACGAATGAGGCTTGACCCATGTCAGTCGGTACGACGCACATGTACCGAAGGAGATTTAGGCAATCGATTTAGGGAAGCACCACGCACGCGCAGCATGAGCATGAGCATGGAATGCTGGGAAACAAACCCCAGCCATGGGAACTGCAAGCAGGTATTACTCCGTACAACACCAATCAATCCCTGAGGCTCGGGTAGGCATTATATGCCAGGGAGCTGCTCTATCTAGAAGAAAATGTCTCACGGCGTGATATGAGATGCATACGAACAGCCGAGATGCTGGCTACAAGGCTTTCAAGGCGCGTTATCACCCACGCTGACCCCTGATACATATCCGCGTTCCCTGCCCGGGCTGGACGAGCTGAGCATCGGGGAAGGGGATAGATGGCTCAGGCCATGTGGCAGACGTACGAAAATGGATGGTTCTGCTCCGTGCTAGATGCTGAGAGTATGCCCGAGATGCACAGGCTGAAGTCTGGCAGAGTCTAGAACCAAGGGATAAGGAGCGACGGGCGCATTGGTGATCGAATCGCAATGTAGCTTTTGAGACGGCGCTGCAAGTCTCGATAGCCGATGGCTACACACGCGCCGTACCGGCTATCAGAGCCAGAAATCGGGGTCTAGGTTTACATGCCGGGGGGCTTTTTCAAGCTACTACCTACTACTACTTACCCATATATGGTGGGATGGACAGTGATCCCATGGCGCCTATACTTGCGTCAGGACCCCTCCCATGCTTGCAATTCCCAACAGGAAAGAGTTTCCCGGGGGGACCTTTTGGTTCTGTGTTATCCGAGCACAAGCTGCAGGCAATGACGGAAGAGCCACTGAAGAGCCACTGAAAAGCGAGAGGCATGGCACGAGCCTCAACAGCCGGGCACGACAAAGAAAGCAAAAACGCTGTGACTTGTGATGAAGGTTGTATCGGGGAAGCGGGAATGCGGGATCAGAAGAGGGAGGGATGAGGCATGAAGGGGGGGCGAAAGACATCATGGCAATTATCTCTTTTGCTGCTTGAATCTGTCGTTTTCTTCCATGGTCCCTTTTTTTCCTGTTTGCTTACATGTACTTTACACAAGTACATACTAGGTCTGTGACATCAGGAGAGGGCATGAAAAAAAAAACGGGCAGCAGCCGCCCGGGAAGGAAAAACACGCAGATCGGCAATGGAGGAGCTGACAGCTCAGCATCGACTCATTTCAGCCGCTTAGATCCGCAGTTTCCAGCAGTAACAGAGTGAGTGGCGGCCTGCTCCCCTGGCGATTTCTGAGAGAGTAGTAGAGAGAGGGAAGCGGCGAGAAGAGAGCAGGAAATGCTAAGCTCTTACTTGAAACAGATTTCAGAAGGAATAACTAGAATCAGAATAGTCTGCTTTTTTTGGTTTTACTTGTCAAATCATTTTCTTCTACTGTGGAGTGGCCAAAAGGCGGCGTGGCAGGCTGTGCCATAAGCTGGGGAGATGGTTGAGCCGGGCGGTTTTCTATTTGGCCCTATGAGATCATATGGGGGGACGTTTCTGGCAACTGGCTTTTTGGGTGAGGGGCGTGATGGGCCAGTTTTAGTGATAGAAAGCAGTAGTACAAGATATACACTGCTGGGTATCAATATCATTCTCGACGAGACGGTAGACGGCCACTAGAAATGTTTAATTCCCATGTATGCTTAGAGTCTTGGCATTGGGCTTGGCCCTCGGCATCTGGCGCAAGCTCGGGGAGCATGTGGTGGGAATGAAGCAGGACAAAAGGGAGAGATGCAGAGAAATACGTGTAAAGACGGAGCAGCGATGACTTCATTGAAGAAACTAGTCGTGATATCTGAGGAAAAAAAGGGAGGGGCGGAGAGGGGGGCAAAGAGAGATTGAACTTACAAATCGTCTTGTCGGGTCTTTTGCTCTGTCCGCCAAGTTGCATGTATGGATGTTATTTGTCCCTTTTTGCTTCTTACAGTATGGAGGCGTTGGAGGCCGCCTGAGGGACGCAGTTGAGGAGGGGGTAGCGGAGAAAGAGTTTAGGTGCAGGAATAGCGTCCCTTTTTTTTGCTGCTTGCTCTGCTGCGGACTTACATGCTGCTGCTGCATGGCCTTTGATTAGTGCTGTACTGTACTGTACGTATGTACATGGCAGTGTTGATACTTTGTATAAGCTGACCTATCAAATGGGTGCGGTCGGGTATTTTATTTTGTGTTCCTTTCCAATTGTAGAAGCCCAGTGCAAGGTATCGACGGTATATGGCGTATCTACCTACTGGGTATATTCAACGACGACGCAGGCGAGAGGGGAAATCCTGCATCCTGCATGTAACAAGCCCATTAAACAGAGAGAGTCAATGGAAAGGGGAGTGCAGTATACAGGGGAGGGGTAAAAAAAAAAAAAAAAACAGGCATGGGCTCATGCGAGTAAGAATCGAGGTGAGAGGGAGAGCGTGTTAGACTTTGGGTTGGTAAATAAGACCACGAGTAAGTGTGAAGAGGAGAGTTTTTGGGCTGTAAAGTGAGGGGGGATGAGATTTACGTTGGCTGCAAGGCGCATGCGACTGACTACGTATGTGATGGCTGATCAAGGGACCTATCTCTTTAATAGGTTGAATCGCGTATAGCCGGGATTGGGTGCCAAGAGCATTTCATGTATGCTAGATACGGAGAGCTGCATGCATGCAGTTTGTTTTATTGTGTTTGATGGGAAAAAAAGTATGCATGCAGTTAATTTGGGGAATAGATGAGCGCGTATGTGTTCCGAGAAAGTTGAGGGTGGGACATTTTAATATATGCCGCTTCGGCTCGAGATGAATTGATGCTTCAATGATCCCGGTTGATAGTAACTCGCCGCGGTATATGGAGGAGCACTGCTGCTGGTATGGAGTACTTATTGCTACCAACAACTGGCTAAACCAGAGAAAACGCACATCGGCGGATCTGCTTACGGCGATTATTAGCACGCGGGTTATAGATAAAACCGCCAGAGTCATCCCAGCGGCTTGTCATTGGCCCCTTTGGCTCGTCTCCTCCATGTCGGGGTGCAGCAAACTATGAGCGATCGATGGAGCCAAAGGGCCGACAGAGGGAAAAAGCAGCAAAGCTCCATTGGAATGGTCTGGGTGCATGTGTCTGGTCAGAGGTCCATTTTGAAGGTCCCTTTTGGCTGCAAGTTGGGTCGTACGAGCACATGCAGGCAGAAAGCTTTGCGGGGGGGATTGATGGCTTGGGTGTCCTTTTCCTGGCCATAATTTTCGTTCAAAGCTAGGCTAGGCAATGCAGGCAGGCGAACAAAGTAAGGTATGCGTGCATGTATGGATGTGCGTGGGATGGCGTTCCATGACGATGGCGCCTGAAGGGGTCCACGGGCCTGGAACCGGTACGTGCGACGTTTGAAAGATTGTAGTAGTAGGTGCTCGTACATGTACATCCACGTTACTTTGCCGTGCCGCAGTTGTTTTTGTGATAACATTCATCTTGGGGGGCAGCAGCCAAAATGAGGCTGAGACAAGAGCCCTCGATCGCTGTCTCAAAAATCTAAGCCACCTGGTTAAGACTCATCAATTTATTCACTAGTGCTGCTACATACAAGACCAGAGGTTGAAAGCAAAAATAGCATGAAATCTTTTTTTGTTTCAAACCAACGTTTCTCTACGAGCCAGAAACAAATTTAACTGTAAATTGAAGTTAAAGTCTAAAATAAACACTGCCACGCTCCCGTGGTCTTGGCAGTGTAGTTTTCCGACTGCCGTCTTGGCAATCTCGGCGCACGCCCAAAAAGAGAGGATACAAGAAAAAAAAATTAATTCAAATCGTTTCCCGTTAGCAAATCTACGGGCCGTGTAAGAGCTGTCTCTTCTTGGCCTTTCTTGGCTTCGATGGAGAATGGCAATTACGTACAAGATGGCTGTGCAGAGCTAGACACGGGAGTTTGGTCGTATTGGTTGAGGAGCGGTTCCGACGCCGAAAGAGTCATTGACCGCCTGTGCTTTTTTCGTTCTTTGACATGTACGGAGGGTGGTTAGGGGGAGGAATGGTCCTTTTGACTTTCAATGCATCTATGAAAGTAGCATTATGGAGTTGGTAGCAGCTGCGTCTCACGCGGCGGGATATGTATGTGCGTATGTGTGCGTGTGTGCGCATAGGGCTGTGAGATTGATAGATGCCCTGTGGTTGGCCTATGCCTATCGGAACCTGGGAATTTCGACCGGCATACTGTAGCTCCCAACTGCCATTTCACCCGAAACACAGCACAGCCTTTTTAGCTACTCGACTCCCGCGTATTGGATAAAGGGGCGGTATGCAGGCAGCGTCTCGGGCTGTGAGCACCGAATGCCACACGGCTGGCGCGCCAAGGAGCAGTCAAGTGCTGCCTGTGGGTTTGGACATGGCCATGTCGTTTAATCATCAGCATTCCGAGGGTCCTTGGCATTTTGGGATTGCGGCTGTGAGGCATGTTGTACAAGCACCATGTCTGTTCTTCTTTTTTTTCCTTGGTAACCATTATAAATGAATCGTATGAGCATCTCAGCGTATGCAAGGTGGGTTGATGAGGGACCCATTCTCAGGGCTGACTTGGTACCGGTACTTTACCAGGTAATATGGAGAAGGACGAAATGGCCCGAGGCCCTAGGTAAGGTACTCGCTGTGTTCTGCAGCGGGCATGTCGCGATAATGATCTGAGGTCGAAATGCAAGGGGCAATTGATTAGACAAGACAATCTCAAAGATACGGCAATAATGAGAAGAAGAGAGCAAAGGATGAAAAACCCCGAATTCATCTTCAACCCATCAGGTACTAGGCAATTAAACATCTAGATCGATCTAATTTCACACATGTAGGGTAGCACCCCCTTTGTGCCTGCTTGGCAAAAAGGGTTCAGAGCTGTGCATGGTACATGTACTTGCACCTGGAGAGATGCTGGAAAGCACATGAACCGGGTCTCTGAACTACTACCTACAAGGTATCTGGACCTATTACTGTAACCATCGTCTCATTGTGCCTCAATGCTTTACGCATCGCATCCCCTACAGCACTTCCCTTGCCTGACGCTTCATTTGCAGCTCCAAGCCGTGTCTCACACTCCACCGGCGCCGCCGCTGAGCGATTTGATTCCACCGCCGGATCCAGCGAGCCTGGACTGGCATCAGCATCAGCGTAGGTGAGCGTATGTAAGCGGGATGGTGGTGAGGTGAGACGACGCGCTGCCAATTAGTAAGGAATAGTCAGTAGGACCAGACCGTGTCGTAATACCTTGGCATCTGGTGCCACAATACGGTGTAGGTGGCAGCGGCATCAAGGCCACTATACAGTATCGACAGGTAGCGCTCGCACTACACAATAGCATCGATGCCCATGCACGCGCGCATGCAAGCGTGCCTTAGCTCTGGTAGCACCACCGCCGGGCACATGTCCAGCCTGTAATTGCGGCGCTGCCAATTGGGACAGAGCAGCGCAAGTACCCACGTAGCACGCCCCGTGGCCCTGCACCCTGGCAGCAGCTTAGCGGCCGCCAGCCAGCCAGCGCCGCCAAGGCCGCCGAAAAGGGCAAGACCAGAGGACTCGATTTTTCTTATTTTCTTTTTTTTTCTTTTTTGTTTCTTTCTTGCAACCTCAGGATTCAATGCTTTAGCGCGCCTCGGTATATTTCTTCTGGGCTTCCCTTTAGGTTGTTTCACACGCCCACACCGTCTCTTCATGAGTGAGTGGTCAACACCCTCTGGCGCAATGGAGTAAATAAGAGAACAGGCGAGAGAGGCGAGGAGAAGAAGACAAGTTGAGGAGGCAGAAGCATAGGATAGCAAGTATATGGCTCACTGTAGACAGCATGATGTGCTGCTGCGCTGTACATCTTGATGCTGCCACTTCTGCTCTGCTGCAGCACCAACGAATCTGGCAGTGACATGCACGAAATATGTACGAGCGCTCCTCCCCCCCTCTCGCACACACACATAACCGCTTCACCTCGACCGGCTGCTCATGCCATGCAGGCAGAGTTGGCTCCTTCCTCTCTTTCCCCGGCTGCCAGCCGAAACTACACGTACTTCTTTTTTTTCTTCTTTTTCATCTTGTGCGAATAAATAGCTTCTTTCCGTTTAGCTTTGCGGAGCGGAGAGGAGAAAGGATTAGTCCCGCAGTGGAGGAGGGGAAATTTTTTTTCTCTCTTTAAAAATCCATCGTTTGTCCCTTTGGAGTGGTTTTTGGCGCGCGCGCCACAAGCTGCTCGTTTCGTACATGACAGCCTGTCCACGTATTTTGGACTAGCTCTGGACCACCAGACTATTCCTCTTTACAGCCTGTGGTATACGAGCAGAACGGCGGGATGCACGACTTGCACAGGAGTTGCTGCTAACAGCACGCACCGCTGCAGCATGTCGGCATGTCGCTGCTGCAGGCCGCTGGAGCCGCAGGAGTTGCCCCAGCTTCTGGTATTGTCCGCCACAGCACGCTCAGCTGGACGGGCTGACGCTGCCAATTACATAGAAGGCTTCAGGTCAATTGGCCTCAGTCGCATCCCGCGGGCAGCCATTCCGGATCAATGATTGTATTGACCTGGTAATATGGAGCATTGCGCCGCCGCAAAAGGTACCGGCAGGACCATTAACTCGCACGGCTAGCAGCAAGCGTTAGCAGCAAACGTAAACGTCTCAGCGTGCCCACCCAGAAATTTTTCATTCAATTCTCCAGCTCCCAGGCTATTCAAGGCTCTGTCGTGCTTTGTCACCCGCTGGAGCCAGTCCCCGGCGCCTTCATTTGCCGCAGCGCAGTTTCCAGCACCAACCACAGGCCCCTACAGCGGCGGTCCTAGAAGCACCCTCCATACCGGAACTTGCCTGGCCTGCTCCCAGGTTCCTGTACTCGGACTCGCCCATGTGCCCGCCATGTACAGCTACCTGCCCGCACAGGCACACATGACAGACACCACACCGGCCTGCCGCTGGATACCGCGCTGGGTACCGCTACAGGCGCGCAGCAGCGCCCCTTGCGCTCCGTAAAGCTCCGGCGCCAGGCCCGTACCGGTACCTGTACTCGCGCTACCGCGACCGTCCCCATTGCAGACTTTGCCGTCTGGTACCTGCTGTGTCTGTACTGTCATACGGATCCCCCACCGCTGGGCCCTTCCAAGGTACAGTACTTTTTTTTGCCTGTGTTTTTTGGCTTTTCCCTCACTAATATGGCAGCAATCATATCCTGCTTTTTCCTGTCCTCTTCCCTGGCCATTTATTCCCTCTTTGCCTCCTCCCCTGCCCCCTTTTGCCTCTGTCCCTTTTTGCTTTTCTGCTCGAGCTGACGGGCTTATTACCACCTCTTCTTCTTCCTCTGCTTCCGCCGTCACTTCTGAATTGCCTCAACGCCCACCCCCGCCCTCCCAACGTCACGACCACAGCCAAAAGCTGCGAGAGGGTCTCTCTATTTGCTTTGCCTGGCCTCTCGTCTCCTCCATTGGGCGTGTGTGCGTGTGTTGTTGTGTTTGTGTGTCCATCTAGCTTATACCCAAGCTCCACCCCTCTGGCACTTACACTTAGACCACTGTGCACACCACCACTGCCACCACCGCTTTTACTGGGACGCTCAGCCCGGCCCTGCTCTGACGGCACTTTTTTTTTAAACAAAAAATTCCAATTTTCTGCTTTGGCGGCAGCGCCCAAAAACCTGCCTCCACCCCCGGATATTTGCCAGGACCACGCAACATCCCATCATACGCAGCACAAAAACCACATATAAGGGCTGCGCACCGGAGATCGCCCCGTTTTGCAGGCCCTACGACCTTCATCCTCCCTGCTGGGCCTCTGCCGCCCGTCCGCGCTTCCAGGCGGTTCCTCTTCTCTCTTCCAATCCTCTTCTATACAAGCATCACCCCCCCAGGCGCAATTACGTCTGCTTCTGTCGCCCGTGCGTTGTCCTGCGCCCAGCCTCGATCTGACGCTGCAAACGCCCCTCCTCGACTCCCCCTACAAGCGCCGCCTGGCCTGGCTACGACCTGCTTTTAATTGCCATTTGACTTGCTTTCCTGGAATCAGAACAAAAAGGCAACATCCGACTGCGGCGTTGCTGAGTTAATCTTTTTATTCATTCACCTTTTATACCTTTTATACCTTTTTTATTTTTTATTTTTATTTTTTTCTGCAACTATATTTATTTGCTGCTCCCGCCGCCTCGCATCCAGCTCCCGCCGCACAGGATCGCCGTCCTCACTGCAGGCTGCCCTCTTGATCAGCTCCGGAATCAGCTTCCGCCGCCGACGCAATCCCCTCCATACACCGCTGGGCTCCGTGCAGCATCCCGGCCTCGCCACCGGATCAGGCAACCTTAGTTGGCCTCTGTGCTCGCCTTTCAGCAGACGCCTGCTTGGCATTTTCGAAAACACAACACCTCACATCTTTCGACTTCGACTACCTATTTAACGACTAGGCGCTCGCCATCATCAAGATGCCGTCCGCCGCCCTCGAGTCAAAACCGAGCTCTGCTCAAAGCTCAAAACCCTCGTCCATCAAGTCGTCGCACGAGGGAAAGAGATCGCCTACTCTGCTCTCCCAGAATGGGTCTGAGAAGCTCTCTCCTTCCCCAAGCGAGACCCAGCTGAAGCCTCCCTCTGAGAAGTCCTCGGTCAAGGATCGCCTTTCTCGCATGTTTTCAACAAAGGACGTCACAAAGGTCCACGTCAATGGCGATGTCACACCTCGATCTCGCGGCCCGTCAATTAGCGGCGCTTCTTCTCCCGCCCCGCCAAAAGAATCAATAGAAAAGCCCTCCGAGAAGCTCCCCGCCGCAAAACCCAAAGAAGCCACCAAAGCCAAAGAATCAGTCAAGCCCAAGGACTCAAACCGCTTCACTGTGATGCCCGATGTCCCGGGCGGACACGAGCATCTCCTGCGATCCAGCCGAAGACAGGAGAAGCTGTCAGACATGTGGCGAAGTATCATCGGAAAGAAGCAAGAAGCTCCACCCCAACACGACCTCTCCCTGGTGTCCAACTGGGTCGACTCGCTGCGCCAGGAGAAGGAAGAAGCTGCCGACAAAAAGGCCGGCCTCCACGCCAACTCGACTTTGGTGGAAAAGTACGGCAAGTGCCAAGAAGTCGTCGGCCGCGGCGCCTTTGGCATCGTCAGGATATCCCACAAAAAGGTTGGCAGCAGCGGCGAGAAGCTGTTCGCCGTCAAGGAGTTCCGCCGCCGCCCTGACGAGTCGGAGAAGAAGTACAGCAAGCGCCTTACCGCCGAATTCTGCATCTCTTCCTCCTTGCGCCACCCCAACGTTATTCACACTCTCGACCTGCTTAAGGATGCCAAGGGCGATTACTGCGAAGTCATGGAGTTTTGCTCTGGCGGTGACCTGTACACGCTTATCCTGTCCAGCGGCAAACTCGAGGTCCAAGAAGCAGACTGCTTCTTCAAGCAAATGATGCGCGGCGTCGAGTACCTTCACGAGATGGGAGTCGCCCACCGAGATCTCAAGCCCGAGAACCTGCTCCTCACTACCCGTGGCGGCCTGAAAATCACTGATTTTGGCAACGGCGAGTGTTTCCGCATGGCATGGGAGGCGGATGCCCACATGGTCTCTGGACTGTGCGGATCTGCTCCTTACATCGCCCCCGAAGAGTACACCGACAAGGAATTCGATGCCCGTGCTGTCGATGTGTGGGCTTGCGGTGTTATTTACATGGCCATGCGCACCGGAAGACACCTCTGGCGCCTCGCTAAGAAGGACGAAGACGAGTTTTACGCTCGCTACCTGGAGGGTCGCCGCGACGAAGAGGGCTATGGCCCCATCGAGTCCTTACATAGGGTAAGTGACAGTTGCTGCCTTTTTCCTTTTTCCTGCCTTTTTCCTTTTTCCTGCCCCTCCGCCCTAGAATTTCGTATTAATGTATTCCACAGGCTCGTTGTCGAAATGTCATCTACTCCGTTTTGGATCCCCATCCCACCCGTCGTCTTACAGCCGCTCAGGTTCTCAAGTCTGAGTGGGTTCGTGAGATTAAACTTTGCAAGGCCGGCGAAGAAGGTCTCTAAACGGAAAAAAAAAGAAGGTTACGACTAAATGTTATACGACACAATGCTCTGCCTGCAGCGATGGCACTTCGTGCACAGGGATTCCCACTTTCTACGCCCTCCCCTGATGCCACACCTATCGCTTAATATCTCTTCCCTCTTGGCAAGCAGAGCGAAATCACATGGACGACGAAACATGATTAGACGAAAAGGAACAAAAAACACTTTTAATGATTTCATGTGGCGAAGGCAACAAAATACCCCTCGGAATTGGCAACTGGATAACTTCTTTTATTATCCATTCGTTCTACTTTTATTATCACTTCTATTCTGGCGAAAGCGTTGGCGCGGTGGTCACGGCTTTTCAACTCAACCGGCGTCTATTCGGTCAAAGACATGGCGGACGCCTAAAGTAGGCACGCTCGCTTTTTGCAATTTACTGATTTGACCAGTCTTTACATGGCGAGGACTTATTCATATCTTTTTGTATTCCATCATTTATTCTTGTACACACAACAGAGCATTGGCGTTTGGCGATATGGCCGAGACTGCATAAATCACAGAGAGAGAAAAAAAAAACAGACAGAAAGGAGCTGCAGTTATACGACCCTGCGTTATTGTTGGACGCTCTGTTGGTTACAGGCCAAGGGTTTAAGCAGCGGGCAAAAGACATGCCCCCGACTCTCACCATTTTATCTTCTTTTTTAATCATGTCTGGCGCGGGTTCATTCACCCTGATACAACTTTTATTTTTACTACAACAAAGACTGGGGCGGCGGCATTGGTGTACAAGCTACACACGGAGCAGAGGCGCGTTTAAAGGGAAAATGTAAAAAACAATGGATAGTTGGTTGGATAGGCGTCGGGCATTTTGGCAAGGGATAGGCTCTCTCGCTTCCTGTTTATGGTGAATTATGGTACGGGCTTCTACTGCTTTGATTTGGACATTTGTGCTTTTGGAATCAAGAGACAAAGGAGTCTAACAGACAAGAGAAAGCGTTGGGAGTTTTTGTTTTTTTCCTGAGTAGTTTTGAAAGATATGCTTTCTTTGCGATACATGTTTGCGTAGCGCAGTTTGGGTGAAATGCCAATCAATCAAGCGTTCTAAGCAATTTTACAAGATACCCAACAACAGCCCTATCTCAACATTTGCAAAGCAGGTGAGTGACAAACAAAACGGTGATGATTTGTCACTTTGCTGGAAACCAGGGGGGGCGAAGCAATGTGACGTGAGTGGCTTGGAGAGCTTGCATTGGCTGTCCGCGATGCCGGGATTTGCCATGAGACAAGTTGGGCTTCTTGCCATGACTAGATTTTGGCTTCCCGTATCGACCGAATGGCTGGGAGCTGTGCTTCTTACGATTGGAACTGGGGATTCAACACCACCGTTGTTTTGTTTTGTGGCGATCGGGCTTGGGTAAGGCGGATATGGATACACACCCGTACCTATACTTTTTACACCTTCTATCTTTCACTACTATACCGCTGTGAGTTGAGTTTCTATCTGGGTAAGGTACCTATCAATTTTGTATTTTTCTTGATTTTGGGCATCATAAATACGTTTCATGTTTTTTTGGCTTGTTGCCCGAAAACAGAAGGGCGATCATATCCCTTTTTTGCGAAGAAGAGGGAATGATATCATAGTTGCCTGTTTCTCTCTTCCTAATGGGATATTCCGCGACTCTCAATCATGTGAACGCTGTGGTTGTCCGCGATTGTCCGATGATGATACAATCTGGGGTTTTTTAAAATTGATTTTATCTTTATTTTTGTTTTGTTTCTTATACCCCCCCCCCCTTGTGTTGCTGTAGATGGAACGGCTTATGGCTGTTTCCTTCCTTGGAATCTCACTAGAGGTAAATCGCTGTGACGTACCGATACTTTGCTCTGCTCTGCCCCTCCATGTTTGGAGAAGAAGCTGAGATTCAGCCGGGATGACTAAGCTGAGTTGCGGCTGAATGCACGCAACATTGCAGCTTTCTTCCGTTAAAGAAACTGCAGTATACAGCTTGACCGGGCGGAACAAGCTCAATTAATAGACAGACGCAGGAAGAAGAAAAAAAGCCGCATTTCGACCAAGGAGATAGAAACTTGCAATTTTGCACCATGCACAAGGCAGGTCTCGTGATCTCGCAACCAATACTCTCAACTTTGTACTTTGCGCAGAGACAATTGCAGCGCACGCCCGGGCCGCTTTCCCTTCTCGGCTATAGTGGCACTAGATTGATCTTCTCATCACCTCAACTCACTCATATAAAATTTACCACTTATATACACACAAACACATATAAACGTGTACATATAAAACACCACAGATATTTCAACAGAAACACAACAACTACAGCAAACATGTCATCCTCCACAAGCCTAATAAACTCCGCCAAACTCGCCGCCTCCTTCCAGGCCGTCGACGAGCACCTCCTCCCCTCGCACCGCTTCATCGGCATCGGCTCCGGCAGCACCGTCGTCTACGTCGTCGAGGCCATTGCCGCCAAGGGCCCTTCCTTTTACGGCGACATGACGTTTGTTCCGACGGGCAGCCAGTCCAAGGGTCTGCTGAAGGCGGCGGGGCTCCGGCTGTGCAATCTGGATGAGAGGCCGGTCGATGCTCACGGCGTGCCGGTTGCGCTGGACGTGGTGTTTGACGGCGCGGATGAGGTGGATGAGGAGCTGAATCTGATCAAGGGAGGGGGCGGGTGCTTGTTCCAGGAGAAGCTGGTTGCTGTGGCTGGGAGGAAGTTTGTCGCTGTTGCCGGTGAGTTTTTTATATATACAGAGCAACAACCACAGTTACATATATTTTATCGATGTATATTCACATGAAGACACCTCAACTAACAACCAACAGACTCCCGCAAACAGTCCCCCCGCCTCTGCACAACCTGGAAAACCATCCCCATCGAGGTCCTCCCCCTCGCCGCCCCCTCCGTCCTCGCCCGCCTCCGCGCCATGGGCTCCCCCAGCCCGACCGTCCGCTCCGGCCTGCCCAGCAAGGCCGGCGAGTGCGTCACCGACAACGGCATGTGGATCATTGACGCGCCCTTTGCGCCGCTGCTGCTGGCGCGGGACTTGAAGCCCGGCGTGGACGGCGCCGGCAAGGACGGTGTCTGGGAGGTGGGCAAGTTGGCCGAGGAGCTGGTGAGGCTGCCGGGCGTTGTCGAGATTGGCCTGTTCACGGGGTTCAATGGCGTCGAGGCTGTGAGTCTGGGCAAGGAGTTTCAGGCGCAGAAGCCGGTTGCGGCTTATTTTGGCACGCCGACGGGCGAGGTTCAAGTGCAGAGAGCGACATAGACAAGGAACGAAACTGCAAAGAGGGACGGTCACGTAATGATGTAATAAGTTGAGTCGATGGAATCAAAAAGTTGGATGAGTTGGAATGAGCACAAGTTTTGATTTAGAAGACAGCAAGTCAAAATGAAAACAAAAAGTTCGATGAGATGGAATGAGCACATCTTCACAAGTATTCCTTGACAAGACTCAACTCAAAGATATCAATCACTCAGCTCAACACATCTTTGACTTTCAACACGTTTGAATTAGAAGCATCCATGGTGCTTTGCTACGCTCTTTGGCAACACTAGCTCACTTCGAAACGCCCATTAAACCCCCAGCGCCTGTAGTACGCCGGCGACTCAAAACACAAAACAAACAAAAAAGAAAAATCAGGATAGCAAAGCAGGGGGATGACCGAATAGAGTCTCCCTCGTATATCCATTCATCACTTCCTCCCAATGCAGAGTAATGGATCCCAAATAACCACACATTCAACGCCAAATGAGAAGAAACCATCTCCATCTCCTTTCCATATCCCGCGTTGCCTCTGCCGAGCCACACTGGTATTACGCTGTGGGCAATCGGATCCCTCCTTTTCCCTTTCCGCCATTGCCAGTAGATATATATCGTAGAAAAAAGTATAACACACAAAACAGGAGTGGCTACTCTTCCAGTTTCCCTCTCCTTACATGGCTAGCCTTGATTAGAAGCTTGCCGAACTGGGCCAAATATGAAATGAAGATATATCGTAATGTGAAAGCCTCATGTTGCCAGCCCCAGCATATCTTGGAAGGAAAGCTAGGGAGAGGATTGGTGACCCTCCCAACAAGAAGCTCCGATAGACAAAGGGAAAATCGAACCCAAAAAGGGTCATCCATTAGGATGATGAAGAAGGCATGAAAATGTGAACCGCACAAGGGTTCTTTCTTTAAATAATAGTATCATGTCACCGTGATATAGACGAGCTCTTGTCTCGTTTCGCTCAACTTCACACTCCGGAATAGATAAGAGTGCTGTAGCTAGTATATTGCTTTAGGAGTGAAACAGATCCCAAGCTCTGGCGCATAACTGCATAAATTCTTCCTTCTTCGCTCGCTGTGTCTCTGGGCTGTCACGGCCGGCGCCAAAGGGGCCACGTCGGGTAGGAGGAGGGCCATAGCCCAGTGGTGGGCTGCTGCCATCCTCATACTCGGCGCGTGTTCGCCTTCTGCTGGCGCCCTGGGCAGCCTCTGGGATGCGGTTGCCGGCACCAACGGGTGAAGGAGGAGTAGGGGGCTGATGGCCGCCGTAGTGGACAAGTCTGGGCAGAAGCTCTGCTCGTCCACCGGCCAATTCATTTTGGGCCTCCTCTGCAGATTTGTACTCTCTCATACGGCCAGACATGGGCGCCTGGTGAGCCGGCGGAAGGCCAGGGGACAGCTGGGGCCGTGAAGCCGCGTGGCTAGGATAGAGGGCAGAGGTATGTGGCCCATTCTCGGGATGCGCTGAGAGATTCTGGCCAAAGACATCGCTAATAGGTGGCAGACGGTTGGCAGTCTGGTTGGCATGCACGTGATGAATGTGAGAAAGGTTGGAAGCCTGGTTATGTACGTTTCTTGATGGGGGCATGTGCTGTCCGGTGAAACTGCGGCCAAGCGGGGCAGACTGAATCACTCTTTCGTTTGCGAATTGCTGATGTGAAGGTGCAACGATGGAAAGCCCCGGGGGAGCCTTATTCCTGCGAGACATGCCTGGTGTCTTGGCGGCAAAGTTTGGTTCCTTGTCCTTGTCGGATGGCCCATCTCCCTTGGCTGACTGTTGCTGCTGTAGCCTGGCCTCGATGAGAATTCGCTGCTGCTCTCGCACGCTCATACTTCGCTGAAGCTGTTCCTTCATTGCGGGATCTTGAGTCATGAATCCAGGAGAAAGGCATGCGATGCCGACCTCTTGGATGCCCAGCCCATCGCCGCGCGCGGTCAGCGGGTAGGCTGAGGAAGGGTTCGATCCAGCGAGTGTGTTCTTGGACAAATCTAGACGTCTGGGTCGGGGCCTTGAAGCGGGCAGACTGGGCGACACTGGTTCCTTTTTGACGACGATCTTGGGGTGTCCGGCATCATTTCGAGATCTATTACAACGGGGCATTTGTCAGCAAAGTGCGCGCAACCACTGTGGACAGAGAAACCAGACAAGGCAGGCAATCAAAGACTTACGCGTTGGGTGATAATTTGTTTGCAGCAGCATGGTCAGACTTGGGGCTGCCACGGTTGGGCGACTGGCTCGCGGCTGTTGCGCCTGTATGTTGACTCCTCGGCTGTGAGGGCACCGCGTTTCTCTGTGCCGGTGGCGATGTAGAAGTTGTTACTGCTGTGGGTGCAGGGCGGTCGCTAGCAAATGAGCTCCTCTCGTGAGGAGCCGGCGAAGGGACCATGGCGACTGCGGTGCTCATGGTGACGATGGGCTTGAGGGTTGAGATTATACAGTCGAGAAAAAGAAAAGTAACGGGCTTCCGTGCTTCCTGAAGTGAAGCTGGGCCGAATCAGTCGACGAACCACGCAGTCGCAGAAGCGTGCGAGAGTCGCTTGAATTATCACTGATTGTCTGGTGGACAAAATCGGGTGCAAGAATCGAAAACGGGAACCCAGAGTATGCCGAAACTGACAGGGTCCAATACGCTCTCCTCCACCAAGTGGTATGCTTCGCGGGTGGTGTTTCTCGCTGTTGCTGGTAAAAAGAAAAATAGAAGAATGATTCGATCGCGAATTTCCCAGCGTCGATGAATAGACTGAGAAAAGAGAAAAGTCAAGTCAAGGCTTGCCTTGCCTGCGTTGCAAGGAAACAAACGCCTTGTAAAGTTGGCGGGAAGAGGGAGGAAAAAAGGCCAACTGGGGGGGAAAGGCCGAGTGCGTGGGATGCGTTTCAGGAGACTGGCGATTCGAGATTGTGGTTTGTCCGAATATATTGCGATCGGGGGACAAAGTATGGAGTACTTCGTATTTGGGCAGGCCGTAAGCCAAAGCACGGGCTGGGGCTGAAATGGCTGCTGTGCCGCTGGTATTGAGTACTCGCACAAGCGCCCGTAGGTCCAGAACGTTAGTGCAGCTGCATACGCCCACGCACACCAGGGGTTGCCGAGGGCGGCTCCAGGGCTTTTGCTGGCGAATGAGATGGAGGCGTTCCAGCAGACGGCTGGGCCTGGAAGTGCCTGTTTGCTGCGCTTTTGGGCACGGGTCGCCTGGATGGATGGATGGAGGGACGGCTGGATGCGGTGGTCGGCGATTTAGGCGGCGCTAGAAGAGAGGTTGAAGTCTTTTGTCTTTTTGCGAGTGTAGGAGACGAGAGATGATTATAACAGACAGAGGGTGGTTAGAGGCGAGGGGAGGATTTGAAGAATCGACTTCGAAGAGGGCAGAAAGGGAAGAAAGCGGCAGAGGGCTGGAGGGGCAGGCGCCACTTGTTTTATTTCGTCGGCCGCGCCTCTGGCATGAATCGATGGAGCTCGCGGCAATCCGCACGTCTGAATAGCCTCCCGCCAGGCCTGAATGAAAGGGGCCGGGTTCGTCACAGAGGGAGGGGGAAGCGGTGCCGTGACACGGAAGCCGGAGCAGATTTTCAGAGGGTGCTGGACGCTTCTGAAGCGATGGATGGGAGATGATGGATCGAAAACAGGCAAGGGGGGGTGTATGGCAGGTTGCAGCTGAGGACTGGCATTGAGCGCTGAACTGTACAGTAGGCATATAGCAGCGCCAGTTAGGCTCGCTGTCACAGGCTGTTGTGTTGCAGCGGCCTCGAGGGGGCGTGGTTTTAGGATTTGATACAGTAACATGGACAACAGAACAGAACAATTCAAGCCCACCGTTGCTGGTCTCTTTTTTTCCCATGCAGTGCATCGGGAACGAACCAGGGGCTCTCGCAAGCTGGCGGCCCTCTGCGGCCTCTCACTGGCTGCATCATGATCCACCGCCCCTCCGCCTCACCTGCGCTGTGCGAGGCAGGCTCTGGCCTCATCCTTGGGCTGTCCACTCACCCGCCGGTAGAGTGTTTTACCTTGCTGCTAGCACTCTTCTCAGGCGACTTTAGGCTGCGAGCGAGCCCTGTAGGCCCTGCAAGTCCCTTGGCGCTTGTCTGACTTGTTGCGAGAGGACATTTCGGGTGGTGCTGATCATCGGCCCCCAGCCTGGCATTGACATTTCATTTTCAGAGGTAATTTCGAATCTGTATTTTTAGACAGCCGCAGACGACAGACGTCAGAAGCAATTAAAAAAGAAGATATGCATAATAAAAGGCATTGCGGAAAAGCTCGTTTTGCTCTCTAGTAGTGGCAGTGCTCATGCCCGCTCTGCAATTACAATTCCATAACAATTGCTTCGTGACCCCGAACCCAGCTGCCGTCTTTCGATGGATATCCCAGCGCCGTCGCACGGGATCCGCTACACCACAGCCCCCAGCTGATGCCACTGCCGTTTCGTGAAAATCAGAACAGACAGCAATTCAGGCTGCTGGTGTTTCCACTATCAACGACTTGGCCCTTGCGGTTATAGCCACAGCATGCTGGGACCGGGGGAGCCCCCCCGCTCTTCCTCCCCTGGTGCGGAGCGCGTATGTTCGACATTTTGCGTGGTGAGGTTGTAGCGTTTCAATGGTGAGACGCCAGCCGATACCGACGTGCCTCAGACTGGACAAGCCCAAGGAGCTCGTAAAGGTGAGAAAGTGGGAAGAAATATTCCGACGCCATAACCCGCTACTGGTATCGTAGCGATCAGCCCAGCATGTTCCTCGCGATCTCGTTGGGTGCGACGACGATATGGGCCTGCTAGCAGATGTTACCTTTTGCGTGAGCACAAGACTGGATGTACAGATACGGTAGTTGTGGCTCGCTCCGCTCAAGCGAGGGACGCAGCGCGCAGCATGCTCGGATTGGACAGCTTCGAGAAACTATTGGCATGGATACAACCGTGCCTCGGCAGCTGCAAGTAGTGGACGTCTTTTTGTCACGACAGGGGGTTAAAGTCGCATCAAGTTGCCTTGCACTTGTTTCTTGCCTAACCGCGAATCTGAAAGGCGATGGCTTCATGTTCAGCGTTCATGTGGTATGACTTCATCTACCTACGACACGTATCAGGTATTGTATTCACAAACGGAGGATTATTCTTGCAAGCCCTCCACCCCACGCTTCAATCTAGACATGGCCGCAGTTTAATGACATCCCGGTCCCTTCCATGTGGTGGTTAAATTACCATCACGTCTCTCCACATGGCTACTCCAGACGCAAGATCTAGCTACAACTTTGCTCCCAATAGCCATCCTCTCCATCAGTTGTTATGCTGCGTGCTAAGGCCCTAGTCAAATTAGCTGAGAGAAACTAGCCGTCTGGCCCTGTCGATCTCGCCGACTTCCCCATTATTGGCTGCTGCTAGTCGTGCTGTGGTTGCTGGGCTTAACCCATCTGCTGGTACGAGTTGCCGGTGCAAAGTGACCTCGGATATTGTTTTTGGCTACATACAGTATTGAGGCATATGTATCTTGCTTTGCTTTATCGCAGCAATGCCGCAAACATGGCAGTGTGGGTATTCATGCGAGCAAATTCTGATGTTGGCGGATTTTCTCGCATGAGCTCTTACCTGAGGCAGGTACGTGTATCTACCAGAGCTGTACTGCCTCACATCTCACAAAACATGTCATATCCCCTCCTTTCTCTCCTTTCTCTTCTCTCTGTGTATATCTTTCGCCTCTCGTTGAAAAGCGCAATAGTCGCGAATCTGTGGCACCACGACTTCAGATGGCTCAACTTGGTGGTGGATGAGGCTTCTCTACAGCCACCCCTCCTTTCAGATCCTTGCACACAACTACTTACATGGGGTAGATTTTTTTCTCAAAACGTATCGTTCTGCTTGTTGCATGTTCCAGTGCCCTGTTGGTATCGTACGTTGTCTGCAATACAAGTACAGCAAACAATAATTCCAACCTGATACCTCAAACTTATCATGGCGGTAGAATATTGCTAATGATTGCTAATAATTACTCGGCAGATACTTGCGACGAGTTGGCCACCTCATGTGGCTTGCTTCATTGGGATACGACAAGGGATTCGGAGAGCAGCAGCAGAATGTAACCCTTCTTAATCAGGCCTCGTATGAACAAGAATCGATAGCGCATGTTGGTTCACTTACAGTAAAGCCGACGTTGACGTTGTTTTAGCTGCGGCAATCAACCCGATCCCAATGCGTGCATTCGTTCTCCCTGTAGTAATTGCCCGTTGGGAGGTCCCCCCTGCACCGAAACCTGCAGCGTTTGAGCATTTCGCCACACCCGCTGTCGTTGATCGGCTCATGGTATCGACCTCCAGCGTTCCTTGTCAGTTGAGACGTTTGAAACTTCATCGCCATCAGCTCCATCGTGCTGGAACTGACTGCAACTGCCATCTCACCGCCATAGACCCTCTTCGTAGGATTCTTACTCGCCTTTTGTTCTCCCTCTTTTCTGTGACAAGTTTAGAAATCTGTCTCTTCTCTTTACTCCATCCCCATCGTCTCCTCCTCTTCCCAGGAGAAAGCTCCGCAAGCTCCTCTGTATTTTTTTCATTGTCAGGGTCCAGCCCCACTGCGCCCAACGGTGTCCCGCCTCGCCTGCCCACTGATTTCCGATACTCGAACGAGCTCGAGCCTCATCCTGGCTCAAGCGCGCCATGTGACAGGTACAGATACGTTACTTGTACGTTTTCCCACGGAGCCTTGAAGTAAGCTCATGGGGGCCAGCCAATGAATCGTGTTTGTTGCATGTACCTGTTTCGAGCCTATGGCCACGGCTTTCGGTTTCTTGTTGGTGCGGTACTTGAGCGGCCCTGGCCGTCGTTGGTGACGGCAGCTGCACTGGCCAGCGCAACGCGGTGGTTTGGCTTCTTCTCCCGCTTCTTCTGCTGATGCTGTTGTTTGCTAGAGATGAACGAGAACATTCGAAGCTATGCTGCTTTTTGTCGAGGCGTTTCTGCCGCCTGCAGGCTTAGCAAACGCACTTGCGCATGCCTACGTACATATACACGTACATATATTTGCTGGACTCCAAAACTTGTCGCAGCCCTATTCGCGGACCCTCACAGGATTGCTGCCCGTCCTATCCATGTCAGCCAGTGCTCACATCAGACGAGTTTCCGGGAGTGGATCGAAAAAAGACGATAAAGTGCTGCAACTCGTGTAGCAGATTCATGCCATTGACAAGCGACCAGTTTCCCCAAATGTGCAATATTGAGATTATTGCTATATGTAAGCACTTCTTGTAACTTGCACGGCTTGGCATCTTGTCCATCTACCAGGTATTGAGCGTTTTGTGCGACTCACAGCGTGCAGCATTCTGCTTGGATCTTCTGTCAATCGCACCTCGTGACAACGCACCAAGAAAAAACTGCAGAGCAAGACACGCCCGTCTCCGCTGGGAGCTGCTAATCGCTGCTTCACCTGAGACGACGACGTCTCAGGTCGGGTGGGACGCTCTGGCAAGGCTGCAGGGGTCGGCCCCCTTGATGCTGTCCATCATTCGCTCAGCATCGCGCTTAGTTGGCTCGACTGCTAGCTTCGTTTCAACCCAACGCTGCGACCTCGTGAAGTCGGAATAAGAGCATGGAACGTTTATCAGGCTTCTTCGTTGTTTCATTTGGTAAACGAAGAGGCAAGAAGAGAGAAAATTTTTATAATCCCGTATCTGGACATCGCTGGGGCTTCTTGCGGCACTTGGTTCACGCATTAGACCCCTGTAGAGTTGCATGCACTCTTTCTGTGTCCTTCTCTTTCTCTTGGGACATCCGTGCACGGCGACGATCCAATGATTGTTCACCGTCGTTACACGAAATTACTTGTGACATTGACCTGCTGCCAGTTTCCCTGAGTGGCCACCGCTGCGAGTTGATTGACTGTGGTCATAGATTTCCTTCCCCGGCTGCCAAGCTGCCATGGAGCCTCTTCACATGTGCTTTCACCAGATAGGATTTGATGTGATGCAATTTTGGGTGGGGGTCCATTTGCTGCCTCTCGCCCGTTGCTCGTCTGAATCTTTGACTGTCTCAACTCACTTTTGGCGCCGTGACACAAGATACGAGCCTTGTCCCTGCCGTGCTTTGCGTCACCACCACCGTCCGTATTTTGATCCTAGGGTGGTCGAACCTTGAGTGATACGGCTTTGGGTGCGACTCCAAGTAAGAGAATACGTATTGCTAAATGCCAATTTCTAGACGCCGTGTTCCGCAGACAGCATGCAGCTCAGATAGGTCGCTTGATACGAAGTAGAAATGGAGTCCCAGGCGCGAACAGAAAAGAAACAGAGTAAAAAAAAAAAAAAAAAAAAAGTAAGTAAATTGATGGAATACCTATGATATAGGATCGCACTGCTTGGTATCGCATGTATTGATCCGAGAAAAAGAAAAATATGGCAAAATGAAACAGTGGCGACGAATGCCCATCTTTGCCAATGGATATTACGCCCTAGGGGGGGGTCGAACCCCCAACCTTGCGGTTAAAAGCCGCACGCTCTAGCCAATTGAGCTACCAGGGCTGTTAAACCAATTGTTAGCGGCTTGACCCAAATTTGGAGTTATATTACCTGACCCTTGCCATCTGGTCAAAAATAACCGTTCTAAGTCCCGCTTTCACATCATCAAGGGCTACGCCGTATCCCTTGATGACGTCAATATGGGACTAGATTGGAAAACTATACTGTATTTGGGAAAAGATTGGGTCAATATAAGTTTAAGTTGCTTTGGCTATTCTCAGCTTATCCCTGGAAGGCCATTTACATGCCTTTTACTCTATAGTTAAAGAGGTGTTCTAAGCAGGAGGAATGATTAAACACTTTGCCTTATATTGCGGTGACTTGATGGACTCTATATGTGGGGAGTTGGAGGAGGTTACAATGCCTTTAGGCTATAAGAAACAACGATGCTTGTCTACTTAGTTTTATGCCTCTTCTTCACAACTATTAGCCTCCTTTAATCAAGCTGTGTAGGTGTAAAGATATAAGCCATAATGCTACCGAATACTATAGCGTTTGTTACTTTTTTATACTTAGCTAATATCATAGGCCAGGACATTACACAAGCTTGGATGTTACCATAGCGCTCCCACGCTACTGCACCCCATTCCTTTGTACTGTGACCTTGCTCCTTAACATTCTGAAGGCATGCATGTATCCAGTGGCTGCTACACCTGGAGTGTTACTGGTTCTGCTTGTGAGGGCTGTCTGACTCTAAAGTGCTGAAAGCTCTCGATTCATGAGTAGGGCTTTCCTAGCCTTCCTCACCTGCCGCCACCCAACATACAAATACATTTCGTTCTCGCTGGAACTTTACTTCAAATAGCCTCTGACAGTCGCAGTTTATTTGCGTAATGGATAGGATGGAAACTTTAAACATTTCTGATAACATTACTACCGGAACGCTGGATTATACGCCAGATGTTTCCATTGACGAGAGCCAGTATGTCCTTCCCCTCCATCATCACAGAGTCATTGGGAATCCATTCTGAAGAAACCGAATCCAATCAGAAATAGAACTATAGGATTCCGACGACATTGTCGCTGGCTGGGCCATTGCCATAGCCCAATGCGAAAAAACCCTGAGCCAAGAGGACTTTACAAAGCTGCAAAGCTTTTCCACGCCGGACCTTCTTTTGGAAGATATCAAAGGGGGACCTCTTGACAGGCGTAATTTCTTTCGAATCCGACGTCCCATTCAGACAATGAAGTTATTTCTCACCTTTTTCGTGGTTACAATGTCTCCCAGAACCTTGAAATCCTCCATCTTCTGGGGTCTAGTCTATCTCCTCGTCGATGTGAGCTTTGATGTGAGCTGACAAGCGTACAATAAGCGGTCGAGATTGTTACACTAACCGGTATTTGAGACAGATGACTGAGATGAACAACAACAAATTGAAGGAAGACGTTATCGAGATGCTAGAGAAAGTCACCAGGTCTTTAGAGGAATGCAAGCGAGCTCATCAGAATACCCGATTTGATGAAGACTTGAAGCTGATCTTGAATGATGCCTTTATTGCTCTGATTCTATTTTGGGTAGACACGGTCAACTTTATGCGAGCGTATCATAATGGTATGTCTTGTTTAAATTACAAGACCCAACGACTAACGAGTTCTACAAGAAAGGACGAGCAGGGCACTTCATATGATTATGAACGAGAGATCAAAAAAGTAAACGGCACGTTCGATCACCTGAAAGTGTGTGCTACCATGCCGGAGTCCGGACCAAACCTCTCAGTAGTCCCAAGTGGCGTGCCGCTCCGGTCATTACTGCCCAAAGACCTATCGTTGCCTTGTGGGAAAGCACCATACTACAGCGACGTTGATTTTTATGGCCGGCAAGTCGAACTCGAAAAGATAAATTCGGCCTTGGGTTCGCAAGTTGACAAGAGTGACAAATTGTTCACCATTTGCGGTCTTGCAGGTGTCGGAAAGTCCAAACTAGCCATGGCCTACGCAAAAAAGTACGCCCGCCAATTTGATGTTATACTCTGGATAAAAGCACAGACAGCTCTTTCACTCAGCCAAAGTTTCACTGAGATTGTCTCTGAGCTTCGACTGCCAGGTGCGCCTAGCAATTCGGAAGAAAATCAGCAGCTTATACTGGATTTCCTTAAACTCAACAGTCAGTCGCTACTTGGAGGTTTACTCACTTCTTTGGGCTCGGGCTGATGATGAATTCGTCATAAGGTGGCCGTTGGCTTATCATCTGGGACAACGTTGAGACATACGTGTCTGTTGCGCAACATCTCAAGGATCTAACATGGAACTCAAAGTCAGCGTCGATGTTGATAACGACGAGATATCCTAAAGAATTAGCGTTCTTTAGGTCAAGAGGAGGGACTTTAAATCTCGCCAAATTCTCTCTTGCTGACTCGAAGGAGCTCTTTTCGAAATCCTTGGGTCCTGACTACCACCACATCACGGACAACCCAGAAGAACTAAAAGCAGCCGAGATGTTACTCAGAAAGGTGGATGGCTTAGCGATCGGCATATGTACAATAGCCACACGAATCGCTTCTCAGAGCCAGTCTGTCCAAACTTTCCTCAAACGCTACCATAAAGGTGAACTGGGATCGGCCAAAGGCGAGCTAGCTGATTACGATCTGACATTGGAAACGATATGGAGTGAATCCTTCAACATCCTGGAGAAGGAAGAGAGAAGGGGTCAAATTTATAGTTTCAGATTGCTTGGGATTCTGTCATTCTGTTCTCCGGATTCAATTCCTCGGGAATTATTCATGAGTGAAGACTATGAAACTCTTCATGATGCTCCTAACTTCTGCGAAGACTCTGAAAAGTTGAGTTACTTCCAAACCTCTTTGGTGATTTTCGGGCCTAACCGCGTCAACTCTTGTTAGATACGAGGTTGCAATGGGTTCGCTTCGGGATCAAGGGCTGATCAATTCGAATCCGGGCTTCACAGGCGTTTCGATACACCGCCTTGTTCAAAGTGCATTCCTTAACGATCTGACTGACGAGACAGCCCAAAGGTTCTTTGACCTCGCGGTAACCTTAGTTCACCATGCTTTCCCGAAACAAGTGGAAGGTCGCCCGCTCCATCTCTACTGGGACAAGTGTCACATCTTCATTCAGCATGGCGTCTGGCTCGCCAACGTGTATGCAGATTCTCTAACGTCAAATAGGAAGCTGCATCCCTCTCAAAAGTTTTCAGAACTACTCTCCAACTGTATTTGGTATATACCATCTCAAATAATACGGGTTTGACAGAAGAACTAAGCCTTGATTAGGTATTTAGTCGAAACCGGACAACATTCCGAGGTCCAGCGCATTAGTGAGATTGTTTTAAAGGCCATCGACCCGACCACATATCTCTACGCGCATCTTCACAATTCGCTCCTCGCTACGGCATGGCTCAAAAATGATTTGAGAAATGCCTTTGCTCATTCCGATGTGGTTTTGTCTGCTATGAAGCCTCACAGGGAGGAGACTTCTGAGGAATATGTTGGAATCCTCTCCAACCAAGCAAATTTACTAGCCTCGAACAGAGACGACGAGAAAGCTCTCCAGCTTCTTCTTCAGGTGGAAGATACTCGTAGGCAATTCCATCTCCCCGAAAATATTGCTCTCGCTTTCGTAAATCTTGCTATTGGCCGTCTACGTTGCCGAATGGGAGATCTCAAAGATGCCGAAGTGAGGTTTTACAACGCTCGAGAGATTGTTCGTAGAGAACATGGCGAAAACGGCCAGTATATGCAACAGTAAGTTAAAGATCCAGAAACAGACCCCGTGCGTCAGGGTGTTCCTGAATTTTTTTTTTTTTTTTTTTTTTTTTGCATACGCACTTGAGCGTGTACTTGCTGATTGAGCACGATAACCAAATAGTGTTTATTTCGAACTTGGTAATCTTGCAATGAGAAAAGAGAACCTGCAAGAGGCGGAAAGGTGCTACGTGACTGGTCAGGAGATGCAGAGAGAAGAAAACAAACATGACATATTCATGGCTAGCTTCCTCTACAAGCGAGCATGTGTCAATATGAAACTTGGAGACCTGAAAACCGCAAAGTAAGATGCAATTCTACCAAACTCTAATCAGTCTGCTGACACCCCCTCCTTCAAAAACAAAAGGCGGCAACTCGAGGATGCGCAACGTCAAGCTGTACAGCAGGGTTCAGGAGGAGAAGAAGCAAGAGTGTTGCGAAAACTAGCTGAGTTATGTGGATTAGAGAGAACTACGGAAGACTTGTCAGAAATCAAAAACTTACTATCACGAGCAAGCCACTTAAAGGAGAGCTTGGAGGGAAAATTTGGTATAAGAAAAGAAGAAGACTCTTCTGAAGAAGACTCTTCTGAAGAAGACCAATATGATAAGCTAGTATGTGTGATATATCGGTAATGGGATTGGCGGATAGGTTCTGTGCCAACCGCACAGAACTACCTAGGGTTAGCTGATTTCTTACCCTCATCCTTCTCAAAGTACTTTCTTGACTTGGCCTATAGCTTACTGAGCCACGAGACCTGTCCAGGCAAATGACGCATCTCACTCTAAGTAGCCTTGATGTTTTCTCTCGATGCGTGTATGTGCGTGTGTATATGTCTACCTGATTGTCTTATCAATTTGATCAAGACGCTGGCTCTGCTACCTTGTTGCGGTGACGTGGGTAAGGAGGACTTGAAGGCCTATTGAACTTCGTATTTTTCTGGATTACCAATTCTGATCAAACTGAAATGCGCCTAGTAATAACCAAAGGTGAATTGTACACGGACCTATAGGTACTCCATGATGATATTCATGCGGTGCATAAGTTGAGAGTTCATTCTACAAAGGCCTATCGACAAGGACTATCCTGCTCTGATCCAACCACAATTGAGCCCATCGTCTGCTAGGTCTCCCGTGAACTCTGTGTGCTTTCCTTACCGCTTCTTGTTGTTGTAAAACGTCTTTATTTAGAGGCGACTAGGGGGGCGTCGTTTTGGGAAGGTATCCTCGTACGCACGCAGGAAGTTTAACAGCATTTCTTCACCCCCGGCAGTCGTAAATGCAACCAAACCAATGGGCCGGCCGTTGTACTTGAGGTATGACAATGGCATTGTTGCGGAAGGGTAGCCTGTCGATTATTAAAAATGCCTACGAGCAACTTAGGTGTCGTGGAACCATACCAGCAGCCGACACTAACAGATTTACGGCAGAGTCAGCTGGCGCAATGACCAGATCTACGTCATATTCTTTGAGTGTCTTGTCAATGCCAATGTCTCGACCAACTTTGCGCGCATGTCCTAGAAGAAAATCATGCTCTTGATCTGACATTGTCATTGTGGCGGCGTTCTGGAGCTGGTCTTGGTTGTCGTAGTCTGAGTAGGGTCAGTGGGAAAGTAGGGACTTGTGTGATGAATGACGACTTGCCTGGTGGAAGCTCTTTTTCTGCATGGTTCTGGTTGAACCTTATGAGTTCATCCAGGCTCCGTACTTGGGAATCTTCGAGGGTTTCAAGGTAAGCCTCAAATGTGGGTTTAAACCGAGCCGCTGAACAAGTTAGATCATTTTTCAGTGGCAGTTGAGCAAGAGGCTGCTAACTTTGAATGTCGTAGAAACTATGCCGCCCATTCACTTCAAATGCATCGATGGATACAAGTTCTACTGCTTTGAATGACTTTGCCGTAAGCGCTAGCTTTGCGTAAGCAGCCTGAGTGTCTGTTTTCTAGAGAATCTTGTTTAGTGACTCTGTAAAGAACTCCAGCTCTCAATCATCTTACTATCTGCGCCGTGGCTTCTGGCACTGGGCGCTGTAGATCAGAGTCAAAACACCATGTTTCTGGGGAGAGAAACCCGATTTTGAAGTCTCTGAAGTCACCAGCCATCATTTGAGAACGAAATCTTCTCTTTTCGCTTCCCTTCGGAGTGGCTAAGACATCCAAAAGGTTTGCCAGATCAGCAGGCGATTTTGCCATCGGTCCCACAGTATCGAATGAATGGGACAGAGGTATCAAGCCATCCTGTGGGATCAGGTTCATCGTTGGTCGGAGAGTATATAACGCCGCTCGGGTGCTCGGTGTGATCAAAGACCCTCCAGTGTCCGTTCCTATCGCCAAGGGGGAATAACCTGCGCTGACGCCAACGGCAGAGCCTGTTGATGAGCCAGAGGGTGACTATAGATATTTGCCAACGTTAGTAAGTACTGTAGAACGTCAAGTCTGCCATCTTCTTGACACATGTCATCTCGGCTAATGAGTATTCATTTTCCGCTACTCACCGAGTGCCCAAGGACACGGTCAGTCAAATCTACCGCACCGGTAGTGTATGCAGATTGCGCTTGACCGCCTAAAGCCGACCATCCAGGCATGATATTTGAGCCTCTGACAGGAAGCATTAGTTACCGCACGGAGAAGGGATAAGTAGTCGGACGAAGCTGGACGAAGCCGTGTCAGTTGCGTACTTGAACCCAGCGAGTTCCTGGTGACCTGTACATTAGATACGGTAATTATAGCCAGTTCAAGGAAGTACTCACTGATAACTGTGTTTTCCCTATGATAATCATCCCTGCTTCAAGAATCTGCATCTTGTTAGGATTTCTTCGCAGTGAGGTTAGACAGGAACACAAATGGGCTGGAACTGATAGTCATAGGGCTAGAAATGCTTAATGCCGACTGCATTTGATGACGTGAAAGGCCAGAAAAGAAAAGAAGACACGCTGGAGGTGTAAATGTGCCGCAATGGAGAGGAGAAGGTGTGTCCAACGACTCACTCTTTCTATAATCTCAGCGCTCTTTGACGGTCGCGATGTAAGCAAGGCAAGACAGCCCCCCGTCGTGTTCATTCCCAGGCTTGGGTGGGTTGCGATATTGTCCTAGAAACTGGTTATTCTTGCCATGTACATGTAGATCGAGTAACTCGAGTAAAGGTGAAGAAAACCTTGATGAGGATGGGGATCCCGTGAAGGGGCCCACGTAGGTGGCCATTCTTGCGTTCGAGGTCTAGGGTGGCCGCCACTGTCCTGGCTTGTGGATTTCTCTGTAGAACGGCCCTAAGATAATCGTCATGCTTATCAATCTGAGCGAAGCATCTATCAACCAATTCAAGGCTCGTGAGCTCGCCAGCCTTCAAGAGCTGTTGGAGATCTTCTGCGGTTGCAGTCAACAGATCAATCGATCGCCGTGGGGTCCCCGAGGGCCACGAGAATGGCCAGGCCAGTCGAAAGAAATACGCCATAGAGCACATAAGAAGTAAGAGGAATATGACGCGACGCAAAATACTGTAGGCCGTATACGGCGGAGACAACACGATCCTTGGAGCGCTCGATTCTTGGTCACTAGGAAGATGAGCACTGGGGAAGCTAGGCGCTATCTTGATTTACAGTGGTCAGATTAGGGTACAGTATAATAAACATAATATATATATATATTTATTATTATTATTATTACTACTATTATTATTATTATTATTAACTTAATATTTAATTTTATATAAGTTTCTATATAAGGAAAATAATAGGAGCTTTGGGCTAAAATAAATATAGTAGTATATTTATAAGTCTAATCGATTATAAAATTTCCAGTACTATCAAGCTATATTTCCCAACAGCTGTGCAAAATTAGTAAAGTAAACATCCAAGAGAGACATATCTTCTTGCTCTTTAATTCTCAAACCCCCTGTTTGCCTTGGCAGCATATGTCACTTGTATACCACCTTCAATGTTTTGTATAACGCTAAGGATGAGTGACATGGCCCCAACCACCACAACTGCCCAGAAAGTATAGAAGCGCACTGGCATTTGTCAGTCTCGTGAATCACGACTCATTTTTAGATGAGTAAGTCGACTTACAAAGGTCCCGGCGGTCATTCCACAGCGTCTTCAAGTCACTCGGATTCTTGTTGACCACAAATTGCTGGATCTTTAATAGGCGCGCTCCCCAAAATGGAAAATCTTCTGATGCCGAGTATTGCGCTGCTACATCCGGTGCTTTGATCTCCTCGTAAGTTGTTTCGTAGCGGCAGTCTTTCCCACACAGCCTCCGCAAGAGAGGATCCTCAATACCTGGAGGAACATTCTGTGCTTTGTAGAAGTTCCTCCAGGCCTTCCACGAACTTTTATTGTGTCCAAAGATGAGCCTATAAGAAAGAAGCACCTCACGATAAATATCGGATGCTTGAGAATGTCCTGTCCAGAATTGGTTTTAAGAGTTCTGGGAGGCAGAGGGTCGGGGATCATAATATAGCCATCTGTACTGGTCTATTAACTTTCGCTAGCCCACAAGGAAAGTAGGCGGATGTATTAGTATTGCTCACCTTGAAAGAAAACGCGGAAATGATGCCTGATCATCCTGTCCAAGCAGCTCGCTTGAATGACACAACACGACTTTGATAAATCGCTTCGTGACACAAGACCATGTGGCCAACAATGGTTGGACAGATTAATGCGATTCAAATTTCAAGAAATGCGCTTAGCTTATTCACGCTTTTCAACCCAAACAAAAACGCCGTCTATTATTTGTTTGTTCGTTTCGTATCGGTGTTCGAGCCGAAGGAGCAGTCTCTGTGCAGAGCAACCTGGAGAGCCTGCTTATCGCTAGGCCAGATGAAAATTACCAAGCCCAGTCGCATGTGTATATGCAGCAGTACAGAAGGTATATTATTAATTGACATAAAGATGTACACGTCAACATGCATAGATTCATCAAGTTTTTAGATAGAAGTCAACACTTTTGTTAACATTTCTTGTGACTGGCGTGCACTATCCATATGCGCTGCTATCTTCTTATATACTATAACCTCTTGTATAGTATATATAAAAGAATAATAGGCACTGTGTCTAGTGTAAGCAGCCTGGTTCCTACAGTAACGCGCCCTTGCCGCTGGCACACTCATTTCCAACTTTGCGGTATAATGCTGGCGTGCTGCAGACGCAACTATAACGCATCAAGGGAAATCGGGTGAGAGGGGACGGAGGAAGAACGCCATTCATTACCAAAACATTAATCTCACCACGAACAACTTCTTCGGAGCACTCCGCTTCAATGTGGCCAATCAGCTAGTTTTGTTCTCTTCCACCAGCAGCGAGGCCTCGAGCCACACTGCGTTAAGCCCCCACCCTCGACTTACTAGAAGCCCAGCACAACAATGCGACAATGCAAGAGAAGGCCTTGGGTATGCGAACATAAGTTGATTCCATCCAGTCAACTCCTAGGCCGATACTTCACCAAGGTTTCTACAACAAGTGATCATGATGAGTGCTTGACTGACTTTACCAAATCTCCAAAGCGGGCCGTACAGTGCTATGAACTTCACCGCAGTCAGTCGCCACCGCCAGCGTCATTGATAATTTAGCAACTATAGATAGTTGATTTGATCCTGTGTGTTTTTATAACTGTCAGAATGGTGAATCTACTGAGTTAAGACTTGAACGAGTCTTGATATTTTCTTCAAAAGGATAGAAAGTTCCGTTTATTGCAAACAATGGACTCTAGCATCACTGACAAGAATAAACAAATAGTCATGCATAAAGCGCCTACAGATAGCCATGCTCTTGCTCAAGAGAGTGTTGCTAATATAGACCCTCAACTCAAAGATGAAGACCGCTACATTGAACACAATACTCTCCAAGCCGCAACTTCTGCTTGGAATAGCGAAACCGCTTCCCCCATACAATCATATCCCGGTATTCGAAACGGAGACCTTTGGACTTTGATAAGGCGTTTTAACAAGCAAATCTTCCATGTTAAAAGAATCGACAAGCAGCCGCTGTCAAATCTTGATATGAATATCGCAGCTGGTGAAGACATCACAGCAGAGAAGATGCAAGCACATGCTGAGCGATTTTATATGACTGTCGTCATAAGCTTACTCGCGCTCTATAAGCATATAGCTCTCCTGCGATCGTGGCGAGACAACAGAACAGTTTATTTTTTTGGCACCTATTCAATCGCCTGGCTTGTTGATCTGCTTGCCCCTACCTTGATTCTTTTTCTCATGGTGTTAATTGTCTGTCCACCTGCCAGAGACATTTGCTTTCCACCAACACCGGCATCGCTTATTAATTCTCACACTGGAGCTGTAAAAAAACCAATTGCTGGGGTGCTAGCTTCTGAATCTGTTACGGGAGCTCCAGAAGAAAACAGTGGCGAAGCGATCGAACAAGAAGCCCATAGCTTCATCTACAGCATTAGTACAGTGAGTTTTATATCTGCTCCCTACATCTATCAATATGCCATGAATCCAAAACTAATTTTACTAATTTTTCTAATTGCAGCTTTTAATAAGCATCTCTTCGGGCGAGTTCTCCCAGGAAGAAGAAGACTCTGTTGGGCCAGAACACGTGGTTCAAGATGTCTCGGATGTTGTGAATGCCGACCAGAGTGGGAAAAAAAATCATGATAGGACCAAAGAGCCCGTTGCACGCGCTGTGAATAGCTTTCATACACGATCCGCATTGCACATGTTTCCTGAGCTCATCGACACTTATGAACGGCTCGGCAATGCATTGAGCCCGACCTCACCTTTTCCTCTGCATCGCCCAAGGCTGATCCTGGCTACTTGTTTACTACCACTGCTTGTGATATCATGTTTTGGTTCATGCTATGCCGTGATGAAAGTATTGGCATTGTTTGCGGGAGCTGTATTCTTTGGCAAGCCCATCATCGAACGCGGCGTTTCCATCATTGACTACAGGTGCCCTGATTGGCGTCGGCATACAGAGCTGCGGAATTCAATCCTTAAAGGAGTGCCCACGAATGCTCAGATCGCCATTACTCTCCTTCGTACCGGAGAAAACAATAAAACTCCTCAACCTCCGCCACCCCCATCCCATGGACCACCTAATGTACAGCTGAACGCCGATGATTACGATCTAGCCCATCTTGGTAAGTTAAAAGGAATTCCATATGCCATCGTCTGATTGGAGGCTGACCTAAGTCTTGACAGGTGCTTCTAAAGAGGACAAAAAGATGGCTATCAACCCAATGTCAGATAAGGAATACTCTAAACAGACATACGAAAGGCAGGAAGAGGGTGAACCCAGCACCACGCGCCGCATTGCTAAGCGTATCAAGCGAACCACCAAGGATGGGATACAGGCAATCAACAAGATCGCCAAGGCCGCGGAACCATCAAACTCGGGGCATCTCCAAGGCGAACAAGGCGCTCTTAAAACGTCAGAATCCAACGGTGGCCCTGTTTGTTTTTCTGCCTGTCACAAAGGCAAGAAAGGGTGCTTATATATCACTACCGTAGCTACAACACCGGCCGTTAGTTGGATGAGCGAGAATGAGGACTTGGACACGACGTGGACTATAGCAATTGCGAATATTGGAGGGGTCAGGAAAGTGAGTGGTGTTGGTAGTTTGGGTGGCAAAAGGAGAGCTCTTGTGGACTGGGCCCTGGAGAGAGAGACAATGGGAGGTTTGGTGCTAAAGACAGAACCAGACGGTGAGGAGTTTTGTTTAGATGATGTCAGGTTGAGAGACGCAGCCTTCAATCGAATCATTTCTGTAGGCAGTCAGATGTGGGAGATTTGGTAGCGCTCTCGAGATGAGGAAATCTGTCTTCTGATGCATTTACAATGACAATCTTTCTGTAACTAGTCATTTCAGAAAACACAATGTATTACATAGTATTCTACTTTGTTTAATAATAGAGGAAATTATAATATCACAAAATTCATGAAAATATTACATGATTGCTTATAAATTTAAATTTGCTGCTTCTTTAGTGGCTGCCGCCATCATTGTCGTCTTGGACCAACAATCGCAATACACAGAGCAACCCCAAGTCCGTGCTCATAACAGCAGCACCTACGTCTACGAACTGCGTAATGAATCCGTTAACGTCTGGTGCTAGCTCGTTTTACTTGTACGGTGTCATCCGCCCTCGCTATGACTTTATCACGCCATCCGATGTGCTCGTCATCGATATATGCAAAAACTAACTCTTAACTATAAAGTCACTCTTGACATAATTGTTGTTAAGACAGATTTCTAACACTACCGCACCGCAATTAAAGCAGTGTTTATAGACCATAATACATTGCTATAGATTATTGCAACTAGCTATGATTTCTTTTCTCATTTGACCCACTATTATTCGATAAAAACCAAGGGGATAAAATAGCCTTAGCAGTATGATTCGGTTACTCCCGTACCATGTTTGGCAAATGCGAACCAGCAGCCAGCTTAGACAGCAGTGCGAGCAGCATAAGCGGAATCTGCTGGACTACCTGTGGTTGTTCCTGCTACTCCATGTGTCTCCTTTCCTGGAAAAGTGCCAGTTGCTGGATGGACACGGCCGTGCTGAGTAAAGGCGAGATTCAAGCGATTGTAATCCCACCTACGAGCGAGGAAAATGAAAGCAAAGGCCAGAAGCGGAACCAAGAGGAGATCCAGGATGCCAAAGAAAACAAAGCTGGAGGTGATGCCGATCCGATTACCCCCGTCAGATAGACCAAAGGCAATCGGATAGAAGAACCAGATCAGATTCATCCAGCCGGCTAATCCTGCATGGTCGCGAGAGTAACCGATGCGGCGAGCGCCTCTGTGGCCCTGGGCGAGGGTACTGAAGGCAAGCGCGATATAGGCTACCGTGCCGATGGCGAAAAACCCCCATTTGTAGTTGGTCCGGGTGTATGCAGAGAAGAGATAGGACAGGATCCTGGGGTGAGGCAGATTTGTGAGTACATGTGTGCGAGTGAGTGAGGAGAAGGCACCGAAGATGACAACTTACCAGACCCATGCCAGGGCTATATTGTACAGAATCGTTGCCCATGAGACGCTGCTAAGAAGACCGATGGCGATGATCAAGACAGGAAAAGAGATGACCCAGTACACATATTTGGCGAAGAAGATCTGGCGCGTAAGGCCACTATGGGCAATATTGTTGGCCTGTGGGATCACACTCCAAGCCAGGTCCGAAGCCATACTATAATATGCAACGGCACCCGAAAGGAGAGCAATCGTGAACAGATAATGAAAGATCTTTTCTCCCGCTCTAGCTCTCCATGTCAGAGCGAAAACTATTATCTGGCGAGTCTGTCAGTAAGAAGGCCAACTTCTGATGCCACCATGCCTCAACCAACCGATGTGATGGCGAAGACGGCAAAGACAGCCCAGAGCCAGTCTGATCCGTGTACAGAGAGGTGTTGGTCGCCTGCTGGTGGGTTGGTGGTGAGAGCGCCATTGTCGCGATACGCCAAGTTCATGGTGAGTTGGATTGATGTCGGCTAGGGTAGACTTTTGATACAATGGTGGTTTTGTACTTGATAATGGAGAGTATAAAAGAAAGACCTCGGAGGAGATGAGAGGCTCTTATACCGCAAGGAAAGTGGTAGAGCTCTTCTGATGCTTATTAGTTTCTGGCTGCCTCCACACAGCTTGAAACTATGATTATGTCTATATTTTCGCCTCTTGTTCGTGATGTAGAAAGATACGAGATTAGAATAATAATCTATATGGATGCCAGTTTCGAACAAAGTGAGATTACGTCACCAATCGACGTGCTCTCCGTAAGCGTTTTCGACATCCGGAGCAGATGTTCCCTCTCTCTTGTATGAATTGAGTTCTAGGGGAGCGCATTTGTTGACGTCGCCTTGACGGGAAGAACCGTAGATCACTGGCGCTCAAAATAGAGATGGTGGCGTTAAAGTCGATTGTGCCTAAACTTTGGCTTTCCTTGTTTTTCATCCAATCGGGTTAGATAGCAATGAGATGGCAGCAGCCAATAATAAACACGCTTGTGAAAGTGAGTAGCAATGGAGGACGTCAAGACGATTAATGTGAAGACATCTCATCTGTTCATGATGACCAAATGATGGCGTTAAGTTTTGCTATGCCACCTTAGAACTTTGGCGCGCCACGTGTAAATATTTGATTTAGCATGTATTCAGTGTGAAAGAGAGCTCTAATTGGTTCTTTGTTGCATTAATTCTATGTAAAAAATCCCCATCAGACAGGTTTTCTGTTACTGCGCGACGATATAATCTATCGGCCTCTCGGTCAAATGGTGTGCCTCAACGGCTTGATATTTGATATTTCTCGGAACATATTGTCCGCGGCTTGCAACTTGTTGACTGACGCACATATGACTAAATATTGAGTACTGAGGTACGAGCACCTCTCTAGACTGCTTGTGCTCACTTGGTCACCCAGTAAGATCTTGAAAATGGCCCTCTCATCTACAATAAGATCTGAGACCGGTGAAAGACAGAAAACGATACAACAGCTCCTTTTATTATAGCAGGAGAGGTTAGCGCCATGAGTAACATCTACAAAAAACAGAAGTAAGTGCCTCTAACGCTTGAGTTATAGTTATCTAAAATATGGCAGACTTTACTTATCCCAGAAGATAAGGTCTTACCAAGGCTTCCTTGCCGTGCATCCGACCTTTTGTCCCTTTATGGCTTTGTCCTGCCTGTCCCGTTTTGCTACCAAGCGGAATTACGTGAATAGAGCTGCTTTGCATAAATCCCTTTCATCATTTAACCAGCTTTATTGATGAGTCGAAATCTCACCTCTGGCTTGCACACATACAAACACACCTCTGCAGCAGCTCAGCTTGTTGTAACGCTATTGGAACCATAGGGCGAAACACATCGCTGACTTATTTGATCGAGCTGGCGCGGCCTTGTTATCACATTAAATGAGGCCACTGCGGCAACTAGGAGTCATTTTGCGTAGAGAATGCGTGCCATTTTCCCTGTATACCTGGTAAAGAGAATGGGATTCTCTTTGCTCTTATCCGACCATACGTAGGCCAGGGAAAGTCCTGATGGACAACTTAACCCTAAGCACTGAAAGCTAATGTATAATATCTGGCAACTTTAATACTTACCTAGCTGAAGTTATATCTGATATTGATTTATATATCCTCAACTACCTCCCTCTCCCCTCCCCCCAATTCTTTTTTGACGTAATCCATAGCACTTTCTGGGTCGAAGATCCCCTTACTTTTATTCCATCGCTCTATCAACTCATATGAAAGCGGCGTTCGCCCCTCATTATCTGCGGTATTGATGTTGGCCCCCTTATCAAGTAATAGTTGTATTAGATCCCGAGTATATGCTCTCCGGCTGCCTCCGGATGCATATTTTACATAGCTTTGCAGTGCATACATTAGTGGCGTGCGTCCTTTGCTATCAACCGCTTCGATATTGGCTCCCCTTTCGAGAAGCATGCTACAAACTACTTTGTGGTCATACAAGCTAGGGTCAGGGCGAGAACTGACTGTGTAAAATAATGGTGTCTTGCCTTTAATATTTTGAGCCTCAATGTTGGCGCCCTTTTTCAGCAATAAAGCCATAATTGCTGAATTACCTATGATGGCTGCCGAGTGCAATGGTGTTTCATTGCGGGAGTTCGATGCACCCTCAACATTGGCACCCTTGTCAAGTAACAACTTAACAATTGCCACTTTTTCCCAATCGATTGCATAGTGCAATGGTCTATAATCCCAGAAACATCCTGTGGTAGTCTCGATGTCGGCGCCTAATCGAAGCAGCATCTTAACCATACCCTTGTGGCCGTATTCAATAGCTGAGTGGAGAAACCACGAGATATCTTGTCCAGAGGCAATTTCTGCTGCAATAAGCTCCTTGATAAACTTTAGGTTGTAATGCTTTGGTTCCATAACAACTTCCAAAGCACTGTCACCGTTATTTCTTTTGAAACTTATATAATCACCATGGTCAAGTAGTATCTGTGCAATATGCAGATACTCTTGGTCTATGGCTAAGAACAGTGGCGACACATCGATTTCTTCGTTCTCGATGATGGGGCATCCGTTCTCGAGTAATAACTTGATTGCTTCATCAAATGACAAGAGTACGGCAAGATGCATACCCGACATCGGCGTGTACTCCCAGGGCCTGTAATCAACTCCTAGACAAGACCAACACTGGAAGCTCAGGTGAAAGCGCCTCGTCGCAACATAGAAGGCGTTAGATGCTTTGGCACCGCTCATGAGGAATTCTAGGATAATTTTATCCAACTTCTTTCCCACAATACGTGCGTGGTCTCCCCAATACTGGCTGGCATACTCATAAAAAGCGCGACAACGCAGGTACCTGTGGCTAGAATCAGTTAAATGATATTCGCCAAAAGCCTTGAAAGAAAGATAGGAAATGCAGGTTTCCGCAATCATAGCCTCTGCATCAGGGAACCAATCAGTCTTCTTCCTCTCAAAATATTCTTGCGTTGTGTAGTGTACCAGTCTGATGATATTGCTCTCTTCATCGATAGTGACCAGCCCGGCGCAAAATGACACCATATCACGAACTTGAGGGATGGCGTCTTTGTCAAGCTCATCCTTGCCGATCTTGACTGCGAGTGCATGCTGAAGTTCCCTTGTAGATAATGGTCGCTTCGCGCATGTGATCCACGCTAGAACCCGCGTGGCAATGTTCCGGAATCCCTCTTTCTGTTGGTTTATTCTTATCCAGGCGGAATCGTATGCTTGATCCAGTATTATCAATCTCTGATCTTCTAGAGCTCCTGCCATATGCGTTGGTAGCTGTGCTATTGCTTCTCTAACATCTGCAATTGTAATTTTGTCGACTAATGAGTCGAGAAAGATCTTTGCCAACAGAAACCTGGAACATGTTAGGGTTTGCATAAGCTGGCTGGGAGATGATGATTCTAGATACGTACATTCCATCGACAGCATTCGATATTCCGCTAATAATTGCCTCTTCTAGCTCTGGCCTGTTCTTGATCACAGAGGGGAGGTGCTCTATGCCACTTCCCTCCAGTTGACCACGCACGTATCTTTGTACATCCTCCTGTGTGGCACGTATCTCCATGGACTTGCATGCCTTGAATGTTTGCATAATTTCTGGAATGAATCTAGACGTTGCAAAAATATTCACTTTTGCACTCTCCTGTAAAAGGAAAATATCCGCTAGGAAGCTCGCGCGGCATCCATATGACCCCTGACATTCATCCAGAGCATCCACCAAGATGAATACTCTCGAATATGAAGCTGATATTTCTTGGAGAAGCTTTTTGGTGTCATCCAGCGACAAGCGTTGATTTTGGCCTCTACACTCATCAAACTTCGCCTTTACACTCTGTGGTAGGCAGCTCTGTCCTTGGGCTAATTGTTTCAAAATGCTTGTCAATAGATCAAAAAGTTCCTGCTCATCGTGTCGTTGGAAATTGAAGTAAATGTAAGCAATTCCCACCGTGGTATCTCTGTTGAATCTTTCAAAAAGGTCGTTAATTATGATAGACGTAAGGGTAGTCTTCCCGGCTCCGGGAATTCCTGTGCAGAACAATGTCTGCCGGGTGGTATCAACCCAGGACCGGTATGTGTCGGAGTTTAGAAGCCACTGGCCCGTTCCAGGCTGCCGTTTGGTAAAGTTATCTTTTTGCTGAAGGGTGTAGTCAACAGCTGTTAAACTTTTCAAAAAGTCTAAGTGGTCCCGAGCATACTGTCGTGTGGAAATCTCATCAAATGCTGTTCGGAAGCTTTCAAGTTCAGCTCGAATATCCGATAAGATATCTGCCCAAGACACAGTTAGCGGTTGGCGAATATGAATTGCTATGCCAGGTCAAGCACAACGGTACGACTTCTTCAAACCAGATGGATTATACCTTTGACTGAGTCCATGTGCTCCACGGCGTAGACCTGTAGCGCGGAAATGATTTCTTTCGCATAAGCTGCCGCCACCGCTGCCGCATACTCTTGCCAGTCGTCGTTCTTGGCCGAATCTGCATAATCGCAGATGCCTCGGACAACTAGACAAGGGAAGTCGTTCATCAATCCCGCTGCTTCCATTTCAAGACACAGCAAACTTCCATTTAGGTGCTCATCAAGGCGGTCGCGGAATGAAGCATCTTTGACGACCCGATTACCGGATGCGATTAGGCCGTGATGAATGCCTGGACAGTGCATCTGAGGCTCATGAGCTGTAAATATAGCAGACGTATCCACCTCTTTTTCGATGCTTCCGTCTTGAGGGTCTTTGAGGGAATTCTTCCAGAAATATTTTGGATATAGTCTCGGCCATTTCCGCCTCATCTCATCCAAGAAGCGGGGAATTTTGGGTCCTTGCATCTCATGCTCTGACTCCAGTTTTGCTAAGACTTTGAGAAGCGCACTCGGCGGGCTGTTCAAGGCACCAGTTCGTCTGAATCTGCCATCACCCTCTGCTTTGCCAAAATCCAATTGAACAACTCCTGGATACTGGTCAGTTGGAGCGCTGACCACAACGTCTCCAAGCCGAACTTTGGATGGAATCCCGCCTCCGATACCGACTAATAATCCGAATTTAATGGCAGGAAAGGAGCTAGTCATCTTTGTCGCGATTATGGCTGCAGAGTTGTTGCCGTATCTCCCTTTCGGTAGACTAGCAATGACAATATTATGCCCACCGATGGATCCCAAGGCATATACGTTATCATCATTGACGGGATATAAAAGATCTGTGTGCTGTTGGTCTAGCATGGCAATCGCTGCAGTTCGCTCCTTTGGCAATGCGCAGATCCATCCAATTGTATAGGCGGCATGGTCAAGTTTGGCCGGCTCAGAGGGGCGCTCCACTGCAGTTCTTTTTGCATTGGGAGACGCTTGCTCATCTCTAATTTCGTTACGTCGCTTTGGCATTTTGCGTAACTAAAGCGACAGCTTTGTGGCGAAGAGTAAAGGCAGCTAAAGAATGAAAATCGGAAGCCAATTCCGTTCTCATGTAGGAAACAAAGAGAAATACGACATTTCAGCAGACTCAGCCTTAAGAATGCCTTGCAGGGTGCTGGTATCTCTACCATAAGCTAATTGCGATCCAGCTTACAATGTCTTTGTTTAAGAGGCCCTCTGACTGGTGGATATCCATGCAAAGCGCCTCATCGAAGTACTGATTGATTGGTTTGCCATTTTTGACAACGCCCAACACAAGGTCGTATCCAACTTGCGGTCTAGAATGCTAATATGTGATAAATCACCCATTTGGTAAGTATTCTCCTCATAGGTATTAGTGTGGCGGGCTTTTTGTATTAAAAGTGTGTTTTTGTATTTAGGCACCAGTCCTGCAAGACCGCAGAGATATAAATCTCACAAGCTCGCCCTTCTGCGATATAATATTGCCATGCTATGTCCAACGTGAAATATATATCCATCTATCATGGATGTCGATTCTGAAATTTATGAAACAGAGCTCAGCTTTGCAGAAAATGCATTAGTGATTTCGGCATTCATCTGGCTACAGCAACACCCAGACGCAGCAGAATGGGAGCAATCAAGAACATCTCAATATATTGAGCAGTGCGTAAACAAGCCTTTTCTACGTCATATATGGGAAAACTGTTCAAATGAAGTGAGTGTCATTCTTTTTTTTTCTCTGTAAAAAAATGTATCTAAATAACACTTTCTGATATACTCTAGTGTCATGCTATAATGGTATTCAGAATGTGCCCATCAGTAGTACCTACGTGTCAATCTGGTCTTTTGTTTCCAATACGTTTATGTGATGGCAATACTGCTGTTGTTCAGGAGGGAAATCCATATAAGCTAGAGTTTGGGAAAAAATTATGTATACCGACACAGCCAAAGCAGCGCTACCTTCGCGTCGAAAAAGGGTTTCTATATTTGTTACGGATTTATACAACGGAAGCTGATATGAGACCGCGAAAAGAAAACTATGTACAAACAAAAACTGAAGCCTCATAAATATAAACAGAAGGTTGCTTTGTAACTAAGATGAAGTGTGCTAAAGTAACCACATCAACTTCGCTCTGGCATGGGTGACTTATAGATATGAGATTCTCGCCATAACTACACGACGTACATGTACCTAGTCAAAAACTCCGTAATGCTTCAAGACTAGCATCATACTGATACCTGGAGCCATATAGTCCATATATAACCCACACCGACTCCATCGCATATCCATCCAGTCGCTGAACTGCTCGCTCCGGTTCTTGCAAGCCAGCTCATCTCGACTAGGCCTCTGAATCTGCCTCATCGGAAACCCCAGCTCGGATGACTCCCCGTAAAACGTCGCCCAACGACCATGTGGCGGAATTTCCTCCAAAATCCACTCGTCATAACGCTCTCGCACCTTTTTCAGCCACGTCGGATCAGCAGCAATGCGAGATTTGCACTCGCGCAGGCTGATAACACCCAGATACTCCTGTTTAAACACGTGGTTAGTACTCATTCACATTACATGTATACTATACGCGCAGTCGCGTTATTTGGATGAGGAAAACTTACTCCTTGCCCTGAAGAGTCTCCCTCCTCGTCTGGCCTCAGCTTTCATCGTTTGACCAGCCTCTCGATTTTTGCTAGATCTCTCTCGCTGACTCTGTGGATCAGGGATGAGATATTTGCCACGACCAGCTGGGATTTGTTCTTGGCTTCCACATCCGGCGGGCGTGACGCCGCCCGCGTCTGGTCGAGTTCCTTCATCGCCTTGAGACGACGGCCTTCTTCAACGGCCTTGGGTGGCGGGTGATGGTGCATGATGATGAAGGGGAGGACGTGGTCGAGCTCGAAGCCTTCTTTACGCTCGTGTCTCACGAGATGCCCCCAGCCGACCTCGGCAAGGTGCCGGAATGTGTCTCGTCGATTCTGTTTGTGCCGAACCAGAAAGTCCCAGAGCTTGTCTAGATCAACCCACTCGGCCGGTGTGCTTCGGTCTTTGTCGATATAGAGCTGATGCAGCCAACTATGCAGCTCCTCGGCGGACTCGACGGGCGGCGAAGGCGATTGCGGCGACGATCGAAAGCGGCGTAGCCCGACCTCGCTGGCAAGGGCGAGGCCGTTGAGGATGTCCAGAACCGCCTTCTCGTCCTGCGGCACCTCACGACCGTGGGTCTTGTAGGTGATGTCGTGCTCGACTTCGGCCCAGGCGTGCATGATGACGGTGCCGATCTGGAATTCCACAATGGTCCTATCCCAGATCGCCGTTGCTTCAGGCCCCAGATCTCGCGGACGTAGCCGCTCGGGTACCTTGACAGCAAGGTGTATAGCACCGTAGCCCGAGAATTGCTGCTCCAAGCCCTCGAGATCGAGGTCATCGGCCGGGGCCTTGGACGCCGAAGCATCCAGCCATTTCGCCGCAAGCTTCCGCAGCCTCCTGACATCCGCCAGACCCCCCATCCGCTTCGGCTGCTTGACGTTCTTGTAGCCTGCAGCTTCCACAAGCTTGAGCACCTTCTTTGTGTCGCTCGGGAAATAGAGCACGATCCGCGCGCCGAGCATGTCGTGAAACTCGCGCTGGAGCTCGTCCCGGTCTTTAAAATATCCGAGCTTGGTCTTGCTCATCTTGTATTTCTCGAAATGATGCTCCCAGTTCTCCTTGAGCTCTATCATCTTCTGCTGAATCATTTGGGCGGCCAGACGGTCTTTCTGCCGGCGTTGCGCAGTACCCTCAATCGAGTTCCAGCTCTTGACTCGATGGGCTACGGGGAGATGGCGGATAGCCTCCTGGGCTAGGACGTGGCCCAAGTCATCTGCGACGGTATCCAAGCATCTTTGATACTCGCTAACCTCGTCAGCGTAGACTCCCTTGAGCTCTTTCAGGAGCTCGTCCAGTATATTCTCCTTAGATTGCGCTTCCCCCATCTTGGGAGATATACTATTGCCTTAATACGTGTTCGTTGTTCGATCTAAGTCTTAAATACAATGCAGTTATATATATGTGTGCAAGGCACCAAGAAGCAGGGCAAGCTTCTTTAGTTGGATTTCTCCTACCTAGGTTGGTAAAATATTCGCCCTTCACGCTCCTCTTCCAGCCTTGATCTGATGCGACCATTTCAAACCTTTTACGCAGTATGCCTTGTGCTGAATCTGCAAGTAGACAGCTGAAGAAAACGGAGTTTGCTCCGTGGCTGGGCCTCATTGGTGAGATGCAGGACGCCTAGCTTAGCGTAAATGTATCGAGGCTGATTGTCGCCCAATTAAGCCGATGCACGTAGCTGTCGATAATGATAGATGAGGCATGACATACAAATATTGAACAGGGGAGTGTCCATGGCTGAACCTCGTTAGTGAGATGCGCGGCGCTCAGCATAGGCCCATGTATAATGAGGCTTGTTATCGTTGCTTACCCAGGTAATTGGGCCGACATACATACAGTATACGCGTGTAAGTTGCTGAAGGCATGAATACTACAGGTAGAAATAGAAAGGGCACCACCGATTCGTTCTGTAGTTGACCTCCATCCCCGAATGACGTATATCATCCTATCAGGACTTTCAATATGGGCTGCCTACACTTTTTCTCTCCTCCACGTGCTTACAGCTACACTCCCTTGCCTGACAACAGGACGATTAGGGTATTGACGCTATACGGCGGAAATTCCAAGGACCCGCTTCGGGGTCAGCTCGAACCCGTTGCCGTTGACGCTGCGGGGGATTATGAGCCTCTATCATACGTCTGGGGCGATGATAGGCTCACGCACGAGATATTTCTACCCACCGCGCGGCTCAAACTTACAGCCAGCCTGTATCATGCCCTGAGACGACTCAGACCGCGCGTCGGGTTCCGTCGCGTATGGGTCGACCAGGTTTGCATTGATCAACGCAATGAAGAAGAAAGATCGCAGCAGGTGCAGTTTATGAACCTAATCTACAGAAATGGCACCCACGTACAGGTCTGGCTTGGTCTCGACGAGCAGGGCTCGGCGAAAGAAGCCTTTGCCTTTGTACGAAGGCTAGCTAGGATCCTCGTTCGCGATAAAAAGGATAATGCCTTGACTACTATAAATAGCTTGTCAGAACAGCCAGCTGAGTACTGGGTGCCTCTTAAACACATAACAGCTCTCCCGTGGGTAAGTGAATGAGAATCATAATGTATACCTTGAAATTGAGATGTTAGTGCTTAAAATGACATTATTAGTTCCGACGTGGCTGGATCGTTCAAGAAATTGGCACCAGGAGTGCTGCAACCCTGCTTTGGGGGGAAGAAGAGATTATGTGGGATATACTGCACGACGTGTGTGAAGAGCTTGCAGAATACCACCACATGAGGACAAAGCTCAAGGTGGCAACGTCAGAAATCAAGTACCTCTATCGCCGCTTCGTCGAACCCGAGACGCCCAGTCGGCATGACAATCGGTTTAGCTTCATATATGAACTCCATAGAGCAGGGCACATGAATGTCACGGATCCCCGAGATCGGGTATTTGCCATGCTGGGCCACTACTCCATCCGTAAGGGACATAACGACAAGCTGAAAGAGTTGGAAGCCGACTATAAGAAACCAGTTGAGGAAGTCTATGTCGATGTTGCCAAAAGGGCCCTAATCGGAGACACTGAATCTCTTATTACTCTAGCTGCCGTTCAGCACAATACACTTAGCTCCCCAGTCGAACCTTCACAGAAGCGACAGGCGAAGCTGCCATCGTGGGTACCGGACTGGAGAGCCCGCCACGGGCATATTATGTCAGAGCCCACTACTCCTCACTGCGCCAGCGGGTTGAAGAAACCAGAACTGCGCATCAGCGCATCTGCTCCGGAGGTGCTTAGCATCAACGGCATGAAAATCGACTCGATTGAGAACTGTTCTGAACCGCTGGAAAAGGGGGCGTTTCATGAGAGGAAAAGTGATGAAGAGAAGAACACACGGCCCGCGGTTGAGACTCTTTGGACGGAAATCTGTGGATACACAAATGGCTTTCATCTCGGTGACAATTACGCTGGCGGAGAAGAAAGCAGCTTCTTTGCCTACGCCCAGACGATGAGCAATGGTTGCATGGCTATTTATTGGCAGAACCACGCTACCGAGCGTTACAGTGCTGTGCCCATTGAGACATGGCTTGCACATGCCGCTGCCTATCTCGCAAGAACTGTGGATAGCACAATCATCTCTCCTGAGCTCTGTGGCCTGGCTGAGAAGGGAGACGCGCAGAAGTGGAGTCGTGCGGCAACTGGTGCATCAACACATCGAAGGTTTGCCCGGACAAGTAGGGGATACTATGTGATGGGACCGCAGGTCATGGAGAAGGGCGACATTATCTGCGTGTTGTTTGGAGGGAAGATGCCGTTTTGTCTCCGTCCCTGTCTGGGCTCTCAGTATTATCTGCTTGTTGGAGAATGTTATATACATGGGTTCATGAATGGGGAGAGCGTGGATATGCCGGAAGGAGGAGAGTTTTGCGAGTCTGTCTTTGAGGTTGTTTGAAGAACGCCGAGTTCCCAAACTAATGGAAGCTTAATACCTAGATACATACCCACGGGTAGCATGTCATGTCGTCAAGGCCACTAATTCATCCGCCGGTTCGGTATCGGAAGCTAATACCGTACGGGCCGGTGCGCTTCCCGCCGCTATGCCCTCTGTGATGTCTTGGCAATATCGCGAGTGTGTTTGATAGTTTGAAGCGCTGGCATTCTGCCCGAGTCAAACATTTCTCTACTGTTGCCATCGTCTGAATCCAAGAACTACTACTCTACCCGGGGCAAAGACTGCAGTAGACTGGACTCGAGTTTAGTCCTTGCAAAATAACACAGCTTTAACTTTTCTTAGTATGCCACTTCCGAACTTAGTGCACTCTGCTTGGGAATTGGAGCCGAGTATTTCTGTGTTATCTAACTTTAAGCGAATGTCAACGGAAGCCACGAAAATAATAACGCGTATATATAATCGATGAGTACCCGAAACCTAAATACCATCCGAATACATCATCCGAATACATCATTACAAAAAAAGAAAGAGAGCATACAAGCGACAAACATGCTGGAAGGTACAATCTGCCAACTTACCGTACATAATGGCGCATCACAACTCGAAAGAATTGGACAAGGTTTTTGCGGATCTGTTTGGGGAGAATTAGGAGACGGCCAGTCAAGCTCAGGTCGACAATTGGCTATGAAACGAGAAGATGGCGGCCCCGGAAGATCAATCACCAACGAATATCACATCCATGTACGATTGCTGGAGTGTCTAAAATCTCTCGATACTTCTCAGATTTCAGCAATCTTTGGCGCTTCTGGGATTCCCTTCAATATTCCCGAACCCGAAGCTTTCATCAGCGAAGACGCTCCTGAATGGGCTTACATCCTCCCCCGACTCCCTCCCGGCTATGCACCATGCAAGGCCATAATCAGCGAGAAGATAATGCCCGTCGACCAGCAATGCCGTCGAATGATCATAGAAAACTTTATTCCCGGCGTGGATACCGACAAGATTTTGGAAACCCAGACAAACAAACACTGCCTAATCCGCCCTTACCTTGGCCGCCGCAGATTCCAGGCTGAGTCTGAAAGACCTCGGCGCCTCCGAGCGTACAGTTTACGCAATTTTCCACTCCATATCGACCAAATGGAAAATATCGGGCTCACAATCCATGACTATGCTATGTCCATGGCTGATGCACTTGCATTCCTTCACTGGATAGCCAAGGTTGATGCAAATGATGTAGAGTTCGTTCTTGCTCAGCCTCGATCAAACGACCCGTCTATTATGAACTCTTCTAATTTGAATCATTCGGACGTCTTGGGTATTCATGCAATCTGGATCTTGGATTTTGACTGTTGCAACGACATTACTCTAGACGAAAGCGGCATCGATAAGGCTTGCAGATGCTTTTGGCGAAATGACCCTTTTTACCCACGACCGGGTAGCTCAAATGCCTCTGACCAGAAGCTGTGGGAAAGTTTTCAAGATCGTTTTCTTACGACCAGCGAGAGAATTTTGAAGGATGAAACATTGGCGATCAAACAACTTCCAAGGCGTCTTATTGAGAGAATCATTCAGACACGAGGCGTGTTCTTAAGAGGCTGAAGATAGACTTAGAGTAGGCTACTTACCTCATTTATACAAGACGTGACTGATAATTGAGTATAATGACTTACAAGAATGGCGTTAATTGTCGCTGGAAGAGTGACTAGCTCGAGCAGATGTCGCTCTTGGAAATTTCTATCTGTGAAGCCCCAAACAGAAACATACAAGGACGCATCTCCTACTAGCCGTGGTTTCTTCAACCCTGTTTCCAGTCTTTAGATACTCAATTTCGGCGACTGTGGAAACATTTTGATTGATGGAGCCATGGACAAAGTCGCTAAAAGATTACTTAAAAAACGAATCACTACTAGCTCAAGCTAAGTAGGATGATGACTGCATTGAGAGAAGACTAGAGTAGGCGCAATCGCTATGAAACTAAATCGGAAATTGATGTTGCTTCTTTTTGGGATGAATGCAGGCTGTTCAGAGTACACATAATATGTTGCCGTCCTGAGGTTCGCCCTGCCCACCAGACAATACTCCGCCAAAGATACATAGAGAGAGATGTTGGACAGGAGCGGGCAAGTGTTTCTAAACGACGACGGTGGCCAAGGACGTTAGATTGAGAAAGCAGCAGGAGATTACACAAAGCTCGCAAGCCAATCTCGAATGACCGCTGGCAGTTGGTTCCGTTTCGCCGGGTGCCATAACGACAAGGCTCTGAGATTGTCTACCGGAGCCACTGTTCAATCTCCTTTTACGTGCGCTGTGTCATGGGGCCGTGGTGTTCATTTGTTTCCTTCATGTTTGTGTTGCTACAGACAAGCCAATTGCCGTACAGCATACACGTATGCTAACAAAGGAATTAGCTGAGGCTAGGCACAGATCCGCAATTCTACAGAATACAAAACACAAGCCTCGTCGCACTCATCGGCACCTCGAGAAGTCCATGAGATAGGTTTTAGTCGCAATCTGCGTGCCCAAGGCTTTGAAGAGCCTCTTTCTACGAAAAGAGACGAAGATCAGCTTCCCGGGTCTTGGGCGCTCTCTCAACAACCTGCCGACCGCCAGGCAACCTCTCGCAATGACAAGCCTGGATCGCAAGGATGATGATTCGGTAGAAGATGTCCTCCTCCAAGAGGGACTTTACCCGACTATCGCCAAACATGTAGTACAGTGCGATTCTTTGTTCCGCAAATACATGGACCTGCCAGAATTCGTACCAGATCCTGCTATCATGGATGACCAGCTGGCGCGCTTTACACTGTGGGCTTCAAATATGGACGTCTACGGACCGCTCAATGTTTCGTTGGACTACAGGCTCCGATTCAGTCCCACAGCTGTAGAGATCATACACCAGCTCTTGGATGTCATTTGTGACACTTTGACATCCTGTAAGCCCTTTTCGCACCAGGGTCAGATGGACTGAACGTCAATAACTCTATTCTAATGGAAACCTCACAACAGTGAAGCCAACTAACGAGCCGCCAAAATCTCGAAGCAGGAAAAGACAGCGCATATCACAATACAGCAATTCGGAAGTCAAAAGGAGGGAAGAAGATGATGAAAGCGAATCGGACAGTTGCGAAGATCAAGTAGAAGTAAATACATTCAAAATCACCAATACCATCGGCGGAACAGTATCACGGCTATTTCGCCTATCCAATGCCGCTCGAAAGGCGGCAAAAGCTGACTAGATTCGCCAAACTAAAAATATACAGATAATGAAGGAATAATTACTGCTGTAGACGAAATACGTCTCTACACGGAATGCTACATTCGTTCTTGGTTTCCGATGGCGCCGGAATCGCTTTGCTCAGCGTTGGTCGATCGAAGCCAATGCGCTCCGACTCCGACGACTGAATTATCAGCGATCTCATCGAAGGCACATTGAATTGAATGCTCAGATTCCTAAAAATATCCCACGAGATTTTCAACTACCCTAGGTCAAGGAGAGTGCTCCAGCTATACGATTTGCTCCGACCGTGCCATCAAAGCCTACGACCACCAACAGACTATCAGGAGAAGCTGGTTCGCCTCGGGTGCCAGTAACCAATGCAGCTACTGCCCTAGCAATCATGTCATTGGAAATCTGGAACCCTTCATTTGTGTTTTGTCAGCCTGCTTGGAAACGGGTCAACATGGAACCAGTCCGCTGACGTCTGAATCGTCAAAAGCGTGGATCAGCCACATGCAAAACGTTCACGGGCATACGTGGGAGTGCAGAGCCCCTTTTTACAATCCAATCACCTTTGATCAGGAGATTAAGTATCAGCAGCATTCCATCCAAGAGCATGACGTGCCTGAAAAGCATATCGGGATTCTCAGCAACGCGGCACGAAGACCTTGCCTTGACAAAGTGCTGGAGTGCCCGTTTGGCGACGATTTTCACCCCCCCGAAGACGTCGAACCAAGTGCGTCTTCGCCAACGAAGCTCTCCAATTACATGTTGCCGCGCATTTGACAGAAATTGCTTTGCTTACGCTGCAAAAAATATCTAGCGTTGGGGACAAATTCGCCGAGAACGTCGATCGGGACCAACTATAGTAGTGTACTTAACACTAAATGACTGCATACATCGTCGTGCAATATCTACATTTACCTGTGCCAACACACTGAGCCAGCTGTTGATAAAGGCAAAGGCAACACGATCTCAGATTGAACAAAGTTCACCGCGAAAGCAAACAAAGACTCTCAACTATTGTATGTTACCGTATAATATAATTCGGTTAGGTCGGTAGCTGCAGCGATAATTAGCTGAAGAGGTTTAATAAGAGGCGCTGGTTCATACCTTTGTATCGAACAAATAATAACAGGCTTTGATGGTCGCGACAAGGGCCTAACGGGTAGCCGCTCTCGAATTATTATAGAACAAATGTATTAGATGAGTTTGATTTTAATAAGAATTTTATCTTTTTTAATTGTTTGAACCAAAAAATAAAATGGACTATTAAAAAACCAAAAGAAAATAGAATGCCCCCACACAGAATTGAACTATGGACCTTCGCATTACGAGTGCGACGCTCTACCGCTGAGCCATAGGGGCGATCTTTTTATTGGCGGCTGGTTCAAACTTTTGCATTATATTGCAAACACTTGCATACTCGGTTTTGATAGAATCTTTGACAGGTAGGTGGCGTTTGAAGCACGCGGGAAGAATAAGATGGCTTACATGTAGGTACTATGCAGGTAGAACAAGTGACTAGAAATACGAATTCATTCAGCAGGATTGATTCACTACAGGAACATTTGAAATCGATGACTAAATCTACGTAAGAATGAGTTGCTGGGTTACGTTCCCTTCGTAGGCTCCTCAACACGGAACGAAGAGAATTAGGTTAGGTAGGACGGACGAAAGGTTTGAACCTTGCCTACATATATAGAGTTTGAGTATGACAGAATCCATCAATCGAAATGTATGCTGACTTCAATGCTCCGATCACCCTCGGAAGCTATTAAAGCTTGTCGCATGATGGCGAAAATGTCACTTAGGATTAGGCTCTTCCGCTGTGACGCCCTGATAGAAGTTTGAAGATATTTGAGGCAAAATCAGAAAGAGTATGATACTCTATAGTCATTTGGCCGAAGTAATGAGCCAAATGGAGTACTGGATCGGTTCATGCCGCCGTCGCCGTCCATGAGTTACAAGAGTGATGTTTGTAACTTAATGTTTTCGTTCAACGGCGAGGGCTTTTGTCGTGGTGATTTGCCTAATGCCTAGTCCTTTTACTGATAGACCGCTGATGAAGGAAGTATCTCGTGAGCATTTGAGATATATTATCCTAAATTCTGTTACATAGCAACTCTACACAAATACGTGCCTTCTGGTGAACGGAATTTAGTCAGTCCGAAGCCTAATGCCAAGAATGTAAACGCCCGTCGGTCAGCTTAAAAAGTCTAAGAGGCATATCAAAATCGACTCGGCCTGATTCTATCACTAAAATCGTTAGAAGAGGTAGATGTACATAGGCAAGCACCGATTAGGACCTTTTCATCGAGATAGTAAATAAGCTTACAAAGGATAGGAGGGGCCGGTTAGGGAAACGTATATGTTCAACTCAGCCAGCAATTTCCTAATCTATCCTTGTTGCTGCTGATCATGTCCTAAATGCCGTTAATATATATCCATCTTGTGGGTTCTTTTCACAGTAGAGTTTGTAAGCTCATAAGCACTAGTCTTCGCACTCTAGGAAACGGCCGAAGTCCAAATTTGAAGATTTTAAGAGTCTTGTTAACAAACTAATTAGTTTGTAGAATAACAAATAAGATTCTATTTACTAGATATATCGTTTGATGAGTGTAATGAAATGCGAAAGTCTCCTGTTTATAGTCTCAATGTTGCTTCTAGAATCAGTTCGAATGACTGTCATTCACACAGCGCAGTATTTACGAAGCGCAGCCGGTATTTTCAACAGATGATGAGAAAGATAGCTATTACAGCCTGACTGTATGGTGTAAACATATTTCAATCCATACGACATAGCTTCGTCAGAATGGACTATTGTTCGGAGAAATCAGCTATGTCGTGAAATAGTTCCACCAATTCTGAGCGTGTATTTCATTGAGCTCCTTGGCACGCATGAAGCCAAGACAGGCCAAGACAGGCCAAGGCGGAAGGCCGGCAGGCAAGAATCAATGAGCAATGCCCGATTATCCAATTATTTTATAGAACATTCCATTTGAGAAAGACTTCTATGTTCTTATTGACTAGATAATTGACGATCTTATCAGCTCAGAAATGGGTTGTTCTTTAATATAAATAGAGTCTTGGATGACCCGTTCTTGAACAGAAATATTAAATTACAATTCATTTTGATTTCGGCACCATTCATATCACTGTACTTACACGTCTCCCTCCCGGTAAGCTTCTTGACACTAGATTCTACCTGTGAAGCACAGTTTTGGCTTTTGGCGTGCTTACTCTCCGGTATCAGCGACCATGTTTATTAAATCATCATCAGCTCTTTTCCTGCTGTTGAGCGCCTCGAGGCTTGCTTCTGCCTCCTTAACCGTTCAAATCGGCTACTATGCTGGCCTTGTTCCCGGCCTTCCAGGACCTGAGCCCGGTATCGGCTGTGGGCTTTGGGCGCAAGCAACGGATGGTTCAGATACAGCGACGGCTGATTTTGTTGGTACTGAGAGCGAACCCACGGACGGCTGTCCAGGAGCTGATGTAGTCCTCTTCTGCGGGAGATGGGGCTGTCCATTCGACATGACATTTGCCGGAGTTTTGGCACTCACTGTCAACTCAGACAACTCGGATGACATGTCGATCTCTGTCACAGCGACCGGCCTCAATGGTGGCACAGCTACGGTATCCTGCCCCTGGGCTGCAGAGACTATTTCCAAGTCCGACTCTGGTTCCCTATATTCGACATGGTCGTGTGATGTTAGTGCGGTCCAGCCCTGAGAGGAGTTGTGGACACGAAGTTGATGGCATATCCGGCAATGGGACTTTCCTGGAGTTCGGAATTCGGATGCGTCGACGCATAGAGCGGTCAATGATTGCTCAAGGGCGGCGAGCTGTATGGGAGCCATATTCGTGTAATTGATTGTACGGCATGTCTGCGTTCTTCTTGTACACGAGTCTTGTGAACACCGATCGTCGCCTTGATAGGTCATGGGATTACTCTCAACAGCTTTTTGCAATCTAATTTTCGTGTTAAATCAATTTTCATATCAATGCTGCTAAAGCATCATCTGTTCCATGTGTAAAGGCTAATCCTGTGATCACAGTCTACAGACTCTTAATTGTTTGTGAAAGGCTATTAGTGTCGCTCGCAAGTCAGAGATTTATTGGCCAAGACACTCTGGAGGCATGTGAACATGACACTCAACAGACTGTTATGGCGTATGTACCCAGAAATATTATGTTTCTACCGGCAGCAAGAACGAACTTTAGCTACAAGAGGCTACAGAATGGGGCTGTGGATGAAGATGTTCATTCGGTATGTAATTTCGGAGAGGTTGGTTTGACGGAGAAGAAAAGCTGTTTATGATTACGATTGGTAGTCGCTTAGTATTCATCAACAGAACACATTTAGAGCAACACCAAAATGGATTGAAAACAGGAAAGTAACTCAATTAACTCCCAACTCCATGAATCCCTTTAGTATCAAACTATTGTGAAGATCGAATGGGCTATTTACTGGGGACACAGTAAACATCATCATCTTCAGCAGCATCGTGAACAACCGTGACATTCTCGAAGCCAGAGCCATCCACATCATCCACCGAAATAGACTCTATTTCGTCGCCATCTTCTTCCTTTCCAGCCGCCATGAAAGCACCTTTAGTGTAATTTTCAGTCTTGACTTTCCGTGTAATCCTAATCCTCTTGACGCGAAACGCAAAGACGAAGTCAGACGTAGGGTTAGATTCCATCCCATCACCGTATGTTGGTGCGGTCCATCTGCCCCTTGGGCCAACACTTATATCATATTGGGGTACGTCAATGCCAAATCTTCCCGTGACTCCTAGAGTTCCTGAACTCGAGTATTTGACGTTCGCGCCCTTGACGAGCTTCATGCCAGTGATGAGGTAGAGCGAGACAACAGGGCTAAATCGCTGCTTAGGCTCCTTCAACCATTGCTGCACAGTAGGTGCCTTCATCGCTTCAGCAACATACTCTGGTGTCGGTTCAAACGACATAGTCTTCACCTCGTCAAACGCAAATGTGCACTTTGATTTGCTAAGGTGGTCGGCATCCAATGAAGGGCCCAGAACTAATAGCCCTGAATTTGCCAGAAACTGTAAGTAAACACCCCACTCGACTTTTTTTTTTACTGAAACTGCTTTCTTCCAATCTGTCTCGATAATAGGTGGTAGTTCATTGACTAATGGGATTTTAGTCTCCCTATTAAGCGAGGACTCCGGCATTGACGTCGAGAGAATAATAGAGCCAAGAAATAAAGGACCCTCTGGAGGAGGAGGGATGAACTCTGACTTCGGGCATAGGAAATAAGTCTTCCTGAAGTGCGCCATAACTCTCAGATTTCAAGTTGGGATCTGAGATTCTATTAGCTTGTTAGCATTGCGATGACAGTCGATTATGGAATGACGAACGGTTCAAGCAATGAAAATAGGCGGAACTGCACTGAGATGTTGACGCTTTCTTGTGTCTTCACACGAAAACAGGGAGGCAAAAACAAAAATTTAGATATTGAGAGAAAGTAGGTCGCTTTGATTTGATCCTGGTTATTTGGATGCATTTTTAGGAAGAGAAGTGGTCTTATTTATGCAATCTTGGGATGAGAACCAGTTGAGTGTACTTTAGAACTTTCATCCTAAGCCTAGCGTACATGTACATGTACTCTTATCTTCAGCGGCCCGCCTAGCACATGTGGAGCGGCCCGTTTGAGCTCATGGGCCTAGGCGCGCGCCTAGTGCCCCGGGACGGCTCTATTAATACATGTACATGACGCCTCATCGCCGCTTCAATGTTTTTTTCAAACGCTCTAAGTACGTCTAAATTTAAAGTCGCTTCCATCACAAGCTAGCGTCAAACATCTTCAGCGTCGCAATCACAAGCTGTCACCAACAGCATAGACTACATGTAGCCGGCATGGCACTTCCGGTCCGCATGGGGGAGTCCATGGAGTCATCTTTTCTCCCAGACAATCTCCCCCTGAACACGCGAAGAATTGGCAGTGTAATACAGTTACTGACAGGAAGCTATTCCCGAATGGAGTCATATGGAGTCGGGTTTTAAGCATTCTCAATGCTCTGAATATTTGTTAAAGGTCATTGTATCCAAATGATCAATTTCGTATGGCAAACGCTCGTCTGTCTGCACCTAGGCCTCGTGCCGTTGCTTCACTGAAGTAGGCAGTATTGACCTTTTCGGTTGCTTTCGACCAACAAAAAAACTCAAAATGTTTTTAGTAGCCCTGCGAGTGTTGTGACCCATAATCGTAAGTTGAGAACTTGCCGAAGGATGCAATGGGCTTCAATTTGTGTTTCGTCACACGAGGCTGGGACGCAGAAATTGTACAGAATGGGCAATGATTCCGAGAGCCTACGTACAGGTCCAACAGCATAACAGAAAGAATCGCGAGCTGCAGTCAACATGGCCTGTTCTTGCGCCTTTATTGCAAGCATGTCGCTTCCAAGCGGCTACCTTGGTGCGACGGTTCATTGAAGACGCGCGGTTCATGGCTCGTGGAGCCCAGTAGGTTACGTATAAACATAAAAGCGCGCATCTTCATGTCCTCCGCGACCCACCAGAACCCCTGAGCTTCCTACCCAGCGCGCCTAAGGTGTTGTGACGAAATGGTGGCTCTTCAACGGACAGTGGCATACTAAATATATCCTCAGCGGCCGTCGCTCGGGAAAAGCAGATCATCTAAGGGCTCTCACAAGCGGTGTTCTTGTGCGACAGAATTTGTAGTAATTTGTACTTGTAAGGTGCACCCATTCACCGCGGCCCTACATGTACTCTCACCACTCGTCCAAACCTCGTGAATGGGCTGAATCATGTTGAAGAGTTTCTGTTGTTGTGCAGAGCACTCTTTCATCTTCTGCGCTACTCATTAATTTTTTTCTGATTGGGGCCGTGTAACAATAGTTCATTCGAGTAATAGCTCCATCATAATTATCAAGTGTTAACTTACTTAACTTGTATCTAATATAGTAATAAGACTCGTTTTGAATAGCAAAATTGGTAAAACAATCCGTCAACTACTTCAACTCTCAAGCTACTAGTCATACATGTGCTCCCTGATATCTTTGATCTTGCTGTAAACCTCCTCCTTTGATGAATATGAACCAAATAGTGTGTGGGGCGTGATATTGTCATAGCCCGCTCCTCTTCTCTGTCTGACCATGCTCTTTAGAACCGCATCCATTGAATGGGCATCCTTCAGCCACGGTCCCAGCAAATCAGTTCCTGCAGGCAAGCCATATTCTCGCTGCCGAACAAAGGATAGGACCGAAGCGGCAAGTCCCGCGGCAATTGGTGTTGCGACTGAAGTTCCCGACAAGACATTGGCACCGTTGTTATAGCCAACCTTTCCAGATGGCCAGTGCGAACGGACATGCTCTCCAAGCAGACTGAAGTTGACATCTCTTTCGTCTGCCGTAGGGTTGAATCCAGAAGGATTTCCATTCCCATCAGTCGAGTGGATACAAAAGACGCCAGGGTACTTGGCTGGGAAGCATCGGCCGAAGTTGGCTCCATCGTTTGATGCTGCAGCGAACATCAACGTTTGGCTGTGTAATGCATTTGATACCGCTGCTCTCATGGGCTCATAATATTCACGGATCCCAAACGACATCGATATGATGTCTACCTTCCACTCGTTGACTGCATGATTGATCGCCTGTCCAAGCCATTAGCAGATGCGCAAAAATTGCGTTGTAATATACTTGAGGAGTCTTACCTTTGCGATGGCGTTGTAGCTGTCACGTTCCACATTCTCCTGATTTGCAACTTTGGCGATGTAAATTTCAGCGCTTGTGGCTACTGTAAGAAGGAGTCCAAGAGCATGAGTGCCGTGTCCGACTACATCCTGAATATCCCGGGGGTCTGCTCCATTCGCAAAGCTCTGCGCTGCCTTGATCCGTGAATCGAGTCGTCGATGATCATGATCCATTATAAGCGGGTTCTTAGGATCGAATCCAGTATCTATAATTGCTATTCGAACTGGCTCGAATGCTGTTGACTTGTTTCTGATGGCTTTCGCGGACAGCTGCATAGCAGTATCGTACGAATCAACATGACGATAAATAGAGGACAACAGTCTCTCCATCCATTTTTCCGACAGTTCGATTCTGGTGCAAGTTTAGTAAGTAAAATTCTCACAAGAAATTCTCACGAAACATAAAGAACGGCTTACTCTTGTTTGGAAGCCGTAAGATTGTTTGCATCAAAAAACTGCAAGCCTTTCTTAAAGTATTTCTCGTGATGTAAAGGATTTTGGAGGCTCCGAGTGTTTTGGGTCGGAATTTGCATAGGAATGACCTGGTTGTGCGAGATATAGCCCAAAGGCGTCATATTGGAGGCTGAAGGCAAGTATACCTTCAGCTCGTCGCTGTTTGTGGCGGAAGACTCAGACTTGACCATGTTTGTTTGCCGAGAGACAACCTCTCGGCCAATTGGGCCCCAGCAGAGTTCATTCTGGCGAGGGTCAAGAGAGCTCAAATCCTCCAGCCGTAGATGCCACGACTTGAATATCTCAGATTCAAGTCGTTTGACAACATTCTGATAGAAAAGGCTCTGAACCTTGGAGGATTCAAAGGTAGAAAGCTCTCCGTTAGGAAAATAGCCCCACTCTATGCATGCTTTAGCAGCGAGATAGTAGTCTGAACTGGCGTCCACTTCTAAGTTCTTGAGAAGCTTGCGGCTGGAATAATAGTTGGTGTTGGCATTTCGGGGCGCCTTTGTATCATTTTGCCATGTCTCTATGGTTGTGCAGTAGTGAAGTTCACACAGCAGAGTCCCGAGCGCTAATACACTGGGATTGGGATGTACCATGTGTTCACAACTAGTCGTTTCGGCTTGGTTACTTTGAGTGCTCGTCTTGTCAGCCGAGAAAGCTGAATCTTGGTCCATGACCAGGAAGGGCTTTGTGATCTCAGGTAGCTCCTCGTCCTGTACCGGCTGGAAAAACTGAATCATTGAGTGGTTGAACGAAGACTGTACCCAAGGGGTCTCTAGGAATGGAAGTAGCGCTGTAGCAAGTACAAGCGCTAGGATTCGTCTTCCTTTGAGTGGTAAAACCGATGAACCGCCGCTTAACTCTTGTTGACGCTTAAACAGAGCAGACAGAGACACTGTGCGAGGCAGTTGGTAATCGCCAAAAGACTTTGGCTGCGGGCGGAGCTTCTTAAACAATCCGTCTTCAAAGAGAAGATGCATGCTGTTCTGTTGATCCAACGACTCCGTGATACACTGGCAGATGTCCGCAAAGTCGGGCAAGACGCCAGGTGCAAGCTCAGACGCGCCTAGAGACGTGCCTAGAGCCTGATCGTTTTGTACGTTCCTAGCTCCAAGTATATTAGAAAGGGTAGTAGACACGAAGCCTCAAAGACTTACTTGACTGTGATCTTGGCTTCGTGGAATGTAACTTCAGATTGAGATTGTATTCCGAAGAACGCGTCGAACGTCGTTTCCATTTGAGATTTCTTCTTCCGTTGTGGCAGTGAGAGTCTCATACCCAGGCCCGAGCACCTCCGACACACGCAATTCCATTGGGCCTGCAATCCCTGGTGCAAGGATACTAGGTGTTTTCTCATCAAAATCGCACAATCTACTCCGGACTCGCCCATATCATCGCTCGTGTAGAGAACTTCATCTGGCAAAACTCGGCGCTTCTTTGCATCTAATTCCAAGAGTGGAAATACCTCAATGGCAGTGCCATTCTCTCGCTTGCGTTTGCTCATGCGAGTAGCCGAGCTCGATTCGGCATACGGACTATGATTCAAGCCCTGGAGTATGCGACGCACGGCTTGAAGCTTTGGGTTCGGCGTGGTATAAGCCCTGTTTCATCGCTTGTGTTAGTTGGAGTGAAACTAAGCGTAAAGAAGGTGAAGCCTGCTATGGAATGAGGTTACTAACATGGTTTTGCTCCTCGTGAGAGTCATGCCGGACAAGATTTTGGAATATTCTTAATGTCTTTGCTACTCGCTTAAAGTCAATTCAGTCAAAGTAGTCTTTCTAATAGGCGTTGAGCAACTTCGATCTCAATGAACCGTGTGGCTCTGGCTGGCTTTAAGCGAGGGTAAAAAATATTCTGATGACAGACACTTGTAGTTAAAAGTTTCTATGATCCAAGCTTTATATAGAGAATTCGCGCCCTCGTACAAGTTATATGTATATAGTAGTTTCAACTTAGGTTCTTCGCTTGAAGCTGGGACGCGAAAGTCTTACCAAAGAGGCAGTTACTCCGAGAGACCCTGGTATAGACACAGTAATACAGTAGGAGAAACTGCGAACCGCAAGCAACGCTACCGAGTTCTTGTGCCATCTTCGTAGATCGCCGCTCCCCAGCGGCTATTCCGGTGGAACAGTGGCTACGTCGTCTCTCACCGATTGGCGCGGCGTTTCATTGAAGGCGCGCGGCTGGCGTCTGGCGTCTCAGGGCCCCAGTAGGTTAAATATGACCTCGCGTGCCGTCTCTTTGATCCACCACAACCCTGGGACTCAATATTTATCACCAACGCACCGTAACATGGCGCTGTAATTGTGGCTTTGTACTACTAATATTAGTAGTATCAATATTCATCACCAACTGCAAGGATGCCGCGCGCGTATCATCGTGGAGATGGTACTATCATTGGGCAGTCATGGCCCACATAGAATCTGACAAGTCGCTCCAGTCGTTTTGGTCTAGTGTTGCCTCACATAGCTGCTATCAAGCGACCATCGTATTAACAAGTGTTGACATATTCCCCCGCTACCGCTTCTGAGAGACAAATTGTAGGTTGTTTTCCTTTTCTGCTATGGGCACATCAAATGTATCGGAACTTACCAAGGAATTGATTAGATATACACCATGAGCATCAGATTGCTGGAAACCGACACCTTGGAGTTCGAACAAATTGGGTTCAGCCCAGTTCCGAAATATGCCATTTTATCCCATAGATGTGGTGCATACGAGCTTACCTTTCAAGATGTGAACAACCGTATATATGGATGAAGAAGGGATTCGAGAATGACCTTGCCAAATTTGGGTCGTTCAATAAGATAAGAGACTGCTGTGCCAGAGCCAGATCCGACTCTTTCAGATATGCTTGGATCGACTCATGCTGCATTGAAAGACAAGCAGAGCTATCAGAGGCAATCAATTCCATGTATCTTTGGTACTACCAGTCCACCAAATGCTACGCATATCTTTCTGATGTGCAGTCGATTTCTACCTTCAAGAAAAGCGAGTGGTTTATGAGGGTGTGGACTTTGTAAGAGCTGCTCGCACCATCTGAGGTATACTTTGTCAACAAAGACTGGAAAGACTTGGGAACCAAGACAAGTCTACGCCAAGCAATCTCCGATTCTACGCAAATACCGGTCAATATCTTAGCTGGCGACAGCCTAAAAACTGCCAGTGTTGCGAAAAGGATATCCTGGGCTTCAAATAGAAGGACTACACGGGTTGAAGATCGCGCCTATTGTCTGATGGGCATATTTAGCATCAATATACCGTTACTTTATGGAGAAAGCGAACGAGCTTTTATTAGATTACAAGAGGAAACTTTGAAGATTTCAGACGCTCACAGCCTATTTGCCTGGAAATCTTCAGATATCCGCGGCGGCCTTCTAGTCACAACTGCGAATGCATTTATCGACTCCAGCAACATCGTTCAATACAACCCTTTTGGAAATCCTAGCGGACCAATGACTGTGAGTAGTAGAGGTATTCATTTGGAGTTACGATTCATTGGTAGAGGCCGTAGGGGATTAGGCATGGCGGTCCTTCATTGTAAAGAGAGAGGCGAGGAAAACAAGCCTCTCGTAGTCCTAGTGAGGGATACAATGCTGACGATGGAAAGATTTGAAAGAGTTTGGAGCGAAACCTTTGAATATATCAACCTACGCAAGTTCCGGGCATCGCAATATCCTATCAGAAAGGTATGTATCCGAATGGGGCGCGTGCCTATTACTAAGCTATGACATAAATGAACGGCTGTGAGGATCTTATAACATTGAAAACAAGCTTTCTTGCTTATCTGTGGCCTTCTCGGTAAGCGGCCTGGATACTACATACGTCCGATGTATGACATGCTGTAAAAGCCTGCACAAGGGCAGTTATATGTATATACATGGCACATAATATGCAGACGTGAAAGAGCTGGTGTGAGCTGCCCCAGATATCGAATTTGCCTGGGGCGAAGCGCTCAGGAGTTCGAGACTATAATTGCCGGTCAGGATATTGCCTCCTAAGTAATAGAAAAGATCAGCGAGCGTGTCGGCTTACCCCATAAAGACCAACTCCACAGCCATAGAAGAATAGCTCTAGCAGATACCATTTCATTCCTGCGTACTGAAGCATATACTCTAGCCCGTACAGTTGAACTCCATGCAGTAGGGGAATGAATGCTGATGCACCAAGCGCAACGTAGGCGCCCGTCCTCGCCTTCCGCCAGCGTAGCGTTCTCAGCTTGGGCATCGAGATTAATGCAGCGGTGACTGAGCCTGAAGATGTGATCTAGATTTCATGTCAGCTACATCACAGGAAATGGGCCTGACTGGGGGAAAGATGAAGAGAAAGCGGTTGGGCGTTCGGGTTAACTAACAATCGCCCAGTGTATTATTTGCAGGACTGGTTCACAGATGAAGACGTAATAGATGCCCGGAATAAACGTGCCAACGGTGACAATGACAATCCCTAGCAGATCCATTCTGAGCCAGAATTGTTCGACTGCATGTGAGTGAGATCCCACTAGGTGGTAAATAGTACTGAAGATCAAACAACACTCTGCGCAACAAAAGAATATTCCAAATATAATATAGTCGGATCTCGAGACGTCGAAGAACTGAGGCTGAGAGAGAATCTGCATGACACCGAACGCGATGAGCGGTAGGAGCAGAGCTCCGATCAGGTGGGTGTACACATTACAAGTCTCGTTGTGCAAAAACGTCAAGCTGGTGAGAATCTCCACGTAGTCTGCTTTTTCTGGACGATAGCCGCTGAGGATGTATCTGTTGTCCCGCTGCCACTCGGAGGTTTCGTGCCATGCCACGGTTTGAGCTTCAACCATCGGCCGCGTTGTAGGCGCCACCATGTCGTATACATAGAGGTCTTGCACGGGTCGTCTCTTGATTGTTGATCCAGACATCATCTCTCTACGTACATAGATCTAGATAAATGCACTTTGGTATCATAGGTCTGCTGACTCCTGACTCCTAAGCCTGAACTAGATGGGGGAGGACGACGAGGAAGAAGCCTCCAAAGGCCAATTTTGCACGAAAAAGAGGAGAGAACAAAGATGGCTCAGTGTTGAAAGGAATGCATCATGGCAAATTTATATTCGCGCCCAAGCGCGAACCCATTGGGCTCTGTATGCCCCGTGCAGAGTGTACATGTATTCCAAGGCCACATTGGATCCATATGTGTCAGAGGCGCTCGGACTTGAGCGTTGGACTTTCACTACTCTTACAAGAGTTCTCAGGTATGTATAATATTTGTGAGATCATCTAGTGTGCGGTCTCTACTTGTACGAGATAGCAGTCGTAACACCAAGACTTTTTGTGAAGAGAGACTCTACCTTTCAGGCTAAACACGTATAGAACAAACAAGTCTTAAGATATAGAATACCATATGTATGAGATGAAGTTCTAGAATAAATCATTGAATTCCTAATTTGCTTTCATCTATGACAATCTATCTAGTGAGCTATTTGTGGCTTACAACTCAGCTCCAAGTACCAGCTAACTTTTTCATTAATCTCCTCATAAAGGCGCAGTTCTGCGATGGCGCTGTTTGCTTCTGTCATCTCTACGGGCTCTCGTTTCCCCTACTCCCAACCAAGATGGCAGGAGGCGTTGGAATAAGCGGAGGTACTATATAGAGGCGTTGTATAAAATCTCCAACGGTTTCGATGACTGATGCATTATGTTTTTGTATCTCTTCCCTATCAACGAATCAATACTTGATTGGCTTGACTATCACGGGGCTTCTGTTAAGCTGAATTTCTTCTTCACCCAATCTTATATCAGCAGTAAGACACTTACAACACTTCAACTCACGATGAATGACATTCAATAGCTCATCTATAATCGCCAGGACCACAGGTCTGTTTCCAGCCTGTCCTCTAACGGAGTATTAGGCACTTGTTGCCCAAAGACACCCACATCAAATGCCCACTCTTAGAGGAGAGCTCGCTGATCGTCTATCAACCTCGGGCGCGGCACAATATTCGGTTCATCGAAATATAACTGCAATAGAGAGCGGCATAGCCGAACCTTGAACCAGATAGTTTGACAACCGACTCGGGTTATTTTTCCCCTGTGCTCCAACTCCATGACAGCTGTGCTATATTGCGAGCAATTGCTTATGTCTGTTCCGAAAGTCCACGATGTTGATCTCTGAATGAGGTCTTGAATGAAGAAGGCAGAGAAGGCTTGGAAATGTCAAGTTTGGCGAATACGATTCCCATTGGATTCATTGGCAAATCTTCGCGTCCAAATCGTGTAAGATGAGAAAGGGGTTTTATAGCAGTCTACAGAGTCAAATATTGGTTTTACACTGCTCAAGTACCTGAACGCAGGGATGATATGAACAAATAAATTGCGCGTTCAAATGAACAGAGCGCTGATGAACATTATCTCAATGTTATGTTTTCTTTCAGGGTTTGGCGTCTACGCATGAGGCCTGAGCTGCGTCTACCTTTGATGTGAAGTCGCCTTGCGTCAATGTGGCTCTCATCACTTGAGAAAAAATGGCATTACAGTACTAATCCTACAATAACGGACGGTGTACTTTCTTGTTGTTCAATCTCTCTGATAGCATGACACACTACCCTCATCAAGCCCACTTGCCATCTCAGGCGATATCCTTTATAAGAATCCAGATCATCATATCCCTAATAATTTCATCAAATGCATTGACTATTGGTGCGTACAATTACTTAGAACCGGTGTCGTCTTATTTCGAATATCGCCTACATATAATAACTTCCTAGTCTTTGTCCTGACAACTATAGCAATCTGAGGACATGCCTCCCCTCCAATAAGCTCTGTCATGGATTTTGTTGCACAGTAATAACGTTTCTCCTTTAAGAGAAGATCGTCTTGCAGTGAGAATACCCATTCTAAAACCCGAGTTCGATCAGGTGAACCAGCAAGATTAATCCACCCATTGCCAATGTGTTGTTGCTTAGTCGCCTCATAAATGTCCTGCGCACAACTTGATCACACCTTATCTTCGAAGTATCTCCCAAAGTATCCTTTTGCCGTCCCGGTGTGTGCAGGCTCGTATCTGCTCCCAAGCCCTATGATCGTTAAGTGTCCGGGTCTGTTCGCCGCCTTGCTGTGAAGCAGAGCAAAATGTAATAGGTGTGTCATTGTTAAGAACGCTCAGGCAGCGTTGTGGTGTCTGAAATGGACGAGCAACGGGGCGTTTAGAAATCGGTTGCCTATCTATACATCTATAGGCCAGCAGCTTCACCACAACCCAGATATCCATCCTTTTTACTATTCCTCTATGGAAGCTTTCGTCCGGCGTAGAGGCCTTATCCGTCTTGTGCTCTTTCTCAATAATCTTGCTTCATTGCTTCTTACATTGGTACGCTACACAGCTTGCACAGAATAACATAAGCCTCCGACTGTCACCTGATAGCGTTGGGAGGTCTACTTGATAGCCAATTTGTCGAGTATGCAGACAGTTAAAACTTATAGCTATCCATGCTATATACATGCATTGGTCTATTCGCGGAATCCACGCACAATGGGCTTCACTTGGCACGGCCAAAAGCAGAAGTACGAGCGTTTGCATGAGATGAGATTTCCAGGTAAGTCATTGCAAAGATGACAGAGCATAGGTAGAGGTTACGCAGATTTAAAGAGAAAAAAGGAAAAGGAAGATCAGCTTCGCCGGCCAAGCAGTTAAAACAGGCAAAAAAAGATGCCCCCACACAGACTTGAACTATGGGCCTTTGCATTACAAGTGCAACGCTCTACCGCTGAGCTATAGGGGCAATCTGATTGGCTGCCAAATATTTTAATTTATATATTAAGCATGCACTAAAGATAAAAAAACCGGGTCGTTCACGATCTTGGTATCGCGAATGTCTTTGTTCAATATTCAGCTGTTCGGAATTTGTCTTAATCATTTCTTTTTGGATGTCTACTTATCAATCAGACTTAGGTGGTGTATGTGATGCCCAGAAATACTCAGTCGGTATCGTCACATTGATGTCTCCTTCTCACCCACCTCTAAAACTAACCTCTACTCAGAGGCAGACTAAACCCTCTCTCAACAAGCCTTTCTTCAAAAACTAGAATGAGGTAAAACTAGAATGAGGAGATTTGGGGAGAGCAATATGTTCACGAGATAAGGGTCTATTTATTCGCTGTAATTATCTTGACGAATAGTCGTCCTATCATGCTCAGCTCGTTGCTCTTCTATCTGAGACGAGTGACAGAAAAGGAGAAGACAATAGAGACGGCGGAATAGGAATAAGTGTTACTACTCTAACATAATGAGGGTGCTACCACCTCAGAACAGAGAAAGTCCAGCTTGTACCAGAATAGCCTAATCAATGACACATACTTTACACGATTGCAAGATTCTCATTGACGTTTTAAAAGGAAATGTTATTCAGCACTCCAAATTCACTATCCAACACTCCAATCGTAGCTCAGCAAGACAGTCAGCTCATAGGATGAATAATTAACTACTAAATACACTAAAAGCAACACCAGTAGCATCGACAGCACCAGTACTGACTCTCCTTTGTGGCGTGTCTTACTCTGGAGAACCAAATAGCAATTGCGGGCAGTATTTCTACCTATTACAAATTATATTAGGCCAAGAAGCAGAGTTTTCCCAAAAAAAAAAAAAAACTGATCTCAATGCTGCTATGATCGTTGGGGGGGTCGATCAAGATAGGTAGTTTTGATCAACCATGCGGGCCTTGTTCAGTGTTGCAGCTTTGCTCACCACAATGAACAATGGTAGTGGGCATCAAGGCTTTAACTATGGAGCATTTAGATGGGCCAATTCGCGTGCCAGATCCTGATTTTTTTTGGCTACATTTTCGAGAACCTGAGATTCTTCAAGTAAAAAGCAACGGAGTGAACTTAGATGAAGCTCCATGGAAGATATATAATACCACATATAGTGCTAATACAATGGTTCGATCAATCTAGAGTACATTACAATTTATTAAATACTGATGGTTTTTAAGATAAAATGGCAATGAAGAGTTGTTCCTGGAGGACATTGCTGAACGCCAAGAGAGAGCCAGATTATGTAGAAGTAAATTGGTCCTGCATCTACTTGATGCATTTGAGGATTGGGTGCTCAATTGTTCTAATTTAGATAATAATGAGATATGCTCAGTATGCATGTACATTCGCCATTGGTACTCGGCGCGCTCGCCAATTCGTCCTGCCAAGTCTCATCAGGGTTCCATCAACCGCCCATGCAGCGCTGCATGCATACAACGTCCAATTTCCACACAAGCAAAGACCAACAATAGCCACCAAAAGTTCCAGCCTGCCGTGGTTTCCACCCTCACTGCACCTGCATGCTGCAAGGACAGCAACAGGACTCGCCGTCGGGGAACCAACGCAGCTGTCCAGCCGCTCCTCCGGGATACAACTTCGCCTACTTCCGAGACAGAAAAGGCGGGCGCCTACCTGCAGGGCACGGCCAATGGCCATCAGGGTTACAGTCTGGAGTGCATAGAATGGAGATGATAACACCTAGTAGGTAGTGTTACATACATGCACAGACATGCAAGAACGGCGTGCTCCTTCGGCGAAGCAAACAAGGCTGAGCCGAGCTCCTTATTGGGGGGTTCTTCGGTGAGAAATCAGACAAAGCCACATTTTCCCTTTTTCTGCCGCTTGCCAATTTTGGTGGCGCAAAGGCGGTGGTCATGCAGCAGGGAAAACAGGCAGTCAGCCGAGATAGCGTCGTTGCATGTAAGAAAATGGGAGGAACTGGAATTAGGAAAGATACATATGATTGATTTGATATGGTGGCGCTGCGAATCCTGGAATTGAGACACTCTACGGGCGTCGACGCTGACTTCTAGAAACAGGGCAGCGCCTCCACAAGACAAAAGGTACTATTGTAGGTTCCATGTGAAAGGGGACAACAAAAGGCCGAAGCCAATTAATGACAGATGAGCGAGAGTAAGAGATGGAAATTACAAACAGTTCTTTGTACCCGATGGAGTGGTAGGCTACTTGTCCTGTTCTCTTGGAATGGAACCGCTGCCTAGCCAATGGGCGGGCCGATCCCCGTCTGCCTGGTGAGATTTGGGAGTAATATTCTGGGTCGTTGGTTGGATGGATCCGGTCAATCGCTATTTTCTCTTGTTCTTCTGCGTCCATCAAGGTGTGGGCGTGTGTATAATAACCGTGCATGTACATAGTTAGCAGCAGTAAGATGACCCATTCAAGCACCATTTGAGCTGCAAATCCAGACGTGCATTTAGGCAGAGTATAACACGGGATGAGATATGGCGAACCGCCTCGGCATCCCGTCTGACATCAACTAGCAGGCAATTGGGTACATGCATGCACATCACAGATGCGAGTGCATATAGCACTAGCTGTAGGAAGGAGTAATAGAGCGAAGAGAACAAAGAAGAAGGGCAATATTACTGGCAGCTGGAAAAGCCCACTTGATTTGCATTTTGACAAGCAGAAGCCGTCCACAACTGGGAGGGTACCGTGACAGGCGCAGTCCCGAATAGCCTCATCGGGCCCCGCCGTGTGATTGGATCCTCGTCCGTGCTCGTCCATCCACCCAGCCGGGACACGCGTTCATTCGCCCAGCTGCCATGTTTGGCGTCCCGCAAAGGAGGAAGCCCGCAGGCGCCTTTGAACACGGGACTGGCGATGGAAAGAGGATTCTGGGCGGCGATGATGCCATATACGCTTAGACATCAAGTACACAGAGGCGAGGGCGTGTGTGATGAGAGAGAAAAGGCGGCAGTTAGTCCAGGCTAGCAGGCCATCGTGCTGGAATCACATCGACTCGGGCCAACCAGCTAACTAACAATTGTTTGCTCCCAGCAGCTTCAATTTTCATTCACCCCTCCCCTCCAACAACGACCCATTCTGTTGGAACCACAGAACCACTCGCAAAAGCCCAAACCACCGTGCTGGTAAGTTTCCATGAGCTATGACACTGAGAGACGAGGGGGGAAAAAAGACGAGCCCACGGGCCGATATCCCAGCTGTCACTTTTAGCCTTCGACGCCCGGCTCTTATGCTGGCTGCTACCCGTGCCATTTTATTGTTTGGCATCCCTTGCAAAAGTGCACACACAGATGCCTCCTCCTCTTTCCCTTCTTTCCCCAAGGCTGATACGAGGTAGTTACATTTACATCAATCTTCTTTTCCTGTCTATTTCTAAAATTTGATTGTAACATCGTGCTCTGTCTAAACGGTTAAATACAAAACACTGATGTCAAGTTCTCACCACTAATAAAACGTTAGTCCCAAGGAAGAACCGCATCCCTTAGCGGAGTGGCTGATGATCACCCGAGCGGGCGCTGCTGATGCCATTGGAAATTTCTTTTTCTTCTTCTACATCTTTCCCTTGATTACTGATGTTGCTGTTGGAGCAGCCCTAACCACTGTCTTGGGTTCAAGCGGAGAAAAAAAAAGACAATGAACATGAAAATCCTGATACCAACGCCCGGAGGATTTGTAACATGGACTCACAAGGCCGGCCCACTCAGCCCTGTGTTCGCAAAGTGCGTCCACATCAGGCTCGGTGCACGAGGTCTCCAGTTGAGGCTCATTCGTCAAGGCGTAGCATCTCCAAACTTCAAAACGACTACCAACTACTACTGCTGCTGCTGCTACTAACTCTTTCCTTTCTTCGCCAAACTCCGTCGCTAGTCTTTAGTAGTTGGGCAATTTATTCCTTGGACGTTCTAAATCCGTGCTGTGCTCATGCCCAAGTAGTGACTTAGCCCGTGTCTCAGAACAAGAAAAATGATAAGATACAGGCGCTAATAGCAGTAGTCGCGGACAACGCCGTCACGATCCTTCATATATTTTTTCTATCTCTTTTTCTTCTTCCTGTCACTTATGACTATACATTATGCAGAGGATATTTTCAACCGAGGCAGATCATTTGAAACCGCTCCTGTGCCAGTCAAGGTGCTTGTTTTAACGAAACTCTCAGTATTTTATATCGGCGCTAAAGCAGCCTCTATAGGATATACACAGCATCAATATCAGCATCGAAGCTAGAACCAAATACGCCCCCAATAGCCAATGGTTCATGGCTCAAAACTAGTCGTTTCCTCTATTGAGGCTCAAATCATGCTTACCTCTCCCCCCATCTGCTGGCCCAATCGTAGAGGCAGCCCATCACAAGCCAGATATACGTGTAATATGCATCCACCCCCAGAGCCCTCTTGCCAAGCACAAGACATCGCCACGAGAGTTATCAAAATGCTAGTGCTGGCGTAATATCCCCAAAATCCTCGTCCAAAAGCGTTCAATTTCTCGCCAATCCTCCCATCGCCATGCCAAAATCGTGTATAGCGCCATTCCATACTCAAGGCAACAGGAACATCTATTCGTCCCCTCAACTCACCCCCCTAAAGCTTCTTCTCAGCCCCAAAATCCCAATCTAGTGTTAGTGACATATCGATGAGCATCAATAGCATGTAATTCGCCCAGATCCTTCGCGCTCTCAACTCAGGGGTGGTGCTATCTGTTCAAAAAGTGAGGCTAGTGTACCGCAAGACGAGCATGGAGGGGAGTGTATCGTCCGTCGTGGTCGCCGAACAGACGGGTTCTGACAGCAGCCTCTTTCGACAAGTCTGGGAAGCCTTGGCATCCAGCTCAGCTCGTTTGCAGCCCGTCTGTCAATACCACGGCAACGTGGAGACAGCTGCAAGATGAAAAAGGCTGCCAATACTCTGTCCGCCGGCCCAATAGGGCATCCGCTACCTAGTCCACTCGGATAGATAGTCACAGCCCAAATGTCATTCCAATATTGAACTAGTGCTTGGAAGCTTGGAAGCTAGGCAGATCGTCTGCTCGGTAGTAGAGATTCTCTTCCTCCCCATGCTCTCCTCTCAGCTCTCAGATGCCATTGGACCTAGGCATGGACCAAGCTCAACAGGGTCGTGCGATTCGATGCCTCGTAAAAAAAGGAAGAAAGTCGAAAAAAGACACTTGGGCCATCTGGCGTGCCTTGCCATGCTAGAATATAGGCCTGAGAAAAGGATGGGCTGAATGAGTCCTTGGCCACCCGCCTACTTACATTTAGGAGAGAGATAGCAAAAGATAGAGCCAACAACAAGATCCTACGAGAGCAAGTTTTTGACAGGGGCCTATTTCAGGTCGCTTCAGTTGGCCTCCCCCCCATGGCCGTCAAGGCCCCCCCCCCTGGGCTGCCATGCCAGACCCTTGCTATCGCTCTCTCTCTCTCATCTCTCATTAAGCCTTGTCAGCATTTCCACACCCTCCATGCGTGTTTTCGGAAAGGACAAGCGCTGCCCAGATTTGCTGAATAACATGCACCCCGGCAGTTCATGCAGCTCTCGGAGCATCAATCCGAATCTGGACTTCTGTGCGAAAGAGAAATGGAAGAAAGGGGATCCACCGGCTAGAGAGTCAAGGTCATTCTTCGCGACGCGCTAAAAATCGACCGCTATACAAGTACGGCAACAAAATCTACAATCATTACGGATGGGAGAAGACGAAGCCCTTGCTAGATTGCCGCTCAGCCTCTCGTAGATCAATCTCTCCGGATTATGTCTAGTTTATACAGCTACCTGTACTCCTCCAAAACCCCAGTCTTTGAGATGGGAGATTGCCATTACAGCGATACGGGGTGCTTGTAGGAAAAGAACGGTGCTTACTAGCACTTACACCAAAACCTCGTAGATTTGGCAGACTAAGATAAAATCAAGCAGCCAAGATATGTAGCCTTGTCTGTTGACGCGGCCTTCGCCACAGCAAGCAGTTGAAATTATCAAATACTAACGTAAAAATATGCTGCAGCACACATGTTAGCTATCTGCACACGCATTTACAACTTTGTGTAGGTCGTCTCCCTATATGGAAACCCGGCCCAGCTCGCTTCGCCGTTTCATAGCATGTCGTCGCCTTGAGCATGCAAACCAAGCCTTTGTGCGACGTGACAGGTTTGACGATACGATAATGTATTCTGGCAAGGTCAACCTTGACCAACAGAAGAAAAGAAAAATAAAGCCCACCGCAACCTGGTCTGCCGCCCAGCCAATAACGGCACTTGGGGGGCCCCTTGCTCATCGAGGGTGGGAGGCAATTTCATGCACATCACCAGGAAGCAACGGACAGATTATTGATTTCTGAGCAGGAGGGGAATATGGGACACGGTGATTGGAAGGGTGTGAGGGCTACTGCTACCCTCCATCAGCGCCCACGGTTGGCCTGTCCACACACAATATGCAGGCCACAAACGAGAAACTGTTTTCTTAATATCGAGCAGCATATCGACACCGCACTCACCTCAAGACTCGCAGACAAAACGAAGGCGAAAAGCGACGATGCATGCTGAATCGTCGTCCTGAAATGGTGGGTCGGTTAGCACACTTTGCGGGAGGCACGGCACGAAGGCCGCGGACCCTGAAAGTCCAGCCCACCTCAGACTGTCTTCTGGTACGGTATGAATTCAAAGCAAGCTCTCTCCGCCTGAGGGAAAATTTTCATCTTACAACCTGCTTCATGCAGTAATCACGGTGTTGGTAAGACAGCTTTTCCTATACTGTAGCATGTCCCTAGTCCGCCAGGCTTTCACAAAAGCGTCCATCGTGCCGAGGCGCACCCAGTCAACGACGACGCTAGGCAGGTCTCTCTCTTCTTCCCGTTCACACAAAGGGCGTCTTCTTCCATTGGTCCCAGCTGCTGCTTTTTTTTTCCTTCTTCTTCCTCGGTTTGGCTTTGTCCCGATTTATCGGTGTCCGTCCACTAGTCTCAATAATGTCTAAGCCATGTGTTGGAAGACGCAGAAGCCCCCAAGGGCAGCGTAAAACATTATGTGGGTGAGATGAGAACGTCGTGGACTCCGAGCTGAGGACCAGGAAATCCACACAAAACAAAGTAATACGGGGTGCAGCAGTCAGGAAAGCACAGACTGGTACGGAGCAATCGCGGCGAACTGCGACATAGGTATGTCTGAATCTAGAGTCGTATTGGCCTCCAGCCGGGGACTGATAGATAGAGCCAGAGAACTTCATCCTTCGCCAGATCCAAAGGCCACGCCCCTCGAAGCTGCGAGCCGTGCACAACTGCGAGAAGCGCCTCCATCGTCGGTGACTATGCACAGACCGTACAGACGAGACGACTAGGGGGGTGGAAGCCTGCTGCAGCACTGCCAATACCTTTTCTGACTCCTAACAGAGTAGGACTAGCATATTGGCGCCAGCAAGAGAGAAAGAGAGCGAGAGAGGCTGGCGCGGCCAGGAATGCGGGGAAATATTGTGATCTATCACAATCTCAGCTTTTGCAGCTCAAACACCCCCGAAAATCCTAGGCCTAGCACTCGTTTCTCCAAATCTCGACTCGCCAAAAAGGCGCGCAGGAGCTGAACCAACCTCAAGGGCGACCCAAGTTCTAGGCTCTTCAAGCCACGACGGCGACCACCCCCTCTTGTGTCTCTGATGGCCCATCAAGGGAGAATGGTTTAACCCCAGCTCGGCTCCAGATAGGCCTCCTATACGAGAATAGTCTTGATCGAAAGAGCGGTAATGCGCGGAAGACGAGCGCGCTCGATCTCTTTTGGGACGAGACATTGCAGACGAAGGGAGGGCTTCCTCGGAGGCCTTCCTGTCCAGACCAATGGGACACACGCCTTTCGATGAGCATCCCCATCCTTTCTCCCTCTTGTCCTTTCTTTTCCGCTCTCTCCCTTGCGTCGTGACTGCCGGAGCACCGAGCATGGGAAGGACGGAATAATCGCAGTAACAGTGCTAGTGAGCAGCACACCGTTGGGCTATCACATATCATACAGCCGTTGTGTATGAGGAATGCTTCTTTTTCCCATCCGCCAAGACGCACTTGTTGCTCCCTCGAGCAGCGATATCCGACACGAATCAGGAGTCCCGGGCCGTCCGCTGCGCCGTCGCAGCTCACCCGTGTACTTGTAGTGCTAGTTCAAGTATATGATGCCATGGTGGATTCGCCATCATCTGCACGTGGCTTCGCTCATGTTTGCAAGGGAGGCGCAAGAGCTGCGGGCTCAAGACTCGGATGCATCACTCGGCTGTGAGCAAGGGGTCTTGCCATTTCCGGGCATCCCGCGACCCAACAGCCAGTAGCCATCTTTTCTTCCTCTCGAGCAGTGGCTTCATCACTACAGTATTGTGAATGATCCGTATACTCCGCTGAGGTCCCATGCGTCGTGTAATTATCTTGTAAAGGAGCTTGAGCTAGCTCTTAGAAGATGGCAGCCGAGGCGTAGATTAGCTCCAGCAACGACGGGTGGCTTCACTGCCATTGCCTTGTCCGTCTTGGTGCTCTGCTCCAACAAGATGCAGCAGTTCTGGCCCTAACCAGCCAACCAAGGAGGAGCGAGAGGGGCCAGAGAGCGCTCGAAGATTCACCACATGGCAATCTCGCCCTGCAGCTCGGCCAGCCAATGAGAGTCTGACAGCGGCCATGCAAGGCACCAGACGCAAACCACCATGATCCAGCCACAAGCAGTTTCCCCTCCCAATTTGAGCCCGGGCCAACGAGCTCTCTTGGACGCCCTCCCACCCAGCAAACAATACTCTAGTAGTAGTCTGGCAGCTGCACTGAGAACGATTTGATGCGTTTCCTAGCTCAGTAGTGGTTATTCCAGCATGCTCATAACTTGAAGCTAGCGTCCCAAGCGGTGCTTCCCAGTGTACCTCGCACGGCATCGCCAGTAATCAATCAGGCCGTGTTTCAGACACTTTTCCATTCCTGTACGGTCTTCTTAACGGTGGGCGTGGAGAAAACGATTATTATTAGCATTCTCCATAGTGTCTAGACCTTGTTCTCTCTTTTCTGTCTCCAAAGCCGAGAATAGCAGCAATCTTAGACGACTCGGGAGGGACCCAGCAAAACAAGGCCTAGAGCCACCAAGGCGATCCGTTGCGCGCGCACGCAGGGCTGATATTTGGAATATGTAAAATGATAGGTAGACGATCAGCTTTGCCCTTTATTTCCTGTAGCCGCTGTCGCTGCTCATGGGATTGAACGGCACTAGGCGGTTTTTATGCATGCTCCGTTCCAAAGGGCGATCGCACTGCTACTGCGGAGTAAACTTGGGTGTGTTCACTGCCCAAGAAAAAAAAAAAGCAAAGAATATGGTGACGATGTCGTCACTCTAAAGACATCGGTCGCTATTAAGCCGCAGGCCCGAGACAGCCCTAATTGCCAATAGCTTCACCAAATTTTCTTCTCAGCCCCAAAGGCCCGTCGCCAAAACAGGAGAGGGGACGAAAGCTCTCTTTCATCGAATGAGCATTGCTTAGTCAAAAACGTGCGACAACAAGAAAAAGAGCGACTCATTTCAAAACTGAAGCAGCTCCAATTTTGCTCCATAACGGTTGTTTTCCTTGTTGACGTCTAATTTTCCTCATCTTTCACAATATGGCCATGTCGTCGCGGTTTAGCCTTTGACTCAGGGGAGAGGGTCCCATCCCCATCGTTGCCCTCAAAGGTGAGCCCACCAAGTTTTGGTGCAGAGCGCGCAGCAGCGTTCAAAACGGAAAGAAAAAGGGTGGGAACCCTTTCACTTGTTGTGGATCTAACCAGTTCACAGGAAGAAAAGGGGCGTGTACACAAGTCATGCTCGCAAAGTAGAAAAAGCATTAGTCTTTATTCTCCTTAGTCTCTCAGATTCAATCTGTAAGTGGCCATCTAGAACCATCGTAGCTTAGCTCAACCATCTTTAAGCCTGGGAGAGAGCTCAAGAGAAAGAAAAGGCTGGCCAGGGGTGTCGGGAAGGGCAGGGTTTCTGGTTCGTCGATCTCGTTTTGGTCCTAGTCCTGGGACCTGACTCGGAGAAGCTGCATGAAACAAGAGGCGAGAGGGCGTCTTTCTGGGGATGGCGTCTTGTAGTTTTGTTGGTGTTCCTACAGTAGATAACACCACTTTAATTAAAGATGCGCTCTGAAAGGGAAAGGCGGAGGCGACAAATCCTACTCTATATGCCATGCACTCTTTATCAAGTTGTGGCGGCGGTAGCGCCTCCTAGAATGGTGATGATTGTGGCGATAGTCATGCAGCCTTAAAGTTGTGAAAAAGCTTCTTATCTCTGTCAAAGTTGCAAATTATTTGTAGTACCTGCAGAGATGCGTACTTGCATTGATCATGCGACTGGCTAGCAACGGGCCTCGGGGCGTGCCTCACGGTTAGTTGGTGATCCATCTGATCGAGAGCCGGGTCGATGGCTGAGAGCGAATGGCGAGACTCGTCTCAAACACGATGGCACTGATTCACTTCATTTACAAGCTGGTCAGTGCAGCAGCTCTAATTTGGGCTTGGCGAACCGTCTCTGCTCGAGTCAGTTGAGCCAATGCAAGGCACCGTTTAGCGCTTAGACTCGATGAATCGGAACAACGTAAAGCTGTACAGTATATGGGCAATGACAGCTTCCTTTGTAGCACCCGCATGTATGCCCGGTGTGATGAATATTTTGGTATTGGCCATCAACGGCTTTCATGAGAATCGAGGACAGACTGCCGCATCATCTCGCAACGGTTAGTCAAGCTCTTAGCCAAGAGAGTTCCGCGTATACCTGCTCGTATACGTTCTTATCCAAGCCCGTGGCTATTTTGGGCGATCACCCGCCCATCTTCGGCTAAGAATGGCTCCCTCAGTAACAGTGACTCGAAGATAGCCTCAAAAAGCCCATCGCTCTCACGCCATACCAGTAGCGGTGCTAGTCCCCTTCCTTAGTGTAGTAGGGCAAAATAGCACACTCCCTCTCTCCACTACTTTTCAGTCCAAGCTGTTGGCCACGCCCTATTAGTGCTTGCAATTTCCATAACGGTTCAACTCTGGCTCCGAGTTAGGGAGATTCCCAATCGTCATTTTGTCCACCCACGTGCCCTTGGACCTTTTTTTTACTCCTTCTCCCGAAGCCCTGGTACGCCCTCGACAGAAACCCACGCCCAGCTTGTAGGGGACAGTGGGACCCCTTCGCAATGATTCAAAGCTGAATCTGAAGTCGTCATAGAAGGAGAAAGAAAAACCTGCCTGATTCCTGAGTCGCGTGAGTAGAAGCCGCGCGCACTCAATTGATTTCATCTCCTGTCGGTTGGCCAAAATGAAATTCGGGCGTGAGCACGGGGTAAAATGGCGTTTGACGCCGCCGGCGCTCTAGCGCATGCCATCTGCATCCCATATCTCGTACAGGCGCAGATCCAGCTGCTCATTCGTCCAACGGCTCGCCGGTCTCCAAAAGTTACCAGTGTGATGGAACAGAAAAAAAGTCTCCGCCGTCAGATCCCAGCTGGGAATGTCCAGTCAGCCATCGCGGCAAGGCGCATGGCCGTGACCGCCGTGCTGGGAACACACATCGTATTGTATTGAACCAGCCCGCTGGGAAGACAACACGAGGGAAGATAGAATGTCATCGCCCGTGCGCGCACTTTTGGAAATGACGTGCTCTCGGTGGATAAGACACATCAAAAGCTGGTACCACATGTCGCCATCTGTGGACAGATTGGCAAACTGGTATGGAGAAGAACTGGTCCACCTACTACCGTACTCTCCTCTCACGGCAGTGGTGAATCTGACGACTGGAGCCAGTCTGGGTCAACCAGGGCTGAAACAGTTCCTACGCCCGTTTCGAATGCCCCTGGTTTGGTGGTTAGGGCTGGATTCAATGACTGGCAATAGACACGGATGAGTCGTAGTGTAATGGCGAGAGTGGGCGATTTCAAAGAACTCAGATCTGGCCTGTGTGACGCGCAGACAATGGCGCCCGAATCTTCCATGACATGCCCATTTCGTTGAAATAGAACATGCAGTGAAATGGCAATGCCAAGCATTGCTATTTAGGCAATGGTCCGTAAGATGAATAACTGATAGCTTGAGCTCTGCCTCGGGGCCTCGTCCGCCAGTCTCGTTTTTGCGCCCGCTGGAAAGGGAGACCGGCTTCCGAGTCGGCATGTTCCAGTGACCGAATCCGCCTAACGCTCATTTGATGCACACGACGGCAAGCAGCAAGGGACTATGGATAGCCCCAGTAGTGTATCGGCTGTCGCTCATCTCCCACAAATGCTGTCATGTTTTCCTCGGGTCGATATCCTGGGTGCACTAGCGGTCCTTTTGGATAAGGAGGTGGTAATTCGAGTGTTGGTACTTGTAGTCGTACATGTCTAAGCAATGCCGTAAGCCTGTTGCGTTTGTCAGATGTGGAATTTGGGGTAATGCGGTCATGACAAACTCGGAATATTCCCACACGAACCCCCTGGAAGTTAAAATGCGTGGCTATTACGCTTGGAGACCTTGATCTGAAATTCCCGTGGAAATAGACAACGTAGTTTGTTGCACAGACAACCTGTTTGTTGTATTTTCCTCTTTAAGGGTTTGGCCCATTACAGGGTAAGGCAGCCCCGAGTCTGTATACGACGAGATTGCATCATCCGCTGGAAAAGACTCTTTCACTGGCGATATATTTCCCGTTCTGGAATCGAGTGATTCCTGCTGCAGGCGATGATGCACAATGGCATTATCCAAGGGACTTGTGCTGCGCGTGTGTGTAGCATAGCGTAGCTGCGAACAGGAGGTGAACAATCCGGTTGAGGGTCCAAAGTGATATCATCTGCAGCTTAGATTATCGTGGGGTTGGATTGATGCCTCCTGGCAAAAGATGGGGAATGTTGGTTCTCCACTAGTCTGGCAGCACCAAGACTCCTTCTCCGCTTCTGGCGACAATAACACGTCCCGTCTCTAAACAGGTAGCCACTGGGATGGCAATATTTCCACTCAATGGATTGCTTCTGAGCGACCGGATGATGAATCTCAAACAAAGCACTGTATCGTTGATTGCTCTCACAAGCAGAACAGAACGTGCATGTACTTTTTTACACGCCAAGCATCCTTTCAACCGCCTTTACGCTTGCCTATCACTCCTTTTTCACCACCTTTCTTTTTCTTGATACCCGCGACAGCCTGACGGACAACCCCTCACGGAGCATTTCTCAGAGCTAGTGGGTGTCTCGCAACACGAAGCCATCGTCGTCATTGGACGCAAAAGGGTCGCGGTCGCAATGCTCCCGTGCAAGGCAGCCAGCCACCTACTCACACCAGTACCTATCTGCGAGGTCCCTTGGCGTAGCAGTATGTAGATCGTCTCACATCAACCAGGCCGCCTGTCTGCCTGCCAGCATGACGATGCCTTTGAAGCACGAGTAGCATGGAGCACTAGTACCTACATACTTGTACACTTATACTGCCTCCGAGCCAGTTCGCGCGGGCCACGGAATGCGACTGCGTCCTGCAAGTTCTCTGCAATGCTCCAGAAAAGACCCCATTATCTTTTCCGAGCCAGCGCCAAAGGGACCACTTCCCCAAGAAACAAAAAAGAAAAGAAATCCCCTAATTGCAAAGCTGTAGTACAATATGGAAAGCTAGCGTCCGCAGCCCGCAGAAATCTCTCCACATCAAGCCCCCGGGGAACCTTCCACGGCATGCCAAATGAAATGCACGCACGCAGTCGCAAGAGGGTACCTTGCTTGTAAGCGAGGGTCCTCTTCGTCTGGGCCTCTGATCCACCTGCCACGTAAATTCCCAGGGGCCCGTTTGTTAGCGGATAGTTACCCATTATTGAGTAGGAATATAGAAGTAGAAAGGAAGCCATGTGTCCACCGATGACTTGTCCACTGGCGACATACTTATAACCTTGGCTAGGAAAGCATCGTATTGCTCCTATTGGCAATACAAGGACTAGCACCGATCTGGGTGATCCGGAGATTTCCTGATAATTTCCCTTGACGGCTGCCGACGACTTCGGGATATGCGGCGAGCAAGTTTGATTTGATGATCATCAGCAGGATTTGTTTGTATACAGCAAGGTGAGGTACAGTATGTGGTCCCCGCTGCAAGTACTCCTGCACTAGAGCAGACCTCGAGCTTTGCGACAAGCAGCTTTGGAGCATGCTACTGTACGGAGCGCGTATCTGGAGTTGCGTCCTCTGCGGGCCTCGCATGCGCAATTCTCGAGCTAAAAGCAGGTTCCTTGGGCTATGGCCGGACAGACAGCCATTCACCTAATCAGGTGATGCAGAGAGGGATGGACCCCTTAGGGCCCTTTCTCCAACACTCGCCAAGCAGCCTAGTGCGCCTTCGTTCATCTCTCTCTCGCCTTGTGTAGCAGCATTGGAAACACTGAGGAGGCAAATAATGACGGACGAGTTCGAAGTCTGCCTGGGTGATGGTAGCGGTGGTGGCAGCGGTGGTGGGCAGGCAGAGTAATGATGGTGATGTTAGCTGCCAGCGGCTAATCATGGTCCCCTTGTCCTCTTAGCAGCGGCCGCCATGCACCAATCCGGTGCAAGCTCCAAGCCCCCCGGATGCAAGTGAAATCAGAAACGGCATAGTCTCGCATCGTCCCCACACTGTCCCTTGATAGCAGCCCGGGCTAGACCACATGGCCAAGCTCCTCACCACGGCCTTTGCAGGCGATTGTGTCGACGCAGCCAGCTGCTAGCACAGGACGCTACCAGTAGCATCAATATCGCAGCCGAAAGGCATTGGAGAGACGGCTGGTGTCCTCCATCCTGGGAGAAAGGAGCGGCCAAGGCCTCGCTAGTGTTGATAGTCGCCCTATCGAGGCAGATCTGAGAGGATGATCACCGTACTGCCGCCTCGCCATGGCTGGCGATGGCCAATAAGCATCATGGTGCAAGTACGCCGCCTCAGGTAGATGTCGGCTAGCTGCACATATAGTAGTCTGGGCGTCGTACTGCATCAACAAGGGGGGAACAGAAAGGTTGACTGTGTGACTGTGTCCTAATCCCCAACTGAGTCCTACGCCACGAACCTCGAAGATGGTGGTTTTCATCCGTGGCCTCTTTTTTTCTTTGCCTCTCTGCCTGTTTGAGCCACGGCGGCTGCTGTGACAAAACGACAGCTTCCGGAAGAGGGTGCGTCGGAGGCATCCGCGTGAGCCGTTGGAACGGTCATGTCCGAGGATTGAAGGGCAGCAACACGAAGCCACGCTGTGCTGTAGCAGCGATATGTATGTGCGAGGTAGCAATAGCAGCTAGCAGTTTGATAGCACCTGTATCGTGCACTATCACTAGCGAATGCTACCCACTCAGCCGCTGGTCGCTGCGGTATGGAGCAGATAGGCAGTGGTAATATCCGGAGCATCCCAGGCGTTGCTTGTTACGGGCTGTGGTACGTATGAGTCCAGCAGATGCCGTGCGACGATCTGAGAGCTGGTACCGTAGTCCATACTACGTACTTTGCAGTAGAATCTGCACCTAACGTGGCGTGGCTTTTTGGTGTCCGTCTTTCTGATCATTTCGACGGCGGTCTTGGATGATCCCAGCGCCATTCCGTCCTGCGCCAAAATCCAATGGCACCATTCCGCATATTGCAGCTCGTGCAGCTCGCCAGCCAAAATGGCGCTATCAACATGAACGAAGCGTCACTCTGCCATGACTAAGGAGACACCATCATCACTTGAATGTATCGACGGTTGGACCCCTCCTAGATGATTGCCCCGTATCGCACATGTGTGTGCGATCACCCGTTGTGGTGTCACCCGCTGCGTTCTTTTTGCTGGGACAGAAAAATTGAAGGGACCATCACCACAAAAAGAGTCCACATGACGGCAGTTTTGGAGCTCTCAGAAGATGCGAAATACGACAGACGAGCGACTTTTCGATGGTAGATCTGCTCTGATCAGCTCCCGGTACTGCCTTTAGAGGAATGCGCCGTTGCGTGCGATGGGCAGGCATGTAGCACGTAGATGGTATATCACCGTATATCACCTTGGCCAGCATTTCGATGATACTTTTGTATGTACATGCAGCGTCGATATTCTGTATCAATAGGAGTTTAGTCAAAGGGGGGATGATCGATGGAGCACAAAAATGCGGGCGACTAGCCACATGCCGCCTAGCTCCCCCATCAAGGGCCCTGCTAGACCAATTGCGTAATCCAGCATCAGGACCCGCTTCGACTTCACTCCCGCTGCAATGTTGTCATTTTTTGGCCTAAGGCACCAAGCACGTTGCGTCGCAGCTCATTTCCCCCATAGAAGCTTCCAGGGGTCGAGGAAGATCGTCTTGGGCTGCAAACTCCCTTGCTCTTTAGCTCTTGTAAGAGTACAAAAACAGCTGGTAGGCTCGCCGCTGAGGGCGTCTTTGGGCGAAAAGGGGAATTGGATATGTTGGGATTGGGAGCAAAACTCGAGGGAGGCGGGTTCGGTCTCGGAAGATGCCCTGCACGAAGGGCCTCTTGGAAGCATCGGCTGGCTGATCATGGCTGCTCTGGTACTTTCGTCTGATGATCCCTTACTTGAGGTGTCTGCCATGTGTCCCAAGCCAATTGATGAAGAATATCTGCGTTCCATGGGATTTCCACATATTTTCTTTTGATGGCCAATGCGAAAATTTTATTTTAACTTATTTTTATTTTCTCTTACAAACTTACATGCTCGTCTGCTCGTCTTACAGGGACTTTAGTCTTGTTGGACAACCACAGACATGCATGCAATTGAGTTTGTTGACGACTCAGGCTGCGTCGCACAGCGTCTGTAGCCCCTGCTGTTTCCAGCGCCGTGCAGAAGGGCCTGGGAGCAGTTTCCAGCGGGCGATACAGAGGGGTCGACGGTGGCACACAAGGAGGGGCAGCCTGGAAGATGGGCTCATTGGCCTCTCTGACGCTCTCTCCCCGTAGTTGAACGTAATGGCCCATTTGCGTGCTCACACAACGCTTCATCCAGCGACACAGCGTTTGTCTGCCCCAGTGACACAGATGGCACCCCTGGGGCATTGAGCTTCCGTCACCATACTTGGCAGAGATTGGCCTCCATGCAACACGATAAACCGTGCGGTCGAAAATTTTTCTTCAATCTTGCTCTTTCTTGCTCCGCGTCGTCCATGCCCATGTCTGCTGCCCAAGGGGCGAAAAACAGCCCACCATGTTGGCGTCAGTTGAGGGCCAAAGAGCCAATCTGCCCACAAGCGAGCGCCCCGACTCCGGCCGGCTCTCTTGAGTCACCTCGCCCAGGCACGGCATCGCATCATGGTCGAATGTTGTGGCGCGTAGCAGGCTGGAGCTAGCGAAACCAGCGCCAAGAGGAAGAAGAAAAAATTGAACCACCTAGAGAAAATCAAATTCTGGGGGGACCACTCCCGCAATGCCCTAAGCATCTGGCGCAATTTAGGCCCGCCGCTACGGCTTTTTGCTACGGCTGTCGCAGCACAGCTGGGCTGTGGAATGATTTGATTTTCTGCTGATTTTGAATTTTAATTAGAGCTGCAGACGCCGTTCCCTAGAGGGCGCGCCACGGCTGGGTCCAGGCTGTCAACGGACCTGCCCGGCCGCCTAAAGTGAAGCTGCGCAGAAAACCTTGCGCCGGCTAGCAGGTAGCATAAAAATTTTCTGGTAGAGCACAAGCCGCCTTGAAGGTATGCAGGACAAGGACAGGACGAGACAAGCCACACCCAGGCGGTGCGCGAGGACAGAAAAAAAAAATCAGCCACCACCATCTCGCCTGGCATGTCCTCGCCCGTTCGAGCACGCCCCCCGTCGAGCATAATATTGCTAGGTATCACGCATCTCCTGGAGCCCCGCTGCCCATGCCCTGCAGCAGCAGATATGAAGATGAAATGGCCAACCCAAGCCCAAAACAAGACAAGGCAGAGAGGCAGGCCATGATACACCCCCCAAGGCAATGGCCCCGCATGCTTGTGCTCGAGTGCTGAGCGTTTCGCGCACTCCCTTTTCAATCTGCTGGGCTCCACAGAGTACAGGGCCTTGTACCGTTGTGCGCTAGGCTGGATGCGACGCTGGTGCAGGCTCCTGAGCCGGTGCTTCGTACGAGCAGCAGATGATGCACAAAGAACTGGCCTACGTAGGAGATACGTAAGTAAAGTAGGTACCCTCCCTCCAGAATGTGGCCAGGCAGGTACAGCGGGCCCTGCAGGTCTAGTACAGTACGTGAAGCAGCACTTATATCCATGTGCACTCAATCTGTTCGATTTCAGTAAGTCATAACTGTCGCTGTCGCCAGCTGAAGAAGGGCGCGTGCAGACACTTCAATAGCGGCTGTCGTACTTGTCATAATTCTATATTTCACCTTGTTCTGCAAGAGCCATTCACGCTCAATTTCCTGCCTTCTTTCCATCTCCCATCTCTTTCAGCTTCTGGGGCTGGTGGGGCCCTTGCGCTTGCCGCTAACTGCTCTGCTGCTACTGCTACTGCTACTGCTGCTGCTGTGCTAACGCCACGCCCACCCACCGGTACCTCGTCTCATGTAGCTTCCCCACCAACTGCCCACTGACCACTGCCCACTTTCCACCGCTCTCGTCTCGTCCACACCACTGCCTGCCCACGCCCACACCACATGGTACGAAGGTACCTCTGCCCGTCTGAGTCCTCCATCCCCAGAAACTATACATATGCATCCCGCTGCCCTCCTCGCTTCATCAGATCCTCTCCACTGCTTCTTATCAACTTCAACTTCTTCTTCTCCGTCCTTTGCTCTCTCCTTGAACACACTGCAAAGGCTTTTGACTACTACTTGCTATAATAACTTGACACTTCATCCACTCTCTGCTACTCTCAACTTATCTCGACTCACATCCACCTGTGACTCTTCCCCCACCATCAACACCAACAATCATCACAATGTCCCTCGACATGTGGACCCACGAATTCTGCCTCTCCTGCGACCGACAAGTCCAGATCGACGGCGAGGCCTACTGCTCTGAAGCCTGCAAGATGGCCGACTTCGAAAAGACTCCCTCTACTCCCAGCTCGCGAGCCAGCTCACCAGGCTTCTCGCCCGCCTCTTCCTTCTCCAGCCGACCTGCTCCCGCCAAGTTCTACCTGTCGCCTGCCTACGACTTCAACCAGGCACGGCCCTACGGCTCAACACCGCAGCCATCCTCCTCTTTCGGCAGCTACAGCTCGGAGACGTCGCCTCTGTCCGCACGAAGCAGCCTCACTCCCTCGAGCTCACACAGCAGCCTCTGCTCCATGGAGAGCACATCGTCTACCGCCGAAGCCAGCCAACTGTCAGACAAGGCACGCATGGAACTGCGAGCATACGCCGTTTCATTCGAGCAGGTCAAGCTGCAGCGCAGGCGATCATACTAAATAGCCACCACCAACTCAAACATATATACCCAAACACATATACACACAACATCCACCATCACGCAGCTCAATCCTATACAAACACTACATGAAACGACAACGAAACCAACCTTGCTTTTGCACTTTTGCACTTCTTTTCTTGTTTAACAAACACATTTTTATTTTCTTGGGTTGTTTCCTTCAGCTGTATCAAGACGGGACATTACATGGAGCACCGCATACCCCCAAAAGCACTTTTTTGCCTCTTTGTTTATTTAATTGAGCGCACTGTCTTCTCTACATCGACCTCTTTTATCTTTTCTTTTGTCTACGGAGTTTCATCACGGATTGATTTTGGACTATCAATGGGATCCCACTGCGGGCATCTGTATACCACAATACACCACAAAGAATGGGCGGAAGACTTGATATCACACTTGTTTTATTGATAGCATGGCACAAAGGGAAACACAATTGGGTGTTGGTTGGAAACACATAACGATATTTGGGACATGATCAGCGGCGCAGACCAAGATTTCAGGATCATATCAAGAATGATGGCGCAGATTAAGGCAGTCGGCGTGCTGCGAAGCCGCCCCGTCTATGGGATTTTACTTTGGAAAAAAAAGGACCAAGAGGAGGGAGAGGAAAAATAGGGAACTGAGAATGGCCGTAAGTAAACGAGGCCAGTGATGGGGATGGGTTTACGAAATGGATAGCTCTAGCTGAACATGCTTTGCATCATCAATGAATAGAACAACCCTGTCTAAGACTTTGGTCAAAACACCATTCTTGCCTGTCTCGTACGTGATGCAATTGGCGCCGTAAATTGGACCAGACTGGGTGAATCTGGCCTGGGCATTGGCACTGGCCTAGTTGTCGGTGGCGAAAGTCGCTGGTGAGCAGTCAGACTGCGACATCGGATAGACTTTGCGGTATGCGAGCGAGAGCATGAAAGCGTGCACGCATAACAATAGACGGCCAGGATGAGATACGGCCAATGGGGCCCAATGCGCTGTGACTGGCCTGAATCACGACATGGACGCGGCCCATTGCCGAATGTCTGCTGGCCAGGCTATTCTTCGCCTTGCCTAGCCGTATTCTTTGGCAAAACTCGAGTACGCAATGCATAGCAACTATGAAGCAAAGTGGATAGGGAGTGTCATGCTGTGCTACACCAAAAAAAAGGGTCTGGTACTTTGACTTGAATTGCACAAACGGTGGGCGGTTGGTGGTAGCATCAAAGTCGCTTTCAAGAGGTTTGCTGCGCTACCCTTGATGCAAGGTACTAAGTGGAAACACGAGACTTTCAATTTTTTTACGATTTGGCATTGAGAGGCATCGATCGTCATGGGCAAAATCGATACAACTAAGAGAAAGAAAAAAAAATCCACCTGGGGAAAAAAAACAGTTGCAGCCCAATGTTGGTGTCATTTGGCCTCGATCTAATTCTCGATTGCGTCCTGGATCGACGATGGCCAGGATGTTACAGAGGGAAGAGTTTTAGCAGCCGGTAGTAGGGATCGGCGGCAAAGGATACGGGCGGATGGGATGGGCCACAATTGCCTACGGTAGCCGTGCCTGACCGGCGGGGACTTGAGGGCGTCTTGATAGATGGTATAGCGGGGATGCAAATCACGAATTGAATGTATCTTTATTTAATTTGATCGTTTTTTGGTTGTGTGATTTCATCTTTGCTGCTTTTCTAGGAGGAGGAGCTGCATTGGGGGGCCGTGAGATGGTTGGCGTCTTTTGTCCAGATGAGGGTGTTAGTTCCTGCTTTTGCGTGGTGTGAGTGGCAAAATAGCAATAAATTACCATCATCCTTGAAGGAATAGCCTGCAGAATCCTGAATCTCATTTTGCTAAATATATAATGACGATTGTTATTTTTTTTATACTACTTCTTTCTCAATCTAGCGTTTGCTCTAGCTCAATTGGCCTGCGTTGTCCAATTGCTTTCTCATTTCATTGTGTAGGCTGGTTTTTCCACTAGGATATGGGTAGATGCATCAAATCACCAACCAAGCACATGTACCAAGCAAGATATGTGCTTCTTGGCTGTGCACATACAACAAGCACGGTTCGGTGACGGAACGAGAATTTTCATTCCAATTGACTTATTCTCTTGCGTCTTCTTTTTTTCTCTTTTGTCTCGATTGAGCGTGGAACGGACATCGCCGATGCAGCAAGGCAGGCAAGGCAAGGCAAGGCAAAATGGGGGTGCAGTCGGTGTTTCAGACGCCTTTTCTTTCTCTCTCTCTTATTTTCTCGTACTCGTACACATGTGCTCTGGATAATGAACTATTGCTGCTGCTAATAATAATGATGATACCAAATCCAGCCAGTTCATTGATCTGGACCCTGGCCGCGTCAAGTGGTCTGTGTGTGCCCCCTGTTGCAGCTGCGGTGGTAATGCAAAGAGACCTTTGACGGAGTGGCTTTCTTTCTGATTAGGCCAGTAGGGATGGACGAAGTATTAGCAGGTATAGCACAGTAAGATGCTTGAAACTTGTGCAGAAGCGATAGCCACCAGGCAGCCTATCAGATCTCGTGCGCCCCCAAGGGGACCGACTCTGGCTGCCCAAAGAGGAACCAGGCAAGGGAGGTTGGATGCCAATGCGCTGTTGCATCCAATGTCGATTACAGGCCCAGAGCGTATCTGCCGTAGCATCGCAAGAAGCCACAGCGTAGCATTGCCGGCGACATGGATCTCGTTTTCGATGGGCACGAGTATTATGAAGGAGTCCTACCGGCAGTATCAGCCTGCAAGTATGTACATGCTAGCACAAAGGTAGTAGCCATGTCTCAGTTGGTTGAAAACACAAACTCAACGTTACAGGCACGATGAATGCCTACTGTGTGAATTCAACATTCCCTCTGCTTGTACGTAATGGGATTATATGGTACCATGCATCGCATCAGCATCAGAAAGTCTAAAACCAAAATACGATGAAAATTTTTCTCTCCCATCTTCATGCAAGACATGATTGGAAAAAAGCAAAGATAAAAAAAAAACATGCATAGCAGGCTGCCAACTCATCGGCATCGGCGCACATCGGCCCCACGAAGAGCAAGACTATTGCCTGCAAAATAAAGCGACCCCTGGACACTTTCTGTCTGTCTTTGTTCATGTCTGGCTCCATCACCACCGTCCGGAAGCGTCTTCCTGCTGCGGCTGGCCGGGAAGTGGATACAGGGCCACTATGGGGAGCCCGGAATGGACTGGAGATTCAAAGATTGGCATTTGCCAGCATGGCGATGTGACTGGGAGGGTGTCTTTTTTCTTCTTCTCCAGGGGTTTTATCTCTCCCTATCTCTGTCTGATTCAACTTTGATCAATCCATTGCCTACCTATGCTGTACAAGAAGTGTACTATCTTCTAAGTATAAGATAACTGGTCGAGGCTTAGGGGTACCAGTAGTTGCCATGACATCCATTGGCACTTTTGCTGCTACAATACCAGGTACTGCCAGCACTGACTTGACTCTTGACTCTCAAAACACCACACGTGCCTCCTATCGTCCCTTGAATGGCATCAACTGTCTCTCCCGCACTACCAGCCGCAGCTGAGCTATGCGGAATGTGGACTCCAATGGACTGTTTTCTCCTAACTTTTTTTCCCTAGCAGGTCATTTTAGGGGAAGATAGTGCCATAGTCTAAATGCTACACCAAGCCCAAAGCTGGAGAAAGCTCTCCCCGACGCTAAACAAGGAGTAGGCGAAGAAAAAAAAAAAATTCTTTCTTATTCCCCCTACTCCTTTGCTTTTGGCCCCCCTAAGCTGGGCTGAGCTGGGCTGACAAGCGGATCGACAGGAATCTCGATCCAGGGCTGACTGCTTGAGTGAGATTTCCGTCGATGCGTTGCCAACAAAAGCTGCGACATGATGTGAGACAAGTGCGTGCATTGGCCGTGAAAATTTTTTCTCTTGTCGCTTCTTATTTCTTTCTAATTCTAGCAGTTCCGTGTTCGGTGGGGAGATGAAGAAAGAAAAAAGTAGACAAGCGAGGAAATCATATCCTGACCCATCGTGAATCCTCAATTGTTATCCATAATCCATAATCATCTTCTACTCCTTTGTTTTTTTTTCCACCCACGTGCATCGCATTGAATCTCTACGACGAAATAAAACACACCCCAAATTGTGGTGCTGCGGCTCGTTGCATCCACTTTTCGCATATTCGCCCCCTGCACCAGGTAGAAAAAAAAAAGAGGAACTTCCAATGGGCTCTCCTTTGTCGTATGATGTGGCAAATTTGTGGTTCCATGATGTGTTTCCCCCCCAATGGCCGTGACTAAGAACCGCAATTTCCCTCTTTGTCGTGCTATTCTTCAAACGTCGATGCGACTCATCGGCAGAGGGCAATCTCGGATCCGTGTTGGACACTGGACGTTGCGTTCAATTCTCCTTCTTTCCGGTGCCTTGTCTTCGGGATCAGCTAACTACAGGGACCGAAGCCATCCAAACTCAAGCCAACAGCAGTCTTCAATAACTATACACCTCTTAACCAAATTGTAATACTCCGTAAATGGGCGCTTGCAATACTCCGTCTTTGGCTGGTTATGCCTCCTTCTTGCTACCATCAACGCCATTGAGGCTGTCGCCAATTATGTTAGTCGACGCCATAAACACCCCCCTCTTGGTAGCAAATCAAGGTTGAGCGCAAAGACTTTTCGTGGCGCGGCCTCTGCCGCCCTCCGCGGTTCGGCTGTCGCTCTGCAAAGCTGTTGGGCGTGGCAAACTTCTGATTGAGCTGTGGTTACTGCAATAGACCATTGATCATCCACCGGCTGTCGTCCCGTTGCCACAGCCCTAAGCAGATCATCCCATATTACAGTCACCAGCAGATGACATGTGCATTATGTAAGATAATAGCATCAAAAGACAGTATTGGAAATTCTTCACTGCCGTGTCAATTGCCTCCCGGCTCTCCTCTCCGTCATCTCCCGTTTTCTGTAACACAGAATCAGTCGAGCATAAGGAAATCAATTACACATGCAACCCATTTCCCGTACCTGGCTCCTTCTAACCAGCCCTACTCGGCACTCGCAACAACACCCTTTGCTCCATCTTTTTCGTCTGTCCTCTTTATTTTCTTCCTTCCCGCCTTCCATCTGCCGCAGATCCCTGAGAATCTTACGATCGGTGGTGTGAGCCGGGCGCGACCGGCTCTTCCGAGTTTAGGCGCTCTTCCGATTCGTTCTCTCCTCTCAGGGCCCCCCTGGCTGTTTTGTTTCAAGAGTTGCGCTCTGCGGATGGAGTTTTTTTTTTTTTTTTGACATTTCTCGCCTTTGTTTCCGAAAACCCTTGTAACTTTGGTCTCTTTTGCATCCGTGACAAGTTTTGCCGTGGAGTTTGTTACCTATTTAGCATGTCATATGTTAATTGATCCTGCAAGATTAGAGGGGAGGGAGGGGTGCATGATTCTGCTTGACAGACTTCGTTTGAAACGAGGGTGTCACTGCAAATTTGTCCATATACCAAACGACTTTTGGCACTCCGTTATAGGAGCTTTGGAACACCCGTGCTAAAAGTACATGCATAAACCGAGTCTTGTGCTACAGCATCTTCATCTTTAGCCAATTGGCCAGCCACAATTCCACTTGAGCATAAATCCATCAGTGCCTACCAAATTCATGCGTGATCCACTCAATCACCCTTGACCCGGCTAATCTACAACTGTATCTTGAGTTCAAGATGCTACATCTGCCGTCTCATCCAAAAGTTAGCCGAACCTCAACATTGACTTACACCGTCTACTACCGGCACAGTAGCAAATCGCCTCTCTTCCTAAGCCCTAAAAGTGAGATCTAGCAGATCGACATTCCAAATTCCCCTAGCATCTATCCCTAATTCAAGTAAAGACCCTTTAAACAAGAAAAAGCCTTCAAAACTCAGCGCCATGGCGTATTCCAGGCCTAGAGTTCCTCAACCCCCCTTTCTCTCTTCTGTCTTGCCACAACGCCAAAAACTTTAATACCCACGCCTTCATAAACAAACTTTTTACTATTCCCAATTGACAAGACCTCCTCAACAAAAAGGTTGATGAATAAACAAGCAAAAAACGCCAACCGCAAGCTTAACGCCATGGGCTTTTGCAACATCTGACTGTGCCACCACAACAATGCTATGCAACTGCACACGCCCCCCTTAAGCGTCAAACCAAGTAGCCATAGCTCTTTCCTCCCACAAAGCTGAAGAATCAACCAGCCAATGGACTGTCTGCTCCTTTCGTAGCTCCCGCTCCCCAAGCTTCTTGCAAGCCACCGCCACACCTTGTCTGTTAGCAGAAAGCTGGGCTATTTCTCTTTCCCTCTGAAGAAACTTGCCACATCTAATTCTCCGCTCTGGGGGGGATGAAGCTTAGAATGGAGGCGGAGGCTTTGCTCCCAGCTTTAAGGTGAAAGTGCTCTAATCTGCAATTGATGCTAATCACAAAAGCCACGATATCAACATAACGACGAAAGAGGTAAGCAATGGTAGTCTAAATCCACACGGTTGAAGCGATCAAATCGCTCGTCTAAGCCTTTAATTGACATACAACGCAGCAATGTACCATGGTAGATGGACACCTTTGGCAGAAATCTCCCCAGGCATGAACGGCCATGATACTAGTAGTACATACATACATACATACATACATAGGCAGACAACATCAGACATTCGACCACGTCGTCCTGTGGACCCCCCAAGCCCAAAAGCAAAACCAACCAGTAAATAGCAGACACACGATCAAACAGCAAAGCAAGACCACGGAGTCATCAAGTATGAAAGTGATGGAAACACCCAGAAACAAACAGACACCCTCCAAGACCGCACGCTATATCAAGCTTCCTCACCAATGATGAATCACAATTCACCAAAAAATCTGCAGTGCTTCCCCCGCGCCTGCACCCTCCATCATCGTAAGAAAGGGGAAAAAGCAGGATGAACAAAGCTCAGCTTGCCACGTAGAATGCCACCGCGGGCCGTCAACACCCCCACAGACTGCATCGTCATAATCATCAATAACGTCATGCATAACTGGTTCATGTATACACACTCCATGCCATGTATATAAGAGACGAATTGGAGCAAAAGCACCGAGTTTCTGCGTAGGTACTGCATGTATCCTCGTATCGTCGCCGTTGTCGCAGCCTCGTCAGCTCCTAGCTAGCCGGCCTGACGTCTGCCAAAGGGCATAAATGAACAGTAAGGATTAGCTGTCTATCCCCTCATCTTCAAACATGCATGTACGCGAGCCCGGCAATACCACCTACTCAGCAGCAAGCCGTCCATATTTGGGGTAACTCTTCCCTCGGCTTTAACACCGAGGCGGGGGAATCAAAAATGCAAGGAGAGTTCCCACCACTTGACAGCTGATTTCCTGCAGCCGGCTGAGTATGTAAGATGTTGCGTATATCCAGCCAATGCGACGTGGGATTGGTTCATGTACAGAGGGGCAAAAGCAAGCACGTATGCAGCTTGAGACGAATCCCCCTATCTCGTTGGCTGAGACGATGCCGCAGTGGACCATATGCAGCTCTCACATTGCCGTTTGCTGCATCCTTTCAGCAGCCGTCATTCAGTCCATCTGCCTCTCAAGGGAACTGCCCACTAGGCGATGCTGGTGAGAGGTGGGAACACGGATGATAAGGACACCTGAGCAATGCTCCTCGTATCCTTCATCTAACCTGTCGGCTTGTTTCGGGATCATTGAGGTAACACTTGGGCGTCGAGCAAACGGATGCCATCCTGAATAAGGCTATAAAAAAACAATCATCACCATCATCATTTGGTCTACATGACATGTGTATCCATTCCATCTGCGCATTGAACCATACAAAAACTCCAGTATGCCATTTTGCCCCCCTACTCATATTGCCAATGAGCGTCTGCATGAGACAACAAAAACTCTTAACCCTTTTTGCCCTAACCGGAAAATATCTCTCTTGGCGTGTCTTTATTAATCAGCTGCTGATTGGAGTTTTCTCTTGACACGACTCAAATTCTCCATCTAGCCGCCAAAATTCATCTTCAACTGAATGGTTGGCTGCGAAGCCTCGCTGGAAAGCGTCTTGTCTGCAGCACCGGCCGCTGGTCGACCCGATCGGATTACTTCCTCGAGGAACGCCCGCTGACCACCGCTTAGTCCTCCAACAATGGCTTTGAACACCTCCTGATTCACCGCCGCCAGCTCTAGGAGGCGTGTGCTTGTCTCTGAATAGACTCCTTCGCCCTCTCCTGTCGCCCTGGCCATGAGAGCCGGGATGACCATTGACATGGCAGCTGCCGCTCGATCAGGCTTAACTGACCTTACGTACAGGCAAAGCGTATGGCTCACGAGTGATCGAGCCATTTCAGGATCTTCAGGCCCCACGTCTGTCACAAAAGCTATGAGTCGTGGGAAGAGGTAGCGGGCAATGCTGACATCTGCCGCAGAGGGCGCTCCTTGCAGCAACAACGATCGTATACAATTGGCTGCTATTTTGGCCGTCTTTTGAAACAATGGCAAGGAGAAAAGAGTCAGTACGCTGGCATAGAGGTAGGGGGGGAAGAGTAAGGAGAGTCGGGTTCGGGTGGGGCTAGATAAAACATACCATTCGATCTGTGAGGCAGTCTAGGACCTCATCTAGATAGCGTGCGACAAGGGGTTCAGTAGCAGGCAGTTGATTCGTGCCACTTGTAAACAGGATAGTGGTGGCAAGTAGGCTGTTCTTCACAGAGGTCAGAGACGTCGGCGTCTCCCGCTTCTGCGCGTTGAGGTATATGGACAGGAAGCGTCGGAGGCACCCTTGCAGCTGGATGTCAGTCGCGGAAGGTCCATTGGCCGAGTCTCTCCTCGACTTGGACATGCTGGCAACGAATCGTTTCAGTATAGCGAGCGATTGTGGAACAATCAGCTCCTGGCACTCTGGCGTAGCGAGAATCGTCGCAAAAATGTGAATGATACAGGCGTGCAAGTCCGTTTTGATGATTGACGGGAACACTTCCGCAGCATCTACGATGGCATTGAGCGCTGTTTTAATCAATAGAATAGCCTCTCCATTGATCTGGTGCCGTGCTGGCGCATTGCCCTCAGATAGACCAGGTAGGATGCCAGATAGAACAAGGACAATGATTCGGGTTAGTTCGAATAATTGGTCAATGTCTTCGGAGAGGTCGCCGTCATCATCCGACTGTCTTCGAGCAGAAGGATGCGTAACACACAAATCTCTAGCAATTTCAACGATGGCACTCTGGACATCCAAACCCTCTGTCAGTACTAGACGATCGAGAAGGTCCATTGTCTCAGAAAATACATCAGGCCGGTAGATTGCGTGACCAGTCACGCTGGGGTGTAGAATCTTCTTCAGAGCTTGCAAGATGGCTAGCATCTGCTCCTGCGTAGCCAGGGAGTTGTCTTGGCCGGGCCGAGTCGCCAAGGCCTCAAAAGCGAGACCGAAGAGCACGAAGAAGAAGGCCACCGGTTCGTCTCGGTAGTTAATGCCCGGAACTTTTGCATGTCCATTGGTAGATGTCTCGCTTAGCTCTTTGCCGTCCAGGGCGTCAAAGACAAATTCGCTGTCTTGCTCAATCAGACTCGCAATCGCATCAACCAGCTTGAGCCATGCGTCTTGGTAGAAGCGAAGCAAGGTCTCGCGATTCAAAGCCGCGTAGATTGTGTCTAAGCTGCCCGACAGAGAGGGGGGTCCTAGCGTCATCGAGATATCCGGCTCGAATCGAAGTCGTGCAAACTCTCGGAGTGCCTCAAGCCAGAGAGGTGTTAGTTTCCCAATATGTGGCTTGAGAACATCTAGTAGATACTTCTGCTCCGTGCTAGCTACTTGCAGCTCAGCCCAGGCTGAAAATACGGAGATCTTGACCATAACTTGTGCATTGGAACTGAGACCCTTCAGGTCACCAATTCCTGCATTCTCGTTATCACTGGAGAAATTCTCCAGAGCATTCACAAGAGTCTTCAGGATACGCCCCATCCGATCGACGTCGGTGACAATGCCGATTGAGATGAAGCTTGCGCAGACATTGACCGCCTCTGAAGCCAGCTCGGGGGATGAATCTGCCGCAAATGCCGGTGTCAATGCCGAGCTTATTTGCGCTTGATACTGCTCTAAGAGCATGGCCTCCTCAAAATCAGGATCAGGCGTTTTGCCAAACATCTTGAGGACTACGCCGATGATCTTGAGACCCCAGATGCGTAGCTCCAAAACACCTGATGTCGACGCAGAAAAGGCCATGCGCACGACATCAGCAATCTTGTTCTGCAGTGCAAGCTGAGCTTTCGACTCGCCGTGTGTTGCCACATCCTTTGCAATAATAGCAAACATGTCATATATACAGCTCATCGCAAACGTCGTTACTTGCCAGCGCAGTGGTTCCGCTTCTGATGCTGCGTCGGCCTTGTCCTCCTTTGCACCCGTGGAAGCGGCTGCAAATCCTGCGGCTTCCTCATCCCGTAGATCAGGCAGTCCGCCTGTCGTAGACTTATTTGCGGTTTTGTCCTCCTCTGACTTAGCTCTTGTCATCTTTAAAACGGACTGGAAGCGTTGAAGCCACAGAGAAGTCTCATCCAGACATGTCTGATGCAGCCAGTTGCGGATGATATTTCGGATGCCATCATGAGATGGATCCGCGTCTAGAACCAGCCACAGTTGGTCTTCGTAGCCTTTGTCTGCTTCTCTTAGAACATCTCGCGGGTCCCGCTTCATGATGTTATAAAGTCCATCAACAGCCACGTCGCGTAGAGTTGCGTGCTCAGACGAGAGATATTTTTGCAAAACTTTGACGTAACCGCCAAAATGCATCTGCCCAGGGGCATACAAGGAGAGATGTTCCAAGCAGCCCAGCGCAGCTCTTTCGACGAGCACATCTTCTTCGTCTTGGAACTGCCCAACCAACGTAAAGATGAGCTCTCGCGACTTGTTAGCATCTTGAAGATCGGGACCAAGCACATTGATAAGCGAGTCAACACTTCGTGCAATGGCTGCTGTTGTCGAGAGTTCCATTTCAAAGTTCATCGTAATGGCCGAGGATATCTCAGAATGATGTGTTTCAGAAACGTAGAGCTGCGCGAGCATACCCAAAGTGCTTGGCACGTAGGTGGCAAAGCTCAAACCAGCAGCGTCTGACGCAAGGGACAATGCTTCGAGGGCCCAGTAATGAACCACGGGATGAGGATCATTGCAAAGCGACATCAGGATACCGAGTATAGTTTTCAGATGGTAGCCGGCAGCCATACCGCCTACCTTGGTCTGGATAGCACCCAGGGCCATTGCGCAACCCGCTCTTGCACTAGGTTCTCGATTTCCAACAATGGTGTCAACAAGGTATTTGATCTCTTGATTTGTAAATGCGTTACCGTACACGTTGCATAGCCTCGCAACGGCAGCATAGCCAAGACTCCGAACATATTGGTCGGGATCAAGAACAAAATCTCTAACGATATCCTGCAGTAACCGCTCCACGGCGATATTAGCAATATCTCCGGATGGAGAGCTAGTCTCTTTGACGGCAACCCTCATCGTACAGAGAACTGCTGTTGCAAGATTGACATTGATGGCTGCTTTGCGTCCAGGGTCTCGCTGGAGAGAACCTGCCGATGCAAAAGTTCTGATTTGCTCCAGAATACTTTCTTGGACCTTGGCTGGAGTCAATGGGAACGCAAAAGCGAAGAGCTGAATGGCGCTGTTGATGACCTCAGTGGCGGGGGGATCAGGATCTGTAGATCCGTCATCCACGTCGCCGATATAGAGCATGGACGCATCATGCTCCAGACTGCCGCAGACCGGCGACTGCAAGAGACTATCGATAAAAGCCTCCGCATCATTTTGCCGGGTCTTATCTTCCTGAATAGCGTTCTCATTTTGGCCTGGGAGCGACTTGACATTGAAACCTGATACGATACCGGTTATTCCAAAGCCAGTGTTGTCGCCAACATCCCAAACCGACTCAAAAGTGCCAGCAGCATTCGCAATCGACGCACTCAAAGAGTTGGGCGTGTAGTTGTCAGGATCCGCAAAGAGCGATATCGCAAGAGTGAGCAGATTTGACTGCAAAAGGGCTTCGCTTCCACCCGCAGGGCTCAAATTCACTAATTTGATATAACACTGCAAGACTCTACGCTGCACCATCCTATCAAGGTCTTGTAACTGAAGAGCAGGAGTAAGTCTCTGAGAAATGTCCTCAGTTATCTTCTTTGATGGCAGTGTCTTTAAAAAGGCTGTTGTACTTTGGAGCATTGCCGCTATACGTTTGGAGACGTCAACCGTAAGGAGCCGGTTGTTGAATTGAAGGAAAGCTAGAATGGAGCCCAGGGCGCATTCTCTCACATGAGTAAGAAACGACGCCTCGAGAAGGCTCCTGGCTGAAGTATTATCCTTGGCTAGAGGCTTTGGCAGCGCATTCTTCCAAAGCAAGAGCAGCTGCGACAAATGGATCTTGACGAAATTTGGACCCAAAGACATGAGGCCGCCGATGAGAATCCAAGCGACTTGGATTTGGGTGCTCGAGACCCGGAGCTCAGACTGACTGCTGGATTTGAGCAAGTTTGTTGCCATTGTCAAAACTCGGCTGTCTACGTCAAGAGAGCCATGCAGTGGGCGAGAGGGGCTGGCGCTTAGAGTAGCAGCCAGACCGTGTGCGAACCCGATACATCGCCTGGGAGAGTTGCGTCCAGTCCCCAGCAGAGACAGTTCACGGCTGAGGCTGTTCATGCATACCGAAAGACACGGCAGCAGCTGCTGAGGGCATGCGAGAACAAAAGTCTTCATGCAATTCGAAGCAAATACTTGCACAGAATAGCTGGGATGCTGCAGCACTTGCAATAGCCCATCTCGGCAAGGCTCTGCGAAGCTGTTTGCAGCAGATCCAAGTGACTTTAATAGCGATGCAACGCCATTCAGCGCAGCAATGAGAGTTTGCTTTTGAGGCTCTGGCTTTTCAGCCAGAGCTTGAGGGTAATTTTTCAAAACGCCGCTGATCAGAGATTCTGCGGCAGATTTTTGGCCAGATTCTCCCAGGATCTTGCGCCCAATGATATCCTGAATGATGGTATCAACAATCTTTCGTGAAACGAGCAAGCGATAGCGATTGTTGCTAATGGTTGCGTGGCCGAGGATATCAACGGTCAAGCTTTCTACTATGCCAAGATAATTGGCCTGCACGGTCTTCTCTCCGAGTCGGCGGAAAAGTTTACCATAGCATACTCCGATAGCAGCCCGGGATTTGTTGGTGGTTGCAGGCTTGACAAAGTAGCCAGCCAAAATTTTCAAAATGTCCTGCAGCGACAGAGCAAGGTCTTGACTCCGCTTGGCGCCAGGAGCTGGGCTTGACGGGCGAGATGGAACATCGTCCTCATCTCCCGCGATGCTGGGGTGGGTGGAGGCTCGTTTAAGCTTGAGTTTAGACTTTTTATTCTTGGCGGCGGCGTCTGCGGCGCTGGACTCCGAGTATCCTTGCACCAGCGCCTCGGCAAAGCAGCTAGCCATGGCATTTCGAACTTTGGCGGACGATGAGTCGGCAGCCTTGAACATTGCCGTCTCCAGCTTGTCGAAGTCGGTCAAGTTTTGGAAGTACATGGTGTGTCGCACCAAGGCCTTAAGACATCGACACGCAGACGCAACGACGAGAGTTCCCTTGTCAACGGAGGCATGGCTCCTTGCCTGCTTCCAGATATCCCGAGAAATGTATTCGTCCATGGATCCTTCAACCATGATGATCATCTTCTCCAAAGCGGTAAACACCGCTGCTCTTATGCCTGCGTTATTCGAAGCCGACTTGAGCAGCTTCAGCAACGTTGTGCAAGCCAGCTGGTGGAGTCCAATTGCGCTATCCCCCGCAGAGGCATACACATCTCCCAGGCAGCTAACAGCCGCATGCTTTGCGCGAGTCTCGCCATCCTTGGATTTTCCTCCCGCTACTATTGCTATCAGATCGTTTATCGTTTCGAACAGCAGCTTCCTGTCTCCCTTGCCGAAGATGTGGGCTAGACAAGCTCCCAGGTTGTTTCTGATGACCCGAGACGGCTGCGGGGTGGACAGGTTGATGATCTGGAAGATTTCGCGCTTCAGGTAAAACTGCTGAGCCGTACAATCGTCTGCCGCAAGCCCCAACACATGCTTCTTCAAGCTCGAAACAAACGTGAGGAGGAAGAGATCTTGCTGTTCGGCGGGGAGCGCTTGAAGCTTAGGGAGGTCCAGCTCCGGGTTGGCAGTGACTGGATCGGCGGCGCTGGCCTGCACGCTCGGCGCACTGGTTGGAGCTTCGGGCTCCTGGCTCGACGACATGGCAGGCGGGATGCGGCGTCGTCAGAGGGGCCCTCGGTTGTCGAGTTCTGTGTTGTCGTAACTAGGTCTTCGCTATCTATGATCGTCCAGGACTCATTGATAGGGGATGGATGGCCAGCATTCCAACAGGTATGATGATGGGCATCGACACTAGCGGTGGTGCAATGGCCAATCAGCAGGCGCTGGTGGCCCTGGATGGGCAGCCTCTCTGCTCCAAGCTCCAGGGAAGATCGTTAACCCGGCGCATTTGGAGGAAACATGCGATAGCACCAGCTTAGTGGCTCTGAAGCTCGAATATCTTTGAATTGGCCGGGTGTCTTAAACTACGGTGACGCAAGATCGCTTTCAGTCTCTGGCTAGCCGCAGAGCATTTGTGGATGTCCCTTAATTGTGATTTTGCTAACAATTCGTCACAATGAACTCCGCAAGGTCGTTTTCGCTTCTGAGAAAGTCTCGTCTTTCAATTCCTTCTCGCGCATCTTCAAGTGGTCTTGTATGCCCGTCATGTCTGCATGCATTTGGCACGACGGCGTCTCGGAATGCAGGACATAATAAATGGTCCAAAACGAAGCATATCAAGGCGGTTACAGACAAAAAGAAAATGTCTGACCGTGTTTCATTTACAAAGCTCATTACCATGTACTCTAAAAGTTAGTGGCACCAAGCTCCAAGTCTTAGAAAACCCAGTCTAACGTTGATAAAAGTGTATGGCGAGGACGTCAAGTTCAACCCCCAGCTGGCAAATGCCGTTGCAGCAGCAACAAAAGGTACCTACTTATGTTTCTCATGAGACTCATTATCCTCACCATATTGTTGAAGCAACTTATTCATCTAATGCCTAATTTTAGCGAGCGTCCCCAAGTCACTAATTGAAGGCGCCATCGCAAGAGGCCAAGGTCGCTCTGCAACAGGCGCGCAGCTTGAACCCATGACACTCGAGATTCTAATGCCACCCAATATCGCCCTAGTTGCCGATATTGAGACGGATAACAAGACGCGTAGCTTGCATGATCTTAAACTCGTCGTCAAGAAGGCCGGTGGCCTTGTGGGCTCCACTGCATTCTACTTCTCAAGACGCGGACGGGTTATATTTAAGCCTAGGGATGGTGGCCCTTCCTTATCAGATGTATTAGACGAAGCAATTGAGCACGAAGGAACTGAGGATGTGGAAGAGCATCCGAATGGTGGATTCCTAATCTGGACGGAGCCATCCAAGCTCATGGCCATTACGGAAGCCATCTCTAAGCGGTTTGAGCTTGAGGTCGTCGAATCTGAGATAATGTGGGCTGCGAATGAAGACACCCAAGCCGACGTTGATACAGCCGAATTGGTAGAAAGTCTGAATACCTTGCTGTCTGGTCTTCGCGAATATACCGAAGTCAGAGCTTTGTTCGCCAACTTTCGCCAAGGCACTATCACGGATGATGATTGGGACAAGCTGGAGCGACACATAGACATATAGCTGTAGTAAATCCCATTATTGTATAGAAATCATCCAAAATACCCATTTTGAGTTGAGTTGTTTTTTTTCCTCAGTCCGCTTTTCTGCAGGCTGAACGCCAACCATGCATTTGTCCTGTATTCGCCAATAGCGCCAATTCAATCATATAGTACAATCCGGGTAAAATGCCCTTTCCCATAATTTTTTATTTACTCCCACAGGCCGTCGTGCGATAAGCAAACAGTTGTCGAATCCATCAAGAGCTCTCGTTCCTTTGCGCTAGCTCCGCCTGTTGTCGCTGCCTCTCCTCTTGAAGAGCTTGTCGAACCTTTTGCCGTGCGACGATTCGCTCGTACTCTTTAACAACTTCCTCTCTATCTTGGGGTAGTTTGTTGCATTCTTCGGGCTTCGGCCAGAAATCGTTAACCTTGAAGCGATTGTCCAGGTTCGTTCCGAAATAATACATGAACCCGATTGGGAACATGAGGCAGACGCCGAACTATACCAAGAGGCCAAAGTTAGGCAATGCGGCTGCGTTGAGATTTGAAGAGTCCGTACCTTGAAGATCTCGAGTTGAATTCCAGGCATTTTGAACTCGGATTGCTGTATGCCGAAATGACTCGTTGAGATAATGCAGAATGTCAGCCTCCAAAACTCCAGACTGGATGGCAAGAAGTTCCTCTTACATGCATTTACATCATAACCTCGATAAAGCGGTAGCTTGACAACCCCGCCATCACACCACCAACTCTGCTCTAGGAATCGGTTGATAAGCAGATCCAGGCACTAGCACACGCGTTGACACTTTCAAGATCCATAAAAGCAGAAGATACAATACTGGCCCTTATATGTATCATCAGGGCACATTCTGGCTATGACTACCTATGCGTATACAGTTTTGATGTTGATGATAAAACATGTTTTAAAATAATGAGGTGTTTATGATGTAACGTCGCCTGCCCTCCACCTCAAGCTCATTCCTTCTCATATAAAAATGACAAAACACACAAACCCTTCACTGAGATGAACGCCATCGAGATTTCCATTTCCATATAGTCCGAAATCATACCCACCCACCATGCCTTTGTAAGCTGAGATAGGAAACCAACCTCCGAGACAAGACGCCAGCAAATGTCATAAAAAGGGAATCATATCACCGAGTGGCGCCATTCCTTCTCCTCTCCTCCTGTGCCTCTTCCATCATGAAGCGTTCAGTGAAGCTCCGTGGGGTACCAGCAAAGCCAGGCTGGACAACGCTGGCACGGAAGCTGCTGAGGTCTCCCTCATCCATTCCGCTACGGCCATCCAGGCCTCCGACAAAAGTGTTGAATTGGCCCAAAGAGGCAGCCCTTGCGTGCACTTCAGGATTACGTACAACAGGCATGACAACTGGCCGACCCTTGTATGATCCGAGGGACCCAGGCTGGAACCTGGACACTGAGGCCATGGCGTTCTCCGTCCTCTGTGGCCGCGCGATAGAAACAGCTGGCGATGTCGAATAAAGCGGCTGCTGAGTGGACTGAGCCATGGTTGGCATTTCATCCTCAAATTCGTCGTCATCATCATCTGATGACTCGTCTGGCGGGGGAGCCGCTGGTTTCTCACGCGGCTTAGGGGGAGCACTTAGGCCAGCAGGCTCGAATTCAAAGAGGTCATCGTCATCGCCATAATCATCAAAGCTCTCATTGTCCATAATAGCTGGACTCCTGGTCTCTCTGGAGGCATTATTGACATTGGGGTGCAATTTGTTTGAGCCAGGCGCCGTAGGTGAAGTTTCGTTACTCGCTCCTCTTAACGGCAACTGGGTATCTGGAGGTGACGTAGACTTCTGCTTCACGGCAGACTTGCGTTTGCCCATGGCCAAATAGTCAGCCTCATCATCTGAAGAGCCGTCAGTATTCTTGTTGGTATCTGAACGACGGCCGTTGGCAGCGCTAGGTTCTGATGACGTCGTATTTTCGCTTTGGGCAGCGCCAGGTGAAACTTCTATTCTTGGGTTATTCATAGTCGATTTGGTCTGCTCCATGGAGCTGGATTTCTTTGAGGCCTCCTTATTCCGGGTGTCTGGATGGGAATTGGCCCTATCTGCATCAGGATCGACAACAGTCCACACGGTGCCTTCTTCAGCTGGAGCCCTGGACAAGGCCCTCAAGGCCTCTGTAGAAGAACTTTTCCGGGGAGGTTGCCACTCGTTGATATCGTCATCAAGTATCATATCGGAGGCAATTGGCTCGTCATCTGCGGCTGGCGACATTGGATTGGGAGCTATAAATTTCACCTGCTGAGGCGATGACGTAGGTAGCACCTCTGCACCCATGAACTCGAACCGCACCCGTCGTGGGCTCTGAGGCGGTTTAGATATACTGGAGGAGCGTCGCATGGCACTTCGCATAACCTTGGAATCGCTCTTGTCTGAGGCGGCAGACGAGGTTGACTCTTCGGTGGCGGTCCTCACCAGGCGGTTCGCCTCGGACGGAGCCTGGCCGCCTGCGGGAGCCGCGCTGTTCCCTTGGGTTGCAAGGCTGTCCATGGTGACACCATTCTCTGTGGCAGTGCTGTTGTCGACAGGCGGCGTGTCCATGGCAGCAGGCAGCAGCGGGAAGGGATCCGTGGCCTGGATAGAAGTCGTCGTCGGGGTGGTAGCCGGCACGGCAGGGCGGTTGTAGGGAGGGGAGCTGTCCAGCAGCGGGAGGTAGCTTGGCGTGAAGAGGCCCTGCAGATCCGTCTCTCGGTCGTGCGAGCCGTTGGGAGCTTCGATACGAGGAGAAGCCTCAGGCGTCGCAGGCTGCTGGAATGTGGCCGGTTGGGGCCTGTCAGGTGGTGGTGGTTGCGGTTGTGAGTCAGCGACCTCCAGCTCGGGACGCAGGATCGGGTAGTTGGCAAAGGACGGAGCAATGGCCTGCTGGATGCTGGTCGCGACGCTGGGGTTGACGCCGGTGAGCAGGTCGTGGTAGTAGCGCTGGAAATCGGAGATCAGGTCGTAGCGATAGGCTTGCAGCCTGCCCTCCAGGTCATCCAGCTTGGTGTGGAGGCTGCTGAGCAACGTCGCCTCCATTGTGGCTAACAAGAAGCTGCAAGCGGACTGGAGCGTGTCGATGGCCGTGATCTGCGCATGACGCTAGGGCAGAGCGGGGGAGCGAAGGCGGCCGTCTGGGAGCCGGGAAACTCTATCAACGGGCCAGACAGAGATTGATGTTTTTAAGTTCCTGCGTCTCGGGGGACGAGATGAACAGAGGCACAGCTAAGCGTCGATCTGAGGATGTGGATGTGGGTTAAGCTACATTTACATAGCGTGGGAGATTCCCCCACTCGGTGGCCTTGCCCGTGACCTACGTCGAGTCGAGCAGAGGAGCTATTTTTTATCCCTATTTGCTATCACTCTACACCGAGACAAGACAATATATTTCTCATGTTCAGCATGTAATTAGAAATGCCCTCGTATCTCTAGAAACTTCCTGCGTCAGCTCCGAAGCCGCTCCAGGCGACTTGTTCCGGCTTTGCTGGAGGGGGCTTACGCTAGGCAGATGTTAGTTGAGGATTCGTCCGGATATCGTGGCATCGCACCAGTTTGGCGCTGCCCAGCTTTACTGCCGCTGAGAACTCAGGGCTCTGGCGGTACCTGTATCAAATCAAATCAGCGCTGCTGCTGGCCGATGCTCGCTGCTCGCCAACCGTGCTGGAAATCCCTTCCGCTTTTCTGCGACACAAACAGACAATCAATGGAGCTGGCCGGCGTCGCATCAGGTTCGCCCCGTAAATTTATCGCCTGGATGGCAGACCACCCTTCCGGACCCCGGATATTCCAGGCTGCTTCCAGACCAACGAGCGCCGAGCCAAGCCCTCCTTGCCCCCAAACCGGGCCTGGCGAGCGTGGGCAGCGTGGGCAAAGACGTGGGATACAGAGGGGTTTGGGGCGCTGCACATGCAGCATGCTGCAGATCTGCCCCTGTTGGCCCCTCATTGCGCATCGCCCGCTTCTAGGCATGCTCAAGTACACTTATGGCTCTCCGGCAGCACGCGGATAGTAGGCTGGTCCTCGGCGGTTGTAGTACTCATGCTATAGATGTGGTAGTAAGCCTACCAGCAATACTGGTAGTAGTAATAGAGTTTAATAACGTTCAATGCCAGAGTCTTGTGGATGCAAACAATCTAGACTATGCCCGCTCTGGGCCGAGGCTGTCTCTACCAGGTGCTCTCGACATGTATCGTGTCCCTTCTCCCGTGACCTCGTGTTATCAAAGTTGGTGGCTACCAACGGCACACTTGGGGCGCCGCCCGGATACCTGCGTAATCGTTCAATGGAATACTACTGGTCCACTGAGTAGTGTGAGCTGCTAATTAAATCTCCCTATCTTGTAGCACTTCACAATGACAATGGTGGGCTGGCTAATCTCTTGAGCATAATGGCGTCGCTCACATGATAAGGCCTCGTATTAGACATGGTGAGATAAAGTGTACACTATCTGACAACTTCTATCAGGCGTTTGCGATGCTGAGCGATGGTGTTCTTACTGTGAGCAAACACTGAAGGCGCTACTACCTACTACTTGTAGCACTTCCTAACATTGTTACCTGGTGCAAACAGGTGCCTGCTACTACCAAGTAATGTTTGGGTATAGCACGAAATGAGGCGGCTTGGTAATAGTGAAGGATGCTCTGCCAATGAGATATTGCAAGTAATATAAACTAATTCAATGAGTAAAATTGGCTCCCCCCGATTGGTATCTTCTTTATTCATCCAAGAGCTCAAGAATGAGGTAGATGTAGATAGAGCACTGGATATGGCTGTGTTGCCGGTAGCGCTGGACACAGCCTATAGCTCACACCGCTTTCCCATTTTCGGACGGTCCAGCCTAGCTATCGCATTCTGCCCATAGCCTCGCTGCCAGCTTGTGGAGACCGTGCCGGCTGCGCGTGCTTGCTTCGCCAATATCCCCTTTGGCCGTCAACAACTTCTGCCGAATGCCATCGCGCAGGAAGCACAAGGGACGCTCGATCAACCCAGTCTAGTCTTCATTGCGACGAGCTTCCAACATGTCAACCATCCCGGCCTCGGCCCTCCAATCGGGGTCTCCGCCCACGATCCCACTGCCGTTCAACGCCAACCAGCCTGAGAAGGTTACGCTTTACCCGCTATCCAACTATACGTTCGGTGTGAAAGAGACACAGCCAGAGGAAGACCCGTCCGTAATTGCCCGTCTGAAGCGTCTAGAAGAACATTTCAGCGAGCATGGCATGCGCCGAACATGCGAAGGCATCCTAGTGTGCCATGAGCACAACCACCCGCACATCCTCATGCTGCAGATCGCAAACGCGTTCTTCAAGCTCCCTGGAGACTACCTGAAGCCAGAAGACGACGAGGTCGAGGGATTCAAAGCTCGATTGGACGAGAGACTTGCGCCAGTTGGCCGACTGGGCGAGGGAGAAGAGGCTGGAGACTGGGAGGTTGGCGAGTGCCTGGCGCAGTGGTGGAGGCCAAACTTTGAGACCTTCATGTATCCGTTTGTACCTGCGCACGTCACACGGCCCAAGGAGTGCAAGAAATTCTACTTTATTCAGCTACCGAAGAGCAGTAAGTTTCATCCGATACTCAAGACAGTTTTTGTTACAGGCGCTGACGTTCCCCCCTTTTCTCCCAAATAGAGGTTCTAAGCGTGCCAAAGAATATGAAGCTTTTAGCCGTCCCTTTGTTCGAGCTTTACGACAACACCGCCAGATATGGACCGCAGCTGTCCGCTATTCCTCATATACTCAGTCGCTACAACTTTGAGTTTGTTGACGAGAATGGCGAAGTTGTCGCTGCAACCCCTGGTTCAGGTGCTCCTGATGGATATGTGCCCAAGACCAAGGTTCTGGCCGGAGACGATACGGATATGGTTGAGGAAAATGGGACACATTAGATGAAATGAACAGCATATTGGAAAAGGGGAGACATGGCGATGGAGTTTGGCGTATAGGTAAAACGACTCAATGTATACACTCTTCGAAATTATGGACTGTCTAATTCGTACAGAGTCTTCGAATCAATGTTATAGATATTATGTGTACTTTTCTCCTTGAATGGTGGCCATGATCTTGCGCTGGTGTGGTCTTGCCCTGAATTCCAAGTACCAAATTCCCTGCCATGTTCCCGTGGCCTTGCAAAAGTGTTAACAAGAAAAACACGGGCACAAGTAGAGGTGTGAATAAGGGGAAGCTTGGCGAAACTTACCAATTTGCCATTCTGAATTGGAATCGTGACGCTAGCACCAATGAGTGCTGATTTAATATGAGCCTATGCAGCGTTAGCTCAATATCTCTACCATCATGAAGGTCAAGGCTTACCGGCATATCATCAGCGCCTTCAGCGCTGTTCATAAGGGCATTTAGCATGAGAACTTGCAACGTTCGCGGAGTCTTTACGTACCTGTGTCTATACAGCTCCTTTCCTTTGACCAGGTATTCTGGCGCAATGCGATCAAGAGCATCGCTCATGTCTGCTCTCACATCCTCGTCCCCTACAATTCCACAGAGTCAGAATTTTGCATAGATTGTCTTCAGCGTCATAGGGTCTCGAGAGAGTAGAGTGGGAGACATACAGTTCTCGTTGAGGCTGAGAGCGCAGCTTGTATGCTGGATGAATAAATTCAACAATCCAACCTTGTAGTTTCGAATCTCCGGCAACGCTTTCACTATTTCGTCTGTGACGAGATATGAGCCACGAGACTGTTCCTGGAGTGTAATTTGCTTTTGTGCCCAAGACATGATGGGCGTAGAATCCGCTAGTGGTGGCGACCGTGAAAAGATGAGGCTGAGAGGAAGGGTCCAGATATAATGGAACAGATTGGGAAAAAGTGTAATCATAAACAAGAAGACTAGGACAATGATTTTGATATCACTGGTTTGTTGAGGCATTCTGTGGTCACAGTGATGTTATGAGAAGTGGAGACTGGAGGTGTAGACATGAGTCGCTGATATTAGTGGGGTTGATGCAACCTTGCTGCTTGTCTTGGAACAATGATGTCTAAAGCCTGTTACACTACTAAGGTAGGTTTTGGACACATCTGGAAAGTAGATTTTATGCTTGAATATGGCCAAAGGATGGGTAAATGGACCGAATGAAACAAATGTGCCTCTCAATCGCATTATTAATTGGCATGGCATTGGCGCTATGTCTCTTATGTATACCTACTGTACCTATATTTATAATAGATATCGCATTGCAAGACTTGGTACCTCACGCAGATCTCGTGCGTTAAGTATTTGTTTTTTCTCTGTTTTGATTCTTCATAACTATACAAATAACTCGTGAACCGGCCCAAAGACTATCTATGACCAGAAACTCAATAACACAAATTCCCTCCCCCAGCTGGATAAGTCTATTTTAAGGGGTAGGAAGTCTCCGGCAGAGCTTCGAGGTGTTTTCGGTGGTGCTCGTTGGCCTATTCCGCTGTTAGAATTCTCCTAGTCTCCTAACTGGTTTGCGTAGGGCAGTCAAGCATACATAAGGAGTGCCGCAGTAGTTGCAGGAAGCAATCTCCGGCTTATCGGTGTTAATAAAGATTCTGGGGTGGCCAGAAGCACCGCCGCCGCCGCTGCATGTGACAATGCGGTCGTGAGTCCATGTAACGGGCACCTTGTGTACCAACTCCATGGCTGAATAAGGTTGGGGCTGCGAGCAAATCAGATTTTCATTCCTCCCATGGCAATCCTTGGCTGGTGTTTATACCTGAAGGCTGAAATCGGTCTGCTCAAAACGGGGGCCTGTCATGGCAGTAGCTCGGGGCTTCTGGCTTCGAGACCAGACGGCGGCGCGGTTGGGAGCCTGGCCGATGGCTTTTGAGTCGGTTTCCAGCACTGCGGCCGTTTCGCTGGTAGAGGTAACGGGTGTAGGAGCTTCGAGTCGGCGCGCAGAGGTGGTGAATGTGCGGCTCGATGCGCGCAAGTTGCGCGTCAACGTTTGGACCGCTCGCAATTGAGACGACGCCATGGCTGTGATGAGATTGTGCTATATCTGGACCCGAAGCCGAGCAAGACGCTTGACTGGAGTTGAAGTCGGATATGGAGGTGGGCTGAACGAGTTGGCGGAACAAATATTTCCCGTGATCGGCGGACATCTCCCGCTAGCCGCGGGTCGCATGCTATCGACAAGCTTAGCTCTACTTAACTTTTTTCCCAGAGCCTTTCATTCAAGAATCACATCTATCAATCCAAGCCCGTATCCGCTATACGAATCGCTTCACGAATTTAGCGTGCCAAGGGAATATTCGAAAAGCATTTGCAGAAAAAGACATCACAAAAATGGCTCCGGACACGCCGAAAGGGGTCTCTTCGAGGCTCTTGACAATGAAATTCATGCAACGAGCTGTTGCATCGGCTTCATCGTCGCCACAAACAGATGACAGCTCTCAATCGTCGAAAAAGCGAAAGTTGAATAATTCAGCGGCCACCGCAGCAGAACAAAGGGTCAGCGCCTTGATCGATCAGGCATCGATCAAAGCAGCGCTTGATGATCAAGAGGCGAAGCGACAGGCAGCGCTTGCCCAACACACTGCGAGCGGCGCGCATTGGGTTCTGAATACAAAGCTGGACAAACTGAATGGCAGCACGCCTTCAGAACCGTCTCTGAATGTTGTGTATGTGGGCTACGGAGATATAGATTCAGATAACGAGTCTGGCGGCGAAGACGTCCCGCAGAGTGGCCGGACTTCGACGCGGAAGCCCAAGGAGGTTGAGAATCAAGTATGTTCACAAGTCTTTCTCTCATAGTGGCTTAGGCTATGCCTTTGTCCTTTGACTGACTGTTAAGCAGAAACCCAATTCCGAGAAAGACGACGGCTCAAACGATGAATCATCCAGTGATGGCGAGGACTCGAGTCGGAAGCGCAAGGAAAGACATTCAGATGCTGGAGACGGCTCAAGTCGCTCACGCTCACAATCGCGACCGAGATCTAGACCTAACGACGAAAGTAAAAGGGCCAAAGACTTCCGTGAAAAGAGAAAGAAGAAGGAACTTTCGCTGAACAAGATCACCTCCATATCATCATCTGGGGGTGCTAGCAAAGGTGCTAGCAACTCAGCCTCCTCTGCATGTTACATCTGCAAGCAGCCTGGACATAAGGCCGCTAGCTGCCCCAAAAGTGGTTCCAAGCGATCATGAACGCTTCCTTTTCATTTTGCACTCCTGGCCCTTGTAAACTCCCTATCCCACTACGGACGATTTATACACACTCTATCCACATGGGATAATGTAAAACTTTCACCAATACCGAGGCATCCTCTCTAATTTATACCCGATTCAACCATAGACGAATGTTTGCTGATCCCGCATGCACAATCATGAATCTCTTTATCGAAAAGCATCTTGATTATCCCACATAGAATAGAAGAGCGTTTTCAATATCAAACGTCACCGAAATAATAATAAAAACGCATTTTATGCGGCACCGTTTGCATAACATGACAAGACCCTGTGTCCCCCTTCCATATCTAAGTTTCATGTTCAAACTCGTTAATGTAAGGTCTTGATAATGTGTGTTCTTTATGATCTTTTCCAATCCTCTTAGCTGTATACAGGCGCAGGCCTGAGCTGAGGACCCCCAACTCGGATAACACGAGATGAAGTAGATAATCCATGACTCCACATGCCATACTCGGCCTGCTGCAGAAGCTGAGATTGCGGGCAGCTACAAGTACCTCATATTGAGGCTCGGTTAATGTCTCAACTAGCCGTACTCCATACAGAATATATCATAAATTCCCTGCCATCGCCGGGAGGGCTCAAATGACATGCAGCCTGGTGGGATGGGAGACCCAATCACAAAGCCGCGACGCTATTTCTCTATCACATATCGTACACACATGCCTGTCACAAATTGCGGGAGCGATGAGTAATTGACGACAGTTTGATATCGAGATTTTTTGCCTTTTTAATAACGAAGCACTACTTTGTATTTGCCTACCAAAGGGTTCAGAAGTGGGCGAATTTCGATCCCAGATATGCGCGGATCTACATGAACAGCGTACCTACCCAAGTACTCTGGATACAAAAGCTTGAGAAAACAACCAAGTAAGCCGAGCTTGGTAATGAAGCAAGGTCAGTCTGTCAAGTTCAACACCACCTCACGCTCTAGTTCTTACAACTGACAATTACCCGCAGTACATCAGCCGATACACGGAAGAGGTTCTGGGATCTATGAATAGCCTCTCTTATATACTAATCTCATACGTTCTACGCAGCCATTTGTGCTCTGGACAGGCTATTTGCGGGGTCTGCTAGCATGATCCTTCGTTGACAACTTGCAGAAGACGAATCCACCGCGATTGATACTCAACGAGCTTCATCCGCCAGAGATGCGCGCAGGCACCTGCTACAAGCGCTTAGATTGAGCACTGGCCGCCCGCAGGAGGATTGTCTCTATATTACATACATACATATGGATTGCATTCGCCAGCATGCTACACGGTCATTATTGATTTAGCCTCCCCGCCATATGCCATATAAATGAAGATGGGAGCGAGTATGGCGTGCCACCACTGTACCTGGGCTTAGCTGGGCCGTTTCGTCCGTGGAATGGCCAATAGCTGCTGAGATTGCTGAGGGGGAGGAGAGCTTGTTTAGCTCTGATCCAGACGAAGCTATTGGCATTGGACACAGTCACCGCTGTGTCAGACCTCGGTGGTGCCACCCTCGCCAAAGCCAGCAGAGCGAGTGAGCACACGATCAATACCACATGGAGCAAGGCTCTCTTATTAGAGATCTTAGACTATGCGTGTCTTGGGACACACGAATGGTGCATGCTCCTCGAGAGTTGCCCGCTGGCGGTGGAGCTGCGGGCACTACATAGTAAGACTCTGCGATGCCTCACGCAAAGCAAAGGGTCTTGGTGTTCCCCACGATAGCCGATGCTCGGGACGATGACCCTGATGGGCCGGCGGCACTTGAGTCCCGCGGAAATCATTGACGTGTCAAATGTCCATGTTTGGGTAATGGTTTGGATGCAAGACCGTGGCCTAAGCTCACCTCACCGACCCAAGTAAGCAGATCAGATCGAAACCCTGACCTCCATGTCTAGCGCGCCCCTCTGGACGGAGTCGGTTCCAGACAAACCTGTGGGCGACGAGCCCAAAGGAAACATCAACCTGGGTTTCATCTGGTCTTTTGCCTGCGGTTGATGGATGGCTCCCCGCCATCGCCATGTCTAAAGCGCCACCAGCAGCGTGGATTTGCGATGAACCACGCCAAGAACTCACAGGCCTCGAGCCATACATTGTCTAACGCTGGAGTCTTGCCTTGATACCTCGTCCTCGTCATTATCTTCAAGTATCATCTCGAATCCAGAGAAATTCTCCTGTCTGCAATGTCTGCACTGAGCAAGTAGCGGAGCCCAAGTAGAAGTTTGGAGGATTTTATATCCACTCTGCGAGTCGTCCCAACACCAGCGATGGTGGGAACGAGACGGGGATCATCCCTCCACACCCCTTGCAGGCTCACGCAGAACCTTTGTCAGAGCTTTGGGATTGGCGAGCGACCTCTCTCTGCGTCCCAGACAGAAGCGACTGGCCGTGTGCGGTATCACCACCATTAACACCGATAACCGTTGTGGTACCGCATCCCGAGCACGAGCACGGCCCCAGCAAACAACGAGCGGCATTTGACCTGCTGGCCCCATGATTCGCGGCCAATAAATGCCTGATGGCCGCATTTTTAGCTTCGTCTTGGCTTTTCGTAGTACCGGCCGAGTCCAAGAAACGGATCCCTGCTGGTCTGGCATCTCATACCTACTACGAGTATCCGTATGCACATACCAACTGTTCTCGTACTTTGTAGCAGAGGCCACAAGTATCAATGGCCCGCCAAGTCTGGTCACCGCTTGGAGCAATTGGCAGATTCAAGGAGCCTCGCACAGCTCAAGCTCAGCACAAGCACAAGCACAGCTTTGTGTGAAGCTGTTAATTTGTAAATTGCACGCACAGATCAAAGATCTATCACGAATCGCCGTAGTACAGCTAATTTTTCCTACTTTGGGTTACCCAATGCGTAGCCTGCCACTTTTTCTCCGGCTTATAGCGGTGCCGGGGGGAACCTTGAGGGACCAGCTACAAGAAGTATGAAAGAGGAGCTTGCCAGCTGTTTGCATCGCGGACTCCTCTGAGCAGATAAGCATCAAAGCTTCCCCAGCGGCCTGCATCGTCCAGGGACTTCTATAAGCGTCCAGGCACCTGGCCAATACGCAATCAGCAAAGCCGGCTCATTTATGTCCAGGTCGCTCCCGAATCGCTCTTGCATGCAGGAATTCGAGACACTCACCGCAGGCTCAAGCCGCCGTCTAAGACTAACGCCAGACTCAGAATCAGTATTGGTGCCATCATCTGGTCTTGCTTCAGAGGGGACAAGATCTCAGTCGTTTCGCTTCTCTCGCCACCAAAGCAACCTGCCTCCTACCTTATCCAAGACCTACCTAAATACTCGTCAAACCCGGCTTCACCACGACGAAATCCGCCCGACGACAGAGATTACTCCCTAGCACTACGCCCATCCAATCCTACAAAGCAGCTGAGCTCCAGCATCTCCCTACGACCTAAAGACGGTGGCGCCCCCACTACTGGCGAGCTTCAGCAAACGCGGGTCTCGATCAGTCAGCCCGCCGCCACCTCCAGAAAACATCAACCTGTACAATCCCCAAGCTGTGCGTCGTCGAGCATCCTCTTCCTTACCCGGCCGAGGCTCGTCGCTGCTCATTCGCCGCGATTGTTGTTGGTACTCGCTCGCCGCTCTTCGCAAAACCGCCTCCCCCCGCAATGCCCGCGCATGTGCCGGCGCCGGCCAAGGCTGAGGCCCAAGCCCCCAGCCGCCACTCGCCGGTTGAGGTTCTGACGGACAACCTGGAGAAGCCCTCGCTAGACGACCGCGAGTACAGGGTCGTCCGCCTGGAGAACGAGCTCGAGGCGCTGCTGGTGCACGATCCGGAGACGGACAAGGCCAGCGCCGCGCTCGACGTCAACGTCGGCAACTTCAGCGACGAGGATGGAATGCCGGGCATGGCACACGCAGTCGAGCATGTAAGCCGTGCCCTTTCCCTTGCTTTGCTCTGCCAATTGTCTCCTGTTTTCTGTCTTGTTTGATTGTCCTTGGTCGTCCTCTCCTCGTTCTGCAATTGCTGATTCTCACCCCTCCCTCTTATTTTCTAATCATGCATTCAACCCTTCTGTGCTTGTAATCCTAGCGGGCTGACATTGGAACAATGCTAGCTCTTGTTCATGGGCACAAAAAAGTTCCCCATCGAGAATGAGTACGGCCAGTATCTGTCTGCCAATTCCGGCAGCTCCAATGCTTATACAGCCTCCACATCGACCAATTACTACTTCGACGTCGCAGCCAAGCCAGCCAATGACGAAAACCCGTCGGCGACGAATCCTTCGCCACTCCGCGAGGCTCTCGACCGCTTCGCGCAGTTCTTTATTGAACCGCTTTTCTTATCTAGCACCTTGGACAGAGAGCTGAAAGCCGTTGATTCGGAGAACAAGAAGAACCTGCAGAATGACACATGGCGTCTCCACCAGCTCGACAAGTCGCTGTCAAATCCGAAGCACCCTTACTGCCACTTCTCTACCGGCAACCTAGAAGTGCTCAAGACCATCCCAGAAGCCAGTGGTATCAATGTCAGAGACAAATTTATCGAGTTCCACGCGAAGCACTACTCCGCCAACCGCATGAAGCTTGTCATTCTGGGTCGGGAACCTCTTGATGTGCTCCAGGACTGGACTGTTGAGTTCTTCTCCGGTATTGCTAACAAACGCTTGGCTCCAAACAGATGGACGGAAGAACTTCCCTTCCGTGAAAATGACATTGGTGTCCAGTGGTTCGCAAAGCCGGTGATGGACACTAGAGAGCTAAACCTTGGCTTCCCCTTCATTGACGAGGAGGATTTGTACAAGTCTCAGCCGAGCAGGTACTGCTCTCACCTCATTGGACATGAAGGTCCCGGTAGTATCATGTCGTATATCAAAAACAAGGGCTGGGCCAATAGTTTGTCTGCCGGTGCTTACCCAATCTGCCCTGGCACGCCCGGTGTCTTTGAAGTGCAGATCCGATTGACGGAAGAGGTAAGCTTAGACCCCATATTCTTGGAGGATGTGCTCTAACAGTAGAAATACAGGGCCTCAAAGTGTATCCCCAAATTATCAACATCTTTTTCCAGTACATCGCCCTCTTGCGTGAAGCCTCGCCTCAGGAATGGATTTTCCAGGAGCAAAAGGGCATGGCCGATGTGGACTTTAAGTTTAGAGAGAAAACTCCTGCCAGCCGATTCACAAGCAGAGTCAGTTCTGTGATGCAGAAGCCTTTGCCACGAGAGTGGCTGTTGAGTGCCCATAGCCGCCTGCGAGTCTTTGATGCAGAACACATTGAGCAGGCTTTGTCCAAGATTCGACCAGAGAACCTCCGTCTTTCTGTTGTATCACGTACTTTCCCTGGCAATTGGAACTTGAAAGAAAAGTGGTACGGCACAGAATACTCATACGGGAAAATCCCTGAAGATGTGATGGAGGATTGGAAACGAGCCATCAACACCCCTAGCCAGCAGCGACTGCCACAGTTGCATCTGCCTCACAAGAACAGCTTCATCCCTAACAAGCTTGAGGTAGAAAAGAAGGAAGTGCCAGAGCCTGCATTGGCCCCCCGAATTCTGCGAAATGATGCAGAGGCCCGAACTTGGTGGAAGAAAGACGATACGTTCTGGGTGCCCAAGGCGAACGTCATCGTGAGCCTGAAGAATCCTCTCATTTATGCCTCTGCGCAGAACAGTGTCAAGGCTAGACTTTTTACAGAGCTAGTACGAGACGCTCTGGAAGAGTACTCTTATGACGCAGAACTTGCAGGACTTGAGTATACTGTCTCCCTGGATTCTCGAGGCATGTTTCTCGATATTTCGGGATACAACGACAAGCTTCTGCTTCTCCTTAAGAAAGTTACCTCTACTTTACGAGATATTGAGATCAGGGAGGACCGATTCGCCATCGTCAAGGAGCGCCTTACTCGCGGTTATGATAACTGGCAACTTCAGTCCTCATATCAGCAAGTAGGAGATTACACATCCTGGCTGAACGCAGAATGTGACTACCTGGTGGAGGAACTTGCTGTGGAACTGCGAGAGGTCACCTCAGATGATATTCGACAATTTCAGAAGCAGATGCTAGCTCAGCTGTATACTGAAGTCTATGTACATGGAAACATGAGCAAGAGCGACGCACTTGATGCGACAGAGGTGGTTGAGTCCACGCTCAAGCCTCGCGTGCTGTTCAGGTCTCAATGGCCCATCATCCGTTCACTCATCTTGCCCCCAGGATCAAATTACGTTTACAAGAAGACGTTGAAGGACCCGGCAAACGTCAACCACTGCGTGGAAACCTGGCTTTATGTAGGCGACAGAGGTAACCGAAATATTCGCGCGAAAACTCTCCTGATGGATCAGATGATGCATGAGCCCGCCTTTGACCAGCTCAGGACGAAAGAGCAGCTTGGATACATTGTCTTCGCCAGTATCCGAAACTTTGCTACCACATGTGGCTTCCGCTTCTTGATCCAAAGCGAGAGGACTCCTGACTACCTAGACAGACGCATCGAGGCGTTTTTAGTTCAATTTGGGGAAAGCCTGCAGAAAATGACGGACACTGAGTTTGAGGGTCATAAACGAAGCCTGATCAACAAGAGACTCGAAAAGTTGCGAAACCTAGATCAAGAGACTTCAAGACACTGGGCGCAAATATCTAACGAATACTATGATTTCGAACAAGGTAAGTGATGCTGCGGATTTTTACTGTTTCGCTCCCAGATACGTATATGCGGCATGCTAATTCACAACTTTTTAAAATCACAGCCCAGCATGATGCCGCCAACGCCAAGCTGCTAACAAAGGCTGAAATGTTGGAATATTTCGCTAAATACTTTAGCCCTTCCTCCAGCAGCCGAGCCCGCCTTTCAGTTCACCTGTACGCTCGAGGATCTAGCGAAGTTGACTCGAAGATCGTGGACCTCCTGAAGAACCTGGGACTGGAAGATGTTCCCAAGGAGAGCCGAGCAAGCCTTGACCTTTTGGAGGGACATCTGAAGACTGGACAGTCGGTTTCGGATGACCAGCGCACAACCCTCCTTTCCCAGGCCAAGGAGCTAGGACTGCCTCAAGCTTCCCCCAAGGTCGAGACATCTAGCAATGACACATCAGCCATTGATGCGGCAGTTGAGATTACCGATGGTCGACAATACAAGGCTGGCCTGCAGGTCAGCTCTGGTGCTCGCCCTGTCAAGGACCTCAAGGAGTTTGAAGAAATCGATCCCAAACTTTGAAGTGTACAAGGCATGTTGACGAATTACGAAAGAATTTCACATTGTTCAAGAGAAAAGGGGGGAAAAAATAACCTGATAGATGTTTGATGCCGCACACGCAAGGGGATTTCCTAGGAGAGAGTTGGAGATAGCATTTACTGCAGGTAGATATATATTTTAGAGTTTTATTTTCATTGATCACATTGAATGGATATGGAGATGCGAGTAACAGCCACCTGGGAGTCTTGCTACTTGAGCTATCGCTGCGTCCGGGTGCAACTATATGCTCCTTGTTGGACGGTGTATCTGCTTTGAAGAAAATTTACAGAATCTGTATAGCTAGAAACTATGGGTTTAAAATTACTCGCGGACTTGCTCAGGAAAGACCAGTAAATTATCCCTACTCTTTCTTTTAGAAGTATGCTGGAGAAGGCAGCCACAACATCCCGGCAGGATACCTACTAGTACAAATAGGTGCTTGGTTTTACAGCGTGAGATTATTTAGTATTTCAACGAATCAATACCAAATTCAACCAGATCTAGACATTTGATCTAGAGACTCATGCTAACTACCTAGGTAGGTACCTAGCTTCGTATCTTCCCATTTCGTCACCCGGAATGTATAGGTATATGCTACCTAAAGTAAGATGTAATACCAGTAATAGGCTACTCCGATGTCGAGGCAGTCAAACGGCAGAGCGCTACTAGCAGCCAGAATGAGTCGGGACCTGAAAATATTTGCACGCCGGCACGCAGCCAGTTTCCGGATCCGTTTTCGTTTGCTCTTTTACTGTCGGAAAAAACGACGCCGTCGTCACAGTCTGTGCCCCTCGCAGCAAATACGGTGCAGAGGTGGGTGGTACCTACGGTGAAGGTACTGCTTGTTTAGGTAGTGGACTGGCAAGGCTGATTTCGAATTCCCCAAGTTGAAATACACTTCGGTAAGCCTGGGGGAAGGAGGCGGATGCTGGACAAATACGCGTCTCAGAGCTGCCTTGCTGCAATTATTAATGGCGAGGCAGGGAAGGATCCAATTCGCATCGCTTTTGCCACTGGTCAGGTACTGCGTATTACAGGTACCTGTTGCAGCTTCGACGGCGTTGGAAAGGTCAGCAAGTCGGGCTAACGAAAGCACGGGAAATGTACACGAGGTTCCGGGACGCCTAGGGCCACGGCAGTTCAACTCCAGGCGTCTGTTAGGGTCGTGCGCGGGGCTCTCAGTGCGCTGGCCGCCATTCCTAGGCTTTCTAGTGGGCAGCTGGGCTTGATGCGGTGGGGATTGCTCTCGCCTCGCTGCAGCTACAGCGCGGAGAGAGCCCTTCGCAAATCTCAGCATCAAATCGCAGTTTCTCTTCAGGCGAATTCGGGTCTCTTGAGACGCACCCACAAGGGCAGCCGCGAGCTATCCGCTAGTTCTTCTAGCCCTGGACCTCATTTTTCTTCGCTTTTGGATGGGGCGGGCTCGCTGCTGGTTTTTATTTTCGTAACATTGATGAATTTTTTCCCACCAGCTCCCTGCTGCGCTATCCGTTGCCTGATTCGCTGTTTACTTACATGTGCGCATAAAACGGGGCCCTAGGCCGATCTTGCTGTTCCTCTTTTGCTTTGGCTCACCTTTTTTTTTTTTTTACCGTTATTTACTTCTCTTCTCTTTTCTTTGGTCTTCCCTTTTTTTGTGTTTATTTTGCTTTCCTAGCTGCAACAGCCTAGCAGCAGATCCTGCAGGCACAAGCAGGCCATATAAGCAGGCCACGTACCATCTTGGCTGCGGGTATCCCAGCGGCCGTGCCATTCTCCCCAGCTGCAACTCCAGGTTCAGGTACGAAGTACAGATCACACACACCACACTCTCAGGCAGGTGTTCAGGCACAAGACACACCGCACACTGCACTATGCCCAGTCCAGGCCAGAAGCCACGCCCAGCTCATGCTGTGCCATGGATCGACGCGGAGTCATTCGCATCCGCTGGCTGACGCTGGGCTGGGCTGCTCCAGCTGCCCCTTCTCACCTACAGCATACAAGCACAGTGCTGTGTCCTGCTAGCGCTGCTGCATGTGGCCGTGACGTCTTTTTTTTTTTTTGCCCCTGCTTGACTTTGTACTGTCCAGAAATAGCTGACATCGAGACCCACACAGCCGTCAAAACACCGCCAACCCGCGAAACAGACGCCCGCCTCCACTGCCCCGATGTGCGGTGCCCTGGCTATTCTTTTGTCTACTGGCTGATTCTATCAACCCCTCGACCGACGAGCGTCTAGATGCAAGGCCTTCCCCATCGCCTCCCGACCCGACTCGACTCTCCCCCCGTTCTCCCCAGAGCTGCCCGGGCAGCTCACTATCAAGACGTCTTCCTCAAAGAAGAGAAAGCTTGCCCGTCCCTTGACGATCGATCTTGACGCCCACTCGCCATCGCCAGACACCGCCATCCCCTCGTGCGAGCCCGACGACGACGCCGCCCTCTCCTTTTCCGCTACGCCCATAGCCTCCGGGCTTGAAGCGCCGCAGTACGTCCGTGCCGCTTCCATCCCAGCATCCAGCGTCCCCTCGCGGCTCCAGACCCAGGCCCAGCTCAGCTCGTCCCTTGTGTCTGCCGACTACGCCTCGTCCGTTGCCTCGTCTCCCGGCACGTCCAACTGCCCCGATCTGTCTGTCGAGAGTGAAAGAGGAGGAGACGACGCAGCCTCTGTGCGAACCTACGCCAGGAGCCAGTCACCGTTCCTCATCTCCAGAAGGGCCGTTATGAATGGCGATGCGGATCTGCCTCAACGTTCATCTTCCCCACTGAAACGACGAGCATCCAGCATGGATCCCGAAACCACTACAAACAAGAATGACGATGCTGCCAACGGCAGTACCGAGGACGTGGAGATGACATCGTCCATCCCCTCAGCGGAATTGCCCCGCGCCATGAGTGTCGACGTCGTTGAAGTCTCAGATACCAAGCCATCAACCAATGGCACCGATTCCCCTGCTCAGTGTAAGTTTATTTCATGGAGAGAAAGAGAATGAAGGCATATCAAAGATGCAAGGGAAGGACACGTGCAAATTTGTTTGCAAAATTGCTAATGCGAGGCTTTCTTTCTTTCTTTCTTACTAGCTGCTCCCCTCCCCTCTCTCACCGAACAAGTCAAGATTATCGAAACGCTTCTCAAAGCTGCGGCAGACTCATCGCCAAAGGAGGGCGATATAGCCTATCTTGTATCGCGCACATGGGTGGATAAGGCATTGTCCCTGCGTTCGGGCAAGACTGATATAACCGAAGCATTATTGGGCCCAATCGACAACTCAGACATTATTGAGGAAGTCCTCCAAGAGCCGGGTCATGAAGACTTTGTTCGCCTCAAACCCGGCCTTGATCAGCAATCATTCGAGCTCTTTCCCGAAGACGCATGGAAATTGGTCATGGACTGGTATGGTCTCGAACAGGGACAAAAGCCTGTTGTTCGCACGGCTATCAATGTTGCTGTCGATGCGCACTCTGCCTCTGATGTCATGTTTGAGCTCCATCCCCCGATTTTCCGAGTGCATCGCGTTTGGTCTGAACTCAGTCCGCTGCCCATTGAGTCGTCTCTCAAAGCGGACAACCCACCTCCTCTTGCTATAGCCAGAAGTCGCAAATATCATGCCCAAACTTTTATTAAGGATATAAAGAAGCTTACTGGAGTCCCGACTGAGCGCAAGATCCGGCTCTGGGTGGTCAATTCTGAACAGTTTGGCACAACCAATGTCCAGCCTCAAGCTGCCCTGACAACACCGCCTGATTCTCCCGGCCGCAACCAAGATGCAAATGGAGCTGAAAATTCGCCGTGGGCGCACTTGCTCGTTGATATGGCGGCCTTTGGTGCTTCCAAGGACGCCAGGCGGCTGGCAGCCCTCGAAGATCAAACCATAAATCCCAACTACAATGGCTCTGCCGCCATTCAGCTTTTTGAGCTTGTCACAGACCAAGTCTTGATTGTTGATGAGCTAGTCGGCAAGGACGTCTGGGTGAGTAGGTGTACGAGCCAGAACCAGTCAATGCTGGATAAGGCGATACCCACGCGAACCAACACCGCATTGTCCAAGTCATTCAGCAACCGAAGCAGCCCTAGCTCTTCAGATGGGCCTGCCACTCGTGGCAGGATGCAGAAGAAGAAGAATGGCCGGAGTTTGGGCGCCGTGGGGTTACATAATCTCGGAAACACTTGCTACATGAACTCAGCGCTGCAGTGCGTGCGTAGTGTGGAGGAGTTGACAAAGTACTTCCTTACAGAGGCGTACGCAACTGAGCTCAACAAATCCAACCCTCTTGGCTACAACGGGAAAGTGGCCATGGCGTACAACGGGCTGCTAAGAGAGATCTACGATGAGGGCAGAGGATCAGTAAGCCCTCGGGATTTCAAGAACACCGTGGGCCGCTGCCGCAGCACCTTTGCTGGCTGGGGTCAGCAAGACTCGCAGGAATTCCTTGGTTTTCTGCTTGACGCTCTTCAGGAAGACCTCAGCCGCATCAAGAAGAAGCCTTACATCGAGAAGCCAGACTCTACTGATGATATGATCAACAACCCCGAGGCGATCAAGGAGATGGCAGACAAAGTTTGGGACATTACCAGAAAGCGAGATGATTCTATCATCGCCGACCTATTTACGGGCATGTACAAGTCAACTCTCAAGTGCCCCGAGTGCGGTAAAATCAGCATCACGTTCGACCCTTTCAACAACCTGACACTGCCCTTGCCTGTCGAGAATATGTGGTCCAAGACGGTCAAGTTCTTCCCTCTCAATGACGTCCCTGTTCAGTTTGAGGTTGAGCTGCCTAAGCATAGCTCGATCGAGTCTCTTAAGATATTTTTGTCAATCCGCACGGGCGTACCAGCAAACCGGCTCATGGGCGCTGAAGAGTTCAAGGACCGCTTCTTTAAAATTTATGACAACAGTGGCGACATCTCTGAAGAGATTGGAGCATCCGATATTGCAGCATTCCACGAGTTGGAGGCTGTGCCCACCAACTGGCCTGCAAAGGGTAACCAAAAGAAGATTCGTTCAACGCCGGAGCCGGACGGCACCCTGCCTGACGCTGCCGACGAGTGGAGCAGCGATCCGAGATATGAGACGATGGTCGTCCCAGTTTTCCACCGACGACCATACATCACTGGCAAGGGGCCCGAGGGTACCTCTCCTCCGCACTTCATCACTCTGACGAGGGAAGAAGCGTCCAACTACGACGATATCAAGCGTAAAGTGTTGGAAAGAGTATCAACCTTTTCCACCTGGTCAAAGTTTACCCAGCAACAAGAGCCTGAAAGCCCAGAAACCACGGAGTCAGACATGGTCATAACTAATACTTCTGATGCCGACTCATCTGGAGACAGTAAAGTTGTTGCCAAATCTGTTGAAGGTGAAGACGATATAGTTGACGTGGCCATGAACGATGCTCGCAGCAGTGCCAATGCCATGCCCCCTCCCGAGCTCCCTCTGCCTCATCAACCGCAGCTTCTTCGCCGTTTCAATGCCCAACGTCCCAAGTTTATCCAACCTGGGGAGTTCCTCGACCCTGAGCTGCAAGGTCTCTTTGAGCTGAGCTACTTTGCCAGTCAAGCTGATGGCCCAGTGCCCACCGGCTGGGGAAACGTCATTGATAATCACAAAACGCTTCCAAGACTTTCGGACCGCATCCCAGAGCCGCCGGCCAAGGAAGAGGATGAGCCAAGCCCCGAGAGCTGGAATAGCACGGCCTCTGGTAACGAAGACAGCAGTAACGATGACGAGAGTCCACAACCAGAGTCTCCACAGACACGTATGGTTGATGAGTCCAGCGAAGATGACGCCCCTCCTGGTGCCCGGGTAAGTTCCCTTTCTTAGGATGTATTCATGAAGCGATTATTTTATTGGCTAACTCTTGATGCACAGCAGCTGTCTCGACCCACTATCACTAGAGTGTCTCGGAAGGGCGGCAAGAAATTCAAGAACCATAAGACGTATAACAAAAAGGGCAACAAGCGTCGCGACAAACAGATGCGTGGTGGCAAGCTTGCAAACCGCTCGTCGGCTGTCGAGTCTGAACCGACACCTCCCGCAGTTGCCGATGGTGGCCCATTAATCCGAATTCACGAGGGTCTCGTAGTGGACTGGAGTGAAGAGGCTTGGGAAACTGTGTTTGGCTACACTGGAAAGAAGCAGCACGCGGCACAGGGATCCAAGACGTTTGTGGACCTGGAGACTATCAACGACCCGGCACTTAAGATTAGCCAGAGAAAACGACAGACTCGCCGGTCCCGCGGTATCACCTTGGAGGAGTGCCTCGATGAGTTCGAGAGAGCCGAAGTCTTGTCAGAGCAGGACATGTGGTATTGCCCACGATGCAAGGAGCACCGTAGAGCGAGCAAGAAGTTTGACTTGTGGAAAACACCAGACTATCTGATTGCACACCTCAAGCGCTTTAGCAGCTCTGGATGGCGGCGAGACAAGCTGGACGTGCTGGTCGACTTCCCCATCGAAGGGTTGGATCTCACCTCGAGAGTCATTCAAAAAGAGGATGGAAAAGAAGAGATTTACGACTTGATTGCTGTCGACGACCACTACGGAGGGCTGGGCGGAGGCCATTACACCGCATATGCGAAGAACTATGTAGATGGGCGCTGGTACAACTACAATGGTGAGAATCACTAATCCGCTCATGCCGTAAAAATAAGACGGAACAAGAGGCTAACCTATAAAAAACTAGATTCTTCCGTTTCATCTGTTTCTGACCCTTCGTCGGTTGTGACGAGTGCAGCATACCTACTCTTCTATCGTCGCCGAACTCATGGTCATCTAGGCGGCCCGCGATTTGGACAGATTTTTGAAAAGTACAACTCAGAAACGAGCGGAGACGACGGGAGTAATTCCAGCGAGGAAGACAACCCTTTTCGCGGCTCGCCTTTAAAGGCCGGTGTTGCTCATACCACGATCAAACCCCTTTCTGATAGCCACGACGGGGAAGTACCGCCATATGAAGAGGCTATTCGTAGCATCGAAGACGAAAGCTCAAATAACTATCAATTTGCGGATTCAACTCCCCTTGACTTGACGTCTGGTTGGAACTTCAACGGGATAAATGGCAGTGGAGCCGAAGGGTCTTCGGCTGCAGACTGTGCCAGCGATGACGCACAGCTCAATTCGTCTGGCGACGAGCACGGTAGCTCGGGAGGCTTTCCGGAAGCTGACACTCACATGACATCGGCCAGCTCTATCAAGGGAGATGTGATAGGAGAAACATCATCACCGGCGGGAGCCCGTGAGGACGTCTTGACCGTACCTACCGGAGCTCCCAATCCCGATGACTCTGATGAGGTCGCCGAGATCCACTTGGAGGGCGAAAACACTACCCGCGACGAGTGAAGTGATGGCATGTTGAAAGTCTGGTCGAAGACAGCTTGAGCTACGGATATGATTTCAATGACCATGGCACGTACATATATATAGACGCTTTGTGTGATGAATCACAGGTTGCATGTCGCATGACTTTGGGAACTCACTACGAGTTTGGAGGAGTACAAGGGGGGGTAAGGGACATACACACACAAACACTGAACGTGTAGATAGAACTTAGATGAAGATCATCCCGCCTGAATCCAGGCAGGAAGGGACGGCAACTGGCCGCATGAATTGACGATTGCATGTACGAGTATGCATTATGACGTCTTTTGATGGAAGATCAATAGCACCAAGTGTATAATCAGATACTGATATAAGTTATGATATTCTCCATAACAAGCGCACCACTAAATCAGTTTGCTTGCATGTAGCTTGACACTTGATACTTGAGAAAAATCCTTTTACTTTATTATGGCTGCCCGTAGATTGATAATATCATCTCTCACGGGCGTTTGGTACTGAAAATGATACATCATATGCCTGTGCCCGGATGACTGGCTGCTACTAATTTGGGCAATCTGGGGAATAGAGAGACAAGCAGGGATCTGTTCTGTTTTTCATTTCTTTGATTTTTACAGGTGGATGAAGAGTAAGAAGCAAGTCATTCATGTGGAGCGTTCTGGAGAACGGGGCGCCGCTATTGAAGCGTTGAGTTTGGCTTCTCCTTACACAGGATTACAGCATACATGCAATGCGTCTGAATTTCAAATCCGGTGGCGGGGAGGAGCTGCACGAAAGAGGTAAAATGATGTGCTAACCAGAGAGGCGTGACTAAAATGGTGATTTTATCAGCACACGGAAAGTCAGTCGGCAATGGCTATTCTTGATGTATATATATATATATATAATATTGCTACTGGGATAGGGCAAAACTTGTAGGGTAAGATTTGACGACGTAATGGAAAGATGCATGACATATTCTCTCGGAACTCGGAAGAGAGAAGGAGCTACACGATTCATTTGAAATCAGATTTTATCCAACTAGGAACAGAAAATAGTGGCGCACTGTATCTACCGAGAGCGCGTATAGATAGAAATGACCACGGAGAGCGCAATTCCTAGTAAGCGGATTCGAAGAACTGCCTGGAAATGGTATTTTGGTGCGTGTAAGTCTTCTGTGTAGTGCGCGCACACGCACGTAACTTTCTCGCTCGGAGAATGATCGGTCTTTTTTTCTTTGGTGTGTGACGACTGGGCTGAAAAGAAAAAGGATCGGCAGCTTGGATTAAAAAAACAAGGCCAGGCCAGCAGCCAGTCCAGTGTGGACAAGGGAGAGGAGGAGGGGAAGGGGGAAAAAAAAAAGGGGAGTTGGGTCGTAAATTAACATACTTGTAGCGCCGTACGGGGTAAAATGCTTGTACCAAATTTTGCAATCCGGAGAAGCCCTTGCAAGTTATTAAATGTACAAGTAAATATGTAGTATTGCCGAGCTTTTGTGAAGAAAAAAAAAAGCGGGCAGCGGGCTATTATTCTAGATAGAGCAAAAGTTGCGGAGGAGAGGGGAACGAAAGGGCTAGCATGTGTAGATTGGAGATTCTGAGATTGAACGTTAAAGCATCGAAGTTAATGCCGAGGCGATTGATTGATTGATTGAAATTTTGGTGCTAAACATTCAAGCTGATAAGCGAGCGCCCTTTTTTTTCTTTTCGCAATGGCTGCGTCTCAAGCTGAGGGACTAGACTGTTACAGGATTATTGGAACCCTGATGAGGTAGTAGCACTACTATCTGGCTGTTGATTAGGTATTTTAGGCTTTGATGCACTCCTGTAGGTGTTTGTTCATTCGTCGGTTGCTTCTAGTGAAAACAAGTACCCATAGTACTGGAAGTGGAAGTAATTTCTAATCATTGTCTGGCACTTACAGACCATATCCCGAGTACCGCTGATAAATTCGCACAACGGGATTGGAGCAATATAACACGGAATGGAGCATTGGGAACCGAGCAATGCAGGGCGATTGTGATGTGGGATGCGCGATGCGTGAAGCGGGCTGCGATGCAACGCAAACAGAAAAAAAGCAGGGAAGCTAGCCCTGCCACATCAGGGGGGCCGGATGGTGATTAGCCGGATGGATATAAGACGTCGCTGCTATGGGGCCTTATTGCCTTGATCATGGGCTCAGAAAACAGGGCCGTGGACGAATTGCCCAGACGGTACTCCGTGTGCTGGACGCCATTATAACTGGGGCAATCTCCGACTCGTTCGATGGGATCGGGCTTCTCCGTAGTCCCGCGACTGCGCAGCGAATCGGGACACGGCCTCTGCGTTGCGGAGAGGCTGAGGATTTAGATTTGTGCTAATGCATGGGAGCAATACACAAGACTGCTAGTGATAATACGAAGGAGATTATTGATAAAAATAAGCATTCAACTGCATGACACGAGACAAGAGACAACCCGGAAGAGAGAACCCTTTTCCGAGCTGCCGGGATCCAGGGTGGTAAGCCGCAAACAAGCTCAGATAGCACAGGATACAGCGCAGTACAGAGCACTAAACCACAGTGCTACAGTGCCTGTACAGTTGATGGCAGCGAGAGTCAGAAAGCGGGGCCCAGTGCGGCGGATTGGACCAAGGATAAGGGTTCATGTTCATCCTTGGCTTCATTCCGCTTAGAGCAATCCGTCCAGCACAGCACTCGCGTTAGCTCTGGTAAGCCGGCATGGCGCGGTCGGGGCTTAAGATGAAAGCGCAAACGCTCGGACCAGCTGCGAAGCCCAGATGAGGCTAAAAAAAACTTCTAGAAGCCTGCTAGAAGCCCTAACGAGGATCTAGCATGCTGCTAGCAAACAGTAAGAGCGAGAAGGCGTGAGCAAGAACTGGCCTAACAAGGAGAAAAGGAAAGAAAAAGACCAAAGACTCTAACACTAAAAGGTGAGAAGTGGACCGATATTCAGTTGTCCGTATCTGATTCCCTTCTTTGTCTGTTCGCTCTTCGGCACGCTCCGGGCTGGCTGGGCTGGGCTGGGCTGGGCAGAAATGGACCGGGCTGGCGGTTCTATTGGGTACAATGGAAATGCAAGTCTGCAGCCGTGTTGGGTGTCACCGTGCAGTGCCGTGCGCTGTGCTGTGCTGCGCTGCCGCCCAACCACGGGCAAACACGCAAAAAAGACGACAAATCCGGGCCAGGCATGTGTTAAATCGAACTAGTAGGGCTGTGGCCACCCGCGAATCTGCGTCCAACGTCGAGGTGAGGCGAGGCTGGCGGCGGCAGCGAGATGGCGGGAGACGGCCACTTGCCGAGAACTTGAGATTGTTGCTCGCCCTTTTTCGGTGGCGTGCCGGCTCTTCGATCTGAGTCCGTGTAGCGCGCCACTGGGGCAGACCGACACGCATACTTCTGACGTAGCTTCTGTGGGATTCTAGGGCAAATGGAAAAAAAAGGGAGACATCAAATGCTCTGCTGGCCCGGGACCCAGGGACGGTAGCTGGACAGTGCGGCGGCATCAGCAACATCAGCATCAGCCTCGGCATCCCGAGCACGCGTCGGCCTGAGTCTTGCAGGCAATGCCAGAAGTATAGATGCCGTGAATTCAGCGTCCCCCTTTCCAGTTCCTGCTGGGCCAGCCTCATCCCAGCCAGCAACGTGGACAGGCCCGGCAGTGTGAGAATGACGATGTTCATGGGGGATCACCATCCGATGTGCTTGCGCCTGTCAGGCACTCGTATAAAAGAGCTGGCATCAACCAGCTAGCAAGCTCCCCCCTGTCGAGTTCGGGGTCAAGGGCGGGGAGGACACGCGAAGCTCCTATTCTCTACATGCAGTGCCTCTCACTCTTTTCTTGGTTCCCTGAATCATTCGACGGACCCAACAGCACAGTATGCCTCTGTACCTGCAGAGGCAGACAAACTTCGCGAGCAATATCATAAGCGAGACCGAGCTCGCCGAGGGTCCAGTGCGAGAGCTTGCGCGTTTCGTTTCGTCTCCACGATTCGGCTCAAGGTGAAAAGCTGAGGCTGGAAATGTCCAACAGTCGACTGGAGCCCGTAGGTAGCTGACTCCATAGGTAGCAAACGGAGAAGTCCGTTGGCTCGGGCTCAACGTCCATCGTTCGATCGCATTCCGATTTGTTGCCTCTCGCACTAAGTGTCAGTAGTAGTACTTTTCCCACTATGTTGATTCCTCTGGCCGCGAGTCAAGCGGAATACCACGGTAGTGCGCCTTTTTGACGCACGTAATTTTTGATCCTCTGGCTCCTCTTGCTCCTATTTCGTCCTCTTCCTCGGTGGTAAGCGCCCTCTGTACATACTGTACCTGTACGCTTGGCTGCCATGATTCCTCTTGTTCATTTTATTTGCTTTTGAGTCTTTTTCGTTCAGACCTTGTCCAGGCGCCACCCTGCGAGCTGAAAGAATGCGGTATCCACAGCTCTCACAGTTTGCCCTGGTTGTTGCCATATAAGAGCAAACAGCCGTGCCCGCCCCCTGGCATTCCCCAGCCGAGACGAAGAGAGAGCGGGCCCTGCAGGCTGGGTCGTTGGAGCCCGGGACGAGGGATTCGAGGGCGTTGCTTGGGCGCCGAAACGGCATCGTGTCGTCTTGTCTGTAAGCAGGAGAGGGCCTGAGCTTTGCAGCTGTAATCCAGTAGAGAGGGACACAGAGCAAAGCGCGTCTTGGCCGACACGAGTACGTACGTGCCAGTAGCTCTTTTCCCTTTTATCCTTTTCCCGTATGGATATTGCCATCGTCGGGCCGGCCGAGTTCTGTTTAGCACGAAACGTGGGAGCTACCTATGGAGCGATGAGAAGCGATAGTCGAACTCGCCTTGCCACCAGGTAGGCGCCTGGTATGGAGTGTGTACAGTAGGATTGTAATAAGCCTCCAATATGTAGTAGAGACTGAATAGCCGCTCATTTACCTACATGTACATACAGCATATACATGTACTTTCTCCAGGTGGTAGGTACCTCATGCTTGCATCGTCGATGATGCGATGGGTTACTGCTGCCCGGCGAACCATGGGCCCAGTTTTCAATACTCCCAACAGCACATGCAATAATCTGACGGTTATTGGCAGGCATTCTCCTGCAGCATGCGTGGCCGCAGCTACAGAAGCACAACCCGTCAGAAAAGGAAGCAATCAGTGCAGAGTTGTACATCAAATATTACCAGACAAGACAAGGGCCTGGCGAGGGAAGCGACGGCATCCGGAGAATTCACATCACTAGCACGTACGTACTTGCTGGTGCATGGGGCGGCACAGTGCGAGCGCAAATCGCTGCTCCGGCCTGAAATCCATGTGAGGGCGGTTTCTTTTTTTGGATCAATCATTTCTTCAATGTTGTTTAATTGCGGTTAATCCATAGCGAACTTTGCTACTACGAGCCGCTGTAATCTCTATGATTTTTACCAGCAATTGATACATGCACATTGCCTGCACAGCAATCGGTGGGACACCACTCGCAGTATTCATGTTGACTTCAGTTGCTGTGGCTGGCCGTCGCCGGGTGGACCGGACTGGCAGCCAACCCCTCACTGCAAGCTCTCGAAGCCTTCGTTGCAGCCTTCTTTTCCTTCGAGCAAGACTTCTTCCAGTGTTCCATGGCGTGAGTCAATCGGTGCGCGTACATTAGTGGTCCGTGGCCGGCCTGGCACACGCTGCACCTGCAGGCGTTGCACCCACCCACCTCCAGGGCCCTCCGCACAGGCACAGCAGCCACCAGTCAGCGCTCGCGGATGCGCGCTTTGCAGCGTGCTAGCGCTCATATCTGAACACGGACAGCTAATGGCCCAGAGCTGTGCTGTGCGCAGAGCTACCCTGGTCGGCCACCTACGTGTACAGCATACATGTACAGCACGCACCAGCTGGCATCGGTCCAGTGTTTGTGCCGTACAAAGTAGGGATGATGCTGATGCCGATGCTGATGATGTTGGGGAATTGGCGATGAGCACGGCATGCTCCAGTGGCCCAATTGACGCTGTGGCGCGTCTGTCTGTTGGGTTCAGGCGGGCTGCCGTTGAGCGCTGCCCCGGCTGCACTGTCCGAGTGCGTGCTCTGCTGTGCTGCTGCTTATCTGCGACACCTTAGACCAGTGCTCCCCGTGCTTTGACCTGCCTCCACGACATTGACTGATCCAATGTCGCAGGATGGAGCAGATAGCAGAGGCACGCTGTAGGTACATGACATGACATTTGTCTAATACTTGCAGCTCTAGTCCTAGCAGCTGTCAACTGGCATGCCGCACGTGTAATTATACGGTGCTAGTGCTTCGTCAGGACGCCCCAAGGCACGGGACTGTGTACCTGTCTGCAGCGTGCAATGCAGGGAATCTGCCGCAGTACCTGCGACCAGGAAGTCGTCGACGGGGCACTGTACTGTATGTGTCCGGAGCAGGAGCAGACACAACTCCTCCCTGCGGCCTGGCACCTTATATCGAAGCTCTCCCTCCGGCCTCTGTCTCTAGTCCTCCAGTCTCCCCTCCCACGGGCGTTGCCCTGATTACAGCTTCCAGTGAACACTTTGCCGGCTGGCCATGGCGTCGTCGAGCAGCAGGATTCGCTGCCCTTGAACCCTTCCTGCCACTTAGATACAAGCTACAAGGCACGAGTCCTACCTTGCCCTGTCCTGGATTACGGCTACCTGAACAACTCAATTTCTCCCATCTCCAGGGCATCTTGTCTGTTTTTACCTTTTGCTGCCATCTTTTGACTTTTTGTCAGCGCCCTGCCCGCTGCGCCAGCCCCCGCTCTGCTCGTGTGAAGAAAAAAGAAGGAAGAGGAAAAGAAGAAACGAGAAGCCATCGGCTCTCCCCTCCCCCGTGTCGCTACGTGCGCGTTGCCGCCTCTCTTCTCTTGTCTACCCGCCTCGCCATCTACCTACTCTCGTCTGGCTCACGATCTCTCTCGCTTACCAGTTCTTGCTCTCTCCTCTCGCGATAACGCCGCCGATCCTGACGCTCCAGACGGCTGACGTCTTGCCCCTCCAGCAGCGACTCACTAGCAGCCCAAGCCTGGATCTTGCGCCCACCCTGCCATAATCTTTCCGAGCTAGGCCCCAAGCACGGCCTTGCAGGGCGAGAAACGAACTAGAAGCGCCGCTAGACGCTCGCTGCGCTCCACTGCTGCGTCCGCTAGGCCCAGCGCTGCAGCGCCGCAACCAGCACGCACCACAGCAGCCACATCCCGCCACCGGCTGCAGCATCTGACCAGCCCAGAAGCCATCCGGGGCTTCTGTGCTTGCGCTGTCCGGCCAGGCCCAGAAAAGGGCCCAGAAAAGCACCTGGAGCACCCAGAGGCTCCCCCTCGGGACCCGCCCGCGACAAGAGCCACCCTTCCTGTGCGACTCCAGAAGTCGCCTTCGACTCTTCTCTGCTTGTTCCGCGACCTGCGGCGCTGTGACTTGCGTCTCTGGACCAACAACACCATTTTTTCCTTTTCTCCTCTACCATTCGATCCTCGTCCCAAAACCTGTCCAGATACTCACGCCGCCGTGTGAGTGCTGCAGGGTGCACCCTCTCTTCTTTCCAGGTCTTCGTTTTCGTCTTCCCTTTTTCAACCCACGATCCGACGTCAGAAACTCCCTCTGATGCTCCTCACTCCGCGTCGCTCCCGACAGCATTGACTCTCTTCGACTCGTTCCTTATTCTCTTTTTCCAATAGGCTTTCAGGCGCTTCTTTTTTTTTGAAAGCAAGTGTCCCATCTCCATCGTCGTCCCGGCCGCCCTGTCGCATCACCAATCAAAACCCACAACCACACGCTTTCCTTTGAAATTTCTCTCTCCCTTTCGGATCCGCGCGCGCTCGAGGCGATCCCAGCTCCAGCGTATACTCTCTTCTTCGCGCTCTTTTTCTCTTCACCTCGAGCTCTGGCTCCGAAGCTGCCCGTGCTTCCCTTTACCCTGGATTCCCGACTCGCTTCGCGCTCTATCCTTGACGCTGGCTGCTCCAATTTCGAAAATCCCGAACCGCTCGCCGATCCAATTGAGCCGTCGCCTCGTGTGCCTTTTCGTATAGCCTTGCGCGCGCAGTAATCCTTGCCCGCGTGGCCAACGTGCTCCAGTCGCGAGACTGGTAGCCTCCCGTTGCCCACCATGGACAGCCTTGCCTGTCATATCATTTATGTCAACCGCAGCGTTGGGGAGGCCCGGCTGCTGCGCGCCTTATCCGACGATCTCGCGGCCTCGCCGACCGACGGTTCCCCCGATTGGCAGCACGATCGCGTTCGAGAACTCGTCCAGCCTCTCCTAGACGCTTTTGGCGATGGTTTGTTCCTCTTGCTCCTCTGATTGTCCCTTCACTTCCCATGCTGACTCGTGATGCGCAACGCACAGTTCACGTCTGTTCCACCGGCGCCGCCTGCATGGCCAAGCTTATGCAACTCCACGAAGCCGGTTCCATGATCGATATGACACCCGCCATTGTTCTTCTAGACACACCCCACGACGAATGGATACCCGAATCATACTCCTTACAAAACGCCTCCTCCTCCGACCCCAACCTGGTAAACCGCGACGCCGAGATTCACACGCCTGACGAGAACTTGTACGGCTTGGCACTGCTTCAGAGGCTCATCACTGAAGCCCACCTGCGAAGCATCTCCAAGCTTGTCGTCCCCATTCCCGTCATCAGCTACCCAGAGTCCCGCGAACAAATGACCGACGGCACAGCCGAGCTCTTGTCAACCGCTGCCGGCACTCTGGCCGCCAGCCGCAAGCTCATGAGGAGATGCTTGGACCTTGGTGCGGTCGACGTGATTGTCGCCCCCCTGGGCCCCAAGTGTATCGCAACGCTGGAAATATGCGCTTATAAGGCCCATAGGGATGCTGCTAGGGACCAGCAGGCCATGATGGAGATCACAAAGGGGCGGAAGCGCTCCTGGGTCGGCATCAATGACCAGAAGCCCTATGCCTATCTGCGAGAGGCAATGGTCTCTGGACTGATGAAGGGAATCTGCCGCCTTTCCTCTGAAGACGACCATATCGCCGGTGCGCATATTGCCGTTTCTTCCGAACGCCAGGCTGTCATCACCGAGGCCGTAGGCCGCTGGCATTTCGATGCCCATGAGTTTTCCGACGATGAGCTGCTGGTCGCAGCTCTGCAGATGTTCCGACACGCATTGACCTCACCGGAACTTGAGAAGTGGCGGATACCAGCAGGTGAGTGTGTAGTTGGAGAAACCCCCCCCCCTGGAAGGTGCTAAGATCATAAGCAACCAACCCCCTCACTGAAAATGCCTGCATCCGTCCAGCCGCTGGAATTACCATCTGACCAATAATTTTAGACCAACTCATTAGCTTCCTTGTCGCATGCCGGGCTGCATATAATAGCTTTGTTCCCTATCATAATTTCCGTCACGTGGTGGACGTTCTTCAGGCGACATTCAATTTCCTCGTCCATATTGGCTCGTTCCCTCCTTATCCGACTTGGTCTCAACCATTGCCGAAAGTGATCAGGTCGCCAATCGCGGCACTGGTCAGCCCCTACGAAGCATTGACTCTTCTCATCACTGCTATTGGCCACGACGTCGGCCACCCTGGAGTCAACAACGGCTTTCTAACAACATTGAATGCTCCGCTAGCCCAGCTCTACAATGACCGATCCGTCCTGGAATCTTTCCACTGTGCTGCGTATTCGCAGATTCTTCGCAGATATTGGCCCGCGGTGTTCGAAGACAGAAAGATGCGTGGCCTGATGATCAGTTCCATATTGGCGACAGACATGGGCGTTCATTTTGACTACATGAAAAAGCTGGGCACTCTCAAGGAGAAGTTGGAGGCTGATAGAAATTTTGACAAGTGGAACGGCCGCCAACTTGAAGAGACCAAGGTTCTCGCGTGTGCGCTACTTATCAAGTGCGCAGACATTAGCAACGTGGTAAGTTACCTACAAATAGATGAGAAAACCCTCAAATTAAAATCTATCCATAATCGTCTGCGTTATTGAACGTTGCTGATTTGGTCACAGGCACGTCGTCACTCGACCGCGCTGAAATGGATGCATATGCTCTCAGAGGAGTTTTCCCGGCAAGCTTCGATGGAAGATGAGCTCGAAATCAGGTCATCCCTAATGGCAGCACCGAAGAAGGACATTCTTTCCCTCTCCAACGCCCAGCTCGGATTCATGAATATGTTTGCTATACCGCTGTTTCAGGGTGTGGCTGAGATAATGCCAGGCATGGAATACACCGTAGGCGAGCTCCATGCTAACATAAAACTCTTCGAAATCAAAGTGCAAGAAGAACAGGCAAAAGAATCACAAGTGAGGACCAGGACTAGGAGCTCCACTGTTGAAAACGACAACGAGATTAAGAATATCGAGATTTCGCCCGCACCGAGCCCTTCTACGGCTAAATCTGGTCACGATCCTCATACCCCGATTGAACATCATGATGTCAACGGGGTGACTTTTGGCCCCCCTTCCTCCTTTGACGCCATTCGAGACGATCCATTCTCTTGCCACCGACCCGACGAGCCAATAGAAAGTAGAATGGTGTCTCCGAAACACCGGACAAGCGATACTCCCGAGGGTAGCTTATCCACCGGGTACCATGCCGATTGGACCTCACAGGCCGCGAGCACGGCTACCGGCAAAATGACGCTATCACCAAGCACGCAGGGTACCAGCATAGTTAGCAACGAAGCCGGAGACCGCAACCTGGGCATTCCTGCGTATAACATGTCGCCGCTTAGCCTTAAGGGATCTCCGGCATCGCCACACCGGGACCGCGATCAGGAACGCGATCGGGATACCTCGCAAGCGGACGAAGACTCGCCCTTCGGAGGCAGTATCGGTAGAGCTGAAGGCAAGGCGCTTAAGAAGAGACCAAGTAGGTTTAGGATGAAGGACTTTCCCTTCTTTAAGAGGAGCAAAGGATCGAGCCCCCCCTTTCCCACCGCAGACACATCAGGATGAGGAGATGCAAGCTACTACCGGTGCAGTCACTGTAACAAGCTGCAAACAAACCTCAAAAAGGTCACTCTTAAGAAAACAAAAGACAGAAAAACAGCAAAAAACTTTGCGGCAAAGGAGCAGCATGTACGTACCACTACGCGATATGACACTCCCGCGACATGGCTACGATTATGGCCCTATGATTTACGAATGCGATTTGTGCGAATAACAGCCCTTTTTTTATGCTGGGTCACGGCCTTTCTCACGGATCGCGGGAAATTCTATTCATTCGGTTTCACGGTGTTGGATCCTTCAATTCGGCCATATCTTGTCAGTTTCGCGTTGCGTGCTATGACACTTTTTGAACGGATTTACCGGAAACTAAAGAAGGGATTCGAAAAAAGCAAAAATGAAAATGAGAGAAACAAGTAAAAAAAAAAAACACACAACCAATCTCATTCAGGTTCGGACCTGGATAGAACACATATACATATACACCTGTATACCTAACACATTTTATATATACTTGGACGGGAAGGGGAATGGCGATAAGTATATACCCTTGGGACTGGGTGTCGCGGCTTTGACTTTTTTTTTCCTTGTGTCACACACACTATTACACTACTCTCATTAACCTTTCCTTTTCTTCACCTCCATTCTTCTTTTCTTCTCTTTTCGCTTCTTTAGGGCTCAGGGTTTATTAGGGTGTTTAAGACATGTATGAACAGGAAGGAGAGGATGAGATAACTGGAGAGGGCGTTAAAACGGCTAGGATGCATAGGACACACTAGAGAAAGGCTGCAAGGTTCGAGAGGGTAAATGGGCGAGAGCTCATGGTAACCAGGAGGGCAGAAGACACTTGCATCGTGTTTTTTTGGAAGCCCCAAAGTGCGACAGGCATCTCTTGTTTTTGATGCATAGCCTTTGAGTTGAATACAGGTTACCCCGACGAAAACAAAATAAAGCGGGCATTTCAAGCTAGTTTCTTTTTACTGTTCCGACGTGCTAAAGGACTTGTCGTGTTTTTTTTTTTTTTTTCGAGTGAAAAAGAGGTTGATGTGGTTGTCTTGGCTTGTATATCTTTTGTCTTGTATGGTTGATTTGATATGTCTCGGATGCCGATTCAGTTTTGGTCAGAAAGGTACATTTTGTTCTATTTTTTTTGTTACTCTTCGTCATCTCGCGTTGCGAATACCAGGCATGTCACCACTGTTCCTTTTCTCCATCTTTTTTCCCCTGAGGCAGAGTATATTAGTTGATACCTAAAAGTATTTATGACCTTTATGTGCTTGTCCTTGGCGTAAAGAAGGAGGCGACGAGGAGTTGAAACGATGTCCTGGGATAACTGTTTACGTAGCAGCGGCCTTTTATCTGTTTTCTCACTTGACAAATGAGGGAGGGATTATAAGAGAGATGGGTTATCTAGGTTTTGGTAAAGTTGCTGGCTTATTGATCTATATATATTATCTGTTAGGTGGTGGTTTATTTTCTTTCTTAGAGAGAGCTCAGAGAGAGCTTAGTAGAGTAGAGGGAATTAGGGTGATGGACTACATATATGTACGTGCATAATACGTAAGCAACCGCAGAGGAACTATATTTTCACTCTTCAAGCCATAACTTGTCTTACTACTCAGTCAAAACGCCTCGTCCTCGCCCTCATTCTCATCCCCTTCCTCATCCCCTTCATCGTAATCTTCGTCGTCCTCCGCATCAAAGGCAAATGAAACATCCCCAAAATCCTCGTGGTCCAGCTCGTCACTGTCCTGGAGAATGTCGGTGATGGATCCGTCGACCACGTCAGCCACCCAGTCATCGCTTTTTGGATCTGGCTTATCAGCAGAAAAATCCGCCGGACCCGACTTCAGCTTTGTGGTGACTGCAGGCCCCCGAGAGAGATAGGGTCGTTGCAGGCACATGTACCTGACGGCGACCACGGACAGCTTCGAGAGTTTGGCATCGCCGCGTTGGCCCTCCTTGGATTCACGGGACGCCTCGACGTTGACAGAGATGTCCTGGAGTGCGGCAGCTGGATCGACGCTCGCTTTGGACGTGTGGGTGGCTTGGTCGCCGTCAGTTGTATCCGCCGTGCGAGCCATGATGAAGCCCACGATCAGCCAGACGCGTGAGCCGCCGCGCGCCAGCCACGTTTGCAGCCTTTCCTTGACTTTGGCATCGCGACGGACCTGGTCAATGGCGTCGTCGGAGACAAAGAAGTGGTATGTGACCGTGCCGGCCTTCACCTGTCGATCCCCGGCTTTGGTTGCCTCTTCCTCGAAACCGAGAATCTTTTGAACCGTCAATTTCAGCTTCAACGACTTGGACTTGGACACGGCCTCGCCCAGTTTGTCAAATGCGTGGCTGTTGGATGCCAGCACTGCCGCATTCTCTGATGTCCGCGTGATGGTCACGTAGTTGCGGCCTGGCTCTCTATAGTCCATGACGACGCGCCCCAGGATGCTGTTGACGAAGGCCTGCTCGTCTTCTCCTGGGGGGATCTGGACATAGTCGAGATGGTGGAGGAGGTAAAAGCGCTTCATGACAGCCTTGCGATGTATACAAGATATTCGCTCCCTATGTTATGTCTGCACTGACAGACAATGATAATGGCAAGTCGTTATTTATCGGTCATTGATTCGGCCAGGCGAGATCATTCCCATTGCCAGCAAGATGACAGCGACTGGCTGGCGATGGACTGCTGCCTATGTTTGAATGATGTCGTCCAATCATAGCGTTGGCGCCTCAACATACATGCATTTTTCAGCTCTACCAGGGTCTGCGGCATTTACCCCAGCATAGCAAGAACAGATTGGGACTTTGCCTATTACTGCTTGAAAGCATGTACATTTACGGCTGAAGATGCATAGGTACTGACGTGTCAGTTCATTTCCGTCCACCAGCCTCGTCGCAGCAGCTGCAGAGCTTGGCCAATACCAAGGCGCCACGAACAAGATCGCGGAGACGAATTATGCTTCATTAGATTATCAAGACGAGAGCAATATTTCAGAGTTGACTCGCGTGCTAGGCAAGTGCCTATATCTCCAGCACAACCGGAGGTGTGATTGGCGTCTACTCATTGATTCGTAGCTGTTCTTCCGCGGCTGCCGTGCAGTCAGACTCGCTCTTTGATTGCCCGTTGGACAAGTTCACGCCGACTTCAGCATTGATCCGTTTGATGAGCCGACCTTGCCATACCCGATAAGTCGTCGAATTGCCGCTACGCAGTGACTATGGACCTCCTTCGGATCACTGTGGCTCAAACGCCAAGTGGTGCAGTACTTCATCCCGAGTATAACTGCATAATTCTGCGTTGCTGAGGCTAACAGGCTGAAGGACAAAGCGAGCGGGGGCTGCCATCTCAAAGTCCAGTATGGCTCCATTGGAACACTGTCCGAGATCACGGCCGATGCTGTGCAAGAGCTACTCCAGATGAACAAGTCCATCAAATGGTACATGGAGGAGTTTGTAATTCATCTTCCGTTCCAAGAGCCAAGGGCCCAGGAAGTCTCCGCAAGCCTGGCAAGATATGCGGCATTGTTAATCGAGGCGCTCCAGTTAGATTTGGGTGCCCCGGACCGCAACGCTTTACACATTGTCATCCAGGTTATGGAAGATGCCATAGTCCTCCCAGATGACTGCATTGAAATTGGTGCTTTGCGCTGGGAGGTTCTCCAGAACGTGGATCTATGGCCCGGTGAGGCCAAGCCCGCGAGCGTCTCTGTAGTGCGCCTTTTGGGAGTCCCGGCGAGAGAAGTTCCTGTGGTTTCGACTGACGAACCTGACTCGGCATCGACCTTCAATATACTCGCACTGACGGCGCGTCCACGTTCTGTGGACGACATACCGCACAGACTCATCACTAAATCCATATACGATGTCGTTGACAAAGCGAACACAAAGGTAGACGCCTGCGGATCAACGGGTGAACGCCGCACAACACTCACCATTGTGCGACCAGGCTCGCTGGACGCCTTGAAGCGAGAACTAAACAAAAACAAGCGATACGATGTCGTCCATCTCGACTTACACGGCAAAGTCGAGGACCACAAGTATGTTATCGTACTGGTTGGTGTTCTTGCTTGTTGTCTGTTCCAATGCTGACTGCCAAAGGGCATATGCTTTATTCATCAACGAGATCCAACGTGACGCCCACATGGTCTCGGCGAAAGATCTCGCCTCGCTTCTAAGCAGCCACGGGATCCACACTGTGATCCTCAATGCGTGTCAGTCCGCTGTTGAAGGCGAAGGCCCGGCCGCCAATCTTGCCAAAGCTCTGATCCAACACGGCATCCAGATTGCCATCGCCATGGCCTACAAGGTCTTGGATGTCACCGCAAATCTCTTCGTCTGTAGCCTCTACGATCAGCTGCTGCGATTCAACCAGTCCCCTCTCCTTGCTGTTCAGGCCGCGAGGCAATGTCTCATGAACAAGCGCACCAAGAAGACCAGCTACTTGACTGAAGTCCCTCTCGATGACTATCTCGTGCCGTCAGTGTACATTCGACACAGCGACGCCAGTTGTGTCGCTAGTGGGCTGAGTCTTTTAAATCTCGAGATGCTGAGGACGATCCCACCCGAGCTACCTCCAGATAGGTCAGTCGACGTCGACGTAAACCTGGTAGGGAGGGAGGGAGACCTCTTGATGCTTGAAACAGATCTCATGCTGGAGTCGTGCGTCACAGCTATCGAGGGGCCTCCTGGTGTCGGAAAGTCGGCTTTGATCAACAAGGCAGCCGAGTGGTGGAAGTCGACGGCTTTCATCGATAAAGTCGTTAGAGTTGGCTTTGAAGACTTGCAGTCTCCTGAATGTCTGATTGGATTTCTGAATCAAGAGTTCGGCACGGACTTGACAAAGCTAGACACGCAGCTGGAAGATGCCAAGGCCAGAGGACGGCGTATCCGGACAAAAATCAAGAACGTGTTGGCACCAACGGAACCGAAGCGGAGAGGCGGCGCGAGAGGAAACCTCCCAAAGACGGCCAAGGCGAAGCCCGAAACGGCGCGCAAAAGCAAATTCTCAATGCGGCACTCCAAACTCCTTGTCATCTTTGACGGGGTCGAAGCCTGTGGTCCTCGCAAACTATCCGAGCCTGTCCTGGAACTGATGGGCTACTTCTTGGCTGTCTTCCGGGACGCACAAGTCAGTCTCTCCGCGCCAGACCTGGACCCAGCCGCCCAAGAACCAACAGCCCCCAGTCCCTACACGAGTTTTGTAGTAGTCACCACGAGACGCATGCCCGAGATTGCCGTTTTAAACCCACCAACGACAGAGTCCACAGGAACAATACCGAATACACAACAAGCTCAAAGAGTGGTGCGCATGCTGGCACCCCTGGACGAGGACAGAACCTTGCTGCTTACGAGACACATACTCGAGAAGACCAACCGACATCCAGATGTCAAGGACTGGGAGGGCCTCCTTGTTCGGGGACAGCTGGGCAAGCTCGTGCAGGGAAATCCCCTAGCCCTCAAGATGTTGCTGGGCGCGTTCAATCCCAACGCCCACAATCTTGTCGGTTTCATGCAGGCTCTGTTTCGCGGAGACGGGATATGTCTCGATAGCAGTTCGTCGGAGACAAATCATGACGCTTCAGCCGCACTTCCAGACTTGACACAAGCCGTAGACGACATCCGGCGTCTTCTTGACTCTGTCGAACAATCTTCGATGGTGATTCGGGCATTGTACCCTTTCTGGGCTCCTTTTCAGCTCCAGACTATACAGGACTACCTCTCGTATATTGACCTTGAATATCAAAAGGGTAAGCGAAAGTCGATTAATCGGTACGCAGTATTCGGGGACCAAGAGCTGGAACTCCTCTTCAGAAAAAATCAGGAACTTCCCAGCTCCAACAGAGATATCGCAATGACGATCCTACAGCCTTTCATCGACGAGGGCTTTGTTGTCGTGGGGAAAGCAGTCGACAAGCAGGGCCAGTCCGAAAGCGACTACATCACGCTGCATCCACTGATCCCGCTCCTCTTACGGGACGAGAGTCGCAAGACCGATGATGCATACAGCATGGCGCGCAAAACAGCGCACGCCGTGATGCCCAAGCTCTTTCGCTACCGGATCAAGACGTGGCCGAAGCATGCCGCATACTGGAAGAAGGCGTGGGACAGCCCACGCGAGACGCTGCGATGGGAGTTTTTCGACTTTCTAGGCGCGACGTACCGGGTCCTCGACATGCGGTCAAGCATCCTCACCATCACCATGCTTGTAGACTTGGCGCATGTAACCAACAAGGGCCTGTTCTGGGATGCTGGACGACGGCCGCTCATGGCGGGCTTTTGGCGGACGGCCACCGATAGCATGCACCGAGATGGGCATGACATTCACGAAGCGCCTCACCGGCCAGGCTTTGTGCCCCTGACCGACTCGCTGATGCGAATCATGGGCGGTACGAGAGGTGGTCGCGGCGGGGTCGGCGTACGATTGCTCGCCGAAATGCAGGCCAAGTTCTTGCGCCTGCAACACGCGCTGTCGGCTGAGCTGGCCGAGATGGCCTTTTGCCTGGCGTTGGTCGACTACAATACGCGCCAGGATGAAGATGCCGCGCGCAAGTGGTTCAAGCGGCTGAAGGAGACGTACCACCATCGCACCAAGGTCCCTGGAGCAGATGCTCAGATACGGCTCATGTTTGATGACATGCTGCAGATCATGGAGGTCTCCTTCGCCGCATCGAATCCGGCGCAGAACTTCAGCGACAAGCAGATGGCGGCCAAGGCGGGTGCCCGCAAGACAATCTACAAGAATCTGGCACGAACAGGATTCGATACCAGCGGATACGACGCTGGGGCATGGAAGGCAGTAGCGCTGAGGGACAAGGATGGCGACAGTGACGATGATGACGATGACGATGGCGATGGCGGCAGTCATGGCATGTTGGGTTTGGGAAACTCTCTCCTAGGGCGCGACGAGGGTGTCTTTGTGGCGATACTTCTAGCTCGGCGCCAAATGGAAGCACGGCCATCCAACGTTGCCGAGGCAAGAAGGCTTCTCTACAAGGCCTTCAGCAACGATTTCGAGGTTGGCGAGAGCCCTGCCAACGCCGCTTACATCCACCGAGCTCTCTCCGAGATGGTCGAGGAGAAAGCAGCGAGACAGGCATCGGGACAAGCGACAGAGACTGTCAAAGACGAAGAAACCCGACGGGACTACTGGCGCCGAGCGTTGTATCACTGGGAACAAGCCTTGCAAGTGGAAAGCGATGCTGGCTTTAAGAAGTCGGACGACCAAGTTCAAAAAGAGACTGAGAGGACAATGATGCTGAAGAAAGAGGTGGATGGTGTTGAGAATGCGTTGGAAGATGTTTCTCAGATTCCTACAGATCCTTCTTCCTCAAAACGCGATGGGAAAAGGTCATGGAACCCCTGGAAGTCCTGGACGGCCTCGAGAGCAAAGAAAAAGGCGCAAAAAGCCGCCATAGTAACCCAATTCACGGCCGAAGCAAAGGGTAAACTCGAGGATGCTCAGGACGCGCAGGACGCCCAGGGGGCTATACGCAAAGGAAAAGCTGCCGAGTACAAGGCTGGCGAGAAGAAACGTGATATGAAGTTTTGGGCCAAGGCCGGTAAACGGGCTAAGACCAAAGGGCGTCCTGGACCCGAAGCCGAACCCAACATGATGCAGCTCAAGCTGATGGCTCTCGGGCCTGTCGAGAGGCGGAAGGCCGAGCTCGACTCCAAGCCTGGGCCAGCAAATCCCAAACCAGGCAGAACCCGCCGGCCGCAGCAATGGATGAGCAAAGAGGAAATGGCTGATGCAAAGGAACAGTTTTCTCTCATCTCGAAGAACGGTGAATACATTACTCCCAAGGACATGGCGGCAGTCCTTCGAACCTTGGACCAACCAAGGAGCGACCAAGAGATTCAAGAGATGATTGAAGAAGTGGACACGACCGGCAGAGGGGTCGTGGACTTTGAAGATTTCCTAAGCATGGAAAAGCCAGACCAGGTGCCAGACACTGAACAGGAGCTGCGAGAAGCCTTTGGAGTGTTTGACACGAACAAGGATGGCTTCATCTCTCGAGATGAGCTACGGGATCGAATGCTGTTGCTTGGCGAGAATCTGACTGATGATGAGGTTGATGAGATGATACGGGAAGCTGATCTGGATGGAGATGGGAAGATTAACTATCGGGAATTTGTCCAGATGATGCGTAGGGCAATCTGAATGATGATGTTTTGTGTAGACTAAGTACCATCTTGACGATAGGGTTTGTTGGGTAAACATTATGGGAAAATAGGCTGCATACCAGATGTCTAGCGACCTGACCTGCATTCTTTGGAGAGCTTTACTTCCTGATTTTCGACAAAGCTTGATTGTTACTTCGAAATTTAGCTTTGTTCCATCTTGAGATTTCATAGATTATTTTAAATCTCCATAAGAAATCACAGCTTATACTCTTTTCTTTTTTTAATACCTTCTACCGTTGTACCTTTTTCCAAGCCAACTTTAACTTTAATTGCTTATATGAGCGGATATGATATAGCTGTTCTAGCTGACTCTAACAAAGGAGTCGTTTTCGATTTCTGCGTGGCCTCATTGCCTCATACATGTACCATCTACGTAAGAATAGCCATTCTGCTGTAGATTGTAGATTCCAATTCTACTTGTTCGCTTGCAAGATTTTGGCGATTGCAATTGGGCATTTTTATAACTTCCAGTCCCGCCTCTACTAAGTCCGAGCTTAGCTGATGCAATGGTCGCAAAACGGTTTGACAAGGTCACAGTTGACACCCCTTGGTATGGCTACAGCCACATAATGCTTGCGTAAGACTTGAACAGCGATAACAGAAAAGTGGCAGATATATTTTGTCTGGTTATCACGATGGAGAAACAAAAAATGAACCACGCGTTCGGATATGACAGATACTAAGGAATCTCCATCTAATGTCAAACACATATATAGTGTATCAGTCTCTTTGCAACACTTGATTCCTAAAACACGTATGAGCCTACATGTATATGCAGATAGCAGCCATCCCTAGGTAATCTCTAAATAGATTCAGATGAACAGAGTAGGTCATAGGTTTTGAATAGGTCTAATAGACGAAACTTAGCTAACATAATAGATATATTCTAGAACTACTGCCCAAATAATCATTGGCTGCAGTTGATGCCTCTGTTGATGATAGAACAAGGGTTCTTCGTCAGTTGTCCAAATTCGCAGCAATCATATGAAACGCTTTGCGCTTCTGTTTCCGCCCCTGCAGACACCATATTACCCCAATCTAAGACGGGAAATTTTACTACAAACTACATAACCTACCACAAACCCGCTCACGAGAGATATATGTGCACGCAGTCAAGATGATGGCTCGTATGCTGCCAATGTAATTTTTGCTTTGAGAGCCAAAGTTTTATACAATTTTTTTTTTTCATCGTTCTCGCATTGCGGGTGCCAGGTAAGTCGCCATTTATTGACTTTACTTCTCTCTCTTTTCATTCTGCTTCTTTTCTCTAATTGACTTTAATCTTATATCATGGCAGCTTATTGTGACCTCTATGCATGTTTCGTTCTTGGCTTGAAAATAGGGCAGGATTGAGTGGAGTAATTGAAGCGGCATCTCGGGACAACTAACTACATTCACGTACCTGTTTACGCTTGTTCTCCCCCTGTTTTCACCGCGATTGAAAAGTCAGCAGAGGGGGAGAAAGAGAGATCTCCGGGGACGGGGTAAATCGACTAATTTAGTGATGCATGACTAGTATTCGTCACATGTATCCTTTGTTTCCGCCTGAAAGAGTAAAGAGAGGGAAAAGAGGAGGGGAGGGCCGAGGCATCTTGGTGGATGGGCCGTGTAAGTGTGCGCGTGGTACGTATAGCTCGATGGGGGAAAGGCTCGCTGCAGCCAGCAGCTTGGCTGCCTGTCTAGGAGGTAAGTAGGTATCTCTAGAAGGAGAAATAGAGATTCAATGATAAAAAATTCAATAGTAGCAATGTAGTATTTGAATCGGGACTGCATCTGTGAAGTAGTATTTAGAATGTGGGGGGGATCTTGGGTTTATCCAAGTACAGTAACCGAGCCTCCCGCTTGTAAATTTAAGCTGCAAGATGGAAACACATACGTAAAACGGCATTTCCCTCTTTCTGATAAAAGTAGGCCATGCGATATATACCGTTATATGTGAGTGATTAGCACGGCCGTGCCATGTACCCTGCCGTTATAGGCATTAGATACTCCAACTCGGCTCGCCTCCCCGCACTCGCAAGGACCCCATATCCGAAATAGACAGCAGCTAAAAATGCCCCGGACAACTACTACTAGCAGATTGTTCGTCGTCTGTTAATATTGGAAATACCGCTACTATTTAATAGCCGTCCGTTGCCGCCAATTGCCCTTCATTCTCCCCCGCTCGCTTCACAGGCAATGACGCGTTTCTCGGCTCTCAAGTTCTGACTGTGCCTCTAAAACCATTGTCTTTACTCATCTCAAAGCAGCTTTTTAGAGCGTCCACTACTCACATCCAGCAAATCTCACCCCCTTTTGTGATTACACTACATAAGCTTTTCGATCTCGATAAGCTTGTTATGCAGTGGAGACGTTAAGCTCTTTTTGCTCGTGCCAGCTATTAACTACATGCGTGCGTGTGTGCGTGCGCGTGAGTTTAAGAGAGAGAGCGCTCCTTCGTTGGAAAAAAAAAACAAAGAGCTCCGACTTTTCTTTCTCAATTGACGCCGCGGTGTTACCACACCAGAGGAAAGAAAGCTGCTAAAATTCCTTTTCCCATCAATCTTGTCTTTTGCTCATTAATTGGTGTGACGCGAGTATACAAAGTCACCCGTACACTAGCAGACTCCCACGGCGCATTGTTTGCTATATATCTACATGTACGACTCTCGGAGTTCATCACGGACCACTTTCATCCATTCAATGGAATCTGAAAGGGGCATATAAAGACTAACAAGATGGCATACAGAATACCTCAAACTCATTATCTGATACATCAATCTATATCGCGTACAGCAGTGAAATAATCGACCATGGCGGAACCACTCATAAAGGCACCCGTGCCAGTCACTCTCCCTCCACCACCACCCACCGACTTCATGACCGCCGATCAATGGGAGACACTCTGGGCTATCCTCGATGGCGTCCTGCCGTCCATCGCGCCTGCATCTGCCATCACGGACAAGGACACGCAGATTGCCATCCCTGACGACGAATTCAACAGCCTCATAGACAAGGTTCGCAGCTCACTGGACGGTGCTCCAAGCAGAGAGGAGATTGCAGAGTTTCTCGCCTTTCGGCCGTCTGCGCATCCCGAATTCCGCGAGGACTGTATACGGGGCTTGGGCGTATCGCCGGCGAGGGCCAAGCTTGCGGGAGTCCTTGGAACACTAGGGTGAGTGTTGGTTCCTCTCTATTATATACGGCCCTCCCTCTTCAGGAGAGATGAAAACTGACTCTTATGAAAATAAAAGAACACACGCCGGAAGCCTGCTGCTAACAGGCTACTGGAGCCCCATCACCCAACAACCCACAAGCACCCGCGAAGCCATCGTCAAATCATGGACCACCTCTCGCTTCTCGACATTCCGAGGTCTCGCAAAGTCCATGGTCGCCCTGGCCGGAAAGGCAAACAGCACCACCAACCCTTACCTCCATAAAATCTCGGGATACCCCGACGTCCCCAAAGACTGGAAGCCCGCGGAAGGGCACGACTATGTGTTCCTTCAGGTGCCTCCTGCCGCTGCCGGCAAGGAGGACGAAGTACACGAAATCACCACCGACGTAGTCATTGTCGGCTCAGGCCCCGGGGGTGGCGTCTGCGCCAAGAATCTCGCCGAGGCAGGGCACGAGGTCCTCGTCGTCGACAAGGGATACCACTTCCACCCTACATATCTTCCCATGCCACAGAGCGCCGGACTCGAGTATCTGTTTGACCATAGCGGCGCCTATGTGAGCGAGGACACGAGCATATCCATGACATCGGGCAGCTGCTGGGGTGGCGGCGGGTCAGTCAACTGGAGCGTGTGTTTCAAGCTCCAGGACTACGTACGCAAGGAATGGGCCGATGAGGGCCTCCCGCTCTTCACGTCGCCCGAATTCGACGAGTGCATGGACCGCGTATGGAAATTCATTGGCGCCGGGTCCGAGGCCATCCGCCACAACTTCAGCAACAACAAGCTGCTGGATGGATGTAAGAAGCTGGGCTGGCACGCAGGCGTCGCCGATCAGAACACCGCTAACAAGGAGCATTACTGCGGCCATTGCCATCTGGGCTGTGGCCTGGGAGAGAAAATGGGGCCGGCACAGGCCTGGCTGCCCGCTGCAGCTGAAGCTGGTGCCGATTTCATGGAGGGACTCACTGTCGAAAAAGTCCTCTTTGATGAGGATGGAGCGACGGCAATAGGAGTCCAAGGTTCGTGGCTAAGTAGAGATGAGCAAGGTGGCCTTCACAAGGGCGTCGGAGATCGTACGCAGAGGAAGGTTGTCATCAAGGCAAAGAAGGTCATCTTGTCCGCTGGGACTTTTTGGAGCCCTGTCATCTTGATGAAGAGTGGTGTTGAGGTAAGTCTGTGCCTACTTGACCGTTCAACATGGTTGAATCCTCGCTGACACAAACACACCTCTGTCTCTTTATAGAATCCGCAACTGGGACGTAATCTTCACCTCCATCCCGTCAACTTTTTGATGGCTGTGAATCGGGAAGAGATTCGACCATGGGAAGGAGGCATCATCACGAGCTGGAGTGGTGAATTTGAAAACCTCGATGGCAAGGGGCACGGGGTCAAGCTAGAGCCGTTATGCATGGTGGTGAGTACTACCAAACAGGAGGAGCCCAGCAAAAGTTACTGCCACAGTGCTCGCTCCAAGATTGGATTTCGCTAACTGCAGGGGGTTCGGCCATGCCATTCAGCCATACATGGCGTTTTCACTACAAAGTTGGAGCAGCGGCCTCGATACCAAGCTCTTCACCATGAGATATCGGCACATAAACAACTTCATCTCACTAGCCCGTGATCGAGACTCTGGCCGAGTATTCGTCGACCCCGAGACGGGTGAGCCGCGAATTGAGTACTCACCATCTGATTTCGACCGCGAGAACAATCTAGAGGGAATCATTGGGCTCGCCAAGATTGCCTACGTCGGTGGTGCGACAGAGATTCGAGCGCACATTTACGGCCTGCCGCCGTTTATACCCAACGCCTCCGAGCAAGCAAAACACGTTCAAGACAAAGATCCCGAGTTCACAGATGCTGCTTTTGGCAAATGGTTACAGCACTTGCGCACTCTGGGCAACAAGCCGCCCGTGTCTGCCTTTGGGTCGGCGCATCAGATGGGAACGTGCCGAATGAGCGCCAGCAACGAGTCAGGCGTGGTTGATGAGAGGGGAAGCGTCTGGGGAAAGAAGAACTTGTTTGTTGCAGACTCTAGCGTGTTCCCAAGCGCGAGCGGCGTCAACCCCATGGTCACGGTCATGTCCATTGCAGACTGGATATCACGGGGTGTCTCTAAAGAGCTGTAGGGGAAAGATAAGGAGCCCACGCCTTGGCCTAGCTACTCATTGGATGAATTGGACAATCTCGGTGTCGTTTCAAGTAGTAAGAACAAAAGTGATTGGACGGAAACATCTTCTTGTTTCACAATTTGACCTATAGGGATCGAGGCTCAAGCGCGCTCGGCAGACCGGGAACGAATAGGGAAAGGACTCGGGGTGCCGGATTTGATGGCCTGCCTTGGTAAACGAAGAATGGAAAGCCACTCTACATTTGACCGAGATTCAACGGTGGATTTTGTCTCTTCGCCTTTTGCTGAGGCCAGATCGACTTGCCAGGGACCGACATGCTGAGACTAGGCCGACGACCCTGTTGCTTCAACCCAATACGCCAGGCACGCCCAAGACGGGCCGGCCCTGTAGCACTTGGGCACAAATGAGTCAGGAACAAGGCCTTATTGCTACCGTTGCAAGGTATCGGCCTGGTGCTTGGGCACCATTCGGCGTATCAATCCAGTCTGTAGGGACGTAGGCACGATGGCACGACGGCAGACCTATTACAGATGCCCGTCCACATGACTCCTCGGTCACGAGAGCATTGTCCGTTTATCTTCCTTCTTTCTTTACTCTAGACATACATAGGCATGTAACGTCAAGTTTTACTCTTGCATTCAGGCCATCGCTTGGGCCTCGTGACTGACTGCTGGGCGGTATGGCGGCCAAAAGAGAGATAGCAGCCATGCCGGAGTCGAATGATGAGAATCTGCTCCGAGCAACGGCGACGACGTCATAGGGTGCTAAGAGTAGAAAATATGAACATGGGTTATCGAAAATTTTTAGACGCCGGTTAGAAGGGGCTCAATGGCCACCCTGGCTCATTAGGTATCGACGCAAGGGAGATATGGCGAGGCCTAGAAGCTTTCCCTTGTCCCTTTCTCTATACCGAGGCGCGCTTGTTACAGATCAAAGGATCATTTGTGTTTCTATTCCTGACCAAGTCGCCGTTGGCGTGAAGTGTAGTGGGACGGTACTTCTGGACCCGTTTCGTGTCGCGTGGATGAATTTGGTTGCCTCCCGTGCGGGAATCGTACTTAGATAATCAGCCAACACAGCTGGCAGATCTTTGTGGGGTTAGCCACACTTCGCAAGGCAGACACAGCCACGACCCTTGGTGGGCAACGAGTCTGCCGCGCCACGTTAACGATTAGCGGGCATACCGAGTGGCAGGACATCGACGTCCGGCTAACGAAAAGCCATGGGCCGGAGATGCAGGAAGACGTCAAGGGGGCCATGGATGAGGTTTTGCAGTAGCCCATGACGGTATCTGCAGCTCTTTCAGCTGTCCATGGGTTGTTGCATGATTGCCATCCATCCACAGGGGGTGTCGGGTCGTTTTCGAGATACTCGGCAACCCGTCTCGGTCTTGTCGCTGCTTAGTTGGATGGCCGCAAGCACGCACACGATGATACAACAGGTACGTCGTAGAGCTGTAGAATGGGCTTGCAGCACGGGGTGCGCGCCTTGTGTTGCCAAACCGGCTAATGCAGAGAGAATCCTTCTATATGAGAAAATATTGCTTCGACTGCGGCATCCTAGCATGCAGAGCTCTTCCTAGCCACATCTTCCTAGGAGGAGCCAATATGGATGCTTCGTAGGACGACCATTTCTTCATGCCGGGGACGGAGCATTGTAGTTGGTGGCTCTGGCAGATCGGTGAAGACCCTCGTCTGCGTGGGGCCCGCAAGAGCCACTTCGGGGAAGGAGAATTTCCAGGGTAAGATTTCCCCAGTGATCTGGGACTCGGCTATTCGAGCCAGGACGCCCTGCATGAGGCGTGAGTTCTTTGTTATCCGTAGTCTATGGCATCAGAAGTTTGTTGAGACGCACGTTGTGATAGTAGCGTAGCCAACTTGCACCTACGCTCTCAAGCATTAGGCTCATGCCCCTGCATCGGTAGGGAGTCTGCATTTGCCACTGGCGATGCCCCGTCCAGAGGCAGCCTGTGACCTTGGCAGCGAGGCAGATGACAGAGACAGGGAGAAAATGCGTTGGCCGAGGCAAGGCTCATGGATTGCCTTTGAGAATGACCACGTTGGCGATAGCTAGCAAGGCCATATGGGCGACCAGATGCGGTGGCAGTCATCAGCCTCGCTACGTAGCGCTTTGCTGTCCCGAGTAGGCATGTTGTCGCCTTACAGGCACTAGGTGATACCACCCAACGTTGCTGTGGTCAAGGTGAAGGGTCCACTGGGGACTCAAAGCAGTAATGCTGATGAATGCCTGTTGATGCGTTGAGCGCAGCTACATGTACTGTGTAGTATGCTTCTATCATCCGATGTGTGCATGGAGATGCATTGCCCTGTAACTGGAGGGGCGTCCACTGCATGCTCCCCAAAGCTGTGACTCTGCAGCCTCGCCTCACTTAGATAATCGCCAATTACTGGCTGGCGACACCGTGGTGGATAGAGGTGAGCGTCGTCACCTGCGGCCCAAGAGCCAGCCGCCTGCATAGCTGTCGCGGCCCTGCAGCCAGCCCTAATGAAACTGCTTGTAGCGACGCGTGCCTAATGGTCGACATTGGTTGCCTCAAATGACGTGTTCCGCGGGTATCACACAGCGGCGAGTAGAAGACGAAAAAATTGGTGATCGCCTCGTCCATGTTCGCTGTCATATTCGATGTCTCCTCCAGGGTGAGCGTGGCCACGAAGCAGGGCTGTAAGAACCTTGAGGATAAGATACAAGGTACTTTGTACTTCCCCAAGACAAGCCGGCCGGAGCATTTTAGTTGGCGACCAGCACCCACATGGAATTCCAGGCTATTTTTGGTAATGCCTTTTACTGGCCACTAGTGGCAGGTACGAGTACGGAGCAGCTGCAGCTCCCACTGAAGCTGCTTCTGCAGTGTTACGGCATAATGATCGTTCTTGCCTGGCCTGGCGAGGATTTTCCTTTCGCTCCCAGATCTTGGCCTTATACGAGCACACCCAGACGGTGCTGATGGAGGTGCTGAAGCAATTCACACTTGCTCATTGTGTGCCCGTTTGATAGGCCTTTTATGGGCCGATGGCTGCCGATTTGGCTCCGTCAGCCCAATTGGCCAGGGCCTATGTACCGGTACTTGCCCCTTCCTGTAGCTCGCTGTAGCTCGTGTGTGTGGCTTGTGGCTTGCACGGCAACTTTCGTATTCCAGCCACGCCTGTCATGCCCATCTGTGTCTGGTCAGATCCGTTCTGTTCCACAGGTTCAGGACGACGAGCCCGAACATGGCCCGTACAAGGTCCGTGAGACGGTGGCGGGCGCGCGAGACGTGGTGAGCCTGGCCGGCCATTGACGAAACACCGCCGACGGCAAAAGCGAGGAAATGCATCAGGGCATCGCAACGGCGCTCATTGGCAGTCTTGTCTTGCGGGCGGACCTCAAGGGGCCACCTCCATCGACCCCCCCCGCGTCGCACAACGGCCGGATTCGATGGTCCCATTCTCGATGGTCGAACCAGTGGCCAGTGAGCAGGATCGGACGCTGCAGGGTCCCCAAGGTGCTAGAGCAGGAGCCCTCGTCTCTTGTTTCTGGGAGACGGATATCCGGGATTCTGCAGCGAATACAGATGGCAGATCAGGGAATGTTCAAGTGCCGTGAGTGCGTCGGATGGGCCGCTGCCCTTTGAGAGAAGCTTTGTCACTTATCAATCTCCACAGCCCAGGACGTGAGAGAGACGAAACACGAAAAAAGAGGGCTCGCTAGCTGGCTTGACCTACACAAACCTTTGGTCTCCTAGCCCATTCTCGCTTTCGAGACCGCGCTCGCACAGTTTCTGAGAAAATCTGGCCATCGGCCGTGATTGGCTAGATGCAATCGCTCAAGGAGCCAATCAGCACCGACCTCACCGGCCGCTTTTGGCTTCTCCACCCTGGCAGCCAAGGTCGCTGGCCAATCAGAGGCTCTAGAGGCTCTTTTCAACCGACACACCTCAGCTCGCCGACTGCCACTAACACCGTCCAGATGCAGGCGACGCTCCTTGGTCTGCGAGGATTCGCACACAAGTCATCTCTTTCGTCTACAACGAGTCCCCTTTTTGGAGGGTCTTTTGAGATTCACGACTCCTAGAAGTGACCCGCCGTCTCGGGACGCTCCGGGGACCCCTAGGACTGTCTCGAGCCATTGCCCAACCATTGATCAGGACTTACATGTCTGCACCGATTAGGACGGTTTCAATGCCACAGGATGCCTTCCCAGCCAGGGGAGTCACCCGGCCCTAACGGAGACGGGCGACGGCTTCTCCCTAGACGGTATCCATTCTCATCAAAAGGTTCTATTGCTCTCCTGGCAGCTCGCCAAAAGGAGTCGGGACTGGCCAAGGGCGCAGGTCTCGGACGATGCGGAGATTTTGAGATGATTCACGGGACTTGATTGCTATCAAATCGGTCGTCGACAAGGGAAAGGCCACGGTCGATCCTGAAGAGCACGCCTTTGCGTGCGGGGACGCGGCCAATACACATGCCACGGCGCCTACAGTTCTTCTTCTGACCCTTAACCTCTCTTCCCATGGTCCACAGTACATATCAAGAACCACGCAAGCGAGGAGACTACAACCGGTATGGCTCGGGCGGCGGCACATTCCACCCGCCAAGTCCGCACATTTCAAGCTTGCACTGTGAAAGTGGAGGACGAAGAAAAAAAAAAAGAAAGAGTCATAACACTTGAACAATTTTTCCAGTTGGAGGGTGTCTCCTCACTTACACCCAAGTATGTACTAGGCAAGGTGCGTCGGCGCATGGCGCGGCGTTGGCATGCAAGTCATTACAGCAGACCCAACATAAACAAGGGCCTACTCTGCATTTCATTGACCAGACGACGAGATGAGATGGTCGAGAGTAATTTCTCTCATTCGATATCAATTTCCTTGTTTGGTTTCAGCTCGTTGCTAGTTGCCTATGCTGACCGCTGTCCCAACTGAGCTAGGAGTTGAGTAAGATGACCTCTGGGGGCGCTTTTGGTCGCCGAGCTGGAGGCGGGTGCCTTTACCTATTTGCTCTACTTCTTCTTCCTCCTTCTGCTTCTCTATTGTTCGTTAAGTCTACAGGCAAATCCTGTGAGCGGAGGCGCGCACGGGGGGTCGCTACATCCTGCATAAGCGGCGCAGCCCTCCCGCTTGAAAGCGTTGATAGTGGCCCTATCGTGCATTTCTTGAGTCAATGCTGCTCTGTTAGAAAAGACTACACTTTGGATTGCTTCCCCTCTTTCATGGGATGTGGACTAAATAGCGCGAATGCTCTTCATCAGATATAAACTCTAAGTACGAGCAATGAGGAGCGAAGCGAGAGAGATGACGGCAGCTGTATTGAGCTCGGATATAGCTAGCTGTCGGTTCACGAGAGGTGGACGCAGATGGGGCAAGCCACGGTCGACAGCTTAAGACACGAAACAGAGTGCTTACGGGGCGATGTAGCATAAACGGCCTGATGAAGCTCTCTATACGAGGGCATGGGGATATGGTGGGAGCGCAGCAACTGTCAACTGCGAGTAAAGGCAACGGCAGACGGCCGATCATTCACGACGGAGTACGGCACTTGATTTTTTAACCGAGAAAATGCTAGAGGATACGCATGTTTCAAGCCTGATGCCACGGCCACCCACTCTTGATCGCTGCGGCCATCCACCATCCGCATATATACTACATATACTATACGGGGTAGGCATGGCATGGCATGGCATGGCATATGTCGCCGCAACCACTCCTGCTGCTACCCACCAGCACCACGTCTGCTACCCAGCAGAAGTGCGTACCGCGCACGGAGCATCGTGCATTATGGGCAGATATTTCGCTCAGCGCCAAGCGCCTACTGATACTGGGCCCTGCCTCGACGATGGCTTGATCTCGTGATATGATCTCTGGCATCATGCTGCCCACCAGTGATGTCGACGTGCATATTCCCCTCAGAACGGAAACAGGTTGGTGTCTCACCGGGCGGTGTCACTTGCGCAGAAGCAAAAAGACAAAAGATGCAGCAATATTCCAAAAACAAGAGGCCGTATGACACGATGGACGCCGCAAAGGCTAAAGGCAGCCCAAAGACCGGACCTTGTTTTCTCTTGGTGGCCCCTCAGCCCACGGTACGTAGCAGTCGAAAGTCCCGGTACTTGCTGGAAGACGGTGTGTGGCGCGGGCTGCAGGTCTTTCTCAGCTCCACCGGCGCCTGCAGGACTACCCGTTTTGGGAGCCATGCGTCCTCTGCGCACCCCCAATTCATGCGCACCCCCTTTTGCAGTCTCAAGGACAGAATTCTGCTCTACACAGCACAGCCCAGGCCATGCTGGGATGAAGTTCTCTGCTCTTCCATCTTCCATCTGGCCCACCGCGCGCGGCAAAGTGGCAGCGGTAGTTGCAGAGAGGCAGTGAAGGAAGTGGAGCAGCTATGACAGAGTTCAAATGTTGCCAGGCAAGTTGACCATCTCGAGTGTCTTTAGGTTGTTGCTTGTAACAGTGGTGCCGAGGAGCATCTCGGGGTACCTATTGCGCCACCAGCACTCACTCGTGTTGCAAAGTATCAATCTAAGCAGCAACGCTTTGGAATGCCACCTGCTGCTGCTGCCCAGCATCGACTGAGACAGAGACGGGAGAGATGAAAGGGCTGGAAATACTCACCCTTGGTAGCACCACTACGCAATAATTCGTATGGTGATGGTTCAGTTGTAGCACTCGTACGAGTAGTACAGGGCGGCATGCCCCGTTCCCAGCAGCAGCACGAGGTTCTCCCTTCGGCAGGTACCCATCAGCCATCACTTGGCGGCCGCTGCTGGCTACTAAGTTGCGGCCTGGCACGCACCGGCCGACGCCTCTCAGCGGCGTCTATATCCAACCTCGGGCTCTGTGCTCCCACGCTGAGGGTATCACCGATTACAGATTACAGATTACAGATTACAGATTACAGATTACAGATTACAGATTACAGGCCATCAGGAAGGGATTACATGCTGCAGCGTGTCTGGCACATGCGGATTCCAATGAAACGACCTGCTACGCCATACGAGAAACACCCAAAGGCAAAAAAAGAGGCGTATCATACAAGTGTCCTCGATCACGGAGTGCACGGGAGGGTGGCCTTGGGTACTCCCTACTCGTCTGCGTCATACTGCCGTGCGGCCCCAACCAAGTAGGGAGTACCTCCGGCCCGCCGCTGCGCCGGCCAGCCCATGCCATGATGCCTCGCTCTCGCCTCTGGCCGGACCCAAGACGCACGCCTCAGGGGAGGGGTGTGTGCGAGCAAGTGTGGGAAAGCGCCCGATATTGGAAAAAAACAAAACAAAAAACGCCAGCGAGCGGGTACAGATGCAGATGCAGATGCAGCAGGCAGTCATGCCTGGCTCTGCTGCAGCTACGTGCTAGCCCCAAGCACTACCTGGTTTTAACGTTAGCCGTCTGGTGGGTGGTATTTATTCCAGCGGCGCGCCCACAGCACCAACATCCACTGACTGCACTGACTGCACCCGCCTACCGCCGCTAACCCTCAGCGCCCCCCCAGCGCTCGACCACCGACCTTATATCTCCCCGCTCACACCCACCTCTTCTGCTGCTGCCTCTCCCTCCTCCTTCACGATTCCCTCGTCCGCCATTCTCTTCTCCTCTGCCTTGGATTCGGCTGCTCAGCAGGTGATTCAGTCAGCTTGTCTACGTTGCGCCCCTCCCTGCTCGACACCGTCTCCGGGTTTCTTTTCTTTTTCATCTTTTGCTCTGCCTCTTGTTTGTGTGTCATTCGTCCTCCTTCCGTTGTCCCTTACCCTTCGCCACCACCTTCTATCGCCGCTTCTGTTCTTCAAGATAAAAAAAAAAGAAACAAGACCCATCTCAAATCTCGACGACGCCTTGTGCTCCTCTCAACTGTACAGCCTACAACAGCCGCGTGGCATCTTGTTTGTCTGACGCCAACTCCTTAATATCATCCTCATACGACAATATGCCGGTCCAACTTCTGCCGGCCTCAGCCGCTGCCTTTGCCCCCAGGGCTTCATCCGTCAACGTCGTCCTGAGCTCAAGGGTTGAGCCATGGCTTACACAGACACTCAAGCGCGTCAACCGGGTCAAGCGTCCTCTCAACAGCATTCCTCAGCACCACCGATGCCTTACCGAGACTCTGTCATCGCCAAATGCCATCTGGACCCTGTGCTCATTAATGTTCCCCAAGCTGCCCCAGGCCGAGATGCCAGAGGACCCCACAGAGAATCTCTTCAGCCATCAGCTCATCCACATCGAGGCCTACATCGTTCACGTCGACATGGTCCTGCGCAACGAGGTTGCCTACAAGCTCACCGTCGAAACCATTGACGCCCTCGTCGAGTACCACAAGGACATTTACTGCGTTGATGCCAAGGCCAACACCTACGACTGGTCTGAGAAGGAGCAGCAGTGCAAGAAGCTGCATGAAGACTTTGTGCAGGCTGTCAACAAGTTTGTTTTCCGCACACACGTCTCTGCCCTGGAAGGTCTTGAGGAGGAGGGCGCTGGCGAGCTGCTCAACGGAAAGAGCGAGGAAGTCAAGACGAGCCTCATGAACCTCATGAAGCCGCTTCTGCCTCCTCCCCCTCGTGTTGTCGAAGTCATTCGACAGCCGCCTCTGCTACCCAGCTCTCCTCTTGCCAACATGTGGACACAGGCTGGCCCTCCTCACATCATCCCTGCCGCCGTTGAGCCTTGGCAAGTGTTGCCCTCGAGCCCCAGCGTTACTTCATCTGTCGACTCGGTCAACACTCCCATCTGGGCCAACATGGGCATGAGCGATGTGCAGCTGCCATCTCCTACGCCTTCATTTAGCTACCCGCACTCCACTGCCGAGCTTTTCTTCAGCCCGCCAATCATGGCACCCATTCCAGCTCTCCCTCTCCCGAGTGTCTATGCGCCGTCACAATGCGGTGTCAGCGTCGGCATGGGCATGGGCGGCTTTGGCTGGGATCGCTACCAAGAGTACGCCACGACGATGTAAAGGTACAGCTCTGCTATGCTGGCTTCTTCTTAATACTGTCCCGGTTACCAGCTTGTGGTCTCGGATCACTTCCCCCTTGTTTTCTCAGGGGAAAAAAGCAAACGAGTCTTTTTATCTTCTCAGCGGCATAGACATTTTGTCAGGGCATATAGGCGTTTTGTTGCATCAGGAACGGAGTTCGAATACCTCATCCAATTATTCTTGCTAGGAAATACCCCTAATCATTTCCTCTTTTTTTTTTCCCCCCTTTTCTTTCTAACCCTTTCTTCTTGGTTCTTTTTCCTTATTCCCTTTTCCGTTTTGCTATCGGCGACACAGCAAGCGTGCACTTGGTTTCGAATCTAGTTCCTCGTTCAAGATCCAGGAAATACCATCATCTGTCGCATCAGAGCCGCTAGCTCGGCATTTCTTTTTGGTTAACTTGTTATTTTGTTTACATTATACCACCAACATGGCTGGATCCGAGGCTGGCAATCTGGATGCTTACTTTTTTCTTCAACGGACGGGGACTCTTTTCTTCGACAGTCACCAACGGCTTGCGACATTCTTTTCTCTTTTTTTCCTTATTCTTGTTTTTCTGGTACCATTGGGTTAAAGATAAGAGGCAAACTGCAGCAATGCACAACAATCGGCTCGGCCCGAAACCTCCATTGGATTTGAATATCCTACACTTTCGCTTCTCGTCTATTCTGGGTTGCCTCTCTCTTGAGAGACATTCAGAAAGCAGACTTTCTTTTTTCTTTGGAAGATATCCCCTCAATGTGGTGCCTGACTATGATACTTCGGGTTACTGCTTGGAGTTTTTCCTTAATCCTGTCTTGCGTTAATGTTGCTTTACGAATATTTGACGACGATACGAATGAGTTATGAATAGATCTCTTGGGTATGCGATACGACCTTTTGGAATGTTCAGAATGCCTATCAAGGACTCTTACGACGCAACCAATTTATTCAGCTCAACTTTATGCTTCCAACATTCGACAAACTGGATTTGAACTGGCTTTCAGACCAGTACTGTCTTCATGGAACACGACGTCATGCCAGCAAAACCAAACCATAACGCAATTGTGATCATGGTGCTGGGATATCCGGCATATCCTAGCCCATACAGACACTGGTTGTCGACAGGGGTGTGCACGCCCGGCGGCGAGTCCGCGCGGGCTGCTGATAAACGGAAAGATAATACAGGGGTGAGCTTCACTTCCCATATCTGCTGAGCAGCGATGGGCAGTGCGACTAGTCCCTGCTTCCTTTACATTGTTTCACCATCTTTCTTTCAGCCGGGCATCTCAAGCATCCAGAGGGGGCACTCTAATACGGCACACCGCGGAGCCTAGCCATTACGCTGGCTAAGCTGAAATCAAAGAAGCTGCCGCGGGTCGAGGAGTTGCGCCCCCTTAAGACTGCCTGGCGAGACTGAGGCGAAATGATTTTGTAGCTCATCTCTCTACGCCCCCACTTCTGCTACGAGTTGTTCTCTCCGTTAGACTGGATCTAGCCGAGGTAGACACTGGTAGCGGCTGTGGCGCGATACCAAGTGAGTGAGGCCAGAGGCTGCCAAACAAGGCTGTGCTTTGTTTGACATGACCTGCTTCGCTCCAGGGCTCTTCCGCTGGAAACGGAAGGGCGCTTGGTATATGCATTTCAAGAGATGCTGGATATAAAACAAAAACAAAAACTCAAAGTGTGCGAGAGAAAATGTTATGAAAAAAAAGAGGGAAAACCGCCCAAAAAAAAATGATATAACAGACGGGAAAAAAAATGTGGCTCTTCACCCTGGCGGTGGGGATGCTTTGCACGCAAGTATGAAGCGCACTGCTGGAAAAGGGTCCCTGTTCGTTCTCTTGTCGTTGGCAGTACTACTAGGTAGCTAATTGAAACATAAAAAAAAAACTGGACCGTGGTATTCTCTTAACTATCTGTGAACAACTCGTACATGATCGTAAATCGTATGAACTGGCTACTACTTGTCGAAATACTTGTTGCCTTATGAACGAGCCTTGCGAATAGGAGTACCGTATTGGACAGATGGATGAATAAATGCTTTGTTTACAGATTCAGACATGGAGGATTTGTATTTTTGATAGCATTGAACATGCCATTTCGCTTTCAAATAACCTCTTTCTGTATCTTACTGACATACGTGAAATCAAGTTCTCATAACAAGTTGTTCATTTCTCATATCTATTTATCTCAATTTTTTTTCTTCATAGCTCAAATCTCATCTTTGGGGATGTATCCTTGAGTCCTAATTTGACAGACATATTTCGCTTATTTGACCTGCTTTTCTGTCTGTTCCTGGATGGAGGCGCCCAAGGCCTTATCCACCCGTGAAAACATCTCATATGTTCTGTTACGGGTATCTTGGTGAGCAGCCGCCAGATGGCCAGAGACGTTTGAGACAAAGTTTTCCTGCTGGCCAGGGGTGCGGCCGAGCACATCCCAGAGACCCTTTGCCTGGACGAAGTCGTCGTCATTTACTTCCTGGAAAAGCTCGTGGACAGCAGCACCAGACCAACTCTCGTGTGTCACGGTGGGCTTGACAGTCTTGTAAGTCAGTTGTCTATAAGAGCTAGGATAGTTAGGGTTGGCGCCGTAGTTGCCATTGATAGCCATAGCGCCATCACGCTGGAAGGGGTTGAATGCTTTGAGTGGAGCATTGACGGGAATCTGCTGATAGTTGGTTCCAAGACGGTGACGATGGGTATCAGGGTAAGAAAAGAGTCGGGACTGGAGGACAGGGTCGATGGAGGGCTCAACACCAGGCACCAAGTGAGAGGGAGAGAAGGCAACCTGTTCAATTTCGGCAAAGTAGTTCTCAGGGTTCTTGTTGAGGGTGAATTTGCCAAACTGCCTGAGGGGCACGTCCTTCTGTGGCCAGACCTTGGTCAAGTCAAAGATGTTCCAGCGGAACTTCTCTGCCTCCTCAGGTGTAAGCACTTGGACGTAGACGGTCCAGCTGGGGTAATCTCCCTTCTGGATGGCCTCGAAAAGATCTTGAGTGTTCCAGTCCGGGTTCTCAGCAGACATCTTGGCGGCTTCTTCTCCTGTAAATGTCTTGTTGCCTTGATCGGTCTTGAGGTGGACCTGGGTATAGACAAATGATCCGTCAGGCTTAGTCCACTTGTGGGTGTGGCCTGAGTATCCGTTCATATGTCTGTACGAGTAGGGAGTTCCTCGATCGGAGAAGACAGTCATGACTTGGTGGATGGACTCTTGATGGGTAGAGAGATAGTCCCAGAACATGGTAGCATCTTTGAGGTTTGTTTGGGGGTTGCGCTTCTGGGTGTGGATGAAGAGGGGGAAGTTGGTAGGGTCACGGATGAAGAAGACGGGAGTGTTGTTGTAGACCCAATCCCAGTTGCCTTCGTCTGTGTAGAATTTGATGGCGAAGCCGCGGGGGTCACGGGCGGTATCGGCAGAGCCCTTCTCTCCACCAACAGTTGAGAAGCGTGCGATACAGTTGGTTTTCTTGCCAACAGTATCAAACATGTTGATGGAAGTGAGGTCGGAGATGTCGTGAGTGACCTCAAAGACACCATATGCACCAGCGCCCTTGGCATGGACGACACGCTCGGGGATACGCTCGCCTAGATGGATACGAAGTGTTAGCAAGCTATTCTAGAGTCACGGGAGGGAGGAATGGGGTCGAGCTCTGAAGGGCTTCTTGATACGGAAACAGGAGGGGTAAAACATACGATCAAAGTGGGCGAGAGAGTCAATCAGGTGGAAGTCCTGGAGCAGCAGCGGTCCAATGGTGCCTGGGCGCTGCCAGCCCGAGGGATTGTCAATGGGAGCACCACTGGAAGTGGTGTAGGTAGGCTTCTCATTGTACCTAAAGGTGGACGCTGGCGTGTCGTCGGCCGTCATTTTGGCGGATGGCGTCTTGTTCGCTGAACAAGCTGCTGGCAAGGTAGAAGTATAGGTAGGTGGCCCAGCAGGCAAATATCAGACAGAGATACCCTGGTGAAGCACAAGGTACTCGAGACGAATTGATGTGTGTATGGGGGAAGAAGAGTCGAGAAGAGCTGGAGAGACGAGGCAAGGCAGCTATAAGGAGGGGCAGGACCAGCCGCCGTCTTTATACGCGAGGAGCTCAACGTAATGGTGGGGTGAGAGCCCAATGCAAGACGAGGCCTTGACCCGAAGAGAAGAAGCAGTGGAAGCGAGCCCATGTGCCTGTAGCCATCAATGGGTGCAAGCTGGCGGCATGTCTGTTACATGGCCTGGGCTGGGCTTCCCCTCAGTTGCTTGCCATACATTAGCTCTGAGCTCGTGTACGGCTGGCTGCTTGTACCGCATCAATGCCTTGGTCTCATCCTCCTGGCATACCTGTACCCACTGTTCGCAGCTGTGTTTTCCCCGTTATTGCCGCATTGATACCGCTCAAAGCTCGGTCTTGCCCCAGCCATCGACTCGAAAGCTTGCTGTGCCTGACTATATCGCCATAGTGCCCGCCTCTGTTGCCAGTTCCACTGCGCTCGCCCAGAATGCTCTCAACTACGTCAGCGTCCACCCACTTGCCTGTCCCCCCCGCTGGCCCCAGCCCGATGTGGGGGACTGGACGAGAACCAATAAACAGGCCGTGAAAAGAAAGCCGGCTCGGTTCACTTGTCCGGGGCGGGGCACGGGCGCGTTCTCTGTCCATGTTCCCTGTCAGAGAGCTGTACGTAGCCCGCCGCCTGAACCTCCAGTGGTCCTTTTTGCCGTGGGCTCGCTGCTACTAGCCTTGTTTGTCCTTTCGGCCGTAAGAAGTGGTCGAGCAGTATCAAACACCATAAGCACATTGCTGCCTTTCTTCTCCTTCTCTTGTGTGGCAGTCCATGGGTGAAATAACTGGTGTATACCCCCCTGTCTTACAAGTTAAAGTTGAAGCTCTGGTGCAACTACTATTTACGGCAGTTGAAAGAAGCCTTCCTATGTCATAAGTGGCTTACAGTAACACTTTAACACATTAACACATCTGACAGCTCATGTCACGCCACATCTCAACGCTCATCTTCTGCCCTTCCCCCAACTCAACTCAACTAGACCTAGCTATTCCATCTCTGGTATATACCAGCGAAAACACTTCGTTAGCCGTGGAACAAGCTCTCATGTCCAGGGCGGGGGCCCTACCAGACCCTTGCTCTCGTCCGCCAGTGCCGCAAGTGCCGCCTGGAATCCTGGCGGTTCTCCTTCCCACCATTGGCATTATCAAGATGAGTGGTTCGCGCTAGAAGCGAGCTGGCTTTGCTCAGCCTGAACGGAGAGATGCCGGCGCGCCTCGCGTCTCGGTGTCCCTAAGCCTCTTAACGCGTGGTCACCTGCTCGCTTGCGATTTTTAGCGCATGCTTAGGTGGTAGCTAGAGACCGCAAATTGACACAGCAGCAGTAGCAGCAGTAGCCCATGCTATAACTGGAGTAATGTATAGGATGCTATGTAGCGTTATCAAGGGTGGTGTATGCTGATCGTCTGAGAATTCCCTCTCTTTCTTCGCGGCCCTTAGGTAATGGTGGTTGTAAACCGCAACACACAACAGCCTGAGAAAGATTGGTAGCAAATTTCATATGATGTTGTAAATGTCTGTATCAGACTAACGGCCAAGTCAAAAATCGGTATCTCATATAACACTCTCCTTGCTGACTTCACTGTATCAATCCTAATAGTTGCTGGTAACATCCTTTCTCTAACGTACACATGCCAGTGGGCTGCCGCTAGCTCTTCAGATCAACTGCAAATACTACCAGTACCTGTAGGTAAAATAAGCGATCACAGCAAAATCCCTCTCAGTTCTTCTGCCCTTCAAATTAGGCTACAACAATATAGCCAAGGTAACGCCAAAATCTCATCCTCCAACGCCATGCTCAGTAAAGTGTAGACTTCGTAAAACCAGCTCCACCCCATTGTATATCCCGAAGCCCGAGTCCCCATGTTTCATACACATCAAGACATTGAAACTAAAGGTCCAGAAACCCACTCCTGTGTAGTAGCATTGCCTTCACACCCTCTTTCTTCGAATCCAAATTCCCATCGGATGTTCTGAGCCTCGGCCGTCGTAATCCGAGAGAGTTATTGATAATACTATGCGGGCTTTTATGTAACAAATAAGAGGCAGTGAGGGGCGATAAGACAATTCTGTCTCGCTGTCTTGATTTTCAGGTAGTTCTGGATGCCCCAGCTCAGATATATCTACAACTCTCAACGCAAGTTTGGTACAGAATTTAGAATGTCCGCGCGTTGCGGGTCTTTGATTAGATCTACTGCGGCGTGCCGCGTGGCAGCTCTTGTTTAGATACGAGGCACTAGGCATCTGATGCAAGAACTCGGTGTTTCAAAGACCGAGACCAATATTGAGAATCAAATTGGGATACTGATACTGGTATCCCAAGTCTAAATTAAATGATAGTATTGTTGACATTGTCCCGTCCATATGATTTATCCTCTCTCAAAATGCCCGTCATCCGCCTGTTAGATGGATAGCTCAGTGCGCCGTTCGCTGCATGTCCTCCTCCTCTGATCGCCAGGTGTATGGTTGCATGCCCACATACAACGGAATCCGACCGTCGTGTTGCCTTCATCATATCGTTTGTTGTACAAGATTGTGGTTTTCGAAAACACAAAAGGAGATGGCTGTTATTAAGTCTCCATGATAGAAAAAAAATATGGTTTGGTTTTAGTTTTCCGAGTTGACGGTTTGCTAGATTTGGAACGTTCAACGTTAGCCTCGTTCGGTATTCCAACACCCGAGATGCATCGATCTTCAGGAACATGAAAAAAAGAAGCTTACCACTAGCCAATCCATGCCCTCGTTCACACCACTGCCGTCGACTGCCGAGCAAGCCATGATGCTCCAGTTTCGGTCCCGCAGCTCGCCCAGCTGCAGCGCCTCTGAGATCTCTCCCGCCCCCTTGGCGCCGGGCTGATCTTGCTTGTTGGCGAATACCAGCAGAGCCGCATCTTTGAGCTCCTCCTCGTTTAGCATGGCCGAAAGCTCCTCTGCCGCGGTTTGTAATCGATCGATATCGGTAGAGTCGACGACGAAGATGACGGCCGCAGTGTTGGCGTAGTAACACCGCCAGTAGGGTCTAATGCTAGTCTGTCCGCCCAGATCCTGCAGACAAGAAATAATGTTTGTTAGCAAAAGAAGTCACTTGTGATTCTATCATGTGTTTTTGTTGGTGTTATCCATACCCAGACGTTAAAATTGAGGTTCTTGTACGTGACTGATTCGACATTGAATCCAATCGTTGGTATCGTCGTGACAACTTCTCCGATCTAATCCTCAAAGTCAGTATATTGTTAAAAAGATTAACAACAATGGCAACAGCCATTTATAATTACCTTCAGTCTGTATAAAAGGGTTGTTTTGCCCGCGTTATCCTGTTGAGCGCCGACGCATTAGCAATCCATCACCGAGGTCCCAAGGCAGCACACGACGTCATACCAAGCCCAGAATTAGAATTCTGATCTCCTTCTTTGCCCAGACCAAGTTGGACAGCCATGACATGCCTGCACCCATCGTGAAATATGTAGCCTGGAGTCCCCTAACGGTGCACCGAGTGTTTCGCTATTCGCGGTTTGCCTCGTCCCAGGCGGGTGGATTTGAAATCGTCGAGGGGAGCGTGTTTGCCTCTCTCGGGACGCTGAAATAAAAAGAAAAAAGCTAAACGGGAATTGTTGAAAAAAATCGCAATAAACGCCGGACGAATGAGTCGATCAAAGGTTTCTCGCGTGTGCGCCGCAAAAGCCGTCGCAAAGGGGGTTTCGTTGAAGTGTTTAGGTATGCGGAAGTTATCAATTACAAACTGTCCCCTATTCCGGAGGCTCCAACGCCCATCTGCAGCTATCTTGGTAGGCCTTGTTTTAGAGGCAATGACCCTTCCCAACGGCGGCCTCTGGTTGGCCCAGACGCTAGACAGAATAATTAAGGCTAATCTCACGCAGCCTTATATCACTTGACCTGCTAAAAGCATGCATGTGTGTATTTTTGTCGCCAGAAGTAAGATTGCATCTATGCGACATATATTTTTACGTGTTCCAAATAAGGGATCTGGCATAGTTTTGTTGGTAAATAATGATAGGTCGATTCATAAAAAAAAATACGAAATGGAATGCCAAAAATTTCACAGAGTGACTCTAAAAGCTTCCATCCAGGTGCCGCTTAGCTCATCATAGCATGATGCGCCATGGCCGTCTTATTTTGTCCACTCGATCCAGGCCGTCTTAGGTAATATTTCCACAATTTCCTCGCCAGAACTTCTCTGCCTCAGGAAAAAAGATTCGCCTGCGCCACCTGTCGCACCAGCCACAAACCCACCATTTTTTCTCTCTTCTCCGCTAGGGCTTTACGCCCTCGGATGCGGGTCGCAAAATCTACAATCGTTCTCATCTATCAACGAAAATCGTCATCATCACCAGACTCGATACGCAAGGTCAACAAGATGCCGGTATGCAGCGCCCCCTTCCTGCTCGTTGTTATGAGGAGATACGTCCTATTGGAGAGAAGCGATTTCCAGAGTTTGGCCTGGCAGTTTTGGAGGCGGAAGAACACCCTTTTTGTGGTGGTGTTCCAAACTCACAACCGCCGGCGGGAACATGAAGACGCAAAGATGGGAATCGATATTTTCTGAGAAACGATCAGACCACTGACGTGCATTTGATTCTATAGAGCCACAAGACTTTCCGAACCAAGCAGAAGCTGGCCAAGGCCCAGAAGCAGAACCGCCCGGTTCCGCAATGGATTCGCCTTCGCACTGGCAACACAATCCGGTGCGTTCAAACTTCCCCCATGGACGAGAAAATTCCCTGTTCCCTCGAAACCATCGCCACAATCTCTCGATCACTACCGAATTTTCGCTGTTCAAATACATCGCCCTCTCACCTCTCTTCGATCACCGATTTCTCCACACATTATCATATTGAACAAACCTTTTCAACCAAATTTTTGACACATCTTGATGCTAACATTTTAATCCCACAGCTACAACGCCAAGAGAAGGCACTGGAGAAAGACTCGTCTTGGAATCTAAGCGACGTCAACAAACAAAATCACCTGGCATTCCTCGACCCACTTGTACCGACGGTACCGACATCCGGCTTCTTTGGCATTTCTCAATGACAAGTTAAAACAGTGGTGGATGGGCGTAAAAACAGAGTTTCTTTGTCGTCTTTAGGGCGCGTGGGAAGGAGGATGCGGACGTACGGAATATTGGGCACGGTTGCCTGGATTTTTGATTCTTGATATTGCTTCATGTCACGGTCGGTCATAGGGAAAGGAAATGAACCTTTATTTTTTGATGTCCATTTGCTTGTTTTACCACAAGTCTCAAATCTCTTTTCTTTTTCTGAGCACGGTGCCTATGTTGCTACTCGCTTTGTAAAGACTTCATCAACCAGCCGTTTTCCCTGGACGGTGATGAAAACATGCTCCGCCATTTCCAATCATCATTTCCCAGTAAATTGTTCGGACTCTAGTGGCATCGTACAGATAACAATCACTGGTCACCACATGCGTATCTCGAAAATACCTAGGTAGGATAAGGCCTCACAGCAACATCTGATTGTCGCTACTCCAGTTCTCTTACGATTGGATGTGAGCACAGAAAGTTTCACGATAATCAGATATGAGAATGCCAAAGACTGTCACGTTAACACCAAGCCATTCTCGCACTTTAGAGTAGCTATATTATAACAGTCATTCAGATGTATGTTAGAAATTGTTATCTAACGCAAGTGTAAACGTGCGAGACAAGTCCCCAGCTCATGAAGATTGATCGACTGTTGTCAGTCGTTCGTGCCCCGAAAACATTGCCCCAAAAACAGATACCAGTTTAATAAAAAAAAAAAAAGTAAAAGAGCCCAAAAGAGAGGATAAAAGAAACCAATAGCCCTATCATTTCAATTCCACCAACGCCGTTGGTTGCTCTATGAAATAGCCCCAGAAACAGTGAGGCTCGTATTGTTGCTCTCCGGCAGCAAAAACAAATAATTCAAGAAGCACTAATAGCCACAGCGACCATGATTTATCGGTCCTCAGCCCATTCGTTCTCACGACGGATCTGCTCCTCTTCCTCAGCGGAGAAGTCATTCGTGATGTTGAAAGTCTTGCGGATCTCCTCGGGAGACTTGCCCTTGATCATGTTGGCGACAGTCTTGCAACCGACATCCAGAAGAGGCTTGATATCAAGGAAATTGGATGCCTAGGCTTATAGTTAGCTGGGGTTCCTGGGGAGGTCTGATTTGGGTAGTCATCATTCAAACATACAAGAATAATCTCAAAGAGCATTTCTTGATCCACCTGCATGAACTTTTGGTCCCACTCCTCGATATCAGTCGTCTTCTTGCGGGCATCCGACTCGTCATCGGGAGTAGTAACGGGATCGTTACGGTGGTGCTCGCACCACTCGACCACCTTTCGCAGGACTGCTTCATTGACCTGCCGAGACCCTGTCAGCGGCGTTCTAGAAAGAGCATCAAAGATCCGATGGGAAGTAGCCTACGTTGGGGATGGGAATAGGGTTGTCCTGGGTGATGTCGGTATGGCTCAAATCCTCCAACATGTTCTTCAAGAGCATGGAGCGCTCAACCACGACACGGTCTGGGGTTGACAGTCAGTTTCAAGCCGTCGGCAAAGAGATGGCGATGGTCCAGCGAGGATGAGCTTACCGACTTCCATGGTGGCGTTGTCATTGGAGATCAGCCAGATCTTCTGGGACGCGGGCTTTGCCTCTGCCATTGTGATAATCAGATGCTTTGAGAAGCGCTGATGGATGTAGCGATACGATATAGACGATGGAGACGGATGCTGCGATGTAGCACAAGGCGTTTGAGCGAGGCGGAGAGCGGTTGATGATGGAGATGCGAGGAACGCGGCTAGGAGTGCGGGAGCTGAAGGTTGAAATATCAGCTGCTAGGCACGGACGGCAGCGGTAGGCAGAGCAGAGCAGGCAGGCAAGTCCCTTGAGTTCTGCGGGGTTCCGCTGGTGGAGAGCAGTACGTACCGCCACCGAGGGTTGAAAGAAAGCTTAATGGCCGAGTGGCTAAAGTCAGCATCAAAGAAGTGACTCTTCTTTTAGTTGCTCAAAAGGAGCCCCAAATGAGCAACACAATATTAGTGCACATCTATTTTTGTGGGCTTTTCTTGTAAAGTCTGTTGCTTCTGACGAGGGTCTGTTTCCTACACTTGCGGGCCGCTTTCAGCCCAGCCTGACATTGAATACCATCACGCTATTCGGAGTCTTCGCTGAAGGATCAGTACCTATAGTAGTGCACAGTCCTGGTATAGGGCTGTCATGGAGCCAGCGCATGACATAATTTTCAATTGATGACAAAGGCATTCTACTGAAAATTTTACTTTGAATAGCTCGATGAGAGACAATTCGTTCGGCTGGTGAATCTTCAAGCTGTATGCATTTACCAGTGCTATTGCTCGTTCATATACATGCCCCAGCCCTACGGCATCGCCCTTGGGTAGCACTAGGAAAGTGACAGGCCTGTCTTGCGTTTGTCTTTTTACGCACTTCTTCTATAGATAGATGCCTGCAAGTGTAAGCCATAACCTCTTCTATTCAATGGTGAAGGACAATCAGACACACATGGACCAAAAAAAAAGAATAAAGGAAAAAGGACCCCTTTGTTCCAACCTTCATGCCGTTATTGCTGCATTGACAGCTCCCATCGCTGAAACGCTTTAGGGCGCCCTTAGCTAAGCCTAAAGCTGAAGCTGGCATTCCAAAGCACCAAATCACTAAAGCACCAAAAAATGCCCTGCTTACCAAAGCGACGGCAAGGACAAGATGAGGTCATGCCCCTTATTTTTTGTTTTCAATGCCAGGCACACTCTTCAGGTCTCAGGTGCCAGCAGGTCATCAGCCTCAGCCTGGCCACCTATTCTAGCCTTTTGGCGCGTCCCTGGATTCTCCCACGCGTTGACTCGAATTTTGCTTCGCTTTTCTCTTTCTTTGTCTTTCCTTTTTGACGCATCCTAAAGCCTCGTCATCTTCGCTGCTTAATACACCTCGCCGCATCGCTTTATCTAACGGCCTGCCTCTGCTTTCGCAGCGTTATCTCAGCAAATACCTCCGTTGTTCTTAATTCACGACAACCTAGAGTTTTTTTGTTGACTTTCCCCCCTTATCATGGTAGCACTACCGCACTACTTGTAATTGCCAGCTATCCTTTTTCTTTCCTCCTTCTTCTTTGTTCTCAGCACGGCCAGCCTGCGTGCGCACAAAGACATTTTATCCGCGCTTATCCGACTTGCTCATGTTTCTTCATCGGTATCAGCGTTTCCCAACTCTCATGCTTGCTCCACCTACACGATCTTCTAAGCTGTCAGCCAAAGTAAGATGTGGCGGCGCACATATCTTCTCCTAGTTCTCATCAGGCTCTGGTTTGCTCTGTCGCCTAGCTACCTCCACCCCGATGAGAACTTCCAGGGGCCGGAAGTGATTGCCGGTATGTATTCGGGTACTATGTAATATCTAGATCTTATTTACTTGCTGCCTTTGAGGCTGGCTGCTGGTTAAATTAGCTATGAATGGATTTATTAGTAGCGGTTCCTTTAAAAAATGGCTAACCGGATGTCCGATCTATATAGGCCAGATCTTTAGTTACCCTGTTCGGCATACATGGGAATTCACTAGCGAGAATCCGATTCGGAGTGTGTTCCCTCTCTGGCCCGTCTATGGACTCCCTATGCTTTTGCTGCGTTGGCTTTGGGTTGGAAATGGCCAAGATGGCGAGATTCCTCCTGTTGTTGTCTTCTGGACGCTGAGGTTCTTGATGTTCTTGACAAGCTTTGTGCTGGAAGACTGGGCCCTTGACGAGTTGATCAACCTCGATGACTTAGCCAACAAGACACGCCAGCGCCGCACTGCTCTTCTTCTTGTTGCATCGTCTTATGTAACCTGGACTTTCCAAACACACACCTTTTCCAACTCAGTCGAGACCTTGACTGTCTTATGGAGCCTGGTCTTGATAAAACGCATCACTGCTCCGCAAGTGAGTCTTTTGCTTCTTCATTATGTGCATTTGTGTTGCCAATCTCATGCTGACGCTCCTCGGTAACAGTCATCTATACTCTCGTCTATTGTTTTGGGAGTGATTGTCGTCTTTGGCTTCTTCAACCGTGTTACCTTTCCAGCGTTTCTGATACTACCTGGATTTTGGTTACTGCCTCATTTTTTGCATAAGTCAGTCGCCATACCTTGGAAGCATTAGACTCAAAGGCTGACTTTTACAGACCCTTTACGGTGGCCGCTTTGGTCCTGGCCGCCCTTGCTACTGCTTTCATTGCTATTGCAGTTGATACTGCTTTTTACACGCCGGAGCCCATCACTTGGACCGATCTAATCACGAATCCTGTTATTACACCTCTTAACAACCTCATATATAATTCTTCTACCGAAAATCTTGCACTGCATGGTTTGCACCCTTGGTATCAACATATTCTGGCCAATTTACCGCAGCTTATTGGACCAGCATTCGTATTAATATTTTTTCGACCTTACATGTCTTTGAGACTGTACTCAGCCATATCTGGAATTGTCGCCCTATCTTTTATCAAACATCAAGAAGCACGGTTTCTGTTACCAGCTGTGCCACTTATCCTATCATCTTTAAAACTGCCGAAGAATCCAACAATCAATCGAATCTGGACAGCATCTTGGATTATATTCAACGTCTTCCTTGGCGTGCTCATGGGGATATACCACCAAGGCGGTATTGTTGTTGGACAGGTATTTATGAGCAAGCAGCCCGACGCCACAAATGCCCTCTGGTGGAAGACCTATCCTCCCCCTATCTGGCTTCTCAACGGCAAAAATGAAGTCTTGACTACCAAGGATGTTATGGGAATCAAGGGTGAAGCGCTGCTGGAACAACTAGCTGAGTTAGCTACATGCGATACTCCTGCAGATCGGCGCAGTCAGGAGTATTTGAAAGAGAGAAGCGGAACTTATTTGATCGCGCCAGCGTCGGCCACTTGGTTGGACCCATATCTCTCCAACAAGGGCTTGGAGGGGCTGAGATTCCGGGAGGTTTGGCGGTATAGGAACCATCTCAATTTGGACGATATGGATTTTGGAGATGACGGAGTTTGGAATACTCTCTCCAGAGTCATCGGCCGTCGGGGGCTCGTCGCGTGGCGAGTAACAAAAAGCTGCGGTAGATAAAGCCCAGCATCTTTTAAATTTTTATAGACATACATGAATAAAGCAAAAAGATGAATATCCAGCTGTTGAATGCCCTTTCAAGCTTGAATGTACATCCATCTGTTCGGCATTTTCAATAGAATATTATGTAGCCTAAACACAAATGTTACAGTTACGAGTTATCGAGGCAACACAAGATGGCTAAAAATTCGTTGTTTGAGATTTTAAGCTACGCTATCCCTAAAGGCGTACATAGTTACTGTTTGACACCTCGAAACAAGAGTATAAAAAGCCCGTGACCAATTTAATAGAGGCGCTTGGGAGGAGACATGGAAGCCTTGATGGTAAGGCTTCCAACGTTCTGCCAGCCCTTCTTCAAGAGAGAGACCAGGTAGTTGATGGCAAGCATGATGTTGCCAACAAGCTGCTCCTGCTCCATACCGACGTTGCCGACGGCGACACCCATGCAGAGAACCTTCTTGAGCTGGAACTTGATGGTGGACTTGACCTCGTTGATCTTGCCAGTCAGGTCGTCAGCGTGGGAGACGGGAGTAGGGAACTTTCCGGCTGTAGGTGAAATAATAGTTAGTATTCACATTCGTATGTGTTGAAAGACGGAAGAGAAAGCTTACCCTTGGAGAGACCAGGACCCAGGAGACGGGGGATCTGCTTGATGAGAGCCTCGGAAGCAATGAAGGCATCGTACTTGCGAGCAAGCTTCTTGATGAGCTTCTTGTTCTTGTTGAGCTTCTTCAAGTCATCAGCGGACATGGCATCGACACCACCGTGCTTGGCACGATCGAGATCGTGCTGGTCACCGAGGATGCAGATGGCCATGTTGGGGCGGGGGATGGAAGGCAGGCGGATGGTGCCGGAGAAACGCTTGTCACGCTGGGGGTCATAGTTCTTGAGGCCGATCTGGAGCTCGACAGTCTCGAGGAAGTTGCGCTTCTTGGTCTCGTTGGAGTACTCAAGGAGCTCTCCGACTTGCGTCCGGACGTTGGCTGCGTTGAATCGTTAGCACCGTGAAAAGGATGTCGTTTGAGTCTCGGCGAAGTGCATTTATTCTGGTCGACAGGAATAGATGAACCGCTGCGTGATGTAAGACGTACCGACTGAGATCTTAGACATCTTGACAGTCTCCCAATAGAATCAAACGTATCTAATGGTGATCAGGACGGGGTGGTTGGTTGAGAATCGTAAAGCGAAAAAGTATGGGGGGGACTCGATGATTTTTATCCAGCAGTGTGGATCGAGGAGCGCATGTGGGGTTTGGTGCGCTTTGGTGCGCAGGGCAAAATTTTCTCACGTGTACAATCACGTGCATTTTTAAACTTCCTATTTTGACTCATGGGAAACTTTATAGACGAGCATGCTAGAGGCTGAAACAAGGCAAAAAGGACGGAAAAGGGCAGAATTGGCGTTTTGAAATGGGATCCATGCACTGAAAGCACCGATACCTCCTTGATTAAATTTTCATTCACCCGGTGTGACTCAGTGGGCAATAATCTCGCCTATTATGCCGAGTCTACTTATTCCTGAGCATGTTGATCTGCTCGGTAACCCAAATCCGGTTTTGAAGTGGCTTGAGGATCAAGATTTGGAAAGCCAACAGAGGTGCGAGTTCGCCGGAAAACTGCCTCAAAGATTTTATGTAGCTTTGCTAAGCCTGTATGTAGTTATGCCCAAAGCATCTTCGATACCATTCTGGGAGAAGCCGCCCAGCCCAGATCTGTCTCAGGTAACGCCTGTGTGAGGCTTTGCGGCTTTGTGGAGAGAGCCTCGAAATCTGAGTCACAGGCGCTCCAGCTTTGGGCCTTTTCTCGAGATGTAGCTTTTCGGCTGTACGATTTCTACATTGATTGGAACGAGTTTGATCATCATCGATCCATGAGGCTTGTTCTGGACTTGATAGCGCAGCTTCTCCGAAGGAATTCCGATAAGAAAGCGGCTCTGGACATACGAAATTCCCTCCTGGACAATCTTGTCTCTATCGTAATCGGCCGTTCCACTAAGCCTGTGGCTAAGTCGGCACTCAAGACTCTTGACTACTTCCTACTCAAGGGAGTCTTCACCTTGGATGACGTCAAAGCAACTCATCTCTCATATCATGAAGACTTAGCCAATGCTACGGATATTGAGATATGGAGAGTCTTCACGACAGAGCTGCTACAATGGACTCGGTTACACTTTATTTGCCCTGCAGCTGGCAAGTTTATAGTGAGCCTATTCCGTGCTCTAAGACAAAGGGGCCATGAAGACTCTATAGGCTTGGGTATAGAGACATGGCATAAATGGCTACTCGATTTTCTATCAGAAGAGCCAATTCTCCTGGAGAACTTCAAAAATTACATATTCTCTCCTCTTTTCAAGGCCGATAGACCGGAGAGTCTGAAGTTTCTGCAGCATGTGAATCAGAACGGGTCTGGTTCTGCTATCACAGCTGGTTCTGATGATTTTGGCGCAAGTGCGCTTCTCACTCTGGCTGCTTTGGAAATGGGAAAGAAAGTCGGGCTTGTTGAAGAACCATGTAAAGAATTTGACCCTGACTTCGCTGAAAATAATTACTAACAAGGGCTAGATATTGGCAGTGACCAGTTAACCGAAGACAACTCGTCCATCACTCTGCAAGAAAATGCTCTGGAGAGCGTTCTGACTCATCCCTCCCACGAGGTTCGGACATCAGCGCTCAGTCTTCTTATTAGCTCCCCGTCAACAACACGACCATACTCGGCTACCACTTTGGGTCTCCTCAAGAGACATCTAGCCACATTCTTTGCCGATCCAGATGCAAAGTTCCGAGTCGATGTGTGTGCTCGATCGAGGGACATGTTCAAAAGAGTTCGTGGTGCAATCTCGGTATTGAAGAAGAGCATTCCGCGAGCAAAAGCAAAGGCCAGAAAAAATGCTTCGAAAGATCCAGCCAGTCAGCCAGCATTGTACCGCACTAATATACTTTCATGGTCAGAGTCTGAATTGGTATCTTGCCTAGATTACCATGAGAAATTCCTTCACTGGTATTTGAGATTTCTATGCGCCGAGTTATCACCTACTGCTTCGTATCAGCGACATATCACATCCCTCAAAAGCTTGATATCAATATTCCGTATGGAAGGAGAACACTCAAAAACTTGGGAAACAGCGGATGATCAGCAACTATTCTTCGACCATTTTGATGGGAAGTGGGCTCGAGTGCTTGCAGATCTAGTAATGGATCCCTTCGACGATGTCCGGGAGATTGCCTCACTAGCGATGGCCCAGGCTTATGCTGACAAAAGGTATCAGAATTTCACTCTTAATTCTGCAGGTACAGAGCAAAAACCCTCGAAAGAGCTTCAGGAGCTTTTACATCGAGCTGAAAAGGTGTCAGTTCGGACTGCCAGAGCCGATCACTCTGATGGTGTCGCCAGAGCCTCACAGTTAGTATACAAATTTCTAGACACTGAAGATGAGCGACTAGGGCTTCTTTCAAAGCTTGTCGACACACTTCATCAAAAGATATCAAGAGCAGAGTCAGACTTGGGGCAAGCTGTTTTAGATCAGCCACTGCACAGCACGTTTGCAGCACTGGGCTTCACCTGGCAGGCTCTTTCCGAAAAGAAACTGTCGGAAAGTGAGACATACGCTGCTATTGTACTGCAGGAGAAGGTGATTCTTTGCTGTGAGCGAGTGTGGAGAGCTGTGCGCGATGTTCTTTGCGATGACTCTCCTGAAGGCCATCTGCCTGAAGAGATGGAAGACATGGAAGGCCTCGACACTAAGGGTCTTTTGAGCTATAGTTTCCGTGCTGTCCACGAGTCAAGGCAAGTCTCTTACGTGTAGTGATTATTTTATATACGCTTTCGCTGACTGTTATGTAGTAATCTGATGCGGACGATTGTGCAGAGTATGAGAAATCAATCCCGAGAGGGGCTCCTAACTCCAACACGAAAAGCCTTTGAGGCCATTGGAAATCTATCATTTACGCAGCTGGCCAACTTGAGGCATCGTGGCGCATTCACCACAGTTGCTGCGACATTTGCGACATGCTGCCAGTTGACGAAACATTTGAAAACTTTTGAGGGCGAAGAGTCTCTGCTAGAGATTTGGTACCAGGTAAGATCTTAAATGTCCTATCAACAATTCTCTATATGCAGAGCAGCTTTATTGATGTTTAGTTTTAAAGGGCACCTTGAAGGAAATCTTCAGCCAGAGATCGACTACTCGACGATCTGCTGGTATTCCGTCAATGATGACGGGAATTCTCTCCGCAAATGCAGCCAGCCCATCATTTGAAGAGGCCATGGCCAAACTCATCGAAATCGCCAGTATCGAGGCGCATGTGGTGGAGACAGATGGGTCCAATCTGCCGCAAGTTCACGCCTATAACTGTCTCAAAGATATCTTCAAGAATTCCCTGCTCACATCCATGGGCAACAAGTCTGAAAAGTATCTTCCTCAGTGTCTCGAGCTGGCTGCTAGCGGGCTCAAGTCAGAGATTTGGGCCATCCGCAACTGTGGCTTGATCTTCCTTCGCAGCTTAATCGACAGTCTCTTTGGCTCTCAAGAGAGCAAAGCGATGATTGAAGCTGGATGGGATGGAAAGGCTAACCGAATCCCCTACCACCGCTATCCTACCCTTCCGACAGTGCTCGCAAGTCTCCTTAAATCTGGCCATACGATGGTGACTTCAGCAAATGCAACATCATCTGCTGAATCCGTCTTCCCGGCCTTGGATATCATTCGTCGAGCAGGACCACCCGATCTCTTGCGAGATGAGATCCAGGTTTATGTTGCCGCCTATCTCTCGAGCCCTGTGTGGCATGTCCGTGAGATAGCTGCCAGGACTCTCTGCTCTTGTCTATTACACGACAAATGGCTTAGTGTCGTCCAAGATTTGCTTCGCAAGGCGTTGAATGACAAAAGTACTAATAGCCAAAACCATGTACACGGTGTTTTGCTCTCTCTCAAATTCCTCATTGAAAGATTCACTGAGGTGGCGTTGGATCGCCTCATAGGTACATATAAAGCTCAACAAAATATTGAAACACATCCCGTTGTATTTACTGACACATTGCTAGCTGACCTACCTGATCTTACGGCATTCCTCGAAACAAGCCGCATTGACAGTCTATACGTTGACTGCCCAGACATCATTGCCGCCTATCTAGAAGTCGTCAACATGATATGGATATGCCAAATCTCCAGAGCTCAGCCCTTACAGCCATCTAGCGTCATAATCCCAGCGAAGCAAGGATCCGCACTGCTCAAAGCCCAAAGCACTATCAGCAAAATACTTTCCGCTTCCCAAGACCAGGAGCCTATTCAACAAGTAAGGAGTGTATTATTCGAGAGCCGCCTCGGCGCCGATACCATGGCTACTGCTCTGGAATCAATACCAAGACTATGGCATTCCACCTCAACTCCAAGCGAGATCCGAATTGCCCTCTGCGATCTCTACATCGATGTTTGCCTTAGAACCAATTTTACGGAACCTCAAGTGGTAGCGGTTGAGAACTTGGTGGAGTTGATGAACCAGCTCGTTGCGGAAGACAAGCTCAACTCCTTGCCTGTATCCTCCCTCATGAAATTGTGGAACATACTACCACAGCGCTCTCTGAATCCCTCTCTGTCCAATGCTATTGTGAGAGCCAGCGGCTGTTTAGTAGCCATCATGAACCACCATCAACCCCTTCCGGCCACCGCATTCCGGAATTGGGGCGCCATGATGGCTGATGCAGGCTCAGACGACAAGGTTAGTGGCAGTTCAAGCCGTCTTTTGACTTCTTGTCAGACTTTTTCAATGTATTGACTCCGTTTATAGAGCTTCGATACCCGCTTCGCAGCTGCTCAGTCTCTATGCTCGTTTTTCAGCGTGGCACGAGCGTCTTCTTCCAGCGAAGAATATCTCCCTGCAATCATTGTGCTGTACGATACACTGAATGACGATGATGACGAAGTGCGAGAAGCAGGATCTGCCGCAGCAAAGAGCATTCTTGGCCAAAATCTAGTACCCCTCGAAGCATCTAGTCGTCTCCTCCAGTGGCTCATCCAACATTTCAGCAACAATGCTGATCTGAAAGCCATTACCGCAAGCCGCGTCGCTGGATATCGTCATGATCAGGCGTGGAGCTTACCCGGTGCTCAGCTCGCTGCTGCGCTCAGGTCAGACGACTCTCTGTTCGCTGTCGAAGAGCAGAATCTGTTCATTGATGAAGTTCGCGAGGCAAACCGATGGGCTACCGTCTTTCAAAAACTCAAGTGGAGTGAAGGAAAGGCGGAAGACGGCGAGATACTCCGCAAGCTGGATGAATGGCTTCTGGATGGTCTGGCACAGATGCAGCAACTCCTGGAGCAGGAAGACGGTCCTTTGGGCTGGGCTTCAAACCCATCTGTCTTTGCCATCTGCACATCTATTGTCCGTGGTTCTGTGGTATTGAGCGAAATGCACGGCAGCGCGAAATTACGCCAAGCCGTTGCGCAATTCAAAGAGTTACTGAAGTCGCCAAATCATTATCACGTTTCGAGATTGCTTATGGAGCCACTATGCGAGCTAAAGAAGATATAGAATAGAATAGAATTATTGTTTTGCGCATAAATAGCTTCCTCTTTTCAAGAAACCAGTTATAATTTTCAATGCCCTATACTTTACATTTCATGGAACAAGAACTTTTAAAATTAAGTGGCGCCGCAAGCCACGTCCCTACTCAAGTGGCAATGCGTCCCCGGTGCTGAAATCGTGGTAACCTTGACGTAGCATCCACAAATAGCGCCTAGGCTATCTAAGATTAAGGACAAAAAGCTTTAAGGTATTATCATAAGTAATTTGTAGGGGTATAGAGAATATTAAAGACGGTTGAAATAGCTAAGATAATATATATCCCACGAGGCGGCGAGGAGGCACTTAGACCGGACCACATATCGACGCTCTTAGCAAGAGTCTAAATATTGATATGAGTAGTTTTCTTTTTCTCTAGTGTATTAACATCTATCTCCCTGGTGATATTTGCGATATATAATTGTTTCGATTCTCTACATAGCACTTCCGAAGTTTTGCATTAGATTTATTTCCCGATATCCCCCCCTTTAAGTCGATACATATCTCTATCTAGATACTTAGATTAATATAGTAGGTCTTTGACTACCTATGCAACAACATGATCTAAAACCCACCTAATCTCGTCTACTATTAGCTGTGGGTCTGTCATCTGAACATTATGACCGTTTGTCTCTGTAAATGTATATCTTCCTACACTTGATAACTTTAACTGCTCCTTCTGATGGTCGATATCTTCCTTTGACATCCTGTCTATTAACACTCTATACTGTGCTCTCTCTTTTTCAGTACCGTTTCCAGCAGCAACACCAGCATCAAACCGTGTCTGGAGATCCATCGCATTATTTGCCGCGAGAACACTCACAGGTCTGTTTCCGAGGACTTGATTTTCGCCTTGCTTCTTTGCCATCAGCACCGGCTTGTCTCCCCAGGATGCCTTTAGTTCGGCAGCCCCGACGACTGACGTTCTGGCGCTATCATCCTGCTTCTGAACAGCTGCCCATTCTTCAGGGGATAGTTTCAAGTCCCGCCTGAGAGATGAAATGGGAAGAAAGTCGACGTCCTTGTGTAACGCTGGAAGATACGGCTCTGCAGATACTAGCTCCTCACGGACTTTGCTGAACTCGGTAACAGCATCAACAAACACGATACCGGCAACATGTTTCTCCTGCAAATGAATGAATTCCCGAGAAGTGAGTCCTCCCCACGAATGGGCCACAATAACATAAGGAGGAGCGACCCCAGCGGTTTTGAGGAGAACGTTCAAATCTGCCGCAACAGATGCAGCGCTGATTTCTTCACGCGTTTCAATGGGATCTTCACTCCTGCCCAGGCCAGAACGGTCATACTCAACCCAGCGCGCAAATGGAGAAACGAGGCGCTTGACGAGAACCCATTCATCAATCGTGCTCGCCATACCTTGCATCAAGAGGATGATTGGTTGGCCGGGTTTGCGGTCCTGGCCCGAGGCAGATAGATAGAGTTTGTGGCTGCCAATCGAAACCATTGCCGACTTATCGCCAGTGTTCCAGTCGATGCCGGAGGGTTCAGACATTTTGAAGATGGGGCGAGCCTGGGCAGACAAGAATGGTAGGCGACGGCAGATCTAGAAATCGGTGAAATTTTCGCGACAAGCCGAATATCAATTATCATAGCATTCCGCTAATTAGAGAGAATGCTTCAATTGCGCGAGTCTCGGCGCGACTCACGATGCTGGTTTTCTCAACTCTTTTGATGAGTAATAACTTCTGCTGCTTTAATGGCGCGCACGGTTATAGCGGATCTGGTTTTCCCTTGTGTTTACGCTACCTTTACCTACTTGAAAAAAACCCTATGTCGGGCAATAAAGCTCTGTCTGTTACTAGCTTTTTGCATTTATAGTAGTATACTCATGTACCTGCATGTAGTAGCTGCACTTCTACAATAAAGTATCAGTGTAAAAGGAAGCAAATTAGGTATGCGCAAAATAATACAAGGAACTAAATCATCGATGAATAGTACACAGGAAATCTGACGGAATAACAAGACACATCCTTATTCCCATGTAAAGTAGATAGACAAACCCCTTTATCTGTGACAGCAGCGAAGAAAAGAAAGAGAAAAAGTGCCAATGCTGATCGAAACTCGCTATTGATGGATACGCCCGAATGCTCCAAGTTCCCCTATTTGTGACAAGAAAAAAACACTTATGAATCTTGGAAAAAGAAAAAGAAAAGATATTATGACATCCCTTTTGACACTTATCACCCCTTGATGCTCTCTATCCCCGAGCCCCTGGAAGACGAAGCAGTAGCCCCTTCAAGCCCGCTCAACCGTCCCATCTTGGCCGCTAACATGGTATTCTGCGCCTGAAGCTGCCCGACCTGCGACTGGAGAATCTCAACCTCCTTCAGCGCAACGTCTCTCTCCGCCCTAGTCTTCTCCAGCTCCATCGTCAGGTTCATCTTCTCCTCCCGCTCAATCGCCTTGCGTCTGCGGGCCTCTGCTTTACGCTCCTCGTGAACACGCTTGTCTTCTAGCTTTTGCAGCTCCCGCCTGTATTTGGCTTCCTGCTTTGCAATCTCCTTTTCGTGCTTCTCTCGCATCTTTGCGATCGCTGTTTCGTCCTTTTCCTTGCCGCCGCGGTGTTTCTTTTCCAAGCGCTGTTGCATGTGGGCGGCTTTCTCATCTAGCTTTCGCCGCTTCTCCTGGAGCTTCCTCAGTTCTTTCTCTAGTAACTGTTTCCCTTGAGTCTTGGATTCATCGGAATTATGGCTGCCTGCCACGCTCTTGGATCGATTTTCTTCAGTCATGCTTCTTTCGAGTGCTGATCTAAATGTTCTGATGGAAGAAGTCTCGCTTAGATCAGTCATATCGTTATCCGTTTCGTGCTCTTCTGCGGCCCTGGATTCCAAGTCGTCTAGGCTGGTGTTGCTCTCGGCCGGACTGCCTAGCGTGCCTCGCAGTCCACTGGCGACGACGGATGATGCGGCTTCAAACACTCCGCTTATGATGCCGTATATACCATTGCTACTAGGAATGCTTTGTACCGATTCTCTTCTCGCAGCTTCTATTTCTTCTCGTTTCTTGGAATCGACACTGGGTTTCGGTTTATGCCTGGGAGGTAATGGGGGGCTCCCATTCTCATGAAGCGTTGCATCTTCTTCGTCTCGCTTTGCAGGGCTCACTGCTTCGGGAAGGCTTTCGCCACTTTTGGAGCTTAGCAGTGATATTGCTGTTATCCATTTGACGAATTTGCCGGCATCTCCAACAATTCCGGGCGGAGTGCCCTTTTCAACCATGAAGCGCGGCACGCTGCCACCTGGGTCGCTTCGCGTGACCATGAGCCATTCGATAGCCACGGACTGATGCTCCCGTGAATCCGAGCTAGAGCTTCGAACCTCCTCGGAGCCTGGGTCTGACGACAATAATGATATCTTTGATGCAGTGCCGTTCTCAATGGGCACCTCTCTGATCATTTCGACAGATTCGTAGGAGCCGCGGATGATTCCCGTTCGGGGAGGGCACTCTTCATGATTGCATGGTTTCGATACAATGACATGTTGCCGTAGAGGTTTCTCCTGATCCGCCGGTTTGTATTCAAAGTCAGTCGTAAGTAGTAGCGTGATGAAGTCTCTCGGCGCCGTGGGTCCAGGGAATTGAGCCGAGAGCTGGAAAACTATGGAGACAGAAGAGTTAGCACTGATTCAGCTCACTTACACAAGGCAACTTGGATGATAATTACCACTCATATGTCCCGAGTTCTCAACCTCTTGACTCTCAACCTGCCTATCCGCACCGACGCCTCGAATATTACCACTGCCCGGCGAGCCCTGTACCTTGAGTGTCTCGGGAAACTCCATCTCCATGCCCTTCTTCCACTCCTCAAACGTCAAGCCGTGATGGACGCTCCTCCGCGCAAACCACGCTCCCCTGCCGTCTTTGGCCCCAAGCTTATAGACGCTGATGTTCAACGGGTTATTCTGGTTCATCTTGATCTCCTTCCACTCCTTGCGCAACTTCTGGGCCATGGCAAGCGAAGATCCCGCCTCCCGCTGCGAATACGCCTTCTCGGCCTGTTCGAACACGGCACCCGTTGACGTCGCCGCCGCTCCAGTGGCCGTGGCGGTCGTTGGCGATGGGACGGATTCGGCGACGGTCTGGGCATCGATGAAGACCTCGTCCATGAACGGCTTGAGGTTGCCAACGGGGACGTCGTCCCACTCGATCGGCCCCATTGCCCGCAGAGGCTCGTGATGGGCCGCCATGGCTGCTGCAGAATGGCGCTTCGTTCGATAGAAGGAGGGGCGCAAAAACAACAAAAGAGAAGTATTGACCAAACAGAATCGCACGCAAAATCACGGATTTGCAGGCCTCGTCCAGATGAAATAACAGACAGACAGAGATGAGATACGTTGGTGAGAAGACGTCATTAAAGGGAAAGGAGTATAAAAGCAAGCACTAAGGCCTAGAACTCTGTGCGCCGTCTGCAGGCACTGGCATGTCGCCCGAAGGAGGCGTCAAACCGGCCTGATCACGCCGAGGGAAGCCTGTGGAACGTCCGCTAAAAAGCCAGCGATAAGAAGCTTACAGCGCGCAATAGCGAGATACAGGGCCTTTTTCTGAGGTTAATAGCGCCTCTCGCTATACGGCTTGACGGCGTATACTGAAATGCGCCTGTTCGTGCTGCGCCTATTGCCGCGGAAGCTGAATCTTGACGTCACCGAGGGGCCACCCCTGGGCGACAGAAGCCCGATCTTGGTGTAGAAATGGATGCCGTAATCGAGCAGTCATGCAAGAAACGCTGCGGTGCACACGTATTGATTAGCAGCCAATTGGGGCAATGCAGTCGCTAATAAGTGTGAAAACTGGTTGATCCTTAGGTGCTTGTCCCTTGTTTATATAAACTTGTCGCACTAGGACCTGCAGAAAGCTATGGCCTAATCAATTGCTCACGATACGTAGAAAGCAGCAGTTTAACAGCAGCTGATTCACAAGCTTCTCCAGCAATCAATTGATCCGCAACGGCTAGCCGGCTCAGAATCACGCCGGCGGTCGTGGCAAAAGACGGAGCTCGCACTTTCGACTCCACCGACTCCAAGGGACCGGCTGCTCCGGACTCCATTTCTTACAGCAGGAGTTGGTAATTTGATAGCTTGATAGCCTCCTTCTCATTCGCATTCGCATTCGATTCGGACAGAGTTTGATAATCCAATCCAGGCACCGGTTTTATACGTGTATATATATATATGCTTATATGCCCTTGTTATCTATGTATAGAGAATTTCAAAAGTAAAATCAAAGGCAGAGTAAAAAAGAATGAGTCAGACGGAGAACGAAAACGAAGGATGAAATGTCTGGTATCTCTTCCGAGTAAAACAAACCAAGTAAGCAACACAGAAAACGACAACGATGAGAATAAACAATTCATCCCACCCGCCCAGCTAGCCAAAACAGTCGCTTGCTCTTAAACAACATGATTAAAGCACATCCAATCCATGCAAGAATAATATCCATCAGCGTCCCCTACAAAGAACGGCCGCTATAGGTTGGTCAGCCTTCTCGCCTGCATCGCAGACGCATGGTCCCTCCGACAACTTCCGCAGTAATCATCACGCCACGCCTCCAAAGCTCTCTTCCGTTCCGGCGGTATGGCGTCCATAGGCTTCTGTGATGATTCATCACTTGCGTTGTCTTTGCCGTTGCTTCTGCGGCCGTTATCATGTAACATCTCCGCGAGGTTATCGCAGAGGGAGTTCTCGTTGTCCAGCCAATTTTCCCATTCCGATTGCAGCATCTCCCGCTCGACACTGTTGACGACCCTCATTGCAACCATCAAATCATGCCGGTACATCCCCAGCCTCTGTCGAGTCTTCCGCAGCCGGCGAGCCGTGGCTCGACTTGATGGCAAGGAAAGCGAAGCTCCCGCCGTCTCCCACGGAGAATCCAGACTCGTGGCGTCCAAGACTTCTCTGAACGTGCCGAAGCACGTGCTGTTTTGTGGAAAGGAGGACAACTCATCATCGCTGGCGCCGGACGCCTCATGCAAGTCAGCAATATAGATCGCCTTGCTCATCATGTGGTTCGGTGACACGCCAACTCGGCGCATAAAGTTTGCCGCTCTCCTTTCCTGCCACCAAGTCAATGACTCCGTGGAAGACAGCATCAAGTTGGTAGCTACGCTCAGCCCCAGGACTAGCAAGAGGAGCCGATGCGCGGTTACAACGTCGAATATCTTTTTCAATGCTGCAATGATCCACAGAATCACGGACGAGACTACGCTTTCGCCGAGAGACCTGACCGTCTCGAACAGCATGGCCGTAAGCGTGCGAGGCTTGATGGCCTGCTTCTTCCTAGCGTCGGTAGGTGCTGGCGAGAAGACCACTACCTGTGTTTGCTGGCCTACCTGGCCGTATACTTGAATAGCCTTGTGGGTGCGGCTTCTTGAGCCCAGCTTGTGAATCTGGTCAGTAGCTATTTCAGCAAGCTCTTCAGCATCGCTAGCCGCATCACGAAGGGCCTGGCGCTCCACTAGACTCTTCGATATCGGCGGTGATTTTGACCAGTCGACGCGGACGTAAAATGTCAACTTGCATTTTGACTTGGCAACATATGTGATGACGACCTTGGTCACCAACTTGAAGAGCTGGGAATGAGGGAGATGCCACGCCGTTCTCGTATGCGTAACCACATATGTGACATGATCATTAAAGACGTCAATTGTTTGGAAATCCCGTATATCCTCCGTCTTCGACCGACCAAAGACATCGACGTAGTCAATTTTAAACTGGAACTCACGCTTCAATGGTTCTTTGTCAGCTGCAGCTGACCACGGGCCCTGGGCAATCTGTTTTGCGCGATGCTCAAAGTACAACTTTGGAAACACGAAACTCTTGTCTCCAAAAAGAACGTGGAAGCATGCCTTTGCGCTGAGGTCAAAGTGCCTCTCGGCCGCCATCGACGTCATATCATCCGGTTCGTAGATGACTTCGTGCTTAGGCAAGTTCAGCTTCAGTGGGAATTTTTGCCCAGAGGTAGGAGCTATCAAGCGAGGAGTATCGCCTGTGGCCCGCTCCACCGGCCTTCCCAATGCTGTGCCGTTGTCCATCGGCGTGCTTGATGATACCTCCTCCCAGCTCTCAGCGCTAGGGCTTGGCTTATCATATTCATGTTGATCAATATTAATCAAGGCTTTGATGGTTTCCAAAGTGTCAAGCGGTTCTTCCGCCTGCAGATTGTCTACCAGGAGATTGAGACGGGCATGGAGTAGCTGAAGATCGTCAAGGAACACCTTGATGGTTATCCTCTTATATCCCGTGTCGTTGAGATCCTGACTGAAGTGTAAGAAAATGAAATCGCAGTCTCTGCCGGTAGCTGCAGTGACTTCGGTAATAATATCCAAGGGGATGCTATAAGCTGTTACCAAGCCCAATTGCTGACCATAGAAATACATGTTCTCTGCTGTCACATAGATTCTGCCGTCGCCAGCGGGTAGCTCGCTCTTGGAACTACCCTCCAGCGAACTTGACCAAGCTGCTCGAAATACAAGCACCAGTCTCTCCTCAGGTGGCGCATTGGGGAACAAAAGCCTAAACTGGGCGTGCTGGATTCTCAGTTCAGGGGGATATCCAGCTGGTAAAGACTCGCTAGTCTTTTTTGCTTGTGCTGCCTCACCAAGCGGCGTCGTCGCCTGCGAGTCCTCTGATACAACAACGCCAATGGGGTCGTCGTCGTCAAGTGCAGTCGTCGCAGCCGGCTCGGATTGCATTGAGCCCCACATGTTTGTTCCCCAGTAGTTTGCAAGAACAGATGTAGGTAGTTTCTTGCCTTCCAAGACGTGGCCTCGCTCACCGGCAATGAGCACAGCGGTGCGGCTGAAACTCGTGATTGTCGGAGGTCGAGCCAAAGTAGGAGGAGCAAGAGTACCAGGTTTGCTGTCCAGCAGTGGAAGCGCAACACCCGTTAGCTTGGCTTGACTAGAAGACGTCAAAGACAGAGAAGTTCCTACGAGCTGGGAGCCTTGGTTTCCGGAAATCATGCCGGACAGACCTCCTGATGAGCCGGAAGTCGTCAGCGTAGGCTCAGGGCTAGCGCCGAACGTCGCTTTACGGTGAAGATCAAGCTTCTGGATGATCCTTGCTGCGTGCTCTCGACCGCTCTCGCCCTCCTCCCGCGCCAAGTCCCGTCCAAGTGCTGAGATGGATCGACGAGATCCGCTCCCGTTGGGATCATAACTTCGTCGAGTAGATGAGCCATCATCTGCTCCGGGAACAGCCAAGGTGGATGTACGATCTATACTGGGTACAACGTCGTCGGACGAGCCCATCTGCGCATCGAGTCCCTTGGCTGAAAACTCCGGGATGCTAGGGGCAGATATTGAGAATGCCGGGTCGACACCGCCGGCCAGTGGGCTGTTATCTCTGTCCATGGTGGCTTCAAATGCCTTCTTTTTTGAAATCTCAAAAACTTCCAGCCAGTCAGTCAGTTCCTTCTGTGTTTCGGCCTGCATCAGCATGCTCCGGCTCTTTGTCTTCAGCTCGAAGCAAAAGCGTCGCTCTTCGCCGGCGGCCGGCTTGACGTTGCAAAGCAGCACTCCAATCTCGTCTCCTTGCAAAACACCTTGCGTGCCAGGAGTTAGCCAGCCAAATACGCCGTCTCGACAGTAGTACCACCGCCGAACCCAGTTGTACCTGACGGGCTTGCCTGTTACGATCCGCAAGAACAGCCAGCCTTGCTTCTCAGTAACGGCAGCGCCGCCTTCGTCACTCGGGCGTACACTGACGGGTCCGCGCGACCCTAAGAACGCTACAGTTGAGGTGCTGTAATCCTCGATTTCGCGAGAAGGTTTGAAGCTCTCAAAGGTCGCATCACTGATATCCTTTCTTGCATTCTGCATCTCTCGTCGGAAGACATTGTCTGACAGCTCCATCTCTTTCGCCCATCCCCGGACACGATCCAGCTCTCGGCCCCATCGGGTAGCGCTCGAAGCCGCATCTTTAGCCCTGCTCATCTCCTTCCAGATATCACAGCAGATTTTGACCAACAGCTGGTCCAGCGAATACCGGAGCTGAGGCGCGAGCTGGCAGTAGTCCATCGCAGCCTGGATGTACACCTTTCGATTCTCATACACAGAGAAGGCATCTTCGCGGAGGGCGGAGGGTTCCTTTGTCTTGGATTGGGACACATAACGAGCGAGGGTTGTATCATAGGTTCTCTGGGTCTGCTCCAAGCTTCTCCTTATCTCCTTAAAGTTCCGCAGCTCCCCAGTAAGAAACGACCGGATAGGCTCGACGACAGCCGTCTCCATTCGCTTTTGCGTGTTAAGCAATTGCGTCCAGAGCTCTCGCATGCCTTCGCTGGTGCGCTTGAGGGCCAGGAGTGTGTAGTCATTATCGATGACATTGTCGGGAAAGGGAGTCGTCTTGGAGAGGTAGTTGTTGATGGTGTCTTCGAGAGAGAGGAGGCCGCTCATGAGTTTCGACGTCGAGCCGACATATCCATTGAGCCACTTTTCGACGGCATCGACTTGGTCGGCAAAGTGAGTGGCGGCTGCGCGGAATGTTGGGGAGTCGAGGACAGCCTCGTTGAGAGTTACGGGAACAGCTCGGTCTGCGGATTTCGGCGCGGTTGCCGTCGTGCCAGAGGCTTCTGGCATGGTGACGGTAAAATATCAAAAGCTACTTCAAGTGCGACATTGAGAGCAGCGTCTGCAAAGATAAATCCCAGTGATCTGAGATGTTTGCAAAGGTGCACGTTGGCAGTTATAGTTTGGCGTTACCCCGTACCCTTAGGAGGTTCAAACACATAAAACCCCCCCAGTAGCATGCTACCTGTATTGGATACCTGGTGTGGGTCAGCGAAATGACAACCTAGATTCGCCAGCTACGGCGGTATCGATAACACCGGTACGCCTACACTGATGACGTAGTCTTATACGCAACATTAATTCCGACCACCGGCGCAGCAGTCAAGTCGCATGCATGAAGCATCGCAGAAATGCATTCAGTCCAGAAAATAGGTAGGCATTCGCAGCTCACGACTGTGCACGTGTCTTTGAATGCCAAAGGAGCAAATTCCAAAACAACAAAGGAGTGTCAATTTCTATTTCTGGCTTTTTGTCCTGCAGATGAGAGCTAACTAATTTCGAAATCAGTGTGTAGGCAAAATCGAAATGCCAACTTTTTATTCGAAAATGCTACGCGTTCTTTTCTAATAACTGACGACAAGGACACGTAAGCACGAAAATTCTCTTTGGTCTGAAGGCGCCTCCTAGCATCTACTCCATCCCATCATCACGCCGATTCCAGCTATGCAGACGACATCTAAGAGGCGTTAGAATTAGTTTGAGGCCATGCAAAGAAGATGCGAAGCATATATATATGTGCATGCATATATATAAGCTATTGTGCAGGCTGTTGTGCAGGCTTACCCTCTTTCTCTCAATGGTAAAACTCAAGTAGCCGTCATAGCTTCGCGAAGCGGGCTTGGTCGCGTCGTTGGGTGAGGCACTCGACCAGCGCCTCGCATCAAGCTCCTTTGAGCAAATGACAACGGCGCGGCATCCCCTGGCCCCGAAGGGTCGTTGGGCATGTCGCTCTCATCGTGCGCGGACGGTTTGACTTGAGTAGGTCCCTCGCTCTCCACGAGGGAATCGGTTGGTCAATCTGTGCATTTAAGTTAGCATTTTGTACCGACGACTCGCGCCGTTGAAACATATGGTGTTCTTACCGTCGTAATAATCATCATCGTCCTCGTCGAGATCTGCCAACTGTTCAAAGTTGACCTTGTAACGCAAGATGCCGCCAATACCACCGAATCCCTTGACAAACTGATTGCCCTCGGTTGATCGGTCGGACACAAACTCCAGGTTGGTACCGAAATCCTTGTAGTGCTCAGCAATCCATTCAAGGAACGACTCTTGTGAAACAATATCCATCTCTTGGCCAGTGGTCTTGTCCAGGAATTTCTCTCGGTTGCCAGTCTCCTGCTGCTTGGTGGTGTGCAGAATAACCTCATTTCCCTCGCTATCCTTAAGAACCGAGCGGGTAATTTCGAGGTTCTCAAAGATGATGAGAGTCTCAACAGCACCAAGCTCCAGCGCCTTCAAGGTATCATCGATACCATAGCAGACCTTGCCGGTATCCTGGCTGATTTCTTCAAAGTATTTGCCAATGAGCTTCTTCTCCTGGATGAACTTTACGTTTCCGAGAGTTTCGGCGGACAGCTCAATGGCCTGGTTGAAGCCGTTTTCTCCACCGTAGGAGACGTCGACAACCTTGATGACCTTGACAGCCAGACGGTTGTCGAACATGTCGGAGGCGTTGAGGTCGTTCTTGAAATCGGCGGAACCAGCGAGAATGATACCAGCGACGTTGACCTTGTCGGCAGTAATGAAGTTTTGCACAGCCAACTCAGCAACCTTGCGAACATAGTTGTGACGCTTTTCTTCACGGAGACGAGCGAAACGCAGAGCGGACTGACCACCACGGCCGTGTTTCTTGGGGAGATCGACGGAGAACTTGTGGACGATTTCACGAGTGTTGCCACTGAGCGTGCCGAACAGTGCACCGTTACCGTCCATGATGATGAAGCCGAATTTCTGGTCGGACTCGAGCAGCTCAGCGAGGGCTTCGGTGTGGAACTTGTTGTCGCAGAGATACAGCGAGGTGTTGATGGGCTTGAATGGCTCAAAGTCAATGTTGACCTTTCGCTCCTTTCCTTCCGAGGTTAAGATTTCACCACAGTACACGACCAGGCCATTCGGAGGGACCTTGTTGTACAGCTTGAGACGTTGCTGGGTCGATGTGATGGCGGACAAGACGGACTGTCGGTTGACACGAGACTTGATGTTGGAGGCTGTACCCTGCGGGGTTGTCAGCAAAGAATTCAAAAGGTTATACATTTGAAGAGTCTGTGAGGTATATTCCATACGTATTCTTCAGCCAACATCTTAGCGATACGCGACACCTGATCCTTGGGAGCTGTGACATAGTTAGCAACTCTCGATTGAGCTAATGCGAAAGCGTTCTGCAGTGGGCGAAACGTACGGATGACGAGAGAAATCATAGAAGTTCCATTTCCTCGGGCGGCCTCGAGGCGCTTGACCAACTTCTTGATCTTCCAGATCTCGATCTATAGATATTATAAAAAAAATCGTTAGATGTTGCTGTTGCATATTTGGCGTTTTTCGATGGCCAGCGCGGGGCACGAAGCCAAGGAGGGGCAAATCAGGGGAGCCAAAAATATTTTTCAGGTATTTTCGCTCTTAGTGTTAATTTTTTTCCTCCTAGAGGGAAAGACTCACGTTCTTCTCCGCCTCGCCGCTTTGAGGTTCGCTCATGGTGAAGGACGTTTAAAAAGAGAGGCGCTTGGAGAAAAATATGAAAATTTTCTTTTTTATCCCGCCGCTTTGACAGGTCCAAGGATTGAGAGGCGCCGGCGCGTGCGAGCGTGACACTGGCTGGTCGAGGGAGAGCAGCGGTTGGTTTTTTGTTGGATGCGAGATGCAAGTTTGGGTTGTGGTAGTTTTACCCTACTACCCCAATGGCTGGGCTGGCGCTACGGGTCCCTCCAGGCAGCTAAAAGGCCATAATCCAGCACGCCGTTCAGGCTTTCCAGGCCACAATCCGCCTAAAACGAGCGGGCCGACAACCACTGAGGTCACGGAAGCGCATTAGGTAAGCGCTCGACGTCACAGAGTTGCTGTAAGACTCATGCGGTCAGCTCAGTCTCGCCTCCATAATTCACCGCCCGGCAAAACTCCGTCCATGCGTTGAATGATCCCAGACGAGCATCGGGAATAGCGTATTATGATACTTTCGAAGCGCGCGCTGCGAATCACGAGCAAGACGAGAATTGGTGTCCAGAAATAGAAGGCTTGATAATTCTTCTCTGTCGACATTGGGGCCTGGAGCAGGGCTATCCTGTCCCTTCGCAATGGACTCATCCCTCCCAACCGAGGTCGCCAGCACCCTTCAAGCCGGGCATATCAGAAGGCATCCCGATCCTCGACAGGACATTGCGCCATCCACTGCGGCGGACAAGTCAGAGCTGGTCGACATTCATGAAGTGAAGCGCAGCCATCTCGACGACGATGACCATGATATCCCGTACAGCGTCCTGCGGCCTCCGAAGAAGCACTACAACCTCCCGCCGCTCCCAGACTTGCGGTTCGAGCAGAGCTATCTCCGCAGCATCGAGTCGGCAGATACGTGGTGGAAAGTAGTGCTCACTACGATCAAAAGCCAGGTATCCCTCGACTTCCTTTGGCAAAGCTCCAATGACGCACAATACTGATCAGGCGAACAGGTTTTATTGCCCCTGGCTCAAGGTGTCTTGCTCAACTTGGCCATGGCCGGATGGCAGCATTGGAACAAGAGCGCCAGGGTCAGTGGCGACTCAGTAGGTGCCCGATTCAGGAGATGGTGGTTTGGGGTAAACAACTGGAGCCTGCCCAATTCCAGGAAACGTATCTAAAACAAAAGAACAACAAAATACCCATCCTACAAGAGTGTATATTATTATCTTATCAGTTATGTGAAGGCCATCATCTTATCCCTTTTTGTCTAGTAGTAAAGATAAAAAAATCACAAAAACATTTGGCCTCTAGACCTCTAGACCCATTTTATCACCCCCGAAGATCCTTTTGTTTGCGCTCCATAGGTCAGGTAGCAGGCCCTCGCTGAAGGGGATTTTTCTCCGTCTGTTGTCATGTCCCCCATTCTAAAACCCATGGATTCAACCGATTGTACACTAACACTAATAAACTTCTCGGATCATCCGTCGCTTAATAGACCGTAACTCCGATGAGAAACATTAAAAGCCATTCAAGGCAAGCTGGCATCTCTTATTCCTGGTTGCCGATGTTGACACTTCCGGACACCAATTGCGCCGGCTGCTTTTCAGGGCTACCTCGGAATGCCAATGAGGTAGATGAGATAGATGGTTGTCCCAAAGGTCCCAAAGCCTGTCGTTCAACAGCCTCTGGAGTGACATGCCTCTCAGTCGTCTTCGCGCCGGACGTCGGAACCAAGACTTCTGCTTCAAAAACTTGTTGCTTTGGAGTCGGCGTATCTGGCGGACCGGCCGTCACATCCTTTTCCTTTGCATCGCCTTCATTCGAGGTCGGAAGCAACTCACTCGGATCGAGAACGCCCTTAAGTTTGGGCGGAGTTACCGAGAGTTTCACCACTAATGTTTGAGATTGCATTTCCAAGTCTTCCTCATCCATGGCTTCGTCTTTGAATTCATCCTCGTCTTCCGATTCTTCGGGAATCTGGGCTTCGACGTCGTCTTCATCATCACCAAACTCGGCCTCACTCTCTTCATCCGTATCCATGGACTGATTGGCTCCATGATTTGCGGCTGCCGATCTCCGCGATCTTCCAGCTTCTGCAGCACCTTCGAGGGTATCATCTTGATCACCGGTGGCAAGGTCTTCTCCCGTGGTCACGTTAAGTCGGGGAGGGGCTCGTACAGTTCGACCGCTTGACGTGGTCACAGGTCCGGTTTCTGCTGGCGTGTGTGTTCCGGTATTACGAGCTGAGCGTCTATAGCCAGTCGAGTCCGAGAACATGTCTTCATCATCGGAATACGTATACTTCATTCGCTTGCCGCGAGTGCGGCCCTCGTATAATGAAAATCCAGGCTCTGGGCGCTTGAACTGTTCCTTGCGCAGCTGTCGATATTCTCGCCGTTTCCGTTTCTATAGTTTGTTTAGTTCAAGCTTGGTGACAATTAGTAGAAATGGCAAGGAATAGTTACCTCGTCTCCGAGTTCGAATCGCGGGATGGCTTGAAGAATCTTTTGGCTTAGCTTCTTAGCTTTGGGGCCGCCATCTTTCGTTTCTAGCTTCTCTGCGAGAGCTCTGAGCTCTTCTATGGTCCCAGCAACGCTCCACCAAGTCCGATTGGCGCCAGCAGGATTGCTCTCGCGATATACGCGAAAGGCAGTATCGTCTTGCCCCTCAACCAAAAAGTATCGGCGCTTATCTCCGTCAGAGCCCCATGGTTGAACTGCTCTCGGCTGGTTAATGTCGTCTTCGTGGCGATTTTGCTTATAGGATTGGTTGATCAAGCCCTTGAGGGTATCGGACGAGGACATGGCCCAAAGGACGAGAGTGCGCAGCAGATTCAACTACGGAAGTAAGGTTAGCCAATTTTGGTTCTTTGCTTTCGAGGCCTCTCGCTCCTTTTATCTAGTCATGCAGAGAGCACTCACCCTTTCGGTTGGACTCAGGGAGCTAAAAGTTCCGCCGCCGGACAGCGGATTTTTCTCGTTCCAAGAGGCCGGCCATTGGTTCTTGTTAGACGTAATAGCATCTTCCAATGCTCTGCCATAATGTCCTGCTCTGTGCGGAAAAATAAAGAAAAAGAAAAACCAATTAGTTCAGCGATTCGCGCAATGGTAGGCGAGGTAAGATAAACCATACTTGATATCTTGTTTCCGATTCAGGAGGAGTCCGAGGACGGCGCACAGAAAATGTTCAGCTCGATCGCCGGGTATGGGTTCGACAACGTCTCGTTCTAATTCTTGCGGTCCGAAGTGCGAAAGAGATTTTGGGAATGCGTCGTTGAAGCGGCTTCTAAACATTACCAGAAACTGCGGCTGTTAGTAGAGTCCGATGACGTCTGCACGCGAAATTTCGCGTCGCCAAAAAGCTGTGAACGCGATCCGCTGCCAGGCAAAACCAGTGTGCATTGGAGGATAAAGAGCGGCGTTTGCGACAGGCTATTACGTACTGCAATGTCTGGATTGTCCGCGAGAACATATTCATGAGGTGGCGAGGGCGACCGTTTGCGCGGTGGCGGCGAAGGCTCCTTTGGCGGCTTCTCTGATAATTTGGGGAAGAACTTTAGAATTCCCGATTTGGATCCGGTCGGCGCGTCATCGCTGAGGTCGTCCAACTCATCATCCGAGGGAATGGGGGATAGTGACGATAACGAGGAGAGATCAGAGGAATCGTCGTCTGCGGCAGCCATGGCGCGGGAGTTGCTTCTGGCAGTGCAAGTGCCGAGAGTGTGAAGGAGGGAGGTGGATGAGGCACGTCGTCTGTTGAAGTGATGTGGATGCACTAAGCTACATATCAATCCTGATAGGCCTAGGGGGGTTATCAAGTGGTAGTCGCCAGTCACGTAGTCAAGCAAGGAGCCTTAATCATGAATTAGAAGACGCCTGGATCCCAGTCTCCCGTCTTAGATGTCTATTTACACCCGGGCCGTATCTCGGCACAACCTTGCCCGCGCATGCCATTGTGAGGCCTGGAGCCCAGATCCCGTCTCATTCTTGTTCCTCGCAGAGAGCATCGGCAACGCCAAACAAAGTAGGCAGAGCTTTGGCCAACCTGGGTCAAGCCGCCTGATTAACCTGGTCGCCAGTATTCAAATCCAGCCCAATGCCGTTCAGAACACAGCTTCTGGCTCGATAATCCAATATTTCCATCATTTCCATCAGCCTTGGATTTTAGGAGTTTCCCCCGCATCCAAGCCAGCCCTGCACCACATGCATTTTTGGTGACTCTCGCAATAGGCTTAGCCATGGCAACACTGATGTGTCCAGAGCCAGCAAAGCAACCCAGAGCTACACAAATAATATTTCTGAGGTGTGCACCAACCCGGCTAAATCATGCATGAGGCAATTTATGCCAGCCCTATATGCATCGTCAGTACATGATTCTCAAGATTGAGTAGGCCAAAAAGATGGAGGCTTGGTGTTTTTCTTTTCATCATGGAATCGGGAATCTAGGAACTTACTAGCACGAGGTTTTGTTGAATTCTGACATTGCTGCCAGCTCAGAGCGATAGCTATGATCGCCACGCGTGGATTCCTACTCCTAGAGATTATGGTTCAGCCTGCGACCCGACCCCACTGGCAGTGTGTCAGAGACACCACAGCAGCTTAGTGAATTGGCCAGCCATCTTTCAGATAGATAAAATAGAGCGGTGTCCATATTGAAAAAGAGGAGTGTAAGTCTGGCTGTTGGTGATGTATTTCAATCATTGCGCAGGTCTAGACCACTTGGTCCGACGGTTTCAGTAGACTGAAAGATGGAATAGCAGCTTTCCACGAAGTAAAATATCACATCTTCTGCTAGACCGGGTGCAGTTGAGCAACTGAAGGTATGCTCGATGAAAGATCTCCAAGCAAGCGCGCAAATAGATGAGAGTAAGTAGGTAGTAGTGCCTCGTTCATAAGTGATTGTCACATGTCGGACCCTTTCAACCGGCAGGAGCAGAGATATTGGAGAGAGCATAAAACACAAGAGTAGCAAAATGATAGATTCACTTCGAGTGCATGCGGTAAAAGGTGCTTAGCAAGGCACTGCTTCCGCGGCACTTTCTGTCACGCGTCTCAGTCTTGAAGATACTCCATCTCGCAACACGTCATGAGGTCTTCGCTCATGGGAGAAACACGGAGTAGAGGATAGATGTGGGGGTTGTCGGGGTCCAGTTTCTGATGCGCTAAGAGCGGGAGATGCAGAGATACAAGGTACTTCCGTGCGACCAATGCGCGCGACGGAAAATTTCGGTCACGTGGTCAGGGTTCCTCATCTTGTGGCAGCGGTCCCGCACACAAAAATTATCAGAAGTCGCAAGCGAGCGCCTCTTTGTCAAAACACCAAGGCCGGAGCCAGGTAAAGTTTGAACCTCTCGCCCTGCTGGCGGTTTCGCACTGACATCAATCCCGCCCACAGTCTACACGTAGCCACCATGGGTAGAGTTATTCGCAACCAGAGAAAGGGCCGTGGCTCTATCTTCAGTGAGTAGCCGCCGCATCGATATGCATCGAATTGGAAACTTCAATGCGTCTCGAGATTTCTAACAATTTCGAAAACAGCGGCCAACACCCGCCTGAACAAGGCCCCTGCCAAGTTCCGCAACCTCGATTTCGCCGAACGCCATGGCTACGTCCGCGGTATCGTGAAGGACATCATCCACGACCCTGGTTAGTCTCCGAACGAGCAGCGAAACAACATCCGATTCGAGATGGAATTCACGAAAGGGAACTCAGGGCTAACGATGGGAATTCTTTGCATATAGGTCGTGGTGCTCCCCTTGCTAAGGTGCAATTCCGCCACCCTTACAAGTACAAGCAGGTTACCGAGACCTTCATCGCCAACGAGGGCATGTACACTGGCCAGTTCATCTACGCCGGAAAGCGTGCTGCTCTTACCGTCGGCAACGTCCTGCCCGTTGGTGAGATGCCTGAGGGTACCGTTGTCTCAAACGTCGAGGAGAAGATTGGCGACCGTGGTACTCTCGGCCGTAACTCTGGTGGCTACATCACCATTGTTGGCCACAACCCCGATGAGGGCAAGACCCGTATCAAGCTGCCCTCCGGTGCCAAGAAGGTCGTCCACTCCCGATCTCGTGGTATGATCGGTATCGTTGCCGGTGGTGGCCGTACCGACAAGCCTCTGTTGAGTACGTTTATCCCTATGCTGGTCTTATTTTTTAGAGAGAAGACCGCGAAGAAATTAGTTTGGAAATTAGAAGGACTGGATGCTAACAAATTGAACAGAGGCTTCTCGTGCCAAGCACAAGTTCGCTGTCAAGCGTAACAGCTGGCCCAAGACTCGTGGTGTTGCCATGAACCCCGTGGACCACCCTCACGGTGGTGTAAGTTTCCCTTGCTCGATTGGACAGAATAACGCAGACGCTGACCCCCATAACAGGGTAACCACCAGCACATTGGTAAGGCCTCTACCATTTCACGGTACGCCGTCCAGGGACAGAAGGCCGGTCTTATTGCTGCCAGAAGGACAGGTCTGCTCCGTGGTACTCAGAAGACAAAGGAGTAAGGTGGCTAAAATGGATGGTCTCATTGGGATGGTGTTCAGTGGCTTTCTTACTATGGATGGTACTGCTCAGGAACGAAACTTGACACGGCTCCTCTGGCAAGTACTATTATGACATTTCGTTGCAAAACAAAAACAAACTACGAGCCAGATTCCCTTGCAATCTTCCGATGTGAATGAGCCGGCGCATGACAGTGAGGATACATAATACAAAAAAAGTTAGATATCCATTGTAATTGACATAGATTCCCACATGCGGCTCCTTCTTGACTCGGCATACAATGAATATTGACTGAATGGAGAAGAGAGCGAGCCTAAAATCTGGCGTATGGGATCGATTACTATACTGTTCAATGTATTGCAGGTCTTCTTACTCCTTACACCTACTTGATACGGTAATTCCAAAAATATGTCTTTAAACCTCTTTGAACAACCCTGTTGCCGCTAAAATGACACTCTTCAATCCTCTCTTCAGGATCGGGACATTTATCCAAATGTAGGTGGCTGCATTTATACGCTATGTCTAGATTAGGTACTGGGTATTCGACCAAGGAGTTGGCAAAGAGTTAAAAAAAGAAACGAAAATCAGGGAAAGGATATGCCCTAGAAATAAGTTCAAAATGTGCCTATTGGGCTGCATGTGATTTACGCAATGCCTTCATTATTATCTCATGCAGTGAACTCCAGCACAAGTAAGACTGTGAAGGAAGTCAAAAGCTTAGAAAGTCGCCGATCCGCACACCAAAGCTGACAGGAATTGTTCTGGCCTAGGCCTAAAGCTGATTTTGTTTCTTTTTATTATTCTTTTTTTTTTTCTCATCTTGTATTTTGCTCCATCTCTTGAGAACTTGGAAATCATCTCACGTATATAGGGTTCCTTGTAACAATCAAAAGCTCTATTATGTACCATAGCAACGATCAATTGAGTGCCATCTTCCATACGCAGGCGCCAAATAATAACCCCAGCACGCCAGCTTTAAAAAGACAGGGGTCGTCCACCCCTCCAAAATAAGCACAGGCCCCAGTAAAAAAATCCCACGTTCCCCTCCAGCGCAATTCCCGTCCTCTCCTCAATCCATCCATATCAATCTCTACCTAAACCTAGCAAACGACTTCAATAGACTTCTTACTCTCATTCCTCACATCACATCACAATGGCTGCCACCAAGGATTTCCGCCTCGTCTGCCTGGAGAACCCTCTCCTCGGTACGTGTCAAAACTTCCAGTTTGCTGAAGGACCCCTCATCCCCAGATAAAGCTGTTGAAAGCAAGCAAATATCACTCCTGTCTCCTCTGTGCCCAAACAAGCAAACTTGTCGCTAACGCTGCCGCAATCACAGACATCCAGGCCGTCGGTGACGAGGCCCTGCTGAAGAAGTACAACCTCAAGGCCAACGACGCCATCCTCGCCGAGAAAGAGCACCTCGGCCTCTACGAGGACCTCCTCAACAACTTCGACGCCAAGCTCATCGCCGGCGGTGCTGCCCAGAACACGGCGCGTGGCGCCCAGTACATTCTGCCTCCCAACAGCGTCGTCTACTTTGGCGGCGTCGGCAACGACAAGTACGCCGCCACGCTGCACGATGCCGTCAAGACCGCCGGCCTGCGTGTCGAGTACCGCGTGGACGAGCAGCAGCCCACCGGCCGATGCGGCGTCGTCATCACCGGCCACAACCGCAGTCTCTGCACTGACCTCGGTGCTGCCAACCACTACGACCTGGACCACCTGAAGAAGCCCGAGAACTGGGCCCTGGTTGAGAACGCCGAGGTCTACTACGTTGGAGGCTACCACTTCACCGGTAAGTGATGAGAAAAAGGATCTATTGCGTTGCGATGCGGTGCATGTACTAATGCAAATGATGTGTAGTCTGCCCTCCTGCCATCATGGCCCTTGCTGAGGAAGCCGCCGCGAAGAACAAGATCTTCGCCGTGTCCCTCTCTGCTCCCTTCATCCCCCAGTTCTTCAAGGAGGTCGTCGACGCCAGCGCCCCTTACTGGGACTACATCATCGGCAACGAGGCCGAGGCCGAGGCTTATGCTGTGGCCCACGACCTTCCTTCCAAGGAGCCCAAGGACGTCGTCAAGGCTTTGGCCAACCTTCCCAAGAAGAACACCCAGAGGAAGCGTATTGCCATCATCACTCAGGGAACCGAGCCTACTCTGGTCGCTATCCAGGGCGAGGACGAGATCAAGGAGTTCCCCGTCCGCGCCATCGACTCTGCTCTCATCAACGACACTAACGGAGCTGGTGACGCCTTTGCCGGTGGTCTGCTGGCTGGTATTGTCCAGGGCGAGTCCCTGGAGCAGTCCGTTGACAAGGGCCAGTGGCTGGCTAAGCTGAGCATTCAGGAGCTTGGTCCCTCGTAAGTTTTCTTTCATTTACTCATCTACTCATATACACCAATTCTCCCATCCGTGTAAATTCGTATGAGCTGACTCATTCCTTTCAGGTACCCCTTCCCCAAGCAGACGTACTCGGCATCTTCTTAAATTGGATTTGCAATAGCGCATTGCTCTTATCGATCCATTCCCACGGCTGGGGTGGAAAGGAATTGGCGTTGAGGGATTAAAACGGGGGGCATAGGTTTCAACAACGGCGTTTTGCATCAATAAGGTACAGAGTCCAGAAGCAGCGGGCTCCCTTTGCATCCTTGCATACCAGGTCGGCATCCTCCACGATACATGACCATTCTTGTCTTTGATTTCTGTTTTTCCATTCGTTTCAACCTATTTCATGATAAAATGATACACCATATTTTGCCAAGCACACGAGAATTTCGATTTTTTTGGTTTGATTATCAATTTCATTTACCTCTCTAGGCTATTCCTTTGACTTTGCTCCATGAACCACAACAGTGCCAGAGCCATCTTCAAATTGAATAAAGAGCAAACAAGATTCGCATTTGCAAGACTGTCGCTGTAGAATACATGCAAACATACGCTGCCACAAAAGGGCCCCTGACATTCCTCGTCATTGCCACAAACAAAATTCAAATCGTAATATCCCAATCGTCCTGAAAAGAAAAAAGAACGAGAAAAAGAAAAAGAAATCCATCAACAAGCATTGCAAAACATTATTCATCCCAAGAGCGTATATCCTTCCATCTAGCTCGATCCTTGGTATGCCGATCTCATGACGGCGTTGTTGTAATTCGATGTCGTCTTATCGATTTGAAAGTGGTTATTTATTGGTTCTTGAAGTACACGGCTCGGGTCAACAGCAAGTTGCATGTTGTACTGCAATCCGTTTGCTGGAGTGCCATGGTAGAGGCTGCTCGTGTGAGAGAAAGAAGAAATGCTCGACTGGTTGGTCCAAGCCGGGTAATGGTTCGACTCCTGCATTGTCGCCATGGGTACCGGTGGTCTCGAGGAGTTGGAGTTGGAACTGTGTGACCAGTGGCTAAAGGACGATGTGCGTGGAGTGCTTGAACCATTGCCAAAAGCTTGGAGCAACTGTTCCCGATGTAGTCTCCGAGCAGATGTGTTTGGCGGGCTGGCGACTCCGTTTGCCATGTTGCGCGGACGATTCTCAGGTGCATCGCGGCCAGGCGTAGTAAAGGGGTCCTCGAGAAGATGGCTTGCTGCCATAGACGCACTAGGGGAGTGCCTTGTGCTTCGGCGACCGTTCTGGCCATTCCGGCCGTTCTGAACGTTCTGAACATTCTGGGCGCTTTGGCTCACAGGCAGTGCCGGGTCACGAGCGCCATGCGGATTTGGCGTGCCGAACCAAGCCCAAGGAAGAGGCGCAAATTTCCCCGACGTGATAGATTCCGTGGGGCTGGCTTCTGTGTTGAGTGAGCCAAATACTTCGTTTGCAGTGGAAGTATGCATTCCGAATGAAGATTCGTCAACAGGAGTAAGTGGTCTCAAGAAAGGGGCCACCACATCGAGAACTGTCTCAGCGCCCCGATTCATAGCTTCAGAGTCTTCATAAATATCATCATCCTCGTTCAGCAAAAGTCGACTTGCTTCCTGTCGCGTTGATACCGGAGGTTTCGCCACCTCTGTTGCTTCCAGCTCGGGGATCGCCAGCTCAGGTATCGCCAGGGCATCGGGGATGATCTTGGTTTCAAATGACTCTTCTCTATCGACAGCTTCCAATTCACTAGCAACCGACGTCGTATCGTCTTCCGGATTCTGTTGAGCTTGTGGCTTCTCGGCAACTGGCTGATAACGAAAAATAAGGAAGTTTCCATCAATTTTATAGGTCATAGGAAATGCGTCGTCGCTGGCCAAGAAATACGCACAGCGGAGGACGTCGAAGATTCTTCCTATTCTTTCACTCGATGCCGAACCGCAGCCTTCTTCGAGGGCGTGAGGGTAAGGTTTGCAGTCTCCATCCTCGTCACAGTAGACTCTGCACTCTTCGGGTAGATCATCTTCGTTGAGTGGTTGGAAACCCAAGTTTTGGATATCTTCCGGAAGCAAATATGGGCAAGTTTTCAAATTCTCCAGGCTGTAATATTCCGAAGAGAATATAGTGGCGATTCTCGACATGTTCTGAATCATCTCTGGAATGATTGCTCCAAAGACATCCGCGACGGTGGAAATCTCGGTGCGGCGGGCTGCGAGCCACATACCATATACACGCAAAACAGGGAGAAGTGCTTCAATGACGGAAGTCTGTGTCTGCGACTCTTCGGAATTATCCAGTCGGTGTTTGAAGCCAAAGCCCTCGGCGTTAGAAAGAGCCTCTCTGAGCTCAGACAAAAAGACTTTGCAAAAAGTATGCATAAATTTGGCGTTGAAGCGAAGCGCGTATTGGTAAAAGTGCATGGAAGTTTCCGTCTGGTTTTCTGTTCAGGATTAGTTAGCAAGTGGTAAGTATAATCGGCGCATGTTATCACGTACCTGTGTATCGAGCAGAGGCTATGCAGTGTGCCAGCATATTAACCTGTGCCATCTTGAGAATAACATTGGAAGAGTCAGGATTTCGGCAAGCCATCTCAAGTCGGTGCATCACTTCGCCTTCCAACTCTTCTTGGGGACGAAAGGCCTCGCCTTTATAGAAGTAGGCATGGAGCTTGACAAACCACATTGTGAAATGGTCTTGTGGTGCAGTGACATTGTGTCTAGACTTGGGTCCAGTTGGAGCTAGAACCGCTTTGTACTCGGCTTCCAAGTTGGTCCGAGCATTGGGATGAGGATTTTCCACGGCCAAGGCGCGGGAAAAGTGATAGACCACGTCGAGATGATTGCCCTGTTCGAGATTGATGATTCCCATTTGGTGGAAAGCAAAGCCTGATCGGGGTTGAAGATGGTGGGCCAGTCCGTAGTATAGCAAGGCCCCTTCGTAGCCAGAGTTCTTATGGCGAGCTTGAACTCGATATCGTGTTAAGTCTCCCAGGTGGACCAGGGTAAGGTGGCAAGAGTACAACACTTTGCGCTGCAGATCTTCCGAGACCGGGCTAATCGTGTCTTCGACGACCAACTGGTCAAGTTCAATGCCTTGCGCGATTCGTTTAAGCTCGGGAATATCATAGTAGGCGGAGAGGCGCTGGATATATCCTTTGTAAAACTTATGGGCGATGCGCAGGAAGTTGTTGTACATCTTCTCCACCTTTCGCTTCTCGACTGCGTGGGACGATTGCTTGAGCCGGCCCAAGATGCGTCGATATTCGGCATTGATCGAGGTATGAATGAGCCATAGGTGTTCCTCTGTCTTCTGGGCGATGGCATAATCAAAGTCGAGAAAGATGGTAGAGACGCAAGCGAGGCGGAACCTGCAAAAGAAAAAGCGCATTAGCTAAATCCAGAAAGAATCCCAAGACTCAGGGTCGCATACTTCTCCAAAAGGCTGTCAACCGCTTCGAACTTGGAAATGTCGATTCCAGAACCAGTTCCTGGCTGGAGCTTGCCGATGTCTCGTGCAAGATACTTGCGCAACTTCTGGGCGTCACTGGATCACAGATATCAGTCTTGTCCACAGCCGGCGAGCTTCCGATACGTTGCGCCCAAGTCAATAGACACAAGGTAATAGCATGCATATGCATCGCAGAATATATCATAGTCTTGTATAAACTTACCGCCAAGTAAGGCTCGCCGGAGGGGCATTGGAAGACGCCATGTCGTTGACGGGCTTGTTTTGTCGAGAATCGGTAGATGTAATGTTGGCTAACAGCGTGATAATGATGTCGTATGTAATAGATCTTTAGCTAAGCAATCACTTATCATGCTCTTGAGAATCCAAATCGTAAAGGTCCAGACAGTCCATAACTCAGAATCACGTCGGATTGGGAGAGCTGGGACCGAACTCGGTTGGTGGGAATCGGGAAAACAGCTGAGAGAGAAAACATTGGTGACGACGGCAATATATAGGCCACGAATCTGCCAGCTCGAGAGTCAATATTGTTTATTTACTTGCGCGTGGGTTTGCTCGGTGGCGGCGTGTTGCGAAAGCTTTTTTTTTTTCTATTTTTTGCTAAAAATGAGAGAAGGGCGATAATTAGAGTGAGTGAGCGTCTTCTGAGCTGGTGGTGGAGGCAATTCTTCGGCTGTATTTTTTAAGTGCAACGACGCAGCCACACCTTATTGTAGGCGCGAGTAGTCCAGATGGTTCCCAAAGCGCAAACCTACAACGGAAGATTGGCCGAGGATACCTATTCGAAACAAATACACACGAAATTGTAATGCTAGTTGACTTTTTACTCCTTTGATTTTACTTTTCTTTTACTCAACGCCTCGACGCTAATGAGATGAGCTTACACACGTATCCATATATAGGTACCTAAGTAGGTACGCTTTGTGCCAAGTAACAAACAACACACTCGTCATGAAATTCCACTCTTGGGCAACCTGCGAAGTAAAAGGCGCCACGGCTGTAGTCACCAAGGCAACTGGGCTACAAGAGATGTTTTCAAGAAAATTACGTACAAAGGAAGCTTCTAAATAATACTCACAGTTTCCATGGCTTCATATTATGCTTTGCTCACACTGCAGCCGTGCTTGATGCTAACCTAGAGACATACCCAAATACCAACTTGAAACCCCATTCAAGCTTGTGATCCAGCTCTATTGTGAGAAACTGTTAGCTTCCGACCGATTTGCAGCAAGGGTTAGTTACAGCGCAAGTATCGGATCGTCGAATCATTTTCTTTTTGTGCTGCAGACTGTGATGGAATCAATACCTATTGACCTATTATCCTGCACTTCGGTCTCGCTCTGGACCCTGTGGCGCTAACGACCTGCACAAGTACGGCAAAGTGTGGGGCAAAGTCCACTCCAAAAGTTGGGCAGGCATTTCCCAACTTACAACATTCACCTCCTCATTTAGACACCCTGAGTCGACCCTTTTGCTTGTATTTGACTGCGTTATTGATATTTATCTACTAGTATTTTTTCAGCCAAATTGCTTCAAGTTACTTAGTAGTATTCCCCCACATCCACGTCCCGCTGCTTCTGCATCTACCCGTCCCCCCGCCTTGCTTCATTCACAATATCGTTGGTCTTGGCGGGAATCAAAGTATTTTACCCCATATAGCTCGCCTTTGAATATCTTTAAAGATGAAGCGCTCACGAGAGCCGGAAGAGCATTTAGAACTCGATCCTCCAGACGCAGACTCTCCTCATCTAGCAGAGGCTGACGTCGATCTCCGACCCGTCTCCAAAATCGCTGGCCTTGATTCGGCCGTTGAAGACGAGGAAGCCGGATTCGTCATGAGATGCTCACTACCTCCCCACAGAGAACCGATTGGATTCCGGTTCTACGACGATTACGAGACCCATTACCACAATTTTCACACAAACAGGTGTATTGAATGCCGTAAGAATTTTCCAACAGATCATCTTCTCAATGTGCACATTGAAGAGTGTCATGACCCTCTGGCGAGAGTCGCTAGAGAAAAGGGAGAGCACACAGTAAGCGATGCTTCCCACGCTGTGCCATGGAAAATAATACCTCTAACACAACTCAGTATTCTTGTTTTGTTGAGGGATGCGAGCGCAAGTGCATGACTCCCCAGAAGAGGCGACTCCATCTGATCGACAAGCACTTTTACCCGAGGAACTTCTTTTTCGCTGTCACAAAGGACGGAATTGATGGGAAGCGTTCTCTTCTAATAGAAGCTAGCCGTAGGCGCAGATCATCGGCTGGTTCTCAATCACAAGCGAAGGAATTAAGGCGCCGCGCGAATACCCTGGAAAAGGAGGCGTCACAGCCCGATAACAAATCACAGCCATCACAGCCTTCCACTACGGCAGATAGTGGCACGGCGAAGCCGGAGACATCAGACACTGATATGGCAGATCTTACTGGAGCCATGTCAGCATTACAATTCGTACCAACCAGCGTCCGATTCGGTCGAGGCCGAGCAGGTTTCTCAAAGAGGTAACGGAGGGAATCAAACGGAGTGAACTGGATATTGTGAAGAAATAATCAGCATAACATTATGGAAAAATGGTATTCAGCCAAAATAAAGGATATGTACCTCTTTCGGTCTCAACCCAATACCCAATCTATATTTTCTCTCTTGTTTTCTCCGCAATCGGAGCATTTCAATCGTAATTTGACGCCCGACGCCCCAACGCCTTTAACTGGCCATTCTCCGGCTCATATCTGTATATTGAATCAAATTTTCGGAATTCAAGAGTATAGCTCCCCTTTAGTCGCTGGATGCACATCCTCTGCAGCCGCAGCTGACACATTGCATGTCGCTATCTTCTTTCAGCTGAGCCCTTGGTACTCGGCAGATGCAAGTGCTGTTGAAGTTGGTTTCCTTGGTTTGAACACAGCGCAAGCAACAGAGCTAAGTATATGTCAGTATACCGATATCAAAGATGAAAGGGGACAGAATGCTACGCGGCAACTCACCTTTTCGTAACCTTGCTTCTTCCACTTCGCGATGAGCATCGCATCAGCGTATCCATTTTTGAGCAGCCATTCGTAAAGTTGCTTGCTGATGGCCTCCTTCTCATAGTACAGATCGTATACGTAGCGGCTTCTCTGATGCGCAATCTGGAAGATTTCCCACTGCGCCATGTGTTTTGGGCCGGGAGGCGGAGGTTTGTTCTGCGCATCCTTCATCTTGTTCGCAAAGATCAAGAGATCATCTTCGATATCGCTGAAGCCCTCTGGCGGCGGCTTTCGTTTCGAGGAGTGTCTGATGGCTGGCATTGGGGTTTAGGTGAATGAACAGAGTAAAAATGCTTTGTGGAGAGAGGGAAGCAGGATGCCACCCAAAAATTGATGCGAGATCGAGATTAAGATCAAGAGCAAGTTTATGTCAAGTTCCAGGACCGAGCTTAGTAGGAAGTTCCAGAAGCGCGTCGAGAAGGCTGAGCTAAGCCACAGGCGAGGGGCAAATATCGTGTGGCGCAACCGGAAGTTGGCGCCGAATCACGTGAACTTCGATGCTCCAAGCCGAGCATGCTTTACTGGTGCCAATTCAACGTCACGGCATTATAGAGATTGCGCTGAGAAGCATAGATTGCCCGCCATGGCCATTTCACCGACTGAATTCGCCAAGAAGACGGCGCAATGTGAGCCTTGCAGCCAATTCCCTACTTTCCTGAAGCTAACAGAGCCAATCAGCCACTAGTTGGGCGGATGCGAAACGTCGAGTCCTTTCTTCCTACCGCGAATGGATCCGAGGCGTACGTTCCACGAAATCCCCTCTCAAGCTTATGTGCCGATGAAGAACTGGAGATTACTCCTTTTGAGGACCGTTATTATATACCGCAGAATTGGAATCTAATTGAGAGAATGCAGGCACCTGAAATCCAGACAATGTACAATGTCCCTCTACCCGTCTCCGCTCTCCGAACACGGATGCGACAAGAGTTTGAACGAAACCGACACGCGAGCAACCTTTCTGTCGTCGACGTGCTCCTCTTCAAATCCCACGCTGAATACCAGGTACGAATGCTGCTGCCAGCGAATAAAAAGGGCTAAGGCAATAGGAAGGAAACGGCTTGCTAATGGATGGCGGGGATGTAGGAAACCATGAACTTCTGGAAGCAGCAGACTCATATCTTGTCTTATTTCAACGACAACTTTAGAGGAGACAAGAGGCTTCCGTCTAGCTTCATGTCTGGTTTCTTGGAGGTGAGTTTATGGGGTGATGCAGTGCGGGGATAAAGAATATTGGCTAACGAGAATCAACAGGGCCGAAATTAGAAGCAATGCAAGAAATTTTGTTTTTGTAAATATATCGTTATAAAGATCCTATGTCAAAACCTGCCATATAACGCCTTGAATTCGCATAATGTCCATATACAAATGTCCGTTCGATACGCCACTCTGATAGCAGTCCGATGACCATTAAATGCGCTTTCTTTTCTCCACCATCATCTCAGTCGTTCATCGCTCAATGCCCTGCTCTGCGTTGAAGCTTTGTCTCTCTGACCAGAACTTCTCAGCCACTACATCGCATACATCCTGCAGATCACTCAGGCCCTTCTTTAGGGCATTCACAGCCGTTCCATCTGAATAAAAGAGTCAGCGGGGATTAACATCATGAAGGAAAAAACGAGGGTTTACCATAGGTCTGTATCCTGATGTTCATCTTGGGCTCAGATGGATGAGGAATGGAGTAGGCGCAGAATTCCACGTCGGGGCTGAGAGAGATTAGCTTCGATGAACTGAACGGTGCCAGTGAAGGAACTATACTTTTTCATGATGATATATCTCAGGGCATTGCCCAGTGTATGGCCCTCATCGGTGAATTCAAATGAAGCCGCAGTGTCCGTTGAGCCAGGAAGCTGTCATTTCTATTAGTGAACTGAAGGCTCTCTAGATGTGTCGGACTTTTGTCATACAATTCGCACTCTCTGAGCCTCAATTTCTTCCTCTTCCTCCTCTTCTTCAGCCTCGGCATCCTCCCTCATTTCGGCATCCTGACCAATCTCTTCCTGGGCAGAAGGTGGGACGTCTTGCATATCAGCGTCGTGAGACGAAGCATCGTCCTGCGCCTTTGTTCGTCCAGGCATATTTGTTTTTGGAGACTTAAAACTTCAGATACGAGTTCTTAAATAAATCCGCGATATGAAGTATAGCCTTCCTGCGTCAACGTATAATAACAGAGAAAATGCCGAAAATTGGGTGTCGCCTTTTTACTGGGAACTTTTTTTTTGGCCTCTGGAAAATTGATGAGAGCGCGCGCCGATAAGTGGGGCGGCTTTGCTCCCAGTGCAGATTGATTACGAAAGCGGCTCGGTAGCTCCGTTCCGATGCCTTTGATCACTTCAAATAGATAGATACAATCTACCAGATTCACTCAAAATGCCTGGTATGCTTGTAACAGCACTTCAAAGATATTTTCGCAGTGTACATTTCGCGCTGGCTTGTCGTAGGAAAGAGTATTATGGGATTGTTTACCAGCAAGCTTAGTCTTACTTATACCGATTTATTTCTATTTATCTCTATTTTTCATCTGTTTAAGGATCTGCGCTTGTCACTTAGAAATATCTGGCAGCTGCCTCTTTACTTACTAGCAACGAGCGCAACCTTTTCTTTTCCATTGTGCTTGGCCATATTCGAGTCTCCTTTATCCAGAAGAGGTAGCATACTCTCTTGTTCAGCGAAATTCAAAGCTATCTCCATCTAGCCCAGTCTGCTAACGCTTTATGATGAAAGATGCCCTTCTTTTTTCTTTTGAAGTAGATGAATTCTATCAAGAGGGTAGTCAAAAAGAAACATGCCATGACGATGCTCAAAAAAAGATGTGCCCCCACACAGGATTGAACTATGGACCTTTGCATTACAAGTGCAACGCTCTACCACTGAGCTATAAGGGCTTCTCCTGTGGTTGTGACTCATCCGACAATTTGCCATTATATGGGGCTATTGTAACTACCCCCGTTTGGAACGGGCCGTTTTATCACCTACATCTTGCCGTTGACGAAGAAACCTTGATATCCGATTCTCGGGCACTTGTCTTAATTAAGCACACAAGGCGCAAGGGCGCGTTACTGTAAGAACAGGCAGTTGCTTATATTAGACACAATGCCTACCACACATGGAAGGAATTATGGCGCTGTTGGCAGGCCAACGCTGACACAATTCACTGCTGCGTACCAGAGTAAGAGGGGAGTGCCTTCTGAAACTTAGCAACTGGCACGAGATAGTATCTCCCAGCGATTGCCTAGAGGTACAGGATTTCTCACCTATTTACTAAGGGAGGAGAGGTATATCTAAGGCAAGTAGTAATTCTGACGAAAATCTACTGCCTAAGCGCATTCAAATGTCACGGAGTTGTGAAGATTTGGGAACTATAAAGTGGCAGCGCGACATTCTCAGCTTGAGCTCAACGTGAGGCGCCTCATTTCGCTTCTATCGTGTCACTGACTAGACATAGGCATGGAGCAGTTTCATTTGCTCACACGCTCTTTCTGTTGTCTCCGAGGACATAATTTTCTCGCAGGAGTTCGTTGTGATGCAAAATGCACCGAAAACTAATGTGGGATAAAAAATTTATTGTCTTTAAGAATTTTCATCCCTCTATCTCGCTTAGATGATGCAGGAATGGTTATCAACAGAGGCCTTCCTAAACGCTATAACTGTGGCGAGCTCGGCCATACGTTCTAGACCTGCACCCAAGAACGAGTTGAGCATGCTTTGGAAAAGCTAAAGATCTTGTATTACAACTGTGGCGAGCTTGGCTATATGTCAAGGCCTGCACCTAAGAATGAGTTGAGTATGCTTTAGAAAAGCCAAAGATCTTGTGTTATAAATGTGGCGAGCTCGGCTATACGTCTAAGGCCTACACCCCAGAACGAGTTGAGTATACTTTGGAATTGTCAAAAATCTCGTGCTACAACTGCAGCAATGAAGGTCACTGAGTCAGAGACTGTAATTTATAGTGCTACTTTATCATCATTTAATTTCTAACCAGTTTCATAGGCCCCGAGCCACGCGTTGACAAACTTACTTGCAATAAATGCGGGTAAGTCTTTCTTTTATCCTCTAACACGCTGATTAAACACTAATAGTGAGCCGCCAATCGGGATATAAGATCGCAGAGTGCCCAGAGCCTCCTAACATGGATAATTTTAAGTGTCGTAAATATACATAATAAGAGTACATTTACAGTTCCTCCCGCGCAGACATATTTGCCAAAGACTGCCCAGACGGAGGCAGCAGAGCTTGCCGCAAACTACAGTTTACGGATACTCACCCAATACCATATGGAACACAACCTGCGGCTAAAGAGGTCTCTTCATCCAAGGAATCGCAAGAATAGAAAAATTGTGGTGCTGGATAAGCTCTCCCCATTGAAATACATAGTTTGTTTATTTACTTCTTCCTCTTGCTCCTTTTGCTGCTCTTCTTTTTTCTCCCCCCTCTCCTCCTCTTTTTCACGCCCTGCTTTGTTTATCTGCGGCACTAGCACCCTCCTCCTTTGTTCTCTGCCAGCACAGCATTGTTTCGTCTCTGCAACTTGCCTGGCGTTCTTGTTTCGGCGCCCTTTGCACTTGTATATTGATTAAATTAGTGTCAGCTTAGGTTTTGCGCCAGTCGTCTGTGTTTAGCTTCTCTGATCAGCAAAATTCTCTGGCCGGCAAACATATAACAATGATTTTCATCAGCTAGCCGAGGATATTCAGCAGCGAGTCTTGGAAGAGGCCGAGGACTCTAAAGCGATACATGGGCAGAAAGCGAGCGTGACGCTATGCTAGAGGATATGGGGATCGATTTGACAGGAATGGATGAGCATTTTGACGAATATGAGGATAAGATGGAGGGCGAGGCATCCAAGCCAGAAGCAGGCGATGTGAATACAGCTGTGCTCAAACAAGGAGTAGAAAATTGCCACGGAGCCCCGAGCCCTAGGCCTTACAACGGAGGAGAGCCTATCTTCCAACAGCCATCTACCTCAGATCGATAAGCCTGTACTATAAAAAAAGCACACAACAAGTCTGATGCTCGCTGGAAGCGTTCATAAGGGCAAGCAAAGCTGCTCACCTTGTTTGATCGCTGTCAGCCGGTACCCTAATATCTCATAATCTAACACTCCAGCTATAGCGCAATCAGGTAGTCATTCCACATATCAAAATACATATACACAACCGCCAGATACCATACGTTTAAAAATAGCAGCAATAGCAGCAATAGCAGCAATAGCAGCAGTAGCTGGCAGCGGCCCACGCTTCAGCTGGACGGCTGGAGACGCAGAGATGGATACCGACCATGTTGGGCTTCTGAGGTGCATCAACCGAATTACCATTGAAGAAGTGGAAGGGAACGGCATAAGAAAGAGGAAATTCAAATTTGACGACCTCAATATCGAAGACCATTAACAATGCTGATCCATACGAGACGCCGGAGGAAATGAACACTCGCCTTGATCTTTTGTAACATCAACCTGTTCGCGGCGACAATCCCCAAGGCTATCTTGTGCATCTACCTTTTGATCTTCCGACAACGATCAAACAGGGTGGCCGCGATCAAACAAGATAGCTTTGATACTGTTGACCTTGATCGTATCGGCTGACAACGATCAAACAGTGTTAGATACTGAGATTAGGGCGCTGAACAACGTCTCCCATTTAATGTGTTCTGAGAGGTCCCCACAGCATTACTTATTCGCCTTTAGTCCTCAAACATTCACCCTAGCTTCACTTCATTTATGCCGCTCCCTGTGTCAAAAGTGCTCCATAAATCCTCAAACTGTGAGCTGGACTTGCATTCACGGATTTTAATTCTGCCGTCAGCAGATCAACCACGCAAATACACGTACATCCAGTTAAATTACGGGGTAGAACTAAGCATCGCACAATGAATCTCATCTATAAAGGTCTTCCTTAAAAACACTATAAATAATATACCAGCAGCAATGTAAGTATAAATCACTCTTGCATTGAATATTATGCTAAAAGTGACTGTAGTACTGCATCGTCAGTCCCGTTCCGATTCCTTATTGGGCCTAACCGGCGAGAGTTTACTATCCATTTGAGCACCGCCTAGTACGACTTTGTAAGCACCACCATGCCACGAGGAGACAGAAGTCCCATCGCCCAACATAACTTCCGGCGACTTGCTTCGATAGTTCTCCAGCCATGGCACCATGACTTTCTGTAACATTATGTCAGGCGCCGCCGGCAAACTCAAACCTCAACATCCACCATGTTCACTTTAAGCCTATGCCTAGTACTGCGTTAGGAACCTGATTGAACTATTGTACAGCATTCTGACACTGCAAAACACCCTAAGCGATTTTAACTCCAGCTCTCTGCTAAATCTCGTTAATAGTATTGGCTTAAAAGTCAGATTGATCCTAATATGCAATATCCTGTGAAATTAACAGCTAAACTTAATCTTGTCTGGAGCGCCATATGCCAGTGGAGCGGCGTACCAGTCGCAGACGAGTGTCCGTTTTCAAGGCGGGATGGTGCAGTCCATTGGGATGTTATGCAAGAAGCCTTTTACCAACAACGTCAAGAAAATGCCTCAGAAATCAACATGAGACACGAAGAGGCCCGTGATATCATTTTACGTATACTCGCAAAGCCACGGAACATCGAGCTTGTGGCGAAGTTAGATGCTCTGGATGAGAGCGATAGTGTTTTTGAAGGGAAACATTATTCAGCACTCCAATTTCATGATCCAACACCTTAGCTATAACGCAATAAGGCAGCCAGTCTACGTAATGAAAAACATATACATATACACAACTGCTAAATACTATATATTCGAAAATAATAATAATAGTAGTAGTAGTAGTAGTAGCAGTAGTAATAGAAATGATACTGGCAGTAGCCCACGCTTAAGCTGGGGTGCTAGATAACAGAATTAGGGTGCTAGATAACTTTCTCTTATTAAAGCTATTCTACGGCTATAAAGTCAGAGATATCTATCGACTATAGCTAAACTGGCTACGCTAATGATCTCCAAACATTCATCTAAGAATGAGTGGATGAAGTCGCTTATAGTAGGTAGTACTCGAGTATACCGATCAAACGTTTGTATTCATCAATGTGGTACTCGTATCTATCAAGAGGACCTTGCTCAGTTCGAGGAAAGACTTCCAAAAGATTATCGCCAACATATCAGAAGAATTAATGTGGATTCGGCGCTATTTGGCCGCTGTCCCCTTCAACCACCAAGGCGATACGTCGCAGCTGCTAAATTTACCGTTGGAAAGTTCAAGATCTTTAGATCTGACTGAACTCAACATGGCATTCACTATTAACCCGTCTTGCATCACTGCTGAAGATGTTCTGTAAGACACGCAGAATTTCTTCGCCCATACCTTCCAAGGGCTTCTAGCTTCCCAGGCCATCTAAAATTGAGGCCTTTACTGGACGTCCAGATTTGGTCACGACTGTATCCTTACTTCTCTGCTTGAGACCGGCATTGAACCTGACTCAAGCCACGTAGATAGATATACATAGAGCACTCACAATTGCACCCGAGCACGGAAATTTGGCATGTGTCGTCAAGCTATTGGCTGATGAACTAACTAACTTGAACATGCCAAGACCAGGGGAGAGGAACGCATTATCGCTTGCCTATATCGGTGGACACATTGATATTGTCGATAAATTACTGAGCAAGGACTGCAACGCTGATGATCGGATAATCAGGGGCTACTCCTTTATTTGGACCGTAGGAAAAGAACATCGCAGGATCATATCGAATATAACAAGGCTTCGTAACGTGAACATCAATCATCTTGATGAGGCAAGGCGCACGGCCATTTCATGGGCTGCTAGGGACCGAATGACTGATATCCTACCAAGACCGCTCAAGCTTCCAGAGATCGATGCCAACGTTACAGACAACAAGGGAAAATCGACTCACTCTTGGGAGCAGGTAATGGTTGCACTCGTGCGGATGATGTGTTCCCGAGTAGCAACAGGGGAATAAAGCAAGCAGTGATGATGATAAGAGAGGCGCAATATCGTGGGCCTGTGGCGATGGACGGACTGTCTTGTTTTGGGCCGTCGAGTACGGGCATAAAGAAGTGGTAATGGTACTTCTACAAGCAAGAGCTGATTTAGAGGTTGAAAGTGACAAGTGGAGCGCTCCAATAGCCATTGTCAGGCAACTTGGCAGGCATAATCTACTTGATGTGTTGATGACGCTGATGCCATTGTTTTTTTTTCTTTAAGTTAAAATTGGAATATTATACCTGAAGTGCAACCGCTCTTGTAAGCTGCATGAGCTTGATATCAGGTTAGAGAACCATTCCGATTCGCTTAAAGCAGGCTTTCCAAAAGATGACGTCGGTAATCATTTGCAAGACGAGTTTAGTGGACATACAATATCTAATTGAACAGCGGAGATGGGCAAAGAAACCTTATCCAAACTTTAGCGACATCCGAAATTGACTTGTAATGGCCGAGGGTCCGATGACATGTAAGTATATGAATGTAGTAGATCTTATGAAATAGAAAAGTCCGGTGGCAAGCTTGGTAATTGTATGCTGATTAAACCAATTGACAGAGATGAGGCATTGCAAATGAATCGATTACGAAGACTACATATTCTCAAATGTTGATGCTTGAGTTTGGTAGTCAAGACTGCAGCGTGGCGGTAAAACTCACGCCTTAAAGGTCATTTTCGGTAACAGCCACGCCCTACTGTTGGCGATACCGGGCTGGTGTGGATCGCGAGCCACATCACTCCGGTCTATGCCAGAGGGCGCGGGCACTAGTCAAGCAAACTCGACGCTGTGGAAATTTTCAATGACTGATAACATGGAGAAGCTTAAGCCAATTTGAGGTACCCGCGGTTGTATCCATCAATGCTGGATGATTCATCGGAGGCTTTGCGGAATCGCTAGACGAGCTAGACGATGTATATAGGCTATATGTGCCACTAGAGCTTGCAAAGAGTCTATCCTTATTCCCGACATTTTCTTTGCTGCTTTTGACATCCGTGATCTCAAAAGCGGACTCTCTGTCTCTCTTCAAAATTGTCATTGATAACTGACCCGTGATCTCAATGGAGAAGTCTTCTCCGTCTCCTCGGTTGCCTCCCAGTAACAGCCCTACATATATACATGCCGATCTCGAGCGCAACATTCAGCAATTAGAACCAAAAGAGAATCTACCAGATGTATCCGACCTTGAATTGATCAACAGCGAAAATTCCAGCTGTCGCGAAGCGGAGGAAAGACCAGAGCCGCTCTCTAAAATTCTCACCAATGTTTCCAGTGTCTTCAGACCTGTAGACATAACCTCCGACCCGGGGCCGCCTCCTGATGGCGGGAAGCGAGCTTGGGTGCAGGGTGAGTCTTGATTAATTTCGATTCCACTTCAAGTAAACCTCATTATGGCTCGTTGAGATTAATATAGCTTTGTAGCCATCGCCGGCCACATGATTGTTCTCAATACATGGGGCTACATCAGCTCGTTCGGCGTATTTCAGACCTTTTACACTACCATGCTGGATCGTTCGCCATCCGACGTCTCCTGGATTGGCTCAGTCCAAATCTTCTTGCTCTTCTTTGTAGGAGTCCTCGCCGGCCGCACGTCAGACGCGGGCTACTTTAACCAGTTGGTGATACTGGGCTTTATCCTGCAGATGATTGGCATCTTCACCACCTCGGCGGCGACGCAGTACTGGCAGATCTTCCTAGCCCAAGGCATCTGCATGGGACTGGGCAATGGCTGCTTATTCTGCCCCAGCTTGGCCGTCGTATCGACCTACTTTAGCAAGCGGCGGGCACTCGCGATAGGCATCATGTCCAGTGGCACAGGTGTCGGCGGTTTAGTTTTCCCAAGCATCGCCCGCCAATTGTTGCCGTCGATTGGATTCGGCTGGACCGTCCGGACGATTGGATTCGTCCAGCTTGTGACGTTGGGGGCGGCACTCCTTGCGCTGAAGCCGCGTGTTCCACCTCGAAAGTCTGGCCCGTTGTTTGAGTTTTCGGCGTTCAAGGACGCAGAGTATTCGCTCTATGTGTGCGGTGCTTTCTTTGTAAGGCCTCATGTTTCGTTTTGCTTGTTAGTAGACCTGTACTGACATTGTCCTCTTGCGTAGTGTTTCCTGGCTCTTTATTTCGCCTACTACTACGTCGCCTCGTTCGGCCGCGAGAAAATCGGACTGAGCTATGCAGATGGCCTGAATCTGCTACTGGTGATAAACAGCGTTGGTATCACAGGGCGCATAGCCCCCAACTTCATAGCTGATCGGCTGGGCCCCATCACCGTCCTCATTCCCTTCGCGTTACTGTCTGGGATTGGCATGCTGTGCTGGATGGCCGTCAAGAATGTCGCGGGACTTTACGTCTGGATCGTCTTCTACGGAACCTTTGCAGGTGGAGTCCAAAGCCTGGTTCCTGCGGGACTGAGCAGTCTGACCATCGATCTTCAAAAGGCGGGTGTCCGATTGGGGATGATGTTTACAGTCATGAGTTTTGCCGCGTTGACGGGACCGCCAATTGCAGGCCAAATCATATCAGCGGCTCATGGGGCGTACTTTGGCGCTGAGATATTTGCTGGCGTATCGATGCTGATAGGAACGGCGTTCTTTATTGCGGCCAAGTGGGCTAAGTGTCGTCGAATAGAAGGGAGTTCGATTTGGACGACCAGAGTGTGAGCAGGAAGCTTTACAGGGATATATTAGACTTGATTACAAGATGTTAATTGGATACCTATTACATAGTAGACACATCATATTGTATACACATACCAGCTTACTAGACTTGGACATAACCATTTCATTCAAAGAGTCACTGGAAATTTATGATCTCTTAAGCCGTCCTAGGTATCAACCCGTCAATTGTATTGTTGTCTAGGCCTACTATCTTCTTACACCCGACACAGTGGTCTCTAAGAGTTGGAAGCAGCTATATGTTAAGCGAGCATTCACTTACCATGACAGATATATAACAGAACTTTCTCGAATAGCATCAATACCTCTAATGCCAGCTTCTTACACCAAATCCAGTAAATTCAATAAGGAACTATTGTCAATTGTCGGAATCGCAAGGGACTGGAGAGAAAGGCAATATCGACACTCAAGGAAATAGAGAATCGTGTGGCTGAGATAGCCAGCGGTATTCGACGAGAAGCTTCATATATGTCAATAAACAAGGAATGACATCACTGGCACAATGGCGGAGTGGTCTAACGCGCATGACTCGAAATCATGTTCTTTCGGGAGCGCCTGTTCGAATCAGGCTTGTGTCGTCCTTTGTTTTTTTTTGTTTTGGTTCGACTTATTTGTTATAGTGACTGCAGATAGATGGTTTAAGTTTGGGCACCTAATTGAAGATACAGCCCGTGTTGCAGGTATAGCTACTTTTAGCTCTGATAGAAGACTTGTTACCTCCAGCTGTTAGTTTTGTAAACTACTAGTAGGTAGCCAATCCTCCGACAGACGCTCGATATTTCCACTCTGAGAAACTTGCTGAGATACTCCCTCTAAGCAAGTCGTCGAATCATGTCTAGGGCGCTACAATTGGGGCGGGAAGGGCAGCTCTTCTCAAAGCTAGGTATCCAAAGTCTAAAAGTTATCAACCATGGTTCTTTTCAACGTACCGGCAAACACCTGCCTATGCAGTTGTTAAGAAGCAACACGTAAAACCCAACATGGCGCATTTATTGTAGCTCATTGTAAATGCTTTGGGATCCATATAAACGAAATTGAGATGCTAACCCAATCGGCGACTATTGCAGGTTATGTATACGAAAGCCGGGCGAAGCTGTGGTGGGGGCGCGAGAGCATTACGGAATGGGTAGTAGCTGTTGCATGAGAGCTGCATTTTCCAGGAAGCGGGAGGGAAAAAAAAGAGTAGAGAAAAAGCGGAGCTTGGGGCACTTTCTAGAGGCATTTTGTAGGTATTGTTGCTTTTGCTGGATTCAGCCATCGAAGATGAAAATCAGTTCATCCGAGGCGATCCGGTAGATGACAAATGAGACGGTCTAGGGGGGCTCGGCTTGAGATCTCGGTGGGCTGAGTCCAAATTCAAGCCGAGATTATGTGTAGAAGCTTGGTTACTTGAAAGATGCTTGTTGTGATATTTGATATTTCTCAGTTCCGTATCATCGGATCGAAGCCAAATATTCCCGTACACGTATCGCAAATCGAACGCTATCGTGGCGTTGGATTGCACCATGATTGTCACTAGCAGGGTAACGACTTGTAGGCACGCAACTCTAATTCTACTAGATAGCAACACCAAGATGCTAGAAATAGCCTATATTATTCGCAGAATATCCAATACATACAGCCAAGCTAGATTGAACACAGAAAATGACGTAACTTGCAACCTTCCCATCAACAACTCGTGCCTATTTTACAAACACCTATCTATAGCTTAACAGGGCGAGTGCTCAAACCTGCCGCATGAGGATCGCCTCAACCCACCAATTCCAAATCCAACTCTTGGAGGCTAAATGAATCAGTAACTCGAGCCACTCCAGCCACAACCTGGCAAAGGGGCTGCAGGCTACCGCAGATAGTAGCATTAGCCCTATTACTATTACTCGGCGTTTCGCCCTCAGATTCCTAATACCTACAGCCACGAGGACAGCGCATGTCAAATCGCCCCCTAGCTAAGGCGCTGCGGAAGTTCGGGTCTCCAATGTAATCAAGACGGACGGCTTCGGCTTGAAACGTTGGAGCCGCAGGAGTAGTAAGCGCTTAATTAAACCACTAATGCCTGGTATTAGCAATTAGCAATTAGCAATATGCTCCTGCTAGAAGCTGCTGGGCACGTCACCTTCCATGCCCCCTCCCCCGCTTTGGGAGCAACAGTTTTTGGAACAAGCAAAGAAAAAACTGCCCCTCCACTGCTATCAGCTATCCGTATTTACACACGCGCGCATATATAAACTCGAGGCTACGGAAGCTGCACGCCAGTCCTGTTGTCCATGCAACCTTTCGCTTTATTCGCGCGAGCACAGTCAGTAGGCTCCAGGAACATTGCTTCGAACCGATTAACTTCACTATCCCGCCATCTATCAACGACAGCCCGCGCAATGGCTCCCACAGTAAAAGAGACCGATTATCTCGTTATCGGAGGCGGTAGCGGTGGCCTGGGCTCTGCCCGTATGGCCAGCGCCAAGTACGGCGTCAAGTCTATGATTGTTGAGGCGGGCCGTCTGGGAGGAACTTGTGTCAATGTTGGGTGAGTTTGGCAATGTCTCTTCCCCCCCTAATATGTGACTGTTATACTACGAGGCTATTATACTAACCTCTGCCATCACTGCCGTGTAGATGCGTTCCCAAAAAGATCACTTACAATGCTGCGGCCCTCGCCGAGGCAATTCACGACGCCAAGCACTACGGTTTCTCCGTCGAGCACACCGCCCCATTTGACTGGAGCACCTTCAAGGCCAAGCGTGATGCTCACATTAAAAAGCTAAACGGCATCTTCGTTAAGAATCTGGCAAACGACACGGTCGACTACCTGCACGGGTGGGGCCGTCTGCTGTCCAAGAACCAGGCCGAGGTCACTCTGGATGACGGCTCCAAGGTGCTGGTCAACGCCAAGAAGATCCTCATCGCCGTCGGAGGCAAGCCTGCTCCCCCGCCCAAGATCCCCGGGGCCGAGCTGGGCACCAACAGCGACGGTTTCTTTGAGATTGAGAAGCAGCCCAAGAAGGTGGCTATTGTCGGCGCTGGCTACATCGCCGTTGAATTTGCTGGCATGTTCAATGCCCTCGGCACAGAAACACATCTTTTCATTCGAGGCAAGACCTTTTTGCGAACCTTCGACCCCATGATTCAGGAGACCGCCACCAACGAGTACGACCGCCTGGGAGTACACGTCCACAGAGAGTCCCAGGCGACTAAGATTGAAAAGGACGCCAACGGCAAGCTCTCTGTCACCTACCGCGACGAACAGGGCAACGAGAGCACCGTTCACGACATTGATAACCTGATTTGGGCCATTGGTAGAGTGCCCGAGACGAAGGGCATTGGTTTGGAGGAGGTCGGCGTGAAGCTGAACGCAAAGGGACACATCGTTGTTGACGAGTACCAAAACTCTTCCGTCGACAACATCTTTGCCATTGGCGATGTTACCGGCCAGGTAGAGCTGACACCAGTTGCTATTGCTGCTGGACGCCGTCTCGCACACAGAGTCTTCGGCCCCCCTGAGTTCTCAACGCTGAAGCTCACCTACGACAACATCCCATCAGTCGTGTTTGCCCACCCCGAAATTGGTTCCATCGGTATCACAGAGCCACAGGCCATCGAAAAATACGGCAAGGATAACATCAAGGTCTACAAGTCAGGCTTCACTGCCCTGTACTACGTTCCAATGGCCGTAGAGGACAAGGGCCCTACCAACTACAAGCTGATTACGGCCGGCCCTGAGGAGAAGGTTGTTGGCCTGCACATCATGGGCGTTGGAAGCGGCGAGATTCTGCAGGGCTTTGGCGTTGCTGTCAAGATGGGCGCAACCAAGGCAGACTTTGATAACTGCGTGGCCATTCACCCGACCAGCGCCGAAGAGCTGGTTACACTGCGATAAGGATAGACTGTGAATTTAGAGAGATACCTACATAATGTGAATAAGAGAAAGAAGGGAAAAGAATTAGCACTCTATATTATTTTGTACATACTGAATCTAATTTGCTTCATTTGTGCGCATGAAGCCTTCTCCCAGCCAGTGATGCGTGATTGAACCCTGATAAGTATGAGCATGATGGGCGAATATTTTTGAGCGGTCCTGTGGGAGGAATGGCTCCGTATAATTTGCCAGCGATGTGATGAAAACGGCCCTTGATGCATGACGGGGCCATCCATTGGCGAGAGACGAGTCACGAGAGACAAATAGAAGAGCAGTTCGGGACTGGCGGCTGCTGGAGACCCTGCACGTCTGAGCGGGAGAAATGATTTGATGCTTGCCATGCATTGCCTACTACTGCAGCGCCTCAGTGTGTTCCGAGGCATCCAGTTAGTAGATGCTGCAAGCTGTGCTCCAGCGCTGCACTAGGGCCGCAGTGGTGACAGCAGCGTATGCGTCCTTGCGGGGAAGAGCTCGCAATGCATGCCGCGTGGTTTGGGTGTGCTGCCACGAGCTGCCATTTGCCTGGCGTCATATCTGGCTGCAGCAGGCCTCTCTCGTTTTTGCTGGACGCATGCGAGCTCTAGATAGGCAGAAGCAGCATCATTGATCCATCCTGCAGAGCGGCATCGCGCAAAATAGAGAGATAATATGCTCGCTCTCTGATTTATGTACCTTGTGCTCTGTGCAAGCATACATACTTACCTGCCTAGGTACTTGTACGCAATACGCAACCCCCGGCCTGTATTCGTTTCTTCAATGCGGCAGCTCATTAGCGCTCCAGCGATGCCCAAATTACCAAGCCCAAGCGTGAAGGATTGACATGTACAGCCAAGTACCGACAGCCCCCAATCCCCCCCGCCGCAGCGCTGCGAAGTACCCAACGATACACCGCAGGCCGGTAATTTGTGGCAGGCCGAAGCAAACGTGCTGCCCGGCCACGCTACATAAATCCGCAGCCTAACGAATCAGAGCTCCGGGCAGCTTCACCACTAAGGCACTTTCCAGCCACCACCCTCCCCAGGCTTCAACCCATCGCCAGCTGTTCGAGACTTTGGGCCGCAAAGCCATCTATCTCTCTCTCTCTCTCTTTCTCTCTCTCTCTCTGTTTTCATCTTTTCATCTTTTCCTGCTGCTTGCCCTATATCTGGCTGGAGCGCCGCTGCAGCTTTGCATCATTCCTGGGAGCTTCCTTGAGCCGAGCGTTCTATTTCCTTTGCGCCGTCGAAAGGGGATTTACCATCACCACCAACTATTACGAAGACGCCAAAAGCTGTTTCGATCTTTTCCTAGTGCTTCCGTGCGACAATGTCGGCGGCCGCTGATCCGAGTATGTCTTCTTGATCGCGAAATTACCTCTGCTGCTTCATTTACGTGCAATGTTCGCCAATCTAAACTGTGTTGCTCTCCCTCTTTAGGCGCGCCGAACCTCAATCTCTCACCCGAAGAGAAGCGCATCTATGGCCAGTTCTTCCGCCAGGCCGACACCGATAATGTGGGCGTAGTTACCGGCGAGATAGCCGTCAAGTTCTTCGAAAAGACTCGACTGGATTCGCGCATCCTAGGAGAGGTTTGTCGCTCCCTCTCAATTTCGCTCCTTTATAAATCTCTCTGGGGAGGAATCTTCTTGATTCGTCACTCACCCCCACGCTCTCCCCCATTTTCTGTCCCCGGGCTAACCGCCGTGCTTTTCTATCTCAACTACAGATATGGCAGATCGCCGACAAGGAGAACCGCGGCTTCCTCACTCCCGCTGGGTTCGGCGTTGTCCTTCGCCTCATTGGCCATGCCCAGGCTGGACGAGAGCCCACGCCAGAGATGGCTCTCCAGCAAGGCCCGATCCCCCGCTTCGAAGGCATCTGGCCGGCCACTTCCCCGTCGCAGACGCCCATCCAGCCACAAGTCTCTGGCGGCATTCGAGTTCCTCCCCTGACTCCTGACAAGGTTGCCCAGTATGCGGCCTTGTTTGAGCGTCAAAACTTGCAGGCAAACATGCTGCCGGGCGAGCAAGCCAGATCCATCTTTGACAAGTCCGGTCTTCCCAACGAGATGCTTGGTAGGATATGGGGATTGGCCGATACCGAACAGCGCGGTGCACTAGCCTTGCCCGAATTCGTCATCGCCATGCATCTCCTTACGTCGGTCAAGACTGGTGTCCTTCGCGCACTGCCGAATGTTCTGCCTGCTGGCCTGTATGAGGCGGCCACGCGTAGCGCAGCAGCTCCTCGACAGTCTCCAAGCAACACCGGTGGCGTCTCTGCCATCCCAAGACAGCTGAGTGGTTCTGCCCAGCAGCAGAGGACAGGCAGCCCGCTCAACCGTCCCCCGATTGTCGCCGCTCAAGCAACCGGCGCTCCTTCGAACAGCGACTGGGCAATCACTCCGGCCGACAAGGCAAGGTTCGACCAGATTTACCTCGATTTCGACAAGACGAACAAGGGATACATCACAGGCGAGGAGGCTGTGCCTTTCCTCAGCCAGTCAAACCTCCCCGAGGACACCCTTGCTCAGATTTGGGACCTAGCGGACTTTGGTTCTCAGGGACGACTGTCCCGCGATGGCTTCGCTGTTGCCATGTACTTGATCCGCCAGCAACGTAGCAATCGGTCAATTCCTCTGCCCGCCACTCTGCCTACGGCCCTCATCCCACCACACTTGCGAACCCAGAGCCGTCCTGCTACCGCGGTTTCATCAGCCTTTGATGGAACTCCCGCTCCCACTCAAACTGCGCCAATCCCGGCCCCGGCTCCACCAGCACCCAAGTCTGCTCTTGACGATTTGTTTGGCCTCGATTCCTCAACTCCTAGCCCGGCACCGGCACCGGCACCGGTACCCGCCCCGGCGCAGACAACAATGTCTACAGGAGGATCAAATGCTGATCCGTTTGCTGGTGGCAGCAGCGTTCTCCACGCTACATCCTCGCCTGCTAAGCCTTCATCCCCCGTGGGCACGACATTTAGGCCGTTTGTGCCATCTTCCTCCTTTGGCCGTGGCTTGTCCGTACACCCTGGAGCCGAGCAGGCGCGACCACACACTGCTTCTGCCGCGGAGGACCTCCTCGGTGACACTGATGATGCAAACAAAAACATCTCCGACGAGACGACTGAGCTTGCCAACCTATCAAACCAGATTGGCTCTCTGACCAAGCAGACCCAAGAAGTTCAATCTAAGAGGAATACGACTCAGCATGAGCTGAGCCAGACTAACTCTCAGAAGCAAAACTTTGAACAGCGATTGGCACAGCTGCGACAACTATATGAAAAAGAGGCTCAAGATACACATGCCCTCGAGGAAAAGCTGAGACACTCGCGAGCCGATACTAAGAAGTTGCAGGGAGAATGCATGACTCTGGAAGGACAGCTGCGAGATATTCAGACCCAGCATCAGCAGGTTTCGGCTGCTCTCCATGCTGACCAGCAGGAGAATGCCAGCTTGAGAGAGCGAATCCGCGTGGCCAATGCCGAAATCGCGGAACTCAAGCCCCAGATTGAGAAGCTCAAGCTAGACGCCAGACAGCAAAAGGGCCTCGTTGCGATTAACAAGAAGCAGTTATCTACTACAGAAGGAGAGCGCGACAAGCTCAAGGGTGAAGCCGATTCCCTGGCCAAGAGCGCCGAGGATATCTCTCGCCAGATAGAGACGGGCTCCCCCGTATCTACCTCAGCTCAGATGGCCAGCCCGGCACTTTCGGCATCCAGCGCTAACAACCCCTTCTTCAAACGCTCCGCCAGTACAGATATCATGGGCGTCTTTGGACCGCCACCCCCGAGCAGAGCCTTTTCCGACAGGTCCTTTGACGATTTGTTTGGCCCCGCCGGCCCCGTCAGCTCCAGCGGCACTCCCCCGCCAGTTGCAGCATTCAAACAGCAAAACACGGGGCAGTCATCAGTTAGTGTTGGATCTTTTTCTAATTACTCAGGGCCGACGCCCAATGTCAGCCGAGTCCCAACGCTGAGTGCTGAACCTCCTGCGCCGCCAGAGTCCCGACAAATAAGCTCGAGCTTCTTGCCGTTCCCCGAGCCCAACGAGTCACTGTCTTCGTCACGACAAGTGTCTCCCCCTACCTCCGCACGTGCCGAGGGCTCGGCGGGCGGCTCATTTCCCTTCGGCGGTGTGACACCGAGCGCTGCAGAGGCCAAGCCCCCTGCGGCTGCTGAAGAGGAGGAGAAGCATGATAGCGCCAACGCGACTCCCGTTCCGGCCGCTCACGGTGATGTCTCTCAGCTGCCAGCGGAGGGAGAAGCCCAAGAACGAACCGGCTCTTTTGACAATACTGACCATGCTAAGGCCAAGGCAGACTTTGACAATGCATTTGCCGCCTTTACCTCAGCCAAAGCACCCGGCAGCACAGACAATGGCGCTGCTGCAAAGCCTCAGAACGCATTCGACTCTGAATTCCCGCCCATTTCTGAACTTGAGCGGGAAATAGATGAATCAGATAGCGAGAGGGGCTTTGATGATGACTTTGCTCCCGCATCCCCAGAAAACAAGGCCAAGGAGAAGCAGATCGCTCCGGAGCCAATTCCCGAGTCTAATAAACCAGCTGCCGAAGCCGCCGAAGCCACCGCTCCTTTATCTCAACCCCAAGAACTAACAGCCTCCCATGCTGAAGCCGAAACCAAAAGGTAAATTCAGGGAAATGAAGCCGGTTATCAGCAATCATAGCCGTTATCTTGATAATTGTTACTGACATTCAAATTTCTATAGCCCTGAACTAGCCTCTTCTCCCGCCACAATCACCAACAACCATTTAACTACCTCTCAGATCTCTAATGCTGATGACATTTTTGGCTCAACCACGCTTCCAGCAACTAGCCAGGGCTCGGCCGCCAAGGGCGCCTTTGATGACCTCGACGATGATTTCGAGGGACTCGAAGATGCCAAGGAAGGCTCTGCAGATGATGACTTTGCCAACATCTCTCGCTCTGGACTGGATGACTACAACCCCATGTTTGACAGCAGCCCCCCAGCTAGCCAAGCCAAGAGCGAGTCCACGGCATTTGGCAACGAGAGCAGCTTCGACTTCATCTCATCCAACTCAGCCACCAGCGCCCCCGGCCAGTCTAGCAATGGACAGCAGAAGGGAGCAGAATCTCATGATTGGGACGCCATCTTTTCTGGCCTGGACTCTCCTACTGCCGCCGCCGCACAGCCTGTACAGAGCAACAACACAGGTCCGGCGCAAGAAGAGTCTGCAGAGTCCCGCCCCCCTGCACCTGGTCGGGCCCTCACAGAAGCGGGAGAGCACGATGATCCTATTCTGAAGAACCTTACCAGCATGGGATACTCTCGTCCTGCCGCCCTTGCCGCCCTTGAGCAGTACGACTACAACCTGGAGCGAGTAAGTTGACTTTCGCCTGAGAGACGCTATTATGAGAAACTTGATACTGACTGCTCCTGACTTAGGCCGCCAACTTCCTTGCCAGCCAGTCTTAGAACAAGAGTCAAGAGTGGGGATAAACCGCTGATAATACAGATTTTGGCCTTTCAAAACGGAGTAGGAAATCATATTACCGCATAGCAAATGCCGTTCGTTCTTTAATTGTACAGGGAAAGAGGGTGGATACTTTGAATTTCTTGATACAGCACTTTTCCTTTTCCTTTTTTATCTTTCCTTTATAAGGGGCCAGAATTTGTACAGGGCCGTCGCAGTCGCGTTTCTATTATACTACTTCGTTTCGGACCAAGGACAGGGCAGAAGGGAGGGGAAGAAGAAGTAGCCCATTATATAAACCGATCGTTACTTTGTTCTACTATTATTTCCTTTTTTCAACTTTTATGTATTCTGATGGATAGTGGGAGGAAGATTGTCGTTATATGCGCTTACAAAAGGGATGCGAAGTCCTTTTTGTTTTGTTTTGTTTTTTCCAAAGGAGAGCAGCAGGCTATGATATTTGAGTCACTATTGTTTTTCTCTTCTCAATTTTTGACTTTGATGTTTTTGGTTTGGTGTGAGATGTAATCTCTTGCGACTCAGCTAAATATGCTAGCAAAATCTGCTCTCTCATAAACGCAACTCTCCGTCTCTCTTGTATAACAGCTCCATTGACAACCATAGAAACGCTAATATAGCACATTTAAACCATTTGAAATCGTAATAAACCACATTCCTCATCCACGTGAAATGAACTCGCCCATCCATTCAATGCCGCCAGATTCCATTTCCCGCTCTTAAAACTAACTACAATGCCTCTCTGCCCACACTTCATCAGTCCTGTGCCGTATATATATATATATATATATATATATATGTTTAATTATTTGATCTTGGCCATCACCGTCTCCGGTCCTCTCACAATATCCATCTGCGCCGCCCTCGCCTTGACAGCATTCAGCATGCTCCTCTCAAAATCGTCTCTGGACCGCAGCACGGCCTCGACCCAGCTAATCTGCAGATCCCAGTACGCAGACTTGAAAGCCGCAAATTCATCCGCCACGGAGTCTTTATCCACAGAGAGAAGACCCAAGAACGGCTCGGTGACGCGCCACGTGTCCTTGATGGACATTGCGACCTCTGGGCTGGCCAGGTTGGAAAAGTACTCGAACGCAGTGGCGATGTCATTGAAGAGCTTGTCGCGGAAGGGATCGGTGCGCCGGAATTTGGCGCCTTTGTTGCGCACGGCAGATAGGTAGCGCACGAGGAGCTCGTCTGCGAAGATCTCGATGAAGATGTCGAGGAGGGAGTGGTGCAAGGCCTGGCGGTACTCGCCGACGTATTCTTCAAAGGTGACGACCATTTGCTTCATGGCCGTGTTGGAATACCACTTTGGCGTGAAAAAGTCTGGCATGACGCTCACGAAGTCGACGGCAAAGACGAGATGTGCAAACTTGTGGATGCACCATGTGCTAAAGTCGACGTAGCCGTCGCGGAGGGCGTTGAGCTCTTGGTCGGCGCGCTCGAGGTACTGCGGGCTGACGTTTCTCTCAAACTGCAGGCGGAAGCTCGACAGGTAGCCGAGGCGGTTTTCCTCTTCGTTGTCGTCGATGACGCCAATCTGGTCGTTGGCCGTGGCGACGAGCCAATCTTGCAGGGCCTGGAAGCCTTCCAGGTCGGACATGGCAGTCTCGTACCGCACAGCCTCATCTTCCAGCATGCGCTGCCACGACTGCTGGCGGCTTCGTAACCGGAGGAACATGGCGTCGATGACGCCCTCGACCACGTCTGTACGCTGCGAGTTGATGGCCGCCTCGACCTGCTCGCGCAACATCCTCCACAAGGCCACGAGATTCTTGGTCCGGAAATAGCCATACTCATCCTGGTCCAGATTAGAGCCTTCGATGTTGCGTTCGGCAAAGTCGCGCTTCTCCTGTGCAAAGATGCGGTCGATCCATTCGTCGAGGAATTTGATAATGAGCTGCCGGAAGTCACGAACAAGCTCTGCTTCACGATTGTCAATGACGTGTGGTACTAGATCTTCTTGTTTGAAGCCTATTTTGGACATCTTTTTGTAGTACTTCTCAGGGAAGCTGATGATGGAGAGGGTATGTGCCGAGCTAGCTTCCGGATCGTCCACCATGCCAATCAGGAAATCGTGCATCAGAACGTGATATATATCCGCATATGTCTTTGCGATCCGCCACTTCTTCGGCATGAGCGGTGTCATACCAATCTTGACGGCATTAAGGTCATTGAAGAACCACTTCATCGTGGCCTCTAAGCTATCGGCATCGTCGAGAAAGTCTTCTCGGGCCTGTTGAAACTGCTGCTCTGCGCTGAGCTTGATGGCCTGCATAAACTTGTCCTTGTAGCCGCGGACTTTCCTGGCACCGTCCGTGATGCCCTGGAATCGGGCCGCCATTTCCTCGTGGTCCTTGAGTGCTTCCTGCAGCGCCATGACGCGCTGATCACTCTTCTCTTCGGCTTCCATGACGACAGCAAAACGAACCACCAGGCCGTTGTTGTCGCTGACGACGAGGTTGATGAGATTCATAGCCAACAGTCCAACGTGCTCGTCAAACCAGTCGATGGTATCGTCCAGCCTTGTAAAGTAGTCCTCCAGCGTCGACTCCAAGCTGGTGTCGTCGGCCCTCTGTATCTGCTCCATGGCATCGTCTCGTATATTTCGCAGCTGCGTCAGCTCGTAGTGGCACGGCAGCAGGTTCGGCATATTCTCTCGATCTTCGTCGTCATCCCTCAGCATCCCCTCCACCACGACCAAGCGTTCGTTAAACGTCTCGAGGTTGCGTCTCATGGCCTCGACGGCGCCAAAGTTGCGGTGCGCCTGCGACACCAGGTTGATGCTGGCAAAGTCCTTAATCATGGTCTGCGACTCGGAGCACAGCTTGTCAATCTTCATCATCTCCTCCTTGATCTGCTGCACCGCCTTCTGGCCGTCGCTGAGGCCCGTCATGCCGGATTGTGTCGTCTCGAGCTGCTCCCGCAGCCCGTTGCGTAGCTGCCCATCGACGGCGCTCTTCTTGCGCGAAAGCTCGAGCTTCAGCGCGGGTATCTTGTCCAAATCGTCCGGGTGCCGTAGCAGATCCGACAGTTTGGGGACCGGGGCGTCATCCATGCTTGGCAGCACAGCCTTGCGTGGGCGGATCGAGCTTTCGGATTAGGGGGAAGATGATAAGAAGAGGAAGAAGAAAGGAAGAAGGGGGGCCTCGAGGTTTGTCAAATCATAATGCGCGGACCGGTATGAGACGGAAGAAGAAGACACGTTCGAGGCACGGAAGAGCGTAACAGGCCAGTCGCAATTGTTCCCCCCGCAGACCCAGCCCTCACGGTTGAAGATGGTTGTAGCTTGGTGGAAAACGAAGAAAGACGCCAAGTTGTGACGATGTCGTCCGCAGGTTCGGGTTCAATGCCACCGCACCGCTGCGTTAGCTCTCTTCAGGCACCTAAGCTGTGTACAGGGCACCAAGCAATGGGCGCTAGGTGCACCCCACGCCCGCCGTCCCTACCTAAGCCACTCACTGTATTCGTACCCGCTGCGGGGAGAATCTTCAGGACGGCTGCGGCTAGATGTGGTACTACAACAAAGATATCAAAAAAAAAAGAATTGGAGCGTTGCGTTGCCAATTAATCATTATCTCTATATCTCTATATCGCTTGTTATTAGTATGATAAGCTACCGTTATGATAAATCTATAATGCAGAAATTAAATGCTTGAGTCCAAAGATGAGGGCGAAGCGGCCATCCGGATCTAGAGTTGGAAGCCAAAGGGCAGTAACACGCTGTGAGCCGATAAATCCATGACACTACATATCCCTAACACGCCGATTCTTCGTCCTCTTTAATCACTGTCAGAGCCTGAGCTGCTCGTGCACTCATCACTACTCGTCGTGTCGTCATCCTCATCCTCGCCCAAGATTTGCTCGGCAATCACATCGCCTGCTTCAGCGCCCTCTTTGGCCTTGCTATCATTTTCTTCATCCGTGCCTCCATCACTCCCGAGCTCACCTTCTTCCAGGCCTTCCCTATCACCTGGTCTTCTCTTCACAGGTCGTTCTGGCTTCTTCCATTGTTGCGGCCCGCCCTTGCGTTTTGCACCTCGCCATTGCTCCTCTTCAGGCGGGCTAGCCGGGTCCTTGGGCCCAAGCACATATCCAGCCGGCAGAGCTTCCCCTTCTTCTAGGACATATATGGCCGGAAATTCGATGACTTTTGTATTTGATAAAATGTTTCGAAGACAATCCTCAGCTCGAACGGGTGCCAATGTGACCCTTTTATCAGATCGCTTTTTCGAACTTGCAAGGAAAAATTGGAACCGCCGCCGCTGAGACTCATCGTCTCGCGGCCACGCATCAATTGACGCCGTCCGAATGGAAATCCAACCGCCTGTCTGAGGATCCTGCAGACAGTCGCTCGCCATGTGCCAATGAGAATCCCATGGGTTCTGGGCAACTCCCCTAAAGGCCCTCTTCTGCACTTTGCCCTGCGTCTTTGCCTGGGTTTCCAGCAACGCACTATATCCCTTGTACAGCGGCACATCGTCTGAGAGTTTCGAAAGCGTCCGTATCTTATTCAACTCGTTCGCATCGTCGCCGCCATCGGTCTTCGTCTTCTCGAAAGTGAACCACTCCGCCTGCCAATTGATTCGACCAGATTTCCTATTCACCGTCGTGTGATTTTCCCTCTGCCTCGTCATGCCCTGCGGTAAAGACACGACTTCTGTCCCCAAGTTTCTCAATTTGTTCGCAAGGAGCTTATCCACTGCTCTCTCCTTTGATCTTCTCATGAGCCTCGTCACCAGGACTTTTCTCTTCCTGCCGTCTCGGCCGACTTGCCACCTCACTTCCTCCACCGTTAGCGGTCGCAGTTCGTCCTTTTGTATGATGCCCTTATCCTCTACAAGAACTCTCTCCGCGCGCTCGGATGCCCTCTCAATGCTGTGGAGGAAGTTGTAGTCGTGGTCAACGCCCGCAGCGGTCGCCAGCCTGGATTTGGGGACATAGGCCGTCTGGTCGCGTTCGCCGCTGCATTGCGACCAAGATTTGTGCTTCTTGACGCAGGCTAGGGAACAGGTGCGGATGTTGCAGCGAGGGCATTTGTATTGAGGAACTGATGTATGGCAGATGGCGCAAAGGGAAGTAAGCAGAGGATCCGCCATTGTAAGAATTGATTTTATGAAATGTGTAAAAGAAGTTGAACGGCTCAGCAATCGCGCTTCTAAATTTTGCGAAGAGTGACAATGCGCAGCTCTTATCAGAAATTTCTTTATCTTAGTGGAAGGGAAAGACGGAACACCACCAGTCGCACACTAAAGAAGCCCGAATACTCCACTCTGCAGCAACCCCAGCAAAATATACCGGCACTAACACGAGTATCAGTTCTTATTAGGATCTACCTGCTACTACTAACAAAACAAATTTACAAAAGACAAACTTTTAAGCATGTAATTACAAAACATTTACAACGACCAGCTCAAGCCTAGCTCAGACAAAAATTGAAACTTCACCAGAGTCACCCAATTCACATTAATCTGGGAAAAGAAAACACAAAGTAGGTCAAGTGAGTAAAAGGACTCAATTGCAAGGCTTGAACTATCAAGTGTCATAATGCCCTTATGTAGGGAAGCGGGGGAAAAAAAATAAGTTATGTTAGTCATGAGAAAAAAGAAGAGATCCTAAGCCTCGATGGCGCCACGCAAGTCATCAGTCAGCCTTCCATCGCAAACTGTTCCCTTCATCTAGAATATAGTGATAAAAAATGATGATACTCGAAAAAGAACAGGATAAGAAATGAACGCCGTGATCCGAAACATGTTTTTATCCAAAGCCGCCACAAAACAAAAAGATGTCTGCCCAATGAGGCTGGGAACGCTCAAGATACAAGGATATAGAGTTTGGATCGCCGTATCGAAGTAATCAAGACAAAGGAAAAATGGGGTGATCCTGCGCGGAGGATCGACAATAGTACAAAAAGGCTGCGGCTAGGCCGGCTGGGCGTCTCCGACCTGCTCAGCTTCATGCTCAGCTTCATGCTGAGCTTCATGCGCAGCCTCTGGTTTGGCGGTGTCTTCATCGGAGATTGCCGAAAGCGCTGATTCTTGCTCCAGATGATCGGTGGAGAAGAGGCTGAGACTGCTTCGGGACGACTCCGTGGTGATGGGAGACTCGGATCTGATCACTTCGGCTGTCATCGAAGTCCTCTTCATCGTCCTCGAGAATCTTGGTTGGTATCTCGTCTCGAATAGAGTACTGTTGGGAGGCTCGCTCAGGCGTTGTGGCCGTGGACGCAAACGATAGTGCAGTGCTACTGCGGTTGGGGATGAGATCCGGCGTTGGTGGTATTGAGCTAGGCCTCCCGGCACGCGGTTGTAAGCGAGAACTCCCCTCGCCAGCGTCCGAGGTGGCGGTGGAGCGGGCGTCCTCACCATCATCACTTTGAGCAGTCGACATGCTGCTCATTCGTCGGCTAGCACGAGTGCTGGCTCGAGATTCAGCATCCTGGGCAAGCTGCAGGCCGTCGACGGCAGCTTGGCATTGGTCCGCAATGTTGCGAACGATATGAGCGATAGCATCAGTCTTGTCTTTGAGGTGACGATCAGCCACATCAACCAGACTGGATGTAGACAGCCGCTTGCTGCTGCGAGAGGGTCGCAGGGAGTGCACATCAGCACCACCCTGAACCTCGTCTGATTCATAGCCATCCTCGACTTCGCGGATAAGTTCCTCCGGCTTGGTGAGAGACTGAATGAGGTGCTCCATGTGGTGGCTTTGACCACCAATCAAGCTGCGCAGGTGCAGAACGACACGGCGAGCCTCATCACGCTGGCGAGTAATGGTGGCGTTGGTGTGGTGAAGCTGAGCGAGCTCCTTCTTGTTCCTCTTGCGCTCACGCTCGAGCTCTTCAGCAATCTCTTGCTGCAAAACGAGGGCCTCGAGAGCATCATCACGCTGCTTCTCTGTGCCAGAGAGGCGAGTGGTGAGGCGGCCGTTATCCTCCTTTTGTTGCTCAATGAGGGATGCAAGACGGCGATTCTCCCGCTTGTGACCTTCAATCTTGACCTTGAGGTCTTGAGTTTCCTTGGTAAGGGTTTCGGCAAAGGCCTGAAACTTGAGGAACTGCTGCTTCCAGCTCTCAAGCTCTTCAACAAGGTAGTTGTTACGCTTAGTAACCTTGCCAAGCTCAGTGTCCATACGGCCCTTGAGATTGATGAAGTCTTGCCAGGCCTCGAGAGCATCTCGAGAGTACTGGTTTCTCTCACGAACGAGTTCGTTGAGATGTCTCATTGACACCTTGGTCATGAGAGGTTTCTTAACTGAGCCTCCAAAGACAGCCTTAAGGCCAGTGTTGCGACCCATCTTCTCGCACACGTGGTCCATGACAGACATGACAGAATCCTGGTTCCACCACTCGGGGTCCTGGATGGACTCAACCTCGCCACGCATGACAATGATCTGACCGGCAGGCACCAACTTGCCACCGCCATAGGCGGAACGGAGATGCTGAGGAACACCGGAAGGCGTAACATCGCCATTAAGAGCCTGAGTCAAACGGCTAACAAACTTGTTGCGCTGGCCAGCAGTGAGGGCAGTAGGGGGGCTGGAGGTGAGGACAAAATTGCGATCCAAATCGACGACCAAGGCGTCGGTAGGGGCTGTGAAGAGGGACCGGCATTCAGCGGTGACACCCAGGATGTAAGGGCCAGGTTCTTGAACGAGCTCCTTGGTATGGCGCGCGTGCACCACTGGAACGTAAAGGCCGCTCCATTCAAAGACTCGCACACAGTATCGTACAGTCTCAGAGGCGATTGTGAGCATGGCCGGATAATGACTGACGAAAATGATGCGACGAGTGGGAGAGATGGCAGCTTCAATGACGCCAACAATGTTAGGGATGGACAAACAGTTGAAAAGGGGCCACATGGCGAAGTTCTGGAATCCGGTGGGGGACGAAGGGAATTGATAGCAGAGGGCATAATCTTTCATGTCGATACGGACAAGATCGTTGAGCCTGGGGGCCGGGAAGCTCAGAATGCGGGATACTTCCTCGGCATGGAACAGGTTAGTAGCCTTGTTCCAGTGAATCCACATGCCACGCAGGTAATCGCCCAGAAGGTTGTACAGAGGGTAGCGCGAGAGGAAGGACAGGCAGTAAGGGATCCAGTAGGTCTCGTCCGGGTTGTCATAGTAGTCGGTTTCGGTCCTCTTTCTCAGATCCCGGATGGTTTCGGCTCTCTTCTCGTCAGCCCGCGACCAGACGCGCAGGCAAATACCGTACAGGGTGTGAGAAGAGTCTTGCTGGAGGACGAAAGAATGGTGAGTGCAGTGGGGCTGGTTCCGGCCAGTACAGATTTCCACATCGTGAGGGAAGCAAGCCTATTCGAGCCCGTGTTAGCAGAATCCATCGGCCTCGTCTTGGGAATTTGAGATGCCCCGTTTGGCCATTGGTAAACGGCGATCCAGTCTGATAAGCTTACCCTCATGGCAGAGTGCAGAGCCCGCGCAATCTCGTTGTCCTGCTCAAGGCGGGGGCTGCTGCCTAGGATTTCGGGGAGCCAGAATTGTCCAACAGCGCCCTTCATGTGGGTGATTTTGCCCTGGGCGGGCGTGGGAGCCTTGACCCATTGAGAGGGTTCACGGCCGACACCGCAGACCATGTAGGCATGAGTGAGCGTCTTGGGGGTTCGCTGTTGGGGCTTCTGGGCCAGAGTGGACGGAATGGGCTGGGTGATGCGGGAATGGAGCGATGAGGTACGGCTGGGCACCATCATGGCAGATTCGGCGCCGCCCTGGTCGCGAGTGCTGGGCCGGCCATCACGGTCGCCAGTTCGGGGGCGCGTAAACGAAAGTTGGGTGTTGAGAGAAGGAGACATGGTTGCGGCTGGTCGATGTCGAACCAGAATCGAGTCGAATTCCCACGAGACGCTTCTTCACTCTCAGTCGAACGAGGCGAAGAGAAGAATTTGAGTCGGGGGGGGGACGATCTCAGCGGGCCATCCGAAGTGCTTCTGGATCTCACGGAGATTTGATAAAGAGAAGGACGATGGTCTGGCGAAGGAAAGGAAAAGCAGGCGTTGTCGGACGACCTCAAGTGGCCCGTACGAAGAAAAAAAAGAATCCCGTACAGAACGAGAGAAGAACAGAGAAAAAAGAGAGAGAAGAGTCGGAACCAGGCGACGCGAGACGAGGCGAGACACGGGAAATAGAAAAGGAGACCGTCTTGGGTTCTTGGGTGGCCACTAGAGAGGAGTCCGGTCTGAGATGGCCAGACAGATGCATGGGGGGAGGACATTCACTACTGCGCCTGGCATACTGGCGGTAGTGGTGGCAGCTCAGCGGTGCAGGTACCTGCGGCTGCTGCAGCTTCGGCCGGGCTGCAGCGCTTTCAGGGGCACGGCTGCATGGAGCAGGGGGGCCTGGAGTGCTTCCCCACCCGCTGTGGTTTTTTCTTCTTCGCCAGTCGGTATTAGCCAAAACAGACGTCCCAATCGGCATGGATATTGGATAATTGAAGCAAGTGATGGGCATGGTGGTGCTACAAGTGCGTGCTAACCCGCCGGACGGAGCACAATTGAGAATAGTCCGCAATAGCGTGCGGCGTTGCGATATTAGTTGGCCGAGCTGGCGTGGCACCGAGCATTGGGGACTCAATTGGAAACGACCCCATATCTGCGCGCCATCGTCACTCTGCACTCGATGCTGCAGGCGATTAATGCCCAGCAGATGCATGTTCCAGCGCAGCTGAGCAGTTGGTTGGTTGATTCATCATCCTGCTCCTGAGACGGCGACACTCTTCCTTGCTCTCCCGGACGACAAGCGAGTGCAGGGAGCTTGCTTGCTTGCATCGCCGTGTTCTGGCATCCAAATGTCAGGTCCCAGCCAGCCAGTGCTGTCCGCACGAGGGCGGCAGGGGTGCGTGCAGGGTTCAGGGGTCCTGGCCGAATTTGCAAATTGAGGTGCCCAAGGGCCAATCACGGCGCCTGGAGACCAGCTTCTAGGCCCCAGCGAGCGAAATTCGTTCTTCTCCAGCCTGCAGCTTGAGTATGAAAGGGGATCGGGGCTTGGCCTCAGCGCAGCGGCGGAGTTGGAGCTGCCTGTGGGTGAATGAATCGCAGATGGCTAGCAGTCGAGGAATCAGCACGAGTGCAAAATACCCCGGATGCAGACATTGCAAATATCTGAAACCAACATACACATTATCGTTTTTTGCTCCTGCCACACAAGCTGGAAGGCTGGCGGAGGGGAGGCGAAGAAGGGGCAAAGGGAGATGCGATGCGATGCGAAGGATGCAAGGGACAAGAACAGGAGTGGTGAGGGACCTTCAACTGAGCTCATGTACACACGCCTGTACAATTTGAAGTACCAGACACTTGTACAGCGCTCCGTGCGACTACGGGCTGCCCGACACCCGCTGGAGCTTCGCCAAGTACTGTAGTACATGTACCCAGATATTCTCTGCTCGTACAGAGCATTAAAAGCAGATTACCACTGCATACTAGCAGGCATCCTCATCATGATCATCACGACCAAATCGGCCGAGACTCAGTCTTCATCTCCTGGATCCCGGCAGTTTCAATGTTCCATATCGTCACCAGTTCGACAACCTTCTAAAGCAGGGTTCGGTGCCCTTGCCCTGCTCATCTCTGCTCGAGACCTCGCTGGACTCTGTGCTTTGAGACTCCACGAGGCCTACCTACCTATGGAAGAGACGTCTCCGTCCAAGCATTATGGGGTACATAGGCGAGCGTCTCCGTGACTGACATCAGTTGCTGCACCTCCATACACGAGAGAATGCGACATTTGCGACCCACGCTATGCTCCCCTACATGCTGTTGACATGCAAGGCAGGCCATGCTCTCCATATTGCTCCATATATGCGCCTAATATGCGAAGACCATGCATTTCCCCCGTGTGCCTGCATGACGCCATGCATATTGCAGACATCATCTGCCCACTAAGTTGAATTGCTGATACAGATACAAAGAATGCCTGCTGTAACTTGCGGAGAAAGAGCGCGTTGTCAAAATGAGCAAGGATGCTTGATTGCCTCTTGAGATGGACGGCACTGTGTTCGTGCCATCTATCTTAAGAATTGACCCTTCTCATTTCGAGTCCTTGCGATAAGTCTTGTTGGTGGATCTATTACTGATTCCTCTCTCCATTCCCACATGTTATTCAAATATCCTCTAATCCATTGAGCCTTCTCAATATTGACACTTTGCAGCAACCCGAAACCCTTCCTCCATCCAGCAACTACCGGTAGCCGATAACAAATACTACCTGCATGGATATGCCGCTTCGTTTCACGTCGCACCTTTGACAGCCACAATTCGCTATCATCCAATATTCCTTGCAGCAGTGATGCTATTGGGTGGCACGAGTGGTCAATAGTAAGCTATAGATAGTCCACCACTTGGAGTAGCTGCAGGACTAATGTAGAGTCTCGGGTGGCGGTTGATTCGGATGCATGGCCCGCACCCGCGTCAAGTGAATGCTACCAAGTTACGTACGATGAAAGTCCCTCCTTTATCGCAAACAAGCGAAACGGTTGATTAAAACCCCGTATTGTGCCCCCCTGCTGTTGTCAAAACGTGGCGGCGCTTTCTTGAAAGCGTACATGTAATAGTAGTACAGGAAGATATCAACAACAGCCTCCAAGAGCAGAGTCCAGCAAGCGGTGTACCCTAGCATATGAAGGAGTCACCATGAATGCCACTGCGCAGCATTTCGATTCTACACCCGTCTCTGCATACGACGGCGGCATTTCTAGCGCGACGGTTACTTAGATTGGCTGGACCCTTGAGCGCCATGCGCAATATAGCTGTACATGCTGTCAACTGTCATAAAGTGACAGGTGAGATGTGGGCTGCAGGGCGAGCCGCAATTGAAGCCAAGCTCAGTCCAACACAAAACAAAAAGAAAAGAAAAACAGAAATTGGAGTTGCAGACGGCACGAGGAGGCTCCGCATTCCTGTTGTGTTTCGTAAAAACTAAGCTTGTATAACGGCCAACAATGCAAGGGGAAGCTTCTATTTTAGCCCATCTTCCTGCAAGGCATACGATGGCTCAGAAAAGAAAAAGCAACGAAAAGCCGATAGCATTGAGAAATGCACGAGCCAACATGCTTGACAGCTGAAGTGACATGCATGCATTCATTCAGCGCTGATGGCTTGTGCTGTCAATCAAGTGCTAGACTAGGCCATGAAACCGCCACATCTGCCGCCCCTTGCAGGCTCATGTGTATATTTGTCTAGAATATCTGATCCTGGTGTTTTCAACTATTCCAAGAAACAGTATATATACGCATTGCTTACTTGAATGTAGTTTCATTAGGCTTGGCCTAAGTAAAGGGCAATAGACTCTGTAAGTCACACATAAAGGATGATAAGCTGGACAGACCGTCATGGCAAACAGAAAACACATACAATCGTGTTGTGGTTCTGCCGCTATGTGATTCCAATCATTCTTAGTTATGTTGACTTGATCTTCCAAACTTCAATAGCAACTGGCAGCTGAATATCTGTACATTCTTACCCTAGACTCTAGCAGCATGTATTAGCTCGATGATGGAATCCTCATGGACGATGCAGAATAACTTGATGTACAGCTGTGTATTACAAATTTCGTTGTAGGAGTCGCACTATTTTTGGCATTATATTGTAAACATCTGGCAGAAGATTGTTCCATTGAGACTAATACATTATATCGTATGCTTTAAACATGTAGTTAGTATGTAGAGACCAAAGCGTTCTCGAATGACACGAGACAGTGCCACAATGTCTTTTTCAACATGGCTTGTAGAGTTGTATTATTCCTCTTCTTCATCTGCAAGTGACGCCTCAGGGTAGATTAAATTGCCCAACTGCTGACGCTTTGGGTCGCTAACCTCACAGCAATCTTAGTCTACCCTGAGGCGTTACTACCTACATGTAATCTAGTCCCACCATTTCCCTCGAGATGATTGAGGTAGTGGCCCCCTCCAGGTAGACTAAAATCGCTGTGAAGATATCTTCTTGCGGCTCGGCGCTTCTCGGTGACGATAACGAGGGCACTGGAATGTCTGAAATTTCCATGAAGGATTTTTGGGCGCTGAGATATGCAAGTTTACTGTCTGTTAAGCAGACCTACATGATTAAAGTGTCACCGGGAAATGTTATCCTCGATAATATCGCTCACTTCGAAATATGTACCAAAGTATTGAATGGCTCTTCTGATGACTCTACTGCTGGTGGGCTATTGATCATCTAAAAGGGGGAAGAGAAGCCCAGCAAGACACATAAGAGGTATATACCTCAAAGCACGGTTAAAAGTTGTCCTTGCAGAATCACATGCTACCGAAGGCATCATTGATTGTGAGTAGCGTTGGCTTTCGGCTACATGAGTTCTTGCAAGATAGGATCCTGTAGTAAATGAAGACGCTATTCCAAGAAGGCAGTGGCGCAATGATGAGTGGCAAGATCTTAAGCTTTCCCGAGGCTAAGATCGAAATTCCCACATATGACTAGCAGATACATATCGTGCATAGAGATAAGATAGCTCTATCTGCATATGGATGTTCATAATCTAACTATTTTTTGAGGTCACTATTTAGGTAAAATTAACAAGGCCCATGTTCAAAGTCTGAGATGTTGCTGATATCAATCTTTTCGCTCTTAGTAAGATGGTCCTCAATAGCAACTTGCCATATATTAGACCTAGAATTGCTATATATCAGTAGTAAAGACAATATGCTACTGCCACTCTGAAATTGATACTGTAGAATGTTTGATCGCTTAATTCAATCTGAGATGGGCCGTTGTGCTCACAAAAACTGTCTTAGACATAGCATATCAGCACAATGACCTTTGCCCCTTGATTAGGTCTGTATATATGTCTGTGCCTACTAGGTATTTACTAATTCCCAGGTACGGGCACGTGCTTGCGGAGCTCATTTGATAGGATGCATGGATCTTTGCAATCGTCTAAGTGATAGCACTTCTATATTAGAGCATTTGTGGTATTTGGCTAATTTTATGTAAATGGGGTCGTCAAATCACCGATTAGAACCATGTGATCACGCAGTTCGAAGTGTCATTAGTAGCTGTCTAATGGCCTAATCAAGAGAAAATTTTCATGTCACATGTATAATTCCAAGGCGATAAAGGGATTGGGCTTTACACTGAAGATCAGTGCAATCTCTTATGCTGATAACGAATGCTGATATGAGCGTCCAGCATACTTTTGTTGTTGTTGGTATCACTGAGGAGTCATGTTACTTTTGAGAGATCAGCTATGTGAAAGATACTTGCTTCCATTAGCCCCATGAGACGGATCAAAAAAAAAAAATATGCTTTGTGAGGCCGCCCTAGCAAGAGTCCCCGCCGTAAGATCGTCTAAGCTACGAGCGACACAAAGATTTTGTCATAGAACTGTGGAAGCTATATACACGTGAGCCTCCTAAATAAGACTGAAAATAAAAGAAAATGCCAAGCCAGCAAGACCCGTGTCTAGCATGACAAGTAAACAAACGATGAGGTCAAACAAGACATTTTCGAGGGGGCAAGAGAATCCAAATCCCTCTGGCATGTGATTGTGGCTGGTGCACTGAAGCTATCCACAAAAAAAGGGACAAACACCAAGCAAGGGTGCGGGTACTAGCACCAGACGTGGATCGATCAAACTTCCGACCTGCAAACTTAATTTGTCCTTGGCTTGGCCTGCCGTGACGGCCTTTTGCAAAACCCTGATCCAAAAGCCCGATCGGCGCGCTCCTCTCATACTAGCAAAGAGAACAAACTCTCGAAATAATACGGAGCGCGGAATATGCTACCCGAGTGTCCCAAATATGCAATACTACGGTGCTACTGTAAGACAGTCTTCGCTGCGCAGCTTCGCGCCGATCCTTTTTGGCCAATGGACCAACAGGCTGGCCAATCACCAGCGTGGCCGAACGCCCGGGCATAGAGAAGAGAGGGACAACGTGCCTCCCAGTCCTCTGGCGTGGGCAAAAAGTTGCCAAGGGATGCAACATCAAGCCGTCTTTCTACACGTGATGGTGAGCTTCCAGGGGTCCTGCCTCTCTCCTCTCCTCTCCTCTCCTCTTTGCTATCTATCTTTCATCTGATGCCGAGAGATACGAGGCAAAGTAAGCATACCTGCCTAGGTATAAACCTAATAAGGGGGACAATGGTAGCATGGCAGGGTAGCCTTGGCGCTCACGCTGTCAAACATGTGTGTGGACTGAAGTCGGCTCAGAATCGCCCCATGGCCGGCTGTTTTTCGTCTCCGTCTTTGCAATGGGTAGAGGTTTTATCCTTTTGTTGTCCACGAGCTAGCCATGAATCGTGCGTGCTGCCTAAAAAAAGGCACACCTGATCTGAAGTGAGATGTGACGCACGAGAGGATGGAGTCAATATATGGGTATTGAGCTCGTGTGCATCTGAATGTGCATGTACATATCTGGATGAATGCTTGAATGCTGATAGATAAGGACAGTATGAACATCGATATCCAGAGGAGCTCTCTCCCAGCAAACACGACCCGCCAACGTGCCGATGCCGCAAGCATTCTCGGGCATGGGATGCACTAGCTGACTGATTATCGATCCCAGGCGATAAGGCGGATGAGGCCCATGTATGTATGTAGGATACAGATGCATGTGCTTGAATCAGTCAGTCTCCCCAGCACAGCTCGAGTAGAGATAGCGCCAACACCGGATGACGGATCAGACGCTTGGCGCACACCGCAACAAGTGCGAGATGTCGCAATTCCGGACGATACGGGATTTTATCTGCACAGGCGGAAACGACGCCTGCTCCGCGCTTGCTCCGCATCAACGAGCAACTCCCAGCGCCTCTAATGCAATATAGCATGTAATGCGATGCATGCAAATGCAGTCCGAGTGTGTGTGCGAGACGGAGCGTCCATTGGACTAAATTCGCTTCTGAGGAGAAGCGCTCCCCTTTGTCCAAAACCGAGCAGACTAAACAGCACACAGATGGTCGGTACGATTTACCCGGACGAGCCGCTAAGAAGGGGACCGCAGCAAAAAGCAAAAAAAAGAGGGAAAATGTAATAAACCAAAAAAACCTTCGTGCTGCTGCGGTTGGCTCAGAACAGCAGCTGGCTGCAGCGAAAAAGCGCTTTCACATGTCGGCCAAAAGTTAGACTGGGGACCCCATGCCAGGCGAGGTGTGGCTAGTGAGCCAATCGCGCAGCCGCTCCACGCTGCAAGCCTCACAGAAGCGTCTCCAGTCCTGCACAGCACAGCGAAAAAGACCCGCCAGCGCTGCTAGAGCTGTTTCGCCGCTTTCACATGCCTTTTTGCTGCTCGTGCATGTCGTGTACGTACCAGTACCGTTCGCGGGAGGGCGCTGCGGCGGCAGGGCCAGGTATCGCAAGTATCTGGCCTGCGCGGCGCTGCGTTATCAATACATCATCCGGGGTGGCGTGCCAGCCATGGCTCAGACCGTGGGCACCCTTGGCTTGGGGAATGCTCGCCGCTACAGTACAAAGTTGCCCGTCTGCCCCGTCCTTATCTACTGCTGTAGCTGCTGCTCACTCCTGGCTCTTTTTTTTTTTGTTTTCTTCCCTTCTTTTTCTCATACCTGCTCTCATCCCTTGCTTCTTGTGTTTATCGGAGCATTGGCTCGTCGTCTCCAGCCTACGTATTTTCTCTTCTCTTCAAAAGCACCCTGAATATCGCGCCGCTCGCCTTGTGCTGTCTCTCACCTGCAATCTCCACCTACAACACCAAGTAAACAGCTTAAACAGCTTATCCTAACATCGCAATGCCTGCCCCCCAAGTCAACGGCGACGTGGCCAGCCATGTCCAATCCGCTTTCCTCCAGGTATGCACGCAATGGACATTTACTTCTTTGATCTCGCGCAATTGCAGAGTGAATTGGCATCGTATCTCGCCCAGGTATTAATAATCCGTTCTATAGCACCTGCTCTCATTCCCCCTAGTCAGCGATGGCGTCCACACCGTCGCGGCCAACGAGTACGCTCAGAGATCGCTCAAGCTCGGCGACTCAGCGTACCAGACTTTTGCCGCCCCCATCATCCCCTACTTTTCTAGACCCCTTGGCCTCGTCTCACCCTATGTCCAAAAGGCCGACTCCTTTGGCGACAAGACCCTGGACCGCATCGAAGAGCGCTTCCCCATCATCAAGAAGCCCACCAATGACCTCTACAACGATACCCGTGGATTGATTCTGCTCCCTTACCAAAAGGGACTCGAGGGCAAGGAGCACGTCTTCCAGGTCTACGCTTCCGAGCTTAAGAAGCTTGAGCAGCAGGGCGTAGTGGCTCAGGGCAAGGCTGCCGTCTCCACGGCCTTTGTTGTTAGCAACGAGACGCTGGCTTGGCTGAGCAGCTTTGTTGCTGTCAAGAAGGGCGAAGCTGCCGATTCTACCAAGGAGAAGATCAACCAGTAGACGACTTGATGGGAGCGGACCATAGAGCGAAAAAGCGCACACATTCTCTGATGACTTGACCAGCTCTCATTTCATTTGTCTTTCCTCTTCTTCTCCAGCTACTTGTCGGCATCGTGTCTGCGCTCTCTGTCGCGTAAACTTCATACATTCGAAACGCGAGTTTTCGATGAAAAGTACCAGGAAAGTGGGCTGATACCGCGTCCCTTTTCAAGACGGATCATCTACGGCGGGTTTCACTGTCGTCACTTTTCTTTTACCCGGTGGCCAAGCTCTGACGCTTATTCTTCACACTACGTTTTCTTTTGGTTGCCTATTCCAACAGGCCATATCAATCATTCAACATCTCTCTCACCCTTTTCAGTATTTACAATGCTATCTCTGAGAATTGGGAATTTTTAGCTAGGATTGGGAAGAGATGGTGGTTGGAGATTGATGTGCCTGTGGAGAGGAAATTCTTTTCTTTTCTTCTTTTTTTTTTTTCCTACGGGACATTAACTCTTCTTTGTTTTGATGTATGGGCACTTATATGGAAGGACGCGAAAAGGGTAGAATACCAATGGGAGTTTGTTTTTGATGAAATTGAACACTCACACTCAACGCCGTCTCACAACCGTCCTACTTGCAGAGGTGATCATGTGATGTTATCTGAAACACGTCTGTGGTACGTAGACATCTTTAGCAAATTCAAGAGGGACATCAAACGCTGAGTAACAATTGCTTAATGTGGAATGTGGATTTTTGAAGTTAAAGTGGGGCTCAAAGGCAACATTGTTAATGTCTTTGGCCGCTGCTGATGTAAAAGTGACTAATTGTGGGCCCAAGCTTGCAAACATTAATTGATCGCGGGAAGAAGCTCTGCGGCAGTGCTTGCGGCAGCTTAAGTGTTGATGATATAAGCTTGTATAATGCGACTTTTTGGCTGGAATCAGAAACTTCTCAACATTTCTTTAAAGCTCTTTAGATAACCCTCCCATTGATTCTTATTTTTAGCTTTTTGAGATCGTTCTATAAAGAGACAGCCCCTTAGCCTTTACTCCCTTTCTCATGAAGGTTTTCCAAATCATCATTGCAATTCTCATTGGATTGTCGTCTACGCTCTTATACCAATACCGCGAAAGCTTCTCCGATTTTGTGAATCTTGCGAAATCTTCAGTGCCAAACCACTACAGCGACCTCTTCAGCAAACCCCCTGCTACTACCGCATTGAACGAGACAGCAGCTGCTTCTGAAGCAATCCCAGAAAACCACTTCCCCACACCAGAGCAACACCTCACAGTCACCGAAATGTCCACCCGTCGAGCCGTCGCCAAGATCGTTCATGCCATTGAACAGGCCGAAGGCGCTGGCGCTCGCGTCCGACGATCCATCGGCACACAACAGCAGCGCAATTTCAGCCCGTTCCTGATGCTTGATCACTTTGCCTCTGCAAACGCTGGCTTTCCCGACCAGTAAGCAACCTTTCAAATCTCATATGATGAAACCAAAAAAACTGACAGCCATCCAAGCCCCCACCGCGGCCAAGAAACAATCACATACCTCCTCGAAGGCGTCGTCGACCACGAAGACTTCGCCGGCAACTCCGGCACCCTCTACCCAGGCGACCTCCAGTTCATGACCGCCGGCCGCGGCATCGTCCACGCCGAGATGCCCCGCAAGCAAACCGACGGCGGCCAAACCGTCGGCCTCCAGCTATGGGTCGACCTGCCCAAGAAGCTCAAGTACTGCGAGCCGCGCTACCGCGATCTGCGCGCCGCCGAGATTCCCAAGGCCGAGGTCGACGAAGGGCGCGTCACTGTTAAAGTCATCTCGGGCCAGAGTCACGGCGTCGACTCCGTCAAGGAGCTGGCTTATACGCCCGTGTGGTTGCTTGACTTCCAGCTACGGCCCGGCGCAACAGTCACCCAGGCTCTTCCTCGGGGGTGGAACGCCTTTGCCTACGTTCTTGACGGAGACGTCACTGTTGGTGAGGGAGCAGAGGCCAAAAAGGCCGAGCAGTATGACAACGTCTTCTTCAAGCAGGAGGGTGATGTAATTCAACTTTCAACCGAGGCCAGCGCCACAAAGGACGCTCGAGTCTGTAAGTTTCACTCCTTCCTTTTAATTCTTGACTCTTGCAGTTCAAAGGCCATTTCGTGCTAACATTTGATCCCAAGTTGTCATTGCGGGCACTCCCCTTGACCAGCCTGTCGTACAATATGGTCCCTTCGTTCTCAACTCGCAGGAGGAGGTCATGCAAACATTTGCCGATTACCAGACCCATGAAAATGGATTTGAGCGTGCCAAGAGCTGGAGGAGCCAAATTGGCGACCGCGTCTACTAAGGCTACCACCGCTTCTTTCTTCTAGACACTCGACATCTTTCTTTAGTCACGCATTGGTGTACTCTGCATATTCTGGCGTTTGGGTTGCGAGCTGGCAGCATATAATTTTATGGGAATAAAGATGCAACTGGGAATACCATGACTCAAGCTTTAGATAGTAATTATACAACTATACAATAACTGATATTCCATCTCACTGTGCATCTACAATACTACTTTGCCTTAGCTTAATCTAGGTACTCATCAGATACATGTCGATGTTTCAAGTGTATGACACGTAATGTTATTGCAAGTTGCACCAAAATTATTTATTAATGTCCTGTATATGAGAGCAAGAGATCCAGCCCGTTTATCTAGGCAATGCCAGATCGGGGTGCCATATCATGGCAAGGAAAACGATAGTCTAAAGACTCTCTCGTCCCACAGGGAAGTAAAAACTGCATTCCGATTCGCCCTGACCCTGAACCTCATTCATTCATCTTTTCCATACCAAATTGCTCTGGTTCATTGCCAGCAATTAATTACCGAATCTTTGATATATTTCTCATGGCCCAATTAAAAAAGAAAAATCAATGATAAACCATATGAGTCATTAACCCTCATTAATCTTCCCATTTCATGTCCATTCACCTTGTTCCTATTTTTCCTTGTCATGAGAGATTGACTCAGCGCCAAATTCCCACGCCGAGCGTGAAAGATGTTTAGTAAGTCGAGGATTATGAGACAATGATAGGGTATTATATATCAAACATGTGCAACGCGAAACATCAAAAAGGGCCATCAGGAAATTAGAGCATGAGCATGGCAAGGCCGGCGGCAGCAATGATGCCAACGGGGCCAGCGGTCTTCTGAGGAACCTGCACAAAATCAAGTTAGAAAATAAGGGATACCAATGTATGGGGAGCCAAAACTTACACCGGCGCCTGTGCTGGTGGAGGTGGTGGAAGCGCTTGAGCTGCCAGTATCAGTTGCAGTGGCTTCGCTCTCAGAGGAGCTGGACTCAGGCTTCGTGACAGTTTCGGTCTCAGTGGCTGAAGCGCTTTCAGTCTCGCCAGTCGTTTTGTGAAGCGTGGTCAGAGTCTTGACGACAGCAGAACCATCGGAAGTCACGGTGCTCAAGACGACACTCTCGGTCTGGTGCGCGCCAGTACCCGTGGCAGTGGCAGAGCCAGACAAAGTCACCTCGCTGGTTTTTGTCTCAACACTGCCGTCAGATTCGGTGACTGTGGTGGCGATGGTAGAAATTTGACCAGAAGCACCAGTACCACTGCTGGCACTTCCTCCGCTCAGGTTGCTGACAGTGGTGGTGGCGATACCAGTAGTAATGGTCTCACCATCAGAAGTGAGAGTGCTGAAGATTGTGGATACTTTGCCAGATGCCTGTTCACCGTCAGTGCTGCTCTCTGCGGTTTACTACTGACAAAGATGGGTAAAGGAAACGTGATAGCAGGAGATGAAGAACTTACGGCAGCAGAATCAGTCAAAACAGCGGTGACAGTTGTCGATGCACCGCTAACAAGGGAGCCAGATGCACTTCCAGTGTTGCTAGCACCGCCATTTCCGCCTCCAGAACTTGTCTGAATCGCAACACCGGCCGCTGTGACGAATGTGAGCAGAAATACCTTAAGACAGGTGGTGAAGGCGACTTAGAAGCACATATGCTGATGCCGTACTCAACAACCTGTCTGGCATCCTCAGCCGAGCAAATAGCTGCAGAGCAGTCTCGGAGGCCGTAAAGGAAGTTTTTGTTGGCACAGAGGCACTTCAGGTCATTCTGCTTGCAGCCCAGCTCATCAGCTTTGTCGGCATCCAGCATGTTAGTGGCGCAGGTTTGCTGGAGAAAGGTCAGTAACGCTTCAAATGGCAAAAGGAGATGCGAATATGATTACTCACACCGCAGGCAGCAAGATTGGGCGAGCCCTGAGCGGCAGCGGCTGCCGCGAAGGTGCAAAGAGCGATAACGACGGACTTCATCTTGGCGTTGATGTTGTCAAAATTTCGAACTGATGTTCTGTTGATGGAGAAGTGGCTGTCAGTAAAGATAACTTGAAGTGATTGTGTGTGTAGCGCGATGAAAGGAGCGACCGTTCAGAACGTGCAAAAATCAAGATTGGCAGTAACCACCAAAAAAAAAAGATCGAAGAGTTGAAAAGTGGCGGATTATCGACGACTGATGGCAGGTTTTAATCAAAGAGGGGAGAACAAAGGCCGTGAAGGAAGAAGGGTAGACTATTGGCAGACAGAGGCAGACAGAGAAGCACCTCAAGCCTTTGTGACAGGCCGTACAAGGGGTTTTGTACGACTTGATCGAGGAGATGAACGGGTGGTGAGGTGGGCTATGAAGAAATTACGGTGTTCCCTCAAACAAGCAACAAAGTCACCCAGCGCTGTAGATGCTCGGGAACTTGGGGAGAGATTCGCGAGAGAGACGGGAAGAGGAAGAAGACGCAGAGAATGCTTGGAGAGAAAGGGCGAGATAGGCGAAGTGGACCAACCTGGGCGATACAGATGCGCAACGAAAGACGAGGCAAACAAAGAACAAAGAGTGGCGATAGGGCGACGAGGCGACGAGGCGACTTGGAAGAGCTGAACTCTTGGTGAATTGACTGAAAGCCGTGATCGTGGATGAGGGAAGTACTGAGAGAGCTGAGGAGGGCAGAGATGGAGGAGATGAATGTGCGAGAGGCAGTGGCAGAAAGAGAGCCCAAACACCTGGCAAGAGCTGAGCCGGTGAGGAGGGCCTGGAGCTTTAAGAAGTCGGGAAAGAGTAGAGCACCTGCAGGTAGGAGGTACCTCGCCCTGCCTTTGACTTGCCGCCCTTTTCCATGTACCTGATTTGTAGTGCCTGCCGTCACCTGAACCTCTCGGCACTCGCCAGCTGGCAGATTGGCTTGATCAACGTCATTAACAGCAGAAGCTGCGATTCTTGCTGCCAGGGGTGAGCGGAGTGACGAGGTCTGTGCGACGCCCTCTTTCGAATACAGATCGGTTACTGGGCCATGCAGGATACGATAAAGCGAGTGTGTTAGCAGTATCATAGACGGGTGCGCTCATCTGCTATCTGGCGGTACGCGCTCGAGCATCTTGAACGTTGCTCAAGTCTGCCTAGATGCGCAAGCAGTGAAGGGTAAGACAGCGCTTGTTGAGTCCAATTTGGATGTTTTCAGAAGATGAGGTATGGAGTAGCTGTTGGTGGGGACTGTCACGACACATCAAAGAAGAATCGAATCGCCAGCGTGCGCGGCTGTATTTCTCAGAGCACTTGCAAGCTTGTTGCTGTTGGTACTCGCATTGCCTCTCCTACCGCCTTGTCCCCTTGCATATCGTACGATCTCAGAGGCAAGCTCAAGTCTTGATTTGGGCACCTGTGCTCGGCTTTCAGAGACCAGGAGCTACAGTATGTGCAAGTCGGAATGACGGCATCATCCACCGCATGCTACTTTAGCAGCACCCGCTAGTCTGGCGTTTAGCAGCTATTGTCCGACCCTGGCAGAGCTGAAGACTGCCGACGATGCGTGGCTGGGACTGCTAAAAGCGGCTGGTTGATCGCGTCGGCCCAGCTGGATTGACTGCTCTTAGGCACTGGCGGTGCATTTTAGCTCATTTTAGCTAGAAAACGTGCACCCTAGCAGGTGGCAACTAGCGGCGCCACCAGCGATCAAGGTGCCCTCCCTCCCCTCCATCTCGCAAGGATCCGATAGTTGTAATTCTACGCTTCTTGACGCTGAATTTTCTCTTCCGACTAGATGTACATGAAGTTCATGATTGTCCCAGCGAATCCAATGCTTTTTTCGTCTTTTGGATAATCGCTTAGCTCTCTCAGTATCGTCTTCTGCAGTGCCATACTCCATCTTTACGCAGGATACAAGCATGTCTCATATCAACCTCGGATCATCCAATCCAATCCTGCCAACAGGCCTCCATTGGAAACAAAAAACTAGAAACTAAGCGGACCCCACCCCAGCATCATCGGTCCGGGCAGTCAAGATCGGACATTGGAGTAACTCTAGCTTGCATCTCCGTGATTCGCTCACACAATAGTTTTGAATCAGGACCACGCGTTTTGCCAAGTGGCTAGTTGCAGTAGGAGCACGGATTGGATGAGGCATTGCCTATGCTTGCTTCCTATGCTATGCCACCCATCTATCAAAGTACTCGACGGCATTGTTCCGAGACTCTACTTCACTCATCCTGGTCCTATTTCGTCTGGCTGACCTCATCATGTTGGTCACTGCAGTCATAGACTCAAGCAGGACAAATCAGGCCTACGTCACCTTTCAATGCGTGAGCAATATTTGGCCTTCTATTGGATGTCAAGTATTCAAAACCTTGAGCCACTACTGATGTTGAACAACAATGCTACCTGATTAACATGCTACACGATGCTACTTTCAGGCCCTCCTCGTTGCTCATTGCCTGGCCACTCAGCAAAATAGAATCACTGGCCTCATTTTCTCTAGTATTCTTCGGCTATACGATCATTTCCTTCTTACTATACAGACACTAAAATACAGCCTAGATCCTTGGCAAGCGACTACTGAGCCAGAAGATCCTCAAACGAAGCAATCTCCTTGTCTAGCCGCTCCAACAAAAGTTCGGTGTCTCTGTGCGACGTTGCTGTCGCCACGGCGCTTCGAAATTCCTTGGCAGCCTTCATATACTCATCAGCATCTTTCTTCTTCTGATCATTTCCGGCTTTTACTCCTCGCTGCCGACCTGTGGGATGACGAACCACCATTTTGCCTCGTTCACTTATCCAAAAACATTGGCCTGCACAGATATCGCGGGCGAACGGTGCAAGGTCAATTAGAGAATGACTCTTGGCAGCGCTGCCTGACCCAGTTGCCGCTGAGTATTGTTTCATCCATTGACAAATATCCATGCCGTCCTTGACCGCCCGCAAAGACTCCAATTCAATTCGATGAGCAGCCATTTCTGTCTCAAAGGGACCTCCATCTCGCATACCGTAACGAGAGACGCAAGCTTCGACCTGCAAGTAACAGTTTATTTCCAAAAGCCAAAGGAGAGAGCAGTGTAATGGCTGGATGAAATTAGACTTTGATGACTCATTGCCAGCGGGTGGTATCAGTTTGCCTTTACTATTTCTCTTCCTACGAAGATGGACCGGGCATTCGAGATTGTGCCAATGGTCGAGCCTTTCATACATATTAATTGCGTCTTGAGGCTTAATTCCATTTCGTTTTGTGCTGACAGTCACAAAAACCTGCAGCATCTCTCTCGCAGTAATGGCCAGGCTGAGAATGGCATCGAGATAGCTTCCGGTATCATGGTGCGGCAGTTTTCGTGATATGCCCTCATTTTCTCCATCTGGAATCCTGGAGATGAGGTTCTGGTCTAGGCTATGAAACGCATCAAATCCGTACACATGCCAGAAAAGAAGCCTACGACGCTCCTCTGAGCGCGCAAGCGGACCTAGCGGGTCTGTATTTCCTGCATCGCAGTCTTGCATCTGCGACTGTAGTGCAGCAAGGACAAGTGATTCGTGTGTTAAGAAAAGGTTTCCCAACTGTGTATCGAGGGGCGAGCTTCTTGCTTCATCGTATACCCAATTGGTCATGATAGCCAGCGCCTCAAGATCGTCGAGACGTATAACTGATTTACCAATTGCTTGCTGTCGAGCTTCCAAGAAACTTTGTCTAAACTTCAAGGCTAAGCATTGTTGCTTGTCCCAGCTATCCGAAGCAGCTGTGAAAATGATTCCTCGACAAGCAACGGCATATACCAGAGCAGAACTGCATCTCCCGGCGTGATAATCCTTCCAGAAAGCATCTTCCATGATCACGGGGAGATGAACGGCGGCCAAGTCAAAGTAAGCATGCAGTGCGGCATCGAATGTCGTTTTGTTAAGATTGCATTCAACCCAGAGTTTCTGATGAGCGCTGCCAGCTAAGGCTTCAGCAGACGATCCGCCTTCAGTGTTACGAGAAGTCTGTTCTCCTCCCACCGGAAGCTGGAGGTCGGGGTCTATCGCTATTTGTGGCTCATGGTACTCTGTTGATCCTTCATGATCGCCGCCCATGAAGATTTGGTCCAAGAAAAAAATGCTTTCCGGGCTGAGTTCGAAAGGGGTGTTGATGAAAGAGAAGTCCGGCGTCTGGTCCACCGATGAGGGGATGCTATCTTCTGTATCTGGCGGGAAGTAGGATGACAATGGCTGCTGAAGCCTCTCTTGGGATATCGTTTGCGTTTCTCCGCCATATATAGGGGGTAGTAGGTTCGAATTATTGAGATTCTGAGCGTCTCCATCGCGGTTACTTAGTCTTCGCCGTCTGCGGAGACGAATATCGTCCGAATCATCGAGAATACACTGAATTTGGCGCAAAGAACAAGGAGAGCAGGAAGGCTGACCTTGCTTTTCCCGTAAAGCCCGATCGCATTTGATCTTGCGGCGATGACAGAAGTCGCAGGACGCCCGCTCAGCGCCGCGTTTCAGCCGCATGATTTAAAACAAGCAGTCTCCGCGGTACAAATGAACAGATATTATTTGCAGACGGAGATTCATAGCTGGGCGTGGTGGCTCTTTAAAGGAGCAATTCCGTTTGCTTGACTTGTGGCTTGGACGTTGACGGAAGCAAAGCGGAGACTTAGCGGCGATTAGACGGCAGTTTTGTGGTAGATTTTACATACCGTAGCGATAGATAAAGAGCACGAATCACTCAATTGAACAGTATTTTGATGTTGCCATGCCTCATCCATACTTTTGTATTCTTTTTAATTCTTCTTGTTCTAATACAAGTTTTATGAAATGTTACTCATGAATTCTACCGCAAATAGCACCAGCCAAATCCCCCCCAATGGCATCGGCGCCGTATCTTTCACACCACTCCTTGCGCCAAATGCTCTTTTCGTCACATTATTCACCATTCTTTTTACTATTCAAATCATCCTGAACATTAAATTCTGGCGGTTTTACGGCTATGCTACCGGCATGTTGGGCGGTCTCCTCTTAGAGATGCTAGGATACGTCGCCAAAGTCCAACTCTCCCATAATCGAGCCAACAAGAACGGATATATCATGTACGCTTCCAAAGCTCCATCATCGTTCATCAATTTTGCCAATAAATTTTTTTTTTTTTTTGGGCTCTGACAAGGCTTCTTTCTAGGTACATCATTGGCCTCACCCTCGGCCCTACCTTTCTGTCTTCTTCCCTGTATCTCGGTATAAGCACCTTGCAAAGACACTACAAATCAGCCCGCCTCGCACGCATCAGCCCTCGGCTCTTTGCCTCTCTCTTCATCCTCGGCGACTTCATATGCCTTTGTTTCATCGGTTGTGGAGGCTCTCTTGCCGCGATATTCGACACGAACCCCATAGGCGTCGATCTTATGATTGCAGGACTCGCAACACAAGTCTTGTTCACGGCAATTTTCTGCCTTCTCCTCGCCATAGTATGCTTCAAGATACACAAACAGCTTGCCGAGGACAAGAAGTTGGCATACATTGTTGGTAGGCGGCGCTATATCCCTCCACTGGCTTGTTATGCCGAAGTCTAACGTCTCCTCTTCTTCTACGTTAGGCACAGCAGTAGCTGCCGTTTGTCTTTTTATACGGTCCTGCTGGCGTGTTGCAGAGCTCAATGGAGGTTTCAACGGCCCCCTGTCCTCAAAAGAGGGTCTTTTCATCGCATTAGACTCCATTCCCATGGTTCTCATGTCAGTTCTCTTGACAGTAATACACCCAGAGTTTTGGTTCGACAACGGTCGCCCTCTCTCTGGGAAAGTAACCGAGGAAGGGCTTGAAGTACACATTAAAGTCTGACCTGATCTGTTCAGCATGGACTGTAGAGTTGGAGTAACTGTGATTAATAAGCCGACATTTCAAGGCAAGATACCTTAATCTAAGCACAACAAGGCGTTTCCCACAATGAAGACGACACAGGATACATCGAAGATGAATTGAATCAAGCAACAACACCTTGCAGTATGCAACTCGAATTACGTAGGCAGCACTAAGGCCATACGATCATTAAGCAATACAATAAGACATACTTCAACCCGTAGGAATACATTATTTCATTCTAATATTGTGCCTCTATGCTATTAACAACTGCACTAGAAAGCACGCAAAATTCGTAGTTACCAACGTAAATAACATGTAACATGTCGCAAGCGTAAGAAAAATCCATAATAGTCCAAAACACATTAAACATCCAGTGTGAGTTCCGTCGGACTCTTGAATCCGACGCCCACCATGCACAAACCCTAAAACATTTATTTAATCTTCGTTTCCGTTGCCAGTTTTGTTGTATATGCTCGATCAATTGATCAGCTCTGCGATCATCTCCCTTCTCTCCAGCACTCGTACACGTCACCATCACGGCTGACTGGTATCTCTTTAACCACTGCACATAACGCAGGACTCGGGGTTTTCAATGCTGCCTAAAAAGGAATCAGAATACACGTATTTCGTCAAGGAATAAGGTCATGGGTAACTTACAGGCTAGAACAGCATCCGAGTAAATGTCCCTCTCGCGCTCCTCGCTATTATCGTTCTTGTCTTCCGTCTGGTCGGGCTTCTTGCTCAGCTCCTCCTCCTTGACAGCATCTGAAGGCTCCGTAGGGAGTACCTTGGGGCTGTCGCCTTCATCGATGTCAGCCTTCATAGGAGGAGCTTTGTGGGGCGAAGCCAAAGGTCTGCCCAGAGGGGGAGGCGTGGTAGTGGGAGTAGGAATACCAGTAGAACTCAATGAGTTTCCAGAGACGTCGTCCTTCTTAGCGTTGCTAAGTCTAGGAACGGCAGTGGCTGAAGTCATTGAAAAGGAGGAACCTGGAGGAGGAGCGCGCTTCTTCAGAACACGATCCTTGCTGACGTTGGCATCAGCAACCTTGAGTGCCTCTTGATCAACTGTGAACTGGATAGGTGCAGCCGCGGCCTGGGTACGTAGGTAGTACATGCCAGTCTTGAGACCAAGCTTCCAGCCAGTGAAGTGCATGCTGGTGATCTTGCCCATTGTGGGATCCTTCATGTGAATGTTCAAGGACTGGGACTGGTCAATGAAAGCACCACGGTCGGCTGACATCTGGACGATGTGACGCTGAGAGATCTCCCAAACAGTCTTGTACAGGGCCTTGATGTCGGCGGGAATGTTGGGAATGTTCTGGATAGAACCGTTCTCAGCAATGATGCGGTTCTTCATAGCATCGGACCAGAGGCCAGTATCGACAAGATCCTTGAGAAGCCAGGGGTTGACAACCTGGAACTCGCCAGCAAGGACACGTCGCTGGTAGATGTTGGAGGTGTAGGGCTCGAAGCATTCATTGTTGCCTAGGATCTGGGAAGTGCTGGCAGTGGGCATGGGGGCGACGAGCAAACTGTTGCGAATACCGTGCTCCTTGATTTGCTCCTTGAGGGAGTCCCACTCCCAGAGGTCAGTGGGCTTGACGTCCCACAAGTCAAACTGGAGAATGCCTTCAGAGGCGGGTGATCCCTTGAATGACTCATAGGGACCCTCGATCTTGGCAATCTCCATGGATGCCTCAAGGGCAGCGTGGTAGATAGTCTCAAAGATTTGCTTGTTCAACTCGCGAGCTTCGGGTGATTCGAAGGGAAGACGCAGAGCGAGGAAAGCGTCAGCAAGACCCTGGACACCGACACCAATGGGTCGGTGGCGGCTGTTGCTGTTGCGAGCCTCCTGAACGGGGTAGTAGTTCACATCGATGATGCGGTTGAGGTTACGGACAACCACCTTGGTAACGTCGTGAAGCTTCTTGAAGTCATAGCAGCCTTCGTTATAGTCGACAAATGCAGGGAGAGCCAAAGAGGCCAAGTTGCAGACAGCGACCTCGTCAGGGGCAGAGTACTCAATGATCTCGGTGCAGAGGTTGGAGCTGCGGATGGTTCCCAGGTTCTTCTGGTTGCTCTTACGGTTGCAAGCATCCTTGTAAAGCATGAAGGGGTTGCCAGTCTCAGTCTGGGCCTCTAGGATAGAGTACCACAGCTTCTGAGCTCGGATAGTCTTGCGACCCTTTCCTTCCTTCTCATACTTCTCATACAGCGCCTCGAATTCTTCGCCATAGCAGTCAGCAAGGCCAGGGCATTCGTTAGGGCACATCAAAGTCCAGTCCAAGTTCTTCTCAACACGCTTCATGAACAGATCAGGGATCCAGAGAGCGAGGAACAGGTCACGGGCACGGACCTCTTCCTTGCCGTGGTTCTTGCGGAGGTCAAGGAACTCAAAAACATCAGCGTGCCAAGGCTCGAGGTAGATGGCAAAGGCTCCAGGGCGCTTGTTGCCACCCTGGTCGACGTATCTGGCAGTGTTGTTGAAGACTCGAAGCATGGGGATGATACCGTTGGAGGTACCGTTGGTGCCGGCAATGTAAGAGCCCGTGGCACGGATACGGTGGACGTTCAGGCCGATACCACCAGCCATCTTGGAAATCATGGCACATGTCTTCAAAGTGTCGTAGATACCCTCAATGCTGTCGTCCTTCATGTCCACCAGGAAGCATGAGGACAGCTGAGCTTGCGGGGTACCAGCGTTGAAGAGAGTGGGGGAGGCATGGGTAAAGAACTTGCTGGACATGAGGTGGTATGTCTCAAGGACACGCTCAATGTTGTCTCCCCAAACGCCAACAGCCACACGCATAATCATGTGCTGTGGTCGCTCAACAATCTTGCCATCAAGTTTCAGGAGATATGATCGCTCCAGTGTCTTGAAGCCGAAGTATTGGTAGTTGAAGTCTCGGTCGTAGACAATGGCAGAGTCAAGCTCTTCCTTGTGTCTCATGACGCACTCGTATGTATCTTTGGAGATCATAGGCGAGGCTTTGCTGTTCTTGGGGTTGACATAGTGGTACAGGTCGCTGACGACAGCAGACCACTGCTTCTTGGTTTGTTTGTGGAGGTTGGAGACGGCAATGCGGGCAGCCAGAATAGCATAGTCGGGATGGGTAACGGTCATGTACGCGGCAGTCTCGGCAGCCTATTCTATACGTTAACGGCTTGACTTCTTTATTACGGGTTATAGAGCTTGACTTACAAGGTCATCAAGCTGTACTGTTGTGACGCCTCCATAGACACCAGAGATGACCTTCTGGGTAATGGCCACAGGGTCGACATGGTCAGTGTCCAAGCCGTAACACAGTCGTGAAACACGAGCCGTGATCTTGTCAAACTGGACACGCTCCTGACGACCGTCTATCCATGGATTAGAAGGGTTTACAAAGACGCAATCTCAATCAAAGTGCGTGCAGGTGGGGATACATACCACGCTTCCTCACATACATGGCGGCGGCGTGGGATGGCGAAGAAGTGGTGCGGGAGAGAAAGAATGACGAGGGCTATGACGATTCAAGGCTCTCAGACGCTCACAGGTATCAGTCAAGACACGCAGGAAGTCGAACAGAGCTTTGGCGGCTTCGAAATGAATCGAGGCCTTGGGATGTTTTGTTTGCAGAGGAGGAAAAGAGTTGCTCGTGAACTTCTCAGACGGCGGGACAGACGGTTTTATTCTACGGCGCGTCTCCAGCACGCGCCACGCCAGCTCTTAGCGTGTAAACTATAGCTGTGGTACGCTCAAAATTTAATTGAAAAAAAAGTTGCCCCGCGCTGGCACATTCCAGTGGCTCTGTGGCCAGTCAAGCGCGAGAACGGCGCAAAGGGTCCAACAAACCACTTCCTCATTGGATCTCCTTAAGCCGAATTGGGTTTCAAAACAGATACGTACCAAGCTTTTGGGAAGGATTAAGTCATCATTGAAAAACACTTGAAACGGAGTCACAGCTCAAGGTCTGTTTTGGTGGATACGCGAACCCATGGCGCGTGGATTGGTCATCGAGTTTCTCAACGATGTCGCGGAATCACGTGCCATACTGAAGACTTTAATGTGGTGTTTTCACGTTACTAAGCAGATTTGAGAAGTCATTTTGCCATACGCTTTGAACTAGGCGATTCTTACAACGGAAAGAGAGGAAGTTGTGCGCAAGTTTACTACTATTGCTGCTTCATATCACATATATGAAGATTCTGTATATATGTCTATGATTCTAGGGAGGGCCCGCCATCTTGTACCACGCCATTACACTGCAGCCATCTCTCGTGTCTCGGTATTTTCCACCATGAGTGCCCCGCAGCCCAGCCCAGCGCCGGGATCAGAGACTTATAAGCCCCGATATATCGATGTAATTACTTCGTCTTTCTAATCCAGTCCCCACTATGTTGCCCTCCAGTTGCTGATGTTGGCTAGTAAAGATAGGAATCAACCTAGCCGACCCCATATTCAGGGGCAAGCATCGTGGCGTTCAGCGACATCCGGATGATCTCAAGGATGTCATCGGAAGAGCCAAGGAGGTGGGGTGTACCAAGCTCATCGTAACGGGCTCTGACTTCACAAGCTCGCGAGACTCTTTAGAGCTAGCAAAAGAATTCCGTTGGTAGGCCCTTTTACTAGTAGTAACGATCATAAGCTGAACGAGTCCATTTAGCTGGAACTTGCTTCGCTACCGCTGGCATTCACCCCTGCAGCAGCGCCATATTTTGCAAAGGAGGCCACGGGAGACATGAGGAACATACCACCCCCTGTGAACCTGAAGATCCAGAAGAGACCGCACACCAGGGCGAGCCAGATGCAGAAACTTCGGCAAAGGTGATTGAGCGATTCACAGCCTTCCTCGCCGATGCTAGATCGTCTGGCGAAGGGCATCTGGTTGCCGTGGGAGAGTTTGGTCTTGATTATGACCGGCTGAACTTTTGCAGCAAAGCTGCTCAGTTGCACTCTTTTGAAGCCCAGCTGAAAGTTGTGGCCTCCCTGCAGCCTCAATTGCCGCTCTTTCTCCACTCCCGAGCCGCTCATCGCGACTTTGTAGACCTTCTGAAAGGGGCTTTTGGCGAGAAGCTCGAAAGGCTAGAAAAGGGCGGCGTGGTACACAGCTTCACGGGCACCATTGAAGAGATGAAGGAGTTGATGGAACTGGGTCTGCATATTGGTGTCAACGGCTGCAGTCTCAAGACGGAAGAAAACCTGGCCATGGTCAAAGAGGTCACTCTTGACAGAATCATGCTCGAAACAGATGGTCCTTGGTGTGAAGTGCGGGCCAGCCATGCTGGATACCAATATCTGATAGAGAAAAAGCCTGAGCCAGAACAACCAGCTCCGAATGGTGATGCTCAGCCGCAACCAAAGCAGCCAAAGAAACAGAAGAACCAAAAGAAGGAGCCCGAGGTGCCGGACCGCTTCAAGATTGTGAAGAAGGAGAAGTGGCAAGAGGGGGCAATGGTTAAAGGCCGCAACGAACCATGCACCATTGAGCGAGTTGCTAAAATCGTTGCCGCCGTTAAAGGGGTAACCATCGAGGAGCTTTGCGAGGCGTCTTGGAATAACACAGTAAGCGTTTTTGGACTTGGTGAAAGAAACTAGACTATCATGATTCATCGTAATGGGTATCAAGCGCATAGAAAGAGCAGTATACAGTACATCCAAAAAAAAGACAAGAACGTTAGAGACCACGTCATAATCCCGAGCCCTTGTTGCCCCGTATCCGCCCATGCCTTACAACGCCCACAGTAACGCCGTCTTCACCAGTCATCCAGCCGGGCATACGCTCACCGTCCACAATGCCGGCTTCAACAAGCTGTCGAATACCGGCAAAGACGTGGTTCCCCTGGAATGTAACCTGGACTGTTGGCCGCCACTGTGAAGGGTTCTCCGGCTCATTCAACTCTTCGTCGCCATCAGCAGCTTGGCGAAGCGCAGCATCAATTGTTCTTCTCCGGGCTGAAATTGAAGGCTCTCCGGGAGCATTGGTCTGCTCTTCGTCTTGTCCTTGGGCCTCTGCGGCGGCGGCGGCGGCGGCTGCAGGGAAAGGGTCTTTGAGTAAGATGTCAACCCTTTCGATGCCTTTCCCATCGGCGACGAGGCCAGAGTCACCGAATCGCGCTTTGGCAACTAGTTTGGCTTTTTTAGCAGCGCGTTGATTTTGATCTAGCGGCTTCAGCCTCTTTCGATTCTGATCAGAGAGGGAGGAGTCTCTTGAAAGTGGAGGGCTGGGGAGGATGGCGTCAAGAGGAGATTTCTTGTTTTTCTCGGAGGCGTAGACGCTCCAACCGCCTCCAGCGGCATTTCCTCGCCCAGGTCCTCTTTTATCCAACAACGTTTCCAAATTTCTGCTTGTCAGACTTGTTGGAGTAAGAGTATATCGTTCCCTTGGTCGAGAAAGTGCTTTCGGTACTCCATGGACAATCAAGTTCTGGAGGCTTCTCGATTCGCCCGCAGCGGTCGGGCCGTTGGATTGAGATTTAGTTATATAGATGTGAGATGAACCATCGGGGAACGCGAGATACACCGTCCGAGACGAGGTGAAATTAGTAGTACCAGATAGAGCCAGGCTGCTGTTGTACGGGGATTCTATAACGAAGATGCGCAATAGCAAGACTGGAAGATCCTTGGGTCGATGAAAATGATAGTGCGCCTTGATATCTGGCAAAACTTGGTCTTGGAGGCTTTGTAGAAACGTTGACGGGTGGAAGCGAGGAACATTCAACGCTTTATCGTCGACCTGAAGGACCTCGTCGTCGGCACCTTGCGTTGGAGGCTTCAGCGGCAGGATCTTGTAGGCCGTCCATTTTTGTGACATTGGGTGTTCTTCTAGATAGTAGAAGTCGACCATTGCGAGCTGATATAATGATAGCCCATGCCTCCAATCCCCCTCTAGTATGCGATTGGCTACATCGCGCTTGGATCCCTTTTGCTGCTGCATTGCCGCATAGTACTCATACAGCTCCTGGACCGACCCACATGCAGGATAGAGATCATCCAAGTCAATTTCATCGTCGTCGCCCCGTCTCTCTAGGTAAGGTATCGCATTGGCAATAGAATCGCCGTCAAGCCAGCTGATGGCCAGGGAAATGAGGGCCTCACGGGAAAGTCGGCCCAGGCTCTTTACCACGGCTGGGTTTGTAGAATCAACACGCAGCGAAGAAGGCAACCTGGCCTTTGTCGGTACCGAGAACCGGGCCATTTTTAGTTTGTTGTGAGAATCTCTATAACCAGGCAGTTCGAGAAAAGGCCTGCGATATCGCCCTACATGACTACTATCACAAGGTTGAAGAGGTGATTAGAGAGTGACAAGATACATGTAGATGAAAACAAGGCTGAATAAATGCCCCGCTGAGAAGTCAACCAGACGCGGCCAACTCGGTGAGACGCGTTGTAAAAGACTGTGGGTCAAGCTTAGTCAGCATTGATGATCAACTCGCAACTTCAACGTCCATCGCTTGCGCCGTATATCGTTTCGCCTCGCGAAATCCGACTTTAAATATGGTGAAATGCACCTTGTTTAGTTCCGAATACTATTCTATAGTATGAAAGGCGTACTTGAATACTCAAGATCCCACAGTACAAGGCTCGCAGCCAATTTCGGGGCCCACAGCCAAAGTCGAGTTTGCGAGGTCGGACGGCAAAATCGACTTTAGCTGCGGATCTTGGTAAGTAATCAGGTATCTTCTGTAAATATACACATTTAACGCGTACGATCGAGTAATAATAGGTATGTGGTGCCTGTAATTCTATGATGCCCGCAGCCAAAGTCGAGTTGGGGTTCGACCTCGCAAACTCGACTTTGGCTGTGAATCTTGGTAAGCAGACATGTATCCTGTGTTAAAACATGCATAGAAAATGACGATACCACGTAACAGCATTTACCAAGAATTCTATCAGGCCGGCCAAAGGCCCACAGTCAAAGTCGAGTTTGCGAGGTCCTAGGTAATAAATTACGCTTTTCTGACTATAAAACAATATTTGAATTAAACAACATGAAAGTATATTACTTCAGAGGACTCAACGTCGAATCTTGCTGGGGGGTACGGTATTACCCTGTAGATTAAGGATCATCACGGATAATATAATACCGGTCCATGAGAAAAGAGAGAGAGAAGGAAAAGGTCTACCATGGCCATCCATGGAAACCTGGCTATGCGTACTATTTTATCCCCACTGACCGCAGCGCTCTTCATCATATTCGGGGGAATGTCCGTATATATGTTCCTTCAATCGTCCTCTCCTTACAGGTTCCAAAAGAGAATTTCCCATTCTTTGACTAATTACCGCCGCTTAGTTATAAAGCAGGAACAGACGAAGATTTGACAGCTCCGTGTTCTTTGTGTCACAATGACAGTAAAGACACTGGATTAAGAGTTTCGCGTACAGTTGATTCGAATAAGCTCGGTTGAATCGCAGCGCCAAATCTATTGCAATACTCAGCGGTCATTCTCCAACACAGTTAGGAGGAAGTAAACCTCTTTTACTCACCCATGGCATTTCATGGCCACCAGTAGTTTTTCAGCCAGCCTGTTAAGGTTCTGTATCTCAAACCCGCCAAAGTGAGGCTGGTGCCGGATATAATGCCACGCCTGGATCGGTGTCACGTCGCCATCCTCTGCTACGGTGGGTGCAAGGTTTAACAAGCGATCAAGCACAGCGGCGGGGGCTTGCTGGTACGGCGGAGGCTTGGGATTCTGTGGATCAATGGGAGGCAGAGACAGGGCGGATTGAAGTTGAACCGTGGCAGTCAAAGCATGACCACCAGGTTCACTAGGCTTTTTGGGATTTCCGTGTACATGGCCCAGACAAGGCCTTTCTAGTCTTTATCACCGTGCAATTAGCATTTCCTTCACATATATATATATGTGCGAAAAGGAAGAAAAAGCATACGTCAATACAAACTCCATGCCAACTGTCGTGACATCAAGGTCGGAAAGGTGAGTCTTGTCACTGGGCTCAGCTGAGAGAGTTATGGTGGCCGTGGACACTGGAGGCAGCGGTCTTCTGAAGAATCTTGAGCCATGATGCCGCAAACCAAAAACATCACTGCTCGAAGGGCTGCTTTGGTTCGCCGGTTTGCTCGCAGAGTCTAGTTGTAACTCCTCTAGGGGTCTGATAGCCGTTTGCGCTTGTTCATTTGCCGGGCTGCTATCATTCGTATATGGGGTATAACTGTGGGATATCTCCTCAGCAAACTCAGGTGGGAGGGATATGCCGTTTTGTGACAGAAGAGTAGTCAGTAAATGGACTCTTGCACGAAGCTGCTGAACCTCAGACGCCAGGCCGGCTTCATTCCTCCGAGAGCGTGCTAGTTCAGCCTCAAGAGCCTTGGTGTACTTGTCTTTCCGGTCCCGATACGATCTATAGATAAGGGTCAACGGCGTTTTGGGGGAGAACTCCGTACCAGGGCTGATACTCACTGCTGGGCGCGCCTCAGCTGGGCGCGTCTCTTCTCGACGGGATCGCCCTTTGGCTCTGTTGTTCTTCGTCAGCAAATGCTTCCGTACATTAGTCATGCTCATCGGGGCTGGAGATCAGAGCCCCAGCCTCCAGGTCTGACCAACCTCTCGGGTTGAAGATGCGGAATATCCTGTCGCCCATTGTGGCATACACGAACGTCGATGTGCTATTGCTGCTAGCACTATGGAGTAATCGCGACAGCCCGAGTTAGTCTGTTGTGCCTAATTGGATGAATGAAGCTGGCAGATGCGGAATCCTAGGTATCTGGTGAGACGCTGCAGACACGATACGCACTGGCTCATCAGGGGCTTGACGGGCGTCTCCATTTCCAAAATAGGCTAGACATCGTCGACATAGTATGGATTACTGCTGCCCTTATATTCGGCAAATGTCACGCTTTTGAACGCGGGCGTGTTTTAAGGCCGAGATGTCTAGCAGCAGGATTCAATTGCTGCAGCTGTACAACAGTCCTCGTACTACACCTGGAGGTACATGGAGATACGGCTATGTCTTTCCGAGAGACGTCACCAGCTCCATCAACGGGCATATATCATGGAATTGCTCCGTAATGCTAGCGCTAGCGCTGGTTCCTGGCTAAATGCATCCAAAGCTGTAGGGCTACGATATTGTACATGGAGCAATCTCTCAAATCGAGTAGCCAGGTACCCGAGAGTGTTTTCCAGGTTCCTGGGGCGCCGCGCAAGATTGTTGTCTAAATCCATCCAATCTTAATCGTCTGACCATATTACCGCCCCTGCGCCAAAATGAGTTTCTGTTCCTGAGTTTCTTCCGAAACAAGCAAGACAGAGAGCCTCCTAGCTCGCTGTAACACGCCCGCCGCGCCCCGTCTTCAAAAGCTCTACCCCGTAAACATCTGCATGGGTCCCCGAAGTAAGCTTGTTCTGCATCGCGGTCGTGCACGCTATGCCCAAACAGGCAATTCTGATGATCTCCAACTGTCGAGTTGGAAAAGATTCCTCATGAGGGGGTATGTGCTGAAGGAGGCTTCTTGTCTCTGGCGCAGTTTGATATTACGGTTCATCGGCACGAAGCGTGGATTTTGGCAAATGAAACTGTTATCTAGTTGCCTTGAATCGAAATTGTTGAGCGGAAACTCGGCAACGGCGAGGGAATGGTTACCTAGATAGGGTCCATAGGGAGATATCGCGAGGAGAGAGAAATATATAAAGAGGCAACGAAGTGGACAGAAGTTGCAAGTTTTTCTCGTCAATCAACCAAGTTTCCAACTCTTCATTCATACTTGAACCCATACAATCAATCCGAGAACTCGCCAGTCGATTCTCTTGGCTATCAGCTTGCAGTCTAGCTTGTATCTATTTTCATCCCATCAGTTACTCAATTCGTTCACCTCTGCCAATCAGACGCCACAATGCATTCTTCTTCCTGGAAGTCTTTGCTTGTCCTAGGGCTGACATCGCTGGCAACCGAATCAGCGGCAGCACCAACATCTTGCCCTCCGCCCAATGTCAAGCCCGGAAGGGCTATTTATATCACAAGCAACCAGCAGCAGAATAGCATCATTGCTCTGCCAATCGGTCGCAACGGACAGCTATCTGCTGGCACGCTTACCTCGACGGGTGGCTCAGGCTCAAGCATCTTGAACCAGAATGGCAACGTGAAGACGCCTGCCACCGCTGATGTGTTGTCCTCTCAGTCGGCCGTGACTGTGGCTGACAATGTATGTATACACACTTGATTATATGTGGCTGATCTCACCGCCAAAGAGCCTCTTGCTAACGTATCGTGCTACTGAAATAGTATTTGTTTGCCGTCAATGCCGGATCCAATACCGTCTCCATGTTTGCGATCGATCCGTTGAACCCAACTAGACTCACGATGGTGGGCAGGCCCGCTGCCGTGCCCGGTGACTTTCCCGTGACGGTTGGTGCATCGGCCAAGAACAAGCTGGTTTGCGTTGGAGCAACTGGTGCCAAGTCTGGTGTCTCCTGCGCATCCTTCTCTTCCAAGGGGCTGGGCAAGATGGACCAGCTTCGCCCAGTTGGCTTGAACCAGACCACGCCTCCTGTGGGCCCTCCCAACACCATTGGCCAAGTATTCTTCTCTGAAGATGAAGAGACGCTGTATACTACCGTCAAGGGCAACCCAGGCACAAACACCACCGGAACTCTGGGAGTGTTTGCCGTGGATCAGCCCTGTGACGGCCGTGGAGCTGTCGCTGTCAGCCAGGAGGGCAAGCTGAATGTCCTTGACCAAACTGCCGTTCTTTTTGGCGCGGCGCCGCTCCCAGGCTCTCAAATCCTCTCCAGCGATGCAGCATTCGGAGCTGTCATGCTGTCTGTCGATACCGAAACTGGAACTGCAAGCGTCAAGAACGTTATTGATGTTGCTGGCCAGAAGGCCACCTGCTGGGCCACTCTCTCTCCTGAGACGAACACCGTGTTCCTTGGAGATGCTGGATTCGACCGATTTGTGGAACTATCCTCGACCGACGGCAGCATCCAGTCCATCACGAACCTCAACACTGGCGACCCTGGTATCAACGACTTGAAGGCTGCTGGCAGCTTCATCTACGCCTTGAGCCCCGGTAATGCTACCGTTGCGCCAGCAGTGACTGTATTTGATGTGGTTAGCAAAAAGGTGGCTCAACACTACCATTTGAAGGGATCATTCGCTACCAGCAAGGTCCAGGGCTTAACCGTTCTGGCGTAAGTTGCATGTGAAAGAAGAGGTGAATGGTTTAGGCTCTGGTAGCCCGTGTTTGATTTCGAAGGGGCTTCATTCATGTTTAAAAAGCTCTGCGTGTAAATACGATAGTCTAGTTTGCTTGCTCTTTCCTTTCTCTACTATTTTAATTTCCTATCAAGATGTATTAGAAGTATAGTCAAATTCAAAATGAAAATAAAAAAAGTCTTGTTCAGCAACTCTAGCTCCCCACAATCTTTCTCTTCTCTCGTTCTCTCTAGTGTAATCACCCAGAGTACAAGTACATGTATGCTTGTAGATGCCTCAATTAATGCGACCGAGGTTCGTATTAAGCATACAACGTTAACGTTAATCTTACACAACTCCTTGGTCTCTCGTGAGCTGAAGAAATGGATACCATCAGCTCATGTTGGTTGGTTGATGGAAGCCCCAATCACATGCAGAATCCAGAGTCAGGAGACGCCGCAAGCTTGCACAGCCGATGACAGTGAAAGTTCAAGCCACCAACGTGGCCTGTTTTAGTATCAAGCGAGTTGCAGGACTTGATTGAGCCCATCATGAGCGGTTTTTGCAAAGAGTGAGCGTGCGCTGATTTCGCTGCCTTGATGCATCATGTATGCACTCCGCACCGAGTAGGACTTTTTCTTATTCTCTACGTGTATTCAGAGTGACCAACAGCAAGGCTTTTGCTCGGCTAAACCATCCAACGGCTGCAGCGCATCTTGCGTGATTGCGCCTCCACGATGCGACACCTTTATGTATGCACACCGGACGGGCAACCACAGATCACATGGCGGGATTAATCCAATAATCCCCGTGGCCATGCGCAAATGCACCAATCGACGGCGCCCGGTAACATTGGCGATGCATGCGGCATGGCTGCAGGGTGCGGTTCATCTCGAGCTCCCACATTAGCCGAGACAGGGATTATCGGCAGCAGATCCTGAAATCCTGCATATACAGGCCGCACGAAGCGACGGTAATCAATTCTCAACTGCAGATGGATATTGGGTGGCGCGTTTCTTGGTATGGGCTCCAGTTATCTTTGCATCCATGATGCCGTATTGAGGTAAATCTCAGGAGTCTATAGGTACATGCTGCACAGGCGTTAAAACACACAATCAACAAGTGCCTGCCGACGGAGGGATCAGCAGTGATGCAGTGCGTCAAAGGTGGAGAGCAGAATCGCACAATGCTAAAGATGAGATTAAGAATGCTCCGTCGAGATTGCAGAAACGAAAATAACTCGCTCGTCTGTCTCGGCTAGTTGGCGCGAAACAGACCGGCTGTCGAGGAGCGGCGGAGCCTGATGTGGACATCCGTAGCAGTGCGGGCAATTCGAGTCAATAGCAGAGCAACAGTGCAGCGGGGCTGGAGAACTGAACTTTGGCTGGCCAGTGCCCCCCACGCGTTGCATTCCGAGTGGCGTATTTAAGGGTTCGCGGCCAGAGCATGGGCGTGCCTTGCGGAAGCATTGAAGGATTGGATCTATTGAGGGCTAAACTGCAGCCGCACTTTCTGAGCCAGTGGGCTTCGCCGTCGGCCCCAGCGTGTGCTGTAGCGTAGGCGAAGGAGGCAATGATCGGTTCTGATCAGCGGCAAAGGCCAAGGTGAAAACCGGATCACGGAGCATCTTGGGGGGGCACAGAGCTGCAGCACCTACGTAACTGCAGATGCCACTACGATTGTGCAGTGCAGATTGATTGCCTGCGCTTTGCGCTGCTATGGAGGATCATTAGATTCGATCATTTTGATGACATAGTAGACCCAGCAGTTACTAATAAGACACATGCAGCCATTGATTCCATACCTGGGCAAAAGTAGGGCCCGGCTGCTGGCAATAATTGCCTCTTCCGGGCCGGTACACTCCAACTGCAGCAGTCTTGGAGATAAGGATGGGGGACGCAGCGCGTAGGCAAACTGCTGGGCAGCTCTGTGCAGTTTCAGTAATTCTTAACAACCGAATGAGCAAATCGCTGCGGCGATATGGGCAAAGCGCCTGCTCTGACTGGCCACAGCACCAGGGCGATGCGGGGACTCCAGGCTCAAAGACGCTACGGCGCCCACACCTTGGCACTAAACAGGACTCTCGTCTCTGCTGCAGCGCGCGTGGCGGTACCTGGTGGTGTGCGGTGCCCCGGCCCCAGAGGCATGTCACTCTGCTCGCTCTGGGGCCTCTAGGCCTCTGCAGAGTGGGGATTCAGCTGATTGATTTCTCAGCACGGTCTGTGAGGGCGCTAAAAGTCTCTGCCTGGCCCACTGTAGCCGGAGCCCTTCGGCCAACAGTCGGTTACTGGCACGTTGCACTTTATCGCTTGTGGCCTGGACGAAGGAGAAAAAACTCCACTGGAGGGCTGGAGAGTCATAATCCCGATCCGAACATTCATAGCGATCTCGCTACAGACTCGCTCTAGGCTTTCCTCCTTTCACAACCATCACTGTCGCCATCATCGACTTTTGACTTTCGACGACCAAATTTGACGGACGACGACTGGCATCGATAACGACGCATCATAGCGACGCCACTGACTGCGATATCGTCCAAATCATTCACTTGAGACTCTATCAACGTGGCATTCAAACTTTGCCAGTTAATTGCATCAAGACGTTCCGGAGTCTCAACTATCGCCAACCACGAACGAGGTGCTGGTTGCGATTCACGCCATCAATTGACGAGCTCCCGTCTGATATCTCTTGACGAAAAAAATCATCATGTCGAATTACAGCGGTCGGCACGGCCCCAATGTGTCGCAATACCTTCGCGACCTCAACACCATCAGCCCTCAGGCGGATATTCTGGAAGAGAGCAGCTTAAACTTCGAGGAGGACCTGAATATCTTCACAAACACCCAGTTCTTCGACATCGACTCAGGCCAGAACACCGACTTCCAAGCTCAGCCCGCCAAGCCTGAAGGCAAGGCTCCCCACAGTGGCACCACATCTGAGGATGTAAGCGCTGCACCCTCAGTGATCGGTGAAATGCCCAACTTGGATTTCATGTCCGGTGAGTTTACTATTCTTGCTATTTTCCCTCTGCATTTGGATCCACATGCACATGTTTTTTTCCCTTTCAATTCCTCACACTTTTCGTCTTGCTCGTTGCCTATCAACTTCTCATTCCTGGGAAGAAAAAACGAGACCCTGGTTTTTTTTCCCTTTCCAGCAGAACCCGCGCACGCTCTAAGCGTGACCGGGCACACTCTTGTCAATCATCTCCGCAATCACCACGCGGGCCCTTGCATCCTCTGGTCCTTTTGCTGCTCTCTTTCCCCCATATCACTTCCATTTCCGCTTCTGTCATTGGGACGAGCTGTCTCTTAGACTGGTGCAGTGCATCAAAAGTGCTGCTGGAGTGCGCCTGCTGGGTGGGGCATCCCGCATTTCACATGCGCTGACAAATCCCGGGGCTATGGCGCCATAACTCGTGATTTGACATTCTCATCCCCAGATGCAACCATGCATCAGCGAGGCCTCGTTACTGGCCATGGATGGCTCGGGAGATATATCCCCCTTTCCCTGATATCTGCCGTATTGCTGTTTTGTCTTGTTCCGTCCTCTACTTCCTCATCTTGTGATCCATTTATGTGGTTTAAACAACATACTTGGCGTTCTTGGTGCTAATTACCAATGGTGGTATCAGACTTTACCTTCCCAGAGTTCAACAACACTACCACATATGCGGCGCCCCACATGAACAACTTCTCTGAACAGGGCTTCGCGCCCCTGCAGCCAAACCATGGCCACGTACAGGTTCCTCCTCATCATGCGCGGTTCCATCAGGCACCCCCACAGGTTGGCGAGAAGCGCAAGTCAGAGTCTCTGAACCAGGAAGAGGCTGCTAGAATGGCTGCCGAAGAGGACAAGCGGAGGAGGAACACTGCTGCCAGTGCCCGCTTCCGTATCAAGAAGAAGCAGCGCGAGCAGGCTCTGGAGAAGTCCGCCAAGGAGATGTCTGACAAGGTTTCCAACCTTGAGAGCAAGGTGTCTCAGCTTGAAACCGAGAACAAGTGGCTGAAGAACCTCTTGGTCGAGAAGAACGAGGGCAACGAGGACATTGTTGCTCTGTGGAAAGAATTCACCAAGCACGCCAGTGACAAGAGCAAGGCCGCATCCGCTGAATCAAGTAGCGGCGAGAAGATCAAAGGAGAGCAGTGAGCGAGCTCATGTTGATAATATTTTGTTCTGATCTCTCATAATGTCATGTTATTCGAAAGGGGCGGCGGGAGGCGTTGCTTTGGTTTCTGGCGTTCTTACTGTTAACCGGAACGAGGAGGCTTTGTCTTGTCCTGGGAAGATTTGAATCATGGATTTACCGATTCAATCTGGGGCTGAAATAAACGAAGCTGGGCCGGCGGATATCTATTTGGCTTTATTGTATGTGGCATATATCCAAAGTGGTTGGAGATGGAGAGCCAAAAGTAAAAGAAATGGGCTCTATGTGGGAAACGACGCTTCATTTATGTTATATGAAATGTTCAACTTTTTTTACTTCTCAAACTTCGCTCGTATTTTTGATTAATTGTCTATTGTTTGCCATCGGTGTCGTGATTGCCACTAGCGCCTATGTCATTGGCCCCTTCGCTGATGCCACGAGCCTCTCTCAGGGCAGCCAGACGTTGTTGGTTTCGTTTGCCGATAATGCGAAGCGTGTTTTGCCTTTCAATCTCTGCCATCTTATCCCAATTGGAGATGCGGGACATGGTGCCGTCCACGTTGACGACGAGCGGGCCGAGGGCGTCCAGCTTGACGGTTGTGCCTGAGCCGCTGACGTCGAGGGTTGTTACGCTTTCGCCGTCATGGGAGCCCGGCGCTGGTAGGGCCTCGCGAGGCGATGGCTTTGATGATGATGAGTTGTCTTGGGAGTCGGAGCTCATTTTGCGAAATGGAGATGAAGATGAGAATGGCGAGATGAGATGGCGGGGCTTGATGGTAAGGAGTGATGAGCGGAGGGGTAAAGTGCTGCGACGAAGCATTGGCTTTAGAGATTTGAAATCGCGTAATATATAAAGGATGTTGGATGCTATGTGCTGTGCCTGTGTGAGGTTTGAGAATCCGTTACACTTCCTTCGTCGTTGAATTGAGATATAGCCGAAGTGGATGCAAAGGTGCAGCTCGAAAGAGGGGACAATGGCTAGTAATAATATAAATGGCTACTGGTGAAGAGAATAGGCGACCAAGTTTATAGGTCAAGCTGCTGTAGAGACGCTGATGTTCTTATGGAGTTGGCGGGCGATGACGATGCTTGGTGGTTCTAGAATGCTTTGGAGTTTTTTTTCGCTTCTAGAGGCTTGGCCCCTCTGTTGTGTAATTGGCCGATTTTTACGTGCCGACCTAATTTAGCACCTCAGTTCCACGATGGGAGCTGGTCGGATTTATCTTTAATTGAGACGACAGTGGATGTTTCTATATAGTATATAGTTTCTTTTGGCTGATTATCAGGTTTGCATACCTGAAAGTTTGAGCGTAGAACCGTCCTTGATAAACTTTCGACGCAGCTATAGGAGCATGAATTCATGCGTAAAGCAGTACTCCGTAGAGAGATTGAGTACTCGTAGCATAATCACGTAATAAAGACTCACAAAAAAACAACTGCCTCTCAGAAGTGCTAGAGCGTTAAATTGTATGATTGTTGAAAAAAGAGATTTTAAACATTAATCGAAGAGCAGAATAGCTAGGAATCTACGAAGAAGGTCACTGACTGAAAACCAGCATGGCGCTTGACTTTCAATCAGTCGTTTCTGCTTCCAGAGGCAGCCATATAGACTGGTTGAAGGAGAGTTGATCGACTTCAACAGGGGTTTCCATGTGCATTCGTTACTCTCATCGGGCTGTCACAATCAACACGGAAGCTAGAAGAAGAAAGCGTGGCAGCTAGAGATAGTAAAAACGATGGATGCCAAGCTGTGGCTGGCCGCTACCTAAAAATATACGGGTTCATGGAGTGCTTTAGTACATGTAACAGTTAGCTCGGCAGTGGGTGCCGTAGAGTAGCACGAAGAAAGAAGAAATTCTGTACGAGCCCAAAAAGGCCCTGCAAGCATGCACTTGAGGCTGCAGCCCGCCCCCTTTTCTTTCCGACAAATTCCCTTTTCGATAAGAAAAATCCCAAAGTCTGAAATAATGTCGCATCTCAATGCACCGAGCTGTCAGCGAATGTTACCGACTCTACTGCTGATGCTGGGCGCCACCTGTTCCGATTCGGCACTTGGGGCTGATGGATCTCCAGCGTGGAGCGCGCTGGAGCGCCCTGATTCAGGCGAACGTCCCCATATACGGCATCGCAACGGAAGGAGGAGACAAAATGGAGCCAGGGGACGGCCGTTTTCGGGACAGAGACGATGCAGAGGTGAAGCGCGAGTCAAGATGCTGTTGTTTCCTTTATGGGGATGAAAGAAAAGGGAGAAGCTGTTGTTCGTATGAATGTTATGAGCTTTAGCTTGAAAGAACGAGTGTATAGGTGGTTTGATGAGCGGCGGAGAATTGGAACTGCAGATCTGTTTGGCGGATGAGGTAACATGCTGACACTAGGGTGCTATATTTGGGGCTGGATGTCCCTCGATCGACATTCGTCTACAGCAAGCTGTTGTGCTTGGTATCACCACTTGCATGGACATGTCAAGTACGACATTGCACCCGCCCGCTGCATGTCAAGCCCGGCAGGACCGAGTAGGTGATACGAAAGGCATTACTCGATCTCTGCCTGTTGAACGTCTATTTGAGACATGCCCCGGGCCGCGGAGCATGAGGCCTTTTGCTAGTCTGCTACGCATCGTATCAGGCTGGGCAAAGGTGGGCAAAACAGACGGACAAGGACACCGCTTCTTTTCCTCTTTCTCGATTTGTATGTGTGCTTGCCTGCACATTGTTACAGGACCAGCTTTTATATGCTCCACAGCTGGGGGAGGTTTCAGCAGGATTTTTGGCTCGAAGTGACGCTGATGGGACTGACATGCAGCTGCGGTGGAGGAGAAGGGGAGGTGAGGAGTAAATGCGGCGGTGGGAATAGCCTCAGCTGGAGGTGCAAGACTGCCCGTGCCTGTTGGATGCGGCGGCACCAACTCAACGATAGCTGTGCAAAAATATCATTAAAATTAAAGACAACAATCAAACTTATTTTATTGACAAGTGCAGTTTGAAAACCTCCAGAATCCCTGATATTCTTTTCCCCTCCCCTCTTTTGTCCTTTCCTCCCTTCTCCTTGTTGCGGCGCTCACTTCTCGTCGGCCATGCCGTTCTCAACTGGATCGGTTGGTCCATGCCGATTTAGTGAAGATGCACAGGCCTTCTCCTCTCTTGGTGCCCAGACGGCGTCGCGGATTGGCAGCCGGAGCCTGCCGGGTCGCTGCTCTCGCTGCCAATCCCCTGCCAAAGCGCTTTGTTTGGGGGGGTCATCTGGAGTATCTAGCGCTGTGCTCTGCGTGCGGATCCGTTTGTTAGTGCTCGAGGTGGCCCCCTCTAGGCCTCTTTATTGCTCCGTTATATAGGCAGAGTTTCGCGGTATGCCCCAGAGCGTTTCTGGGACGTAATTTTCTTGTTCAGCTTTTTTTTTGTCCTCTGCTACTTATGATCAAAGAGGATATCAGCTCTTCTTGCTCGCTCCTGGCCTTTGAACTTCACTGATCGCCTGTGGCCCTCGCTTGGACAGCTGCGTGACGTTATACCGTGCCGTTCTTCCGAAGCTGTGCTACGTGCTGTACCTTTCTCCAGGCTACAAAGCACCTCTTTTCCCCCTTCTTTTCACCTCTGGTTTGTTGCCCCCGACTCCAAGTCTCCTCCTGTCCTCTGCTGCTGTTCGGCAATACTGATTGATTGGACAGCCCATCGAGCTCTCCTAGCCACAAACATGTTCTCCGGACGCAAATTCTCCATCAATCGCCATACCGGCGCCCCGAAGCCGCTGCTGCGACGCTTCAGCAACGCCGAGCCGTCAACGAATGGTTAGTGAGGCCTTCTCTATGCTATACACTCTCTCTGCACACTGGGATGGGATCGAAGAAAGTGGGTGTTGCCACCGCCGCTGCAGCAAAAGCTGTGTTGCTGCTGTCAAACAAGCCACAAGAGACTATACCATCCTGCTTCCCTTTTTTCCTCTTTTGTGTTCAAGTGGCGGCCGTCAGAAGCAGCGGTGGCGCTTCGACTTGGCTTGATTGTGCTTGGATGAGCCCCGCCATCGCAGCGACCCCAACTCTCAAGCAGGATTACCCCTCCCCCGCAGCTTGATAGCCACCGCCAGCTTGTACTGCATTGGCAGGGTTTCTGCGGCCGCAACTGCGACGTCGATTTTTTCGCAACTGAAACATGCTTGAACATTTATTGCACGAAGCTGACATGATTTTGGCTCATAGAGTTCCAGTCCAAGGTCCACAGACAGTTCCGCAATGCGCACGAAGGCCACATGCCCCACGCCGGCCTCGATGCCAGCCGATCGTCCACTGGTGTCATCTGGTGTACTGAGCGAGCCAACGAGTATGGCTTCATGGATGAGCCTGATGCGTGGGCCAATCTTGGCCAAGGCGCCCCTGAAGTCGAGGACGAAATTGCCGGTTGCTTCAAGCGACCCGAGACGATCAACATCAGCGTTGCGGCTAGAGAGTACGGCCCTACAGCTGGTATCAAGCCCCTGAGAGAAGCCGTTGCCAAGCTCTACAATGAGACGCACCGTCAGGACAAAGACAGCAAATACACCTGGGAGAATGTCGCCATCGTGCCCGGTGGCCGTGCTGGTCTCATCCGAATTGCCGCTGTTCTGGGCAGCTCATACCTGTCTTTCTTCTTGCCCGACTACACTGCTTACAACGAGATGCTGAGTTTGTTCAAGAACGTGAGTCTCGCTATAGTCTGAGCACTCAGAAAACATGAACGTATTATCTGACTTGTCTGAAATACAGTTTGCAGCTATCCCCGTTCCCCTCTCCGAAGAAGACGGTTACCACATCCACCCCGACAAGATTGCTGAAGAAATTGCCCGTGGTACCTCCGTTATCCTTACCTCAAACCCTCGCAACCCCACTGGCCGAGTCGTTGCCAACCCCGAGCTGGCTGAGATCCAGGACCTTTGCCGAGGCCGCGCCACCTTTATCAGCGACGAGTTCTACTCTGGATACAACTACACCAGCAACTGCGATGGTTCCACCATCTCGGCCGCTGAGAACGTTGAGGATGTCGATGAAGACGATGTGTTGATCATTGACGGTCTCACCAAGCGCTTCCGACTGCCTGGATGGCGAATTGCATGGATCATTGGACCCAAGGGTAAGCTAAAGCCACAGAGTACCGAATTCTGATAATGGAGCTACAAGTACTAACTCTCCTTTCCCTCTAGAGTACATTAGCGCGTACGTTACGGAAATAACCAAAGCTCACTTGACGATTTTGTGGTTTTGCTGATAGTGTGTCTAGTATTGGCTCATGTGGTAGCTACTTGGATGGTGGTGCCGTGCATGCTCTCCAAGAGGCTGCTGTCCCCATGCTTGACCCTACCTTGGTTCAGAGTGAGATGATTCATCTCCAGCGCCACTTCCGGGTTTGTTTCACCGAGAATGTTGATTGAGAAACGGGAGTCTAACAGGCCAATAGGACAAGCGTGACTTCACCGTCCGACGTCTACGTGAGATGGGCTTCTCCATCAAATACGTTCCCGACTCCACCTTTTACCTGTAAGATGAAATCTCTCTTAACAATGCTTGAGTGCGGATATGCTAACTTGCTGAACTATCAAGGTGGCTGAACCTCGAGGGCCTTCCTGAGGCTATTGCTGACGGCCTCAACTTCTTCCAGGCCTGCTTGGAGGAGAAGGTTATTGTTGTCCCGGGTATCTTCTTCGATCTCAACCCCTCGCGAAGACGTGATCTGTTCGACAGCCCGTGCCACCACTTCGTGCGTCTGTCATACGGTCCCAAGATGGACGTCCTTAAGATGGGTTTGGATGGTATCGAGCGCGTTGTCAACAAGTATGTTTTACTATCGCAGTTGCATTCACCTTGGCCATGTGCAAACGCTAACACTTGAACTTCCCCTTTAGGCACAAGCGATCCGCCTAAAAGATTGAACAGGAGTTGGCCGACCTGACCCAAAAGCTTTGATGTTTCTCGCCGAGGGAGGCGGAAATTGCGGATATCAGCGGCCTGCCTAGCCAAGGCAGCAGCAGTTTTGAGTGAATTTAGCAGGAAGAGGCGAAGGTGAAGCCTCCTATTACTAGGGGGAGTAGTGTAAGTATACCGAGTAAGGCGCGGGGCTATGTGCAAGGGTCTGTTGAAGATGGATGAACTTTAAATGAACGATGGCTGTCACCTGGAGCGGAATAGCATTGTTGTGTTGAGACGTAATAGCGCCTCAGATGAATGAATGAACAACCTGACTGTTTTGAGACATCAGCCTGTCATGCGTGAGCCGCTTTGGTCATCTTCTGGCCACCTTCTAGCCACCAGTCCTACCGGTCTTGCCTGTTCAATCGCTTTGCCGCACGCCTTACCTTGCCGCTGCCTCGCGTACCTGACATATTCCCACTCTCGGCTGGAGGCCAATATGGGGGGCTGATCCTAAAACAGGCATCTTTCATGAACCATTGCCATAGAACCGGTTCTCTGGGACAGTCTAGTGTGTTTCGCTTCTATGCGAGGTTCGTGCCTAGGACGTAAATGTGCTAGACTCTCAGGGGTTGTAACTGCAGTGGCCATTGATATCTCGTCGATGAAGTGTTGGTTCGCCCCTGTAAAGCGAAATCAGATCGATCTGGCTCCGTTTCTTGTCTGCCTTGCAGGTGGCCTTTGAAGCGGCCTTTGAGGCTGAGGCGCCACCAGAGCCATGCTGTGCAGGCAGTGATTGAAGCCCCGCCTTTCCCCTGCGCCACAACTCACTGACCCTTGATTTTCGGAGCCCTGCCGGATTATGTGGGGGCGAGTAACCGCTGATGGGTGCAGTTGAGCCCAACCCAAGAATGCCTGACTGAGTGACTGACTGACTAACTTATGATAGTTCAATTGGCAGACTGTCACTAAATTCCAATGTTCAGGGTGAGCACTTTTCTGTCCTGTTATACAAATTACAAAGTTTAACTTACATTTAGCTAGTCTAAGTCTGCTGCACGGACGGTTGCAAGGTTGAACGATGGCCAATCTATAACAATGAGAGAAAATTCCATCTGAGTTTGGTATATGCGAACTTGCCTATATATAGGTACACTTCCATGCATACAATTGGGCTATTCATGGAATAACAATTTGAAGGATCCAAAGATCACTATTCAACAGAGCAACAAGCTCTATTATCTACCGAAAAGTTACATATTTGACAAACAAAAGCCTTTTTCATTCTCAAGTGGTGCAGCGGGTGGTTACCTTGTTTGGCAAACAAAGAAGGACGGGCTTGAGGAACAACTTGAAGTCACGGCTGTCGGCACCGGCTGCCACTTGTTGTCTTAACTCTTGCCACTTGCCACCTGCATCAGGAGCATTCCTTCTTGGCGGGTGTGGCTCGGGAAGTCACTGTTTGAACCAAACTTGCGCAGAAGCCGAACACCGTCGGGAGGGACAACTTGCCAACCTCTTCTTCTTTTTATATCGTCACCTCTCTCTTACACTTTCGCGACCTCTCGCAACAACAACTAGACTGCACATACTACTCGACTTTCGAGTTCTGTCCTCTCTCTTTCTTACATCATGAGAAGATCATCATTTCTTGGAAGCTTAAAAGACAAGTTTCGCACAGCTTTAGACGGGGAGTCTGAGAAGAGCGAATCCAAGAATTCACTCGCTCCAAACAATCCGTTTGCAGACCCTGGTATGTGATCCAAAAATGCAGTACGAACAAAGGGCAGGAATATAGTCTGACTTCGCTGTTTCCTCGCAGATGACGCACCTCCTGCATACTCTGCTGTTGCGAGCAGCAGCAGTGCGCCGCCGTCTCAAATCACCAGCAGCGACGATAAATACGCCTTTCTAGCGTCCTTTGATACAATCTTCCTCATTGACGACTCTGGCTCCATGCATGGCTCCAAGTGGCAAGAGGTGGCAGCCGTCCTGCTCAAAATCACGGACATTTGCACTGCTCGCGACAAGGACGGCATTGATTTATATTTTCTGAACCACAGATCAGGAGAATTCCCCACGGACGCGGGCAAGCCCGCGGGCGGTTACTACGGCATTGACACTCCAGAGAAGGTTCATATGGCCTTTCAGAGAGCCTCCCCCAGAGGCGGCACGCCTACTGGCCAGAGGCTAGAAGACATTCTTGATCCGTACATTGCGAGACTTAACACCAGCAAACCTCTGCCCGAAGATGTCGAGAAGATCAAGCCCATTAACATCATCGTCATCACGGACGGCAGTCCAACAGACGACCCTGAGAGAGTCATCTTACATTACGCCAGGAAACTTGACATGTTCAACGCGCCGTCGCACCAAGTCGGTATACAGTTCTTCCAGATTGGAGACGAGAAGAGCGCCGCGCAGGCGCTAAAAGACTTGGATGACGAGCTGGTTAAGCAGAAGGTCAGAGACATGGTGGACACGGTAACCTGGGACGGCAAGTCTTCCAATAGAAGAAAGAACCTTACCGCCGAGGGTATTCTAAAGGTTGTTCTGGGAGCGGTTGTTCGCCGCCTGGACAGGAGAGACATTCAAGAAACTCGTTGAGATCTAAGGTGAAGGAGCTTTTTGGGAGTATTTTTCTGGTATAAGAGAATTGCGAGGAGGATTTAATCAAGAAGGATGTCTACACGAGGGCTTATTGGGCAAATTGGCGAGCGAGCAACTGGGCGTGAGAAGGAAGACTCTTTAGACATTAGCAGAGCTGTTTACGCTTTAATTATGTATCAAGACAAAGGGTCTCGGTAGTAAAAGACCAAAAAAGTATTCTGGCGTTAGGACTTTTGCTTCTTACAACGGCTAGGTTAAAGCTGGGAAGAGACTTAATTTGAAAGGGTACGTTGACTACGATTTATAGCGGGGGGTCTTTGCAACTCAAGGCGGAATAGTACTCATATCAGAATAATTTTACTTGCTAAATAGGGAAAAAAGAAAATAGTGGCCATTTCCAATATTCATGTAGATAAAGGTATAAAAGAAATAGAAGGGAATAAAGACCCACGAAATGCCCATGATTGAGTTGTATCCTTGCCGCAAAGCCCTTCTTGATCGGATGTGTTTCCCAAAACTTGGTAAAACAAACACAGATCGGAAGAACGAAATATCCTCTCCAAGTATTTGGCCATCGGCTGAGTTTGATATTAAGGTAAATCTAAAACCAGGGAACCATAAAAAGTAAATAAAAATCGTATAAACCAGTAAACGCCTAAAAACCCAGTCATTCTTGATATCGAATCTGTCCCTATCCTAGGTAGCAATTTTTTTTTCTTTTGGTGTTTCATCTTCAAGTAATACCTTTGCCTGACCAAGAGTTCATTATGATATCGTTTTCCAACGTATCATTCCTGCATCGGTTGAACTAAAACCGTCGTGGGAAAGAAGAAAAAATGGAGAAATATACCATCTTCATCTCTTATACGTTAAAAAAATTAACCAAGCTCGTCCTCAGCCTCCTCTCCTTACTAGACCGGCACAACTCATTGCATGCAGAACACATCTGCCAGGGATACAGAATGCGCAGAAATATTTGAACCAGTGTCGTTTCGGCACGTCACCACCGGAGTCGTCACCAGCGCCACACGCCAATGCTTCGCTTGCAGCTCCAACGGGTCAGTGGGTGGCCAGATGGGCAGCATCGATTGCGAAGAGAAGCGGCTGCCGATTTCGGGAAATCGAAAGTCGAAAGTCAGACGGCTGGTGAGAATCTTGAAGGATATCTCGTACGCGCTGTCGATGACCTGCTCCAAGTCTTGGATTGCGTCTGCCGCGTTGTAGAATGTATTCATCAGGGGCTGGAGGCTGGTAAGGAGAGCGTGCGTGGCTTCTTCGATGCGGTTCTTGATAAAGGGGCCGCCCTGCTCCCTTTTCATGACGACGTCGATAATCGCAGCCATACGGTCGAGGATTGGCTGGCGAATAGCCGATGGTTGCCCTGTGACATGTTAATATTCTGCGTATGATCAAAGGGGGATACTCAATAATGCGGAATAGTCACCTGTTGTACGCTCCAGATCTCTCTCCACTTCCATGATGCCATAGGTAGAGTCTGCATCGGCGCCGGCCCAAGCACTAGGGTTCCAAATTCGGTTCACAACAAAGTCTATGATGACTCTGGTGACAATGCAGGACTTGGAATTTTCGCTGCGAATGTGGTGGTCAAGATAAGACTCTGCTGCCTGCTCGGATAGCGGGTAGTACGTGGCCAGCAAGATTGGCCATAGGTGAGTCTGGCTCAGCTTTGTCTCGCCCGTGGGATCAGGATTATTGGCGTGACACTCGACAAAGTGGCGTATAGTAGCATAAAAGTGCATCATATTCCCATGCCATGCCTGGACGGCTTGCTCTGTGATCGTGATCGGCTGGTTAGAGTAAGGGTTGCGACTCACAAGGGCATTAGGGGGGCCAGAAGTAGCGCCACCGGCTGAAGAGGCTCCAAAGTCTAGCAATGGAGACGGTGGAGCGTTATCACGAAGACGGCCACCGTATCTGCCTCGAGATTGACTAGTTGGAGTGTTGGGAAAGTGGTCCCGACCGTAGCTAAACGCGCTGCTGGGCCTTTGAGGAGGGTTCTCTGGCATAGCAAAAGCAGATTGCGGGAAGCTGGGTCGGAACTGATGGTTGCTCTGAAAACCTTGGCGGGAGGGGGCTCGGCCAAAATGAGGGCCTGGAAACTGTTTATGGTTAAAGGAGCCTTGTCTACCACCCTGCATAGGTGCGACCAGATTCCACGCATTGGCAGTTCGGCGATCATGAGGCAGGGCTGTCGTAGGCCGCGGAGGCATACTTCCCTGGAAGTGGCCAAACTTTGGCGGCGGACCAACCAAAGGGGGTCGTTGAGCGGGCTGAAAAGCCGTAGCTGGTCTGGGCGATGTTACGGGATCGCTGAAGATGCTGCCGTTGCCCACCACCTCCTCTTGAAGAGGTACTAGAGGTTTATGATGGCCATTTGTAACTTGAACATGTTCAGGGGACTGTTCAATGGTTCGAGGGATACCGGTGGAATTCGGTTGCTGCTGTGAGGTCCAAAGACCATGCTGTTTACTGATTTCATCTTCCAAGACTTGAATGGTGTTGTCGAGGCTCTAATAAGTAGATGGTATACGGTTAGATCAGATGACACCCTGCTTTGGTACATGAAGTTTACTTACCCTGATGATGAATTCGCCATCGGAAAATGGCAAACCCTTACTCAGTGAGTCATTTTTCTGTTTGTCAGCCTTGTCCCTCAACTGCTTGAACTCGGTGGTAATATCTGCGATGCCGCCCATGATATTCTTGAGATTCTCTTCAGTGTCTTCTCTCCTCTTCTTCTCTTGCCGAAGTTCTTCTTCAAGACTGTTGATTCGCTGGGCTTGATCATCTGCATGTGCCTTGGCAAGATTGGCCTCGATGCTCATCCTAGCAATCGCCTTATCTGTGTCTTCTTGGTCAAGATGAAGATTCATGACAGCTTCGACGAGGGCGCTCGTTTCCTGGCTGATGACTTGGCCAACTTCAATTAGCCGTTGAATGATTTCATTCGATTCATTGGCGGCAACGCCAGGCATGCGCCTCAGAGAGTGCTGTATCTTAACCAAAATCTCCTGCGTGATACGGGATTTCTCGAAAGCAGGCTAGTAGCAACAGTTGGTCAGCCACTGATTAAAATTCTTGAAGAATGAGGTCTTACATGGTTATTGGACATTTGCTTGATCCTCTCAGACCGCGCAGGCCCGTTAAGGGGCGTGGAAAAGTTGACAGACAACATGTTCCCGATCACAGCTGCTGCTCCTTCGATGGCTGAATTCGCTGAGCTGATCGGCGTGCTACACCTATTGAAGCTGCCTTCTGTGGTGAGAGTTCTGATATCACTCCAGATCATATTCCGAAAGCGAGGCAGAAAGACGGCGCCACAGCCGGCGTAAAGAATGACGGCAGATAAAGAGCAGGGAAGAAATTGAGTGGTATAGGAAGAGTGTTGAGCAGGACTGGAAAACGCGGAGGTTGCAACCCTATCATTTCATTAGCTTTGCTGGTAATCTCTCGGCCTTTCTCAGCATCTTCGGATTGGAATATAATATATATTGGCTCGAATGATCCTGTAATTTCGAACAAGGCAGAATAATAGAATTTGGTTGGACACTTACCTGATTCGTCTTTCTCAGATATAGCGCGTCTAGCCGAGATAACCTGTCCGGAAACGCAAAATAACAGAAAATAAATAGGGGGCTATGCAAAACGTGAAAGAAATAAGAAAGAAACAAGGTTCTCGAGAATAAAGCTGCATGTGAATGTCGATATCTGTGAAAATGAAAGCGTGAATCCGCTGTTGAGAAACTGCTGGCCGGATGAGATTCCCAAGCAACGGATGCTGCAGTTGAGAGAAGCGCGAGAAACAATAGAAATAAAAGTGTGGGAAGAAAGCAAACGAAACAGAAAAGAAACAACCCCAAGAAATGACGCCGCAAAAACGTGGCCAAAAGGCTGAGAGCTGAATATGAGCTGAGACTGAAGTGAGATTATTTGGCTGTTTGCTGCCGGTTCCGCCACTCCTAGAAGATTTTGTTCTCTGCGGTGCTTCTCCTGAAACACCACCAAAGGAGGTGCTGAAAATGGAGGTAGCAGTTGTACATTAGGAAGAAAAAGAGAGAATCTGGAGAATGAGGATACTTTGAGAATAACGATGCTGTGAATGGCTGGACGATGGGCAGATGCACGCACAAAGTTGTATATCAATAACAGATGGTCCTGCTCCCAAAAATACAAGGAGTGAAGAGTTAATAGATGTGGCAGTGAAGTACTTGGTAGCAGTTGATATAAAGCAGAGCTGCTATCACGTGGTTCACGCCTTAAGCTACTGCCATACTCGCAATTCAAGTCAGTTCTTTTCTTCCAGGGCTGAATTCGTCTTGGAAAATGGAGGGCACCCGGAGCTAGATTGATAGAGCAAAGGCAAAAAAGAATGGATATAGGAGCATTCCCGATGATTCTCAACGATGTATATTCTCTTGTTTTGAAACTCGAAAAGCTCAAGTAGCCACCCTCGGCCATAACAGCGAAGTATTACTATAATGATTCCCTAGTTCGCCTATGTTATTTCAATCAATTATTCATCTTCCGTCGAGTATTATAAGAGTTTATCATTGCTATGGCATCAATATCAGAAACTAATCCTACACGATTTCGAAACGAATTTTGATCAAAACGACTATCGATGACCGTCCTAGGCATAAACATCAGTTTGGGACATTGCCGTATAAAGAGGTGCTAAAAGGCATTATTAAACGGAACAAGAAAAAAAAGTCAAAACCGGCGACCAAGGCGCCCCGTTGGATTCAAAAAATCTGCTGCACCAAAAGAACTTGGCTGATTTAGTATTCGGCTGGACAAGAGGTGTAACCTGCATCGTGCTGCTATTCTGTCTTTTATAGCAGAAGTCGTAACTGGATAGCTGCACAAAGGCATAGAAAGGGCTATCAATGGGTTAACAACGAATACTGGGTTATATTTTCATAAACTAGTTACCAACCTCCAAGTTCCTAGATTGCACAATGTGAATAGCAAAGCATTAGCTTCAGATTGCCCGGGTGCGAGAGAACAAACTGCTGTAGACGGCGTCTACAACAGGTGATGCGTCGATCATTCGGCCGCCAAAGTATCTACCGTTGAGACCCTTGATGGCGTTTTCGCCGCCCTGGACTTTGTCAAATTTGAGGTAAATGTCTCCTTTAGAGTTGGGGTCGACAGAGATATGGACAACATGCCCATATCGTTGTTCCGCTTCCTGTCGAACCTCATCTTCGAGCTCTTTGACCCAGTCGTCGCCCTCCTCTCTGTGGTTCCCAGTTAGTGTCACTGTCTATAATCCTTCAGAAAGGGTAATACTTACTCTGTGGGGTCGAACATGTTGTGCAAAACAACACAGCGACTGGCCATATTTACGTTGACAGGGAGGGGCTTCGTCTCCGTCTTGGGCTTGAGAATCTGCTGGCGCTCTTCGTTGCCGTTGGTCGGGGCGTCGTCGGTCCTGGCAAGTTTTCTCATCAATGCATCGCGGCTATAGTTGTTAAAGTTGACGCCAGCAACATCTGTATCATCCAAAGCGCTAGCACCACCAGTCTTTTCGCTGTCGCGACCTCCGGCTCGGTCGAACGTAGACTGTTGGCCACGTCCGCCTGCTCCGGAGAACGCAGAGCCTTGGAAGCCGCCCTGGTTGTTACCGGAAAATTTGTGCATTAGGTTGGCAGTACTCTCAGGGGTAAACTTATCGTTGCCAAGGCCAACACGGATAGGACGGCCAGCCAAGTCAAACCCGTTCATCTTTTCCAAAGCCTCGCGAGCTTGGCCTGCATCCCGAAATCTGTTGAGATGGCATTAGTCATATCTTCTATTTGCAAGATGTGAGAAGTGGGAAATGGGAGGGGCAGAAACTCACTGGACGAATCCATAACCACGGCTGCGTCCGTTGTCGTCTTTTTGGAGCTGAACAAACTCAAGCTCTCCAAATGGCTCAAATACAGCTTGTAGATCTTGCTCTGTAACATTGAAGTGAATGTTGCCCACATAAAGGCGGTGGAATGGTATGGAGTTGGGATGTCCACTTGATGAGTCTGGGTTGCGAGCTTGGCGATTCTTCTCTGCCTCGGTATGTTGCACAATGACAGGGATGCCTAGGAGTTTCTGTCCTGTAAGTTGAAGGGCTTGCTGCACGGCATCTTCACTCTTGAACTCAACATAGCCCACTCTGCAGCCTAATTAGTGACACGTAATTGAATACAGAGAGGTTTAATGTTCAGAGCGACTTACCCCTTAGACCGCCCAGAAATTCGATCTTTCACGATCTGAGCTTCATTAACAGGTCCGACTTTTTCGAAAAATTCTTTCAGCTCACGAGTCCGCAGCCGAGCTGCAAGCTGCTGGACAAACACGGTACGGCGATCCCTCTCATCCTCCGTAAGCGGGGCATTGGCGCCCTCATTGGCGGCGTCAGGGCGGTCGTCATCTCGACCACCGCGGCGTCCGTAGTCATTGGAGTAGCGGTCGCCGCCTCGATCTCGTCGGTCTCGTCGATCGCGATCGTCACGAGGACGATAGTGTCGAGGGGGCGAACGTGAACGCGAGCGAGCTCGTCCACCTCGATAGTAGTCGCCGTCTCTGTGGCGGCGTGAGTGACGACGGTCATCATCACGACTCCTGCTTCTCCGCCTACTTTTGTGGCTGCCAGTGTCACTGCGGGGAGTGCCTGTGTCGGGAGTCTCGCGGCGGCTTCGAGTAAGGCTGTAGTCTCGACGGCGACGGTCGTAGTCTCGATCTCTATCTCTCACACGGCTGCCATCACGTTCTCGGCCTTTATCGCGATCGGAGTCTCTATCTCGCCTATCAGATTTACCGTCATCTTTGGAGCGGTCCGCATCAGGGGTCTTTTGCTTTTTCTCTGGGTTCTTAGCCGTTGCGTCGAGCAGCGCCTCGACATCTAAGCTAGACATGATGGTGAACTGTCCTGACGGCCAATGGCAAAAGAGAAGAGTTTGCTAGTACTTTGAAGGGGGCAATGGAACGTGAACAACAAGTACGATTGCCGTGGAATACAATAGTGTCCGTTGCGTCGTATCTCGGGATCGGCAAAATTGTCATGGATATCAATCCCCAGAAAGTTTCTGGCGAGTTAGGCTTTGGAATCAACCTACTTTCTCCTTGGGACTTGAGCTAAGGCGAGTCACGTGAATGGCGTTTGCAATGTTTATTGCATGGCTTACGTAATCTAGAAATAGCAGCCCGGCGGTCTAAAGATCATACCATCATAAGCAACCAAATACTCGGTAATAATTAAGACAACCGGAGATTGTCATTGTTTGATTAAAATCTTTTACTATTTAAAAAAGTACCATCGGTGGTATAAAAGTCCGATGCGTATGCCATTAGTGTCTTTGCTTCATGAAGACGATCTCTTGATTAATCCATAACTCATGTCAACAACCATTGAAAAATTTGCCTCCCACAATGCATTAAACAACCTCGTCAACTCTGATTGTCCATATTCGTGACAATCTATTTTTCTCAGATGTATCAGGTCCTTCGTGTTTATTGAGTCTTGATAACGTTGGGCTTCAACTCTGTGCCGAATACGTTGTCCCAGAATCTGGTAGTGACGCCAAAGCCGAGCTCGTACTCGAGGAAATGGTGCTCCAGGTGGTACTTCTTGAGATCTTTATACCAGAGAGGCAAGTTCTCGTGGTGGAGGAAGTAGTGAGTCAGGTCATAGCAGATATAACCAAAGATGCCGCCACAGTAGACCGCGGTCGCGGCATACCAGTTGTAGGCGAAAATGGTATGGGCGAGATACCAGAACGGAGTTGCAAGCAATACGAACATGGTAGGGGGCATGACAAGTCTGTACCTATCCATGGGCAAGTAGTGGTGGATGCCGTGAAGCAAGAAGTGTGCAATGATGCCATATTTGTTATCAGGAAGGTAGCTGCATCATAGTTAGCAACAAATCAAATGACTTGAATTTTAGGGATAATATCGTACTCATCAAGATGGAACAGAAATCTGTGCAGTCCATATTCGACAAGGCTCCAAATGAAAAAGCCAAGGACCCAATATGCGGCAGGGATGATGGGATTATCCCAACCTTGGAAGGCCAAATAGGAGCCATACGAGTCGCAAGGGAGCCAGAGGAGGGGAATCATCCACCAAGGGGTCTTTGTGAGCGGCTCAAGGAAGTTGCCAAAGAGGGGAGCAGACTGGCCGCCCTTGTAGTGGCGTGGACGATGCACTTGGTCAAGGTAGAACTTCTTGGAAAAGTTACCGTACCAGAGCTGGGAAAACAAAGGCTTGCTCAAATCCAGAAACTTGTGTTTTTTATAGTCTTGGTTGTAGTCCGTGTCTTTGCTGAGATCTTCTTCATTGGACATGCCAGTTCTCGGGTGCACATACTCGCCATTGGCGGCTCCATTCTGCTCTGGCCTCAGGTAGCCGACCAGAGAGTCGTCGAGGATGTCATATGCAGCATCTGAATGGGTGTGCGAGACGCCGTCTTCCAAGATCTCCTTGATGTCCTTGCCAGCATAGTCGAGGATGAGCTTGTGGCCGCCGGGATGGTCGAACAGGAAGCTTGTAACGTCGTAAATCTTGTTGCCGAGAGTGACATAACAGTCCCGCTCAGTATTATGTCTCTCGACCTCGGCGCGAGTGAGTTTAGTGAGAGTTTCGGTAGCCATTTTGCCGTACTATCACGAGATGCGAATGGGCGGACAGGGATGGAGTGGCGGCGATGAAGACAGATCGATAAACTAAAAGCGACCAGTTCGGTAACGAAAGTGGAGAGCAGGCAAGAGATTGGCCCTCTTGGCAGCAAGCCAGGCGTGAAAGTAAAAAACTGAAAAAGAAAGTATATGGCTGTGCGGGCAAAAGCACGGGTCGCAACGTTGCTAGTTGGCTGCGAGAAGAAAAGAAGAAAAGAGGGCGTGAAGTATTTATCAGGGGGGCTATGAGATTTTTTTGAAGATCGGACGGGGTCCTGGGGGTTTCTAGGTGGCCGATGAAATCCCCTGACGCGCTACTAGCGGCTGGCCACCGGAAGCCGAGCACTAGCAGGTGGCGTTACCAACGAAATCTCAGCAGAGCGCAGCCAAAGTCACACCACCGCCAATAAGAATTTACCTTTACTTCATTTTTGGCGCCAAGATTACTTTTTTCCTTTTCATTCCCCTCTCGTCGTTGCACTAAAGGAGCGTCGATGTTGCGTCAAACGATGAGGCGCAGCATCTTGAAGGTTCCTACTGCTCTGCTCTGATTGAATTGAGTCGAAATCTAAAATCTACTACTTCGTAAGCGGAGTTTCTCACTGTAAGCCTCCGGGTATTTGACACGACGGCCTGCAGCTGGCTGGCTGGAGCTGCTGAATGTGTCTGTATGCGGAGTAGTGTCGGCGATAGCCCAAGCATGGAAATTGAGTAGCCTATTCGATTTCCCTGTTGAGTTTCCCTGTTGAGCACTATCCTGCTGCCGGAGACTTTTATGTCACCAAATCACATCAAAAACCAGGGCCCATGATTTCCATAATGATCCTCTTCCTTGTGATGCCGAGGAGTCCGAGCTATCTGCTGAGCCCCTATTTGAATGGTCGCATATCCACTGTCGGAGATCAGAGTAGCGTTCTGGATTCGTGGCAATGGATTAATATACATCATGGCATATGGGCCTATTCCTCACCTAAGATGGCGGGTCAGCTTGGAACTTGACGCCGCACCAAATCTGTGGCTGTGCTGTTGCATCACGTCCACAACGTGGCGCAAACAAAGTCGTGGCTAGTAATTAGGTATGTGGCTGGTCGATCTTCCTAGGAAGTATTAGACAATCAGCCGCACAGAACACACGCTAGCAATTTAGGTAGTTCAAGACGAGAACAAACAAACAAACCAAGAGGAGGCACCCAATCTCACCTGCATCATACACATGGCGATACGCCGATTCGACGAATTCTAAGAGATCAAGGGGAAACAGCTCACGCACTTGACACTGGTTTGTTTTTATATTTTTTGAGGAGCACAGCCACTGATTTTCACGCTGGCCTGTTTCTTCATCTGTTTCTGTGCCCCGCCATAGCTCCTGCATCATGGCGTCACTTTCACCACCGTGGCTGCTGGTGCTGTGCATCTGTCTCGTGCTGCTGCCGACCCAAGTCGCGGCGTTTGGCGCAGGGAATATTCCGTCGATTGCGCAGGTTGGTTCTTGAGCTACATGAGCAAAAAGTTTTTCTACTGGCAAGGGGTCCAGAAGCTCACAAACTGCAGGTCGAAGGCCACAATTGGCGTCATGGAGGTGCGTGATACAGAGTGCCTTGATGAGGGGCAGTATATGGAACATGAGACGAATAGTTACTGACGGTCTGATCGCAGATATTGAGGATATGCTGACAACCGTTGCCTTCCTGCGAGGAAAGAAATGGACGTCAATGCTCATTAAGAGAACCTACTTTGGCAACTGGCTTCGTGATTACTCGCAGGCCATCGACGTTGGCTCTCTCAAGGGCGTCAATGCTCCCACAATACGTATCTTGGTAGGAATGAAGCCCTCGTCTATTGATTGCTAGCTTTAACAAACGATTCAAGGTTTGGATTCTCTCCTTCATGGCCTTTGGCTACGCCACCGAGGAATTTGAGGTGACGGAAGAACGCTTGGGCTGCTATCGTCCCGAGGAGCATATCGACAACCCCAAGGGCTACGCTGATGGCGCTGATGCTCGCACCTTCGACCCTCGTTTACGTGGCCCGGTTGATCCTGTTGAAATCGACATCGACATGAACACTGGCATGAAGAACTACATTGCAAACGAGAGTGGTCGATGGGCTACCAGTGCCGGCTATCTGCGATATAGTTTTGCTCGAAGTATCCACTTTGGCCGCCTTTATACCCATGGATCAAAGAGTGGCAACGAGGCAGATTTGAACGAAGCACTCAGGTGCCTTGGCCAGGCTTTACACTGCATGGAGGATTTTAGTGCTCACAGCAACTACTGCGAGTTAGCCCTCCGTGAGTTGGGCCACCGAGAAGTATTTCCACACTGCGGAATACAGTCAGAGATATCGATCCATGGGAAACATGTCTTCCCTCTGGTGACTGGTACCTTTGGAGGTGTCGATTTCCTGCATTCTGTCATCGGCGAGGCAAATGATCACTTCACTCAATCCGAAGTCGACGAAGTTGATATTGCTCTCTTGAACGCGGGTGGTGCCGGCGGCAGCGGCGGCGGCGGCGGCGCTTCCAGAGGCCTCTTGGGCATTGGCGCTCCACGGGATTTCGTTTCCCTCATTGCCAAGATACCTGGTGATGGCGCCGGCTTCGCTGCTCAAGCTAGAGAGCTCAAGGCCATGTCAGATGCCCAAGAACAAGAAAACGAAGTGCGCTCTCGTTCTGAAGGAAACACTAACGTCGTCCCTGGCCTGAGCCCAAATTTCGACCCAGTCAAGACTGCGAAGCGGATTTACCCCATATTGCAATTCCGTGACAGGATCGTCAAAGCCATTAGCCGAGGAATCGAAAAGATCCCCGGCCTCGAGAAACTCCTCGAGCACATCAGCGAGACGCTGACTGCCTTTATCCTCGGTCTCCTGGCTCCTTTCATTCGACCCATTATCAACCAGGTGTCCAAGGTCTTGAAGGAGGGTTCCTCTGGCGTGCTCAGTGCCAGTGCTAATTCTCAATACGAGCCATGGGAGAACCCTAGAAGCACAGATCCAACGCACTCTATGCTGTCAAAGGACCATTTCACCAACGTCCTCAACTCTTGCGCCGGCCGTGTTGCAAGCACAGTTCTTCAGTATACTGTCCCGTAAGTTATTCTTCACACTTCCTCTCTAACCTATCATCGATGTCTAGGAGTTTGTTTGTTTCCTAACCAAGTCTCACAGCCGTGTTCTCTATGCATGGGAGAACCCCAATGTCCCCGTAGATGAAGTCGCCAGCGACGTTCTGCGCGCATTCCACCACCCAGCACTCCGCCGTGGGGACGTGCAGATTCAACAGGATATGTTCCGCACCGTACAGTCCTGGGTCAATGAGCATCCTCGCCGGCACGACATCGACCGTCTCCTTTCATCGGAATCCGTCAGACAGGGCAAAAATCACATTCTCAACCAGCAGAAGCAGAAGGGAGGCGGCGGCGGCGGCCATGGCCACGATGCCTGGGAGACCATCACCCAGCTTGGCCACGGCAAGGTTTCTGGATCACTGTGGGAGCAGGTCAAGACTCGAGACTTGAACTCTCTGGAGGGCCATGATGGCAATCCATCCGCCAACTACATGTCCAATTCTCCGGCTCCTCCTTCGCGATATTCACCGCCGGCTCAGGGGGGTTACGGCTATGGAGAGAGTGCCTCATACCACGCTCAGACTCACGCCGGATCATCACAGGGCCATCCTGGCCACTCCCAAGGTCACGCCTCTGGCTATTCCCAAGGCTATTCCCAAGACTATTCCCAAGGCTACTCCAACCAACCGCAGTATCAACAGCAGTACGGTGGGCAGCCTCAGCCTCCTCATGGGTATGGGGGTCCAGGTTATGATGCCCCAGCTCAGCCGCAGTATGCTCCGCACCAAGGCCACGGCCACAGCCATGGACACCAGCATCAATCATCAAACTGGGATTCACAGCATGACCGCTATTAAGCGTAAAATATCTTCACTGGCATGGCAGTTGGCAATATTTCAAAAGCTTTCTGGTATAGACGCTCGTGTGCGGAGGTGTATCCGTGCTTTTGTCCAAGTTATGTTCATGTCAAGAGATGTTCATTGTATGCCTGAAAAAGTTGAGGGGCTGGTTAAGTAGTATACCTGTTGGAGGAAAATATGTGAGTTACGAAAATATTGTGCTGTCTTTAATATCATATCAGAAATTAAATATATACGCACGTCTCGTCCAGTCATTCCAAAATGTTCAGAGTTTGTTTATATAATCTCTATCTACCTGTAGATACAATAACTATCCTCATTCCACGACCCTATTCAAATGAAACCTCGGAAACAGGTTTCAAACGAGACTGCAAGCGAACCGAAATTATCAAGAATATATATATGGGCCACACAGGCAGCCATTCTACAACGCTTTGCCTTCAAACTCCATCCTAGGGTGTATGCATTTGCATGTGTTTTGCAAAATTCCAACCAAAAACTCGCTATCTTTCATGCTAATCGCCAAAACGGGATCTCTACTCACAATATCCCTCTAGCTGCTCTTAACCAGCCCAATTGCCTCTTGTCCATTATAAAAAGACTTCCTACCGCTTCGAGCGTCGTCGCGGATCCTGAGCCTCCGCACGTCTAATGTCCCTAAACTCCTTTGTCCCCAGACTGCCCAAGCCCCCTTCAGACCGACGCTCCCAGCCGCCCAGTCGCACAACCTGGCATGTCGCATTGTCGCCATCATCGGAAACTTCGGTCGCGTACTCGACAACTCGACGAGCACCTTCCTCTGGGGTTTTGGCTTCCTTGACGACATCTACAATCTCCTGGTCGCTGAGGGTGCCAGAGACACCATCGCTCATGAGCACGATGAACGAATATTGAGCAGGGCCGAGCTCTACCCTGATGATCTCGGGCTCTGCAGAGACGCCTATCCGCTTGCTCTTGACGTCGCCGAATGCTCGGCTATTGGCCAGCCCTGCAATGCGCTCTTCTCCGAAACTGTCTCCAGACACCATAGAGCCGGCTGGGGCGTATCGACGCAGGCGATTACTCTCGCGCGGCGTGGTAGGATGGTGATCCGACGTAAGGGGCTGAGCAAGGCCCGTCGCCGTATCGCACAGCAGTACGCGAGTATCGCCGACATGTGCTACAATGAGCGAGGAGTGTGCGCCAGGGTGCCAAAAGGGCGCGGGCGTGGGCGTGGAGATGAGCGCAATCGACGCAGTAGACCCCCCCTTGAACCGAGTAGCACCGCCAATGTCGTGGCCTGACGGCGTGGCGTGAGGCTCACCCAGTATCTCATCGTTATTCAGGGGGCTATCGCTAACCCGGAGATCGTCTGGGTCGACTTTCCGAGCCTGTGCGGAGACAAAATCCAAGTCGGCGCGTAGAAATGCGTAGGCAAGGGCCGCTTCAACCGAAATGGTTTGATTCGCGCCATCATTTGTGAGGTTAAAATGCTCTGGCTGGAAACGACGAAAGTAGCCACCAATTGAGTCTCTGTATTCTTGCACCAGACCCTTCTTCAACTTGATTGCCTTTTGGTAGTCCGATACCTCAACAGGCTCAGACTCGGCACTAGGCAAAGGATCTCCATGCCGTGGGGCTTGCCGTGTGTTATCATCACTGTCTGGAAGCTGGATATCGTCCTTCACCTCATCAGGTTTTTTCATGTTGACATTGTCAAGGGCTTGTTCCTTGGTAACGGGCCTTCTGGATACTTCCGAAGGGTTCTTTTTCCGCAGGCTGCTCTGAAGGCCAAACTCAGATGCCGCTTCTTCAATGTAGCCATGCAACTCATCCCGTAGAAAATGGGAACACTGAGCTCCTCCATGTCCGTCAAAAACTCCAAAGTAGAACACCTGAGGGTCTCCAAGAGCGCTATCTGCCGCGGTTGGCTCTCCCGGCTTCTGCCTCACGCTTGTCGGCGCCCTCTTTGCAAAGGCCGGCATGTCAATAATCCCCGCCTGGTCTGCATCCTCGTTATAAGGACGATTTCCTCGGGCAGTTGCTGTACCAAAGTGATGCTTAGCCCGCCGCAATGGTATCCTCACGACCGTCATGTTTTGACTGGACATGTTTGGTATCGAGACAGCGGGGGAAGACCCGGGACTTGGGGTATGTGGTGTCGAGGCATCGCGGGGGAGCTTGTGGCCGGGCCCATATGGCCGGGCAGAATCTGGATGTAGGGAGGAAGAGGGCAGATGAGTGACGAAGTATGTATGGAAGTCCCGCCTGGCAGCCGGCAGCGCATGTCTTGGAGGCAAATCAACGATAGTGTTGCAAGATACCCCGCGGGCTCCGCATAGCGATGTCTGTGCGGGACGCGATCTTGTTCTCGTCGCTAAAGCCGTATATCGGTTTCGGCGGACTGCCGTGCTCTCGTTTTGAAGCGGTAGAGCATCTTCTGGCAGATTCAACTGAGTGCCCACGCAGGAGGCTCGCAAAGCGGTCGGTATCGCGGGGATCGAAACAGCGTCGGGGGAGATGTGGGCGGCAGCTCTCGATGCCGAGCCTAGCGCTTTAATGGCCAAGTTCGCCATTGAGACTGGAGACTGTGTGCGCTGCCCGAAGCTCGAGACGCTCAAGCCCAAGCATTCGGAGTCGTTTTCGGAGTCGAGTCGCTGTCAATTTGCCGTCGCTCACAGCCATGGGCTCGCCGTTGGGGACGCAGAAGAAGGAAGGACGAAGGTCTCAGGCAAAGAAGGCCTAGTCGGTTTGTCGAGATAGCCGAACGGCTTTGTTCGGCTCAGTGCGAGAGTCTTGCGCGCCAATCTAAGAGTTCTTAGGAACGTTCAAAAAGGAAGTTTTGCGTTTGGGTGTTGAGAGGAGAGCGACAGGTTTGGGAATGAGGAGATTGTAGACAGAAGCTTGGAGGGAAATTACTCGCGGGAGACAAGCGGATAGACAAAGGCGAGAGGAGTTGTGCACCAGCGGCAGCAAGCTCGGCAACGACGTCTGTGCCCGAAAGTTTAGTAGCATTGACTACATGCAGAGGCTAATTTGGGCTTTCAATTCAATTAACCACCCACCTGCAACCCAGTACCCAAGCCCAGCATACAGTAGTACCTGCACATAGTCAAATGTTTCCACCGTCTTCTATAAAAAAAATTGAAGAAAAAAAATGAAGAAAAGTCTCCTTGATTGATGCCCAAGCTGTGCGTCTACTGGCTAAGCCATGTCCAAGCTCTATCGCACTGATATGCAGACGAGGCAAGCAGAGATCCGACCTTGACGTGATATCATTTCCGACCGATTTGCAAGGGCCCCCCTGCAGGCTCTCAAGCATTGCGGCAACGCAGGGGTGCAGCGCGCGTGGATGGTGGACGCAGCGCTGGACTTTGGTGCCTGGCCGCCGACACAGGCCACTGCGCAGGCAGTGCAGCGCATCTGCGTTTAGTAATTGATGCCCGGCGCTGCTTAGCTCACAGCGGCTGCGGCACTGGGATTTGATGGCACTAATCGCCTTTTGGAGCTGACCCAGGCATCGAGGAAAAAAAAAAAAAGACAGCCAGAGATCCCAGCAAGCCGCGGCTTAGGCATCAGGCTGGGACTGGCAACTGATAGGGAGTGCTGATAATGCCACTGCGAGGCATCTGGCAGGTCCTGGGTCCTCTCGTGCACTCAGATAAATCGTGGACTGGCTGGCCGGTCAACCTTTTTCTTTTCCCAAACTCAAACATTCTATGTCGATAGTATTCCTTCTGCTGGAAGGATGGGCGAGTCTGCGGCAGCCGCACCCGCAGACGCAGAGGCTGCCAAGAATTCGGAAGTAGACGGCCCAACAGTCGTCAACATTGCCGACGCCGGCGACATCGTTCTGGACGTGACGTTCGAAACCTCAAGGGAAACGCTCAGGAAATCGCAGAAGGCGTCAGCCCTGGCACTTAAGAAGCCCAGCGGCGCACCTCAGCCCGCGCTCAAGAGCAAGGTGACTGTTGCGTTTCGGGTCAGCCAAGCCGCCCTGAAGAAGCATTCTCAGTATTTCGCCAACCTCCTGTCCAACCCGAAGTTTAGTGAGGCTTCAGCCATTGATGAGGCGCATAAGAAACTTGAGAAATTGAAGATTGAGCCTGGCAAGGCAGACGCCGCAGACTTGCCGTGGATCAGAATCACGGATGACGACGAAGCCACAAAGGCGGCGGGCCGCGAACATGTGTTTGAGGACATGCTCAAGATCATCCACCAGAAGCCACTCAAGGCGCCGAGGGTAGCCTTGTCCGAGGTTGCCACAATGGCCATTCTCGCAGACCGTTTCGACTGTCTTACGGTAGTGGCTCGCTCTCTAAATGGGATCCGCTGGCCAGTAACGAACAATCGACCCTTTGCCGATGACAGTGGCCGTAACACGGATGCAGAGCAGATGCTTCGGGAGAAGATTCTCGTTTCCTGGCTTCTCAGCAATGGCATGAAGCTGCATCAGGCGGCGCGAGAGCTTGTCGTGCGAGGATCTCGCCTATGGAGCGACTACTCCGAAGAGCGCGAGGAGTTGACGGCTGCGTGGTGGCATTTGCCCGAAGGCATAGAAGGTAAGCTACCAGATCCTGACATGTATATGCATGCATCAGCCAAGTCAAATTGTTAATGAATGCACAGAGGAACTAAAGTACCGGAGAGAATGCGTTTTGAATACCATTGCGTCTGTTCAACGCCACTTTCTGGATCTGTACTGCTCCAAGGAGAGACAGTGCAAGCTTGGCTATGACTCTAGTGGAGCCTGTGATTCATTTCAGCTTGGACAAATGCTCAAGTTCTTGGTATCAAAGAATCTGTTGTTCCTCGTCGACTACACTTCGCCGTCTCTTGAGGCTGTGCCAGACGGCGCCATGATTAACATTGATGATCTCCTCAACACTCTCAAGCAGTGCCCCAACTATCAAATCGACAAACACCACACGAATTGTGGGCTTAAAATTCGCATGGATCCGATTATAGATTACATCCGGACCATGCTGAGCGCAAGCGGCACTTCCATCGCGCACGCTGACTGGAAGAAGCGTCGATCCGAGGTGTCGTGGACGCAGCTGAGAGACCGCCGGCTTAGAGAGGACGAAGAAGAAGTCAAGTTTGTCTTCACCAGAGCAGTGGCAAGCGATCAGCGGCTTCGTTACGAAGCGGCCATGTACACCGATAGGCTGTCAAAAGGCCTCTTCACGGCAAGCTCGTGGGACTGGACTCCTGAAGCTTAGGATGCGGAGAAAGAGGAGCTGGGCCTTGCGTTTTTGTGTCGTGCACGTACATTATACCTCGAACGCTTAGTAAGTATGGAATATGGAAATGCGCGTGCTGGCAGTAAGAAATGCAGCCTAAAATCTACTGGCCTTTATGAAGGACACTGAAATGGAAATATAGAGTGTGGGATCAGTGTGCATCATCACCCTCGATGCGAAGCAATTTTACGAGAATACAAAGCTTCGCTGGCTTATTATCATGTACCTATATATACATAGTATATATGTCATAACAGTACCATCAAATGAGATGTCTCATGTCCAATGATTGCTCTGCCCATTTTCTAGTGTAGAGTCGTAGTTGTTTCTGTTACGTTTTTGGACTCAACAACTCCGTCGTTACTCTCGCTTCCGCTACGGGCTTCTGTGTCAGCGGGGACAGCGGGCTTCGCTTTCTGCAGGGGCCACCGTCCCTTGGTCTCGCGGAATCTAAGGAGGATGAACGAAGACATGACAAACACCCAGTAGAGGTTGTACGCGATGACGGAACCGTATGTACCAGTGTTGTTCCATCCGAGGATGGCGTTGAAGATGCCCCAGCCTCCATTGTTTGGTAGATTAGGATTGCAGCACTATTATTGTTAGACAAGCCGTGTTTTTCCAAGTTGATGACGATGGGGTACTTACGTTGACGTGCCACACAACTTTGTCAATATCATATGATCCAGGACCAGAGCCAAGCTCAGAGGCATCGCTACCGACAATATTGTTCCATTTTCCCTGTTCAAGCGACCAAACGGCACGCGAAAACAGGCCTGACCCGACAAGATATAGCAAACAAGTAGATGCGACTAGGAAATATTGCAATCTTGTGGATGAGCCTCCCCTGAACAGATCGATTAGTCACTGTGTCATGGATAAAGAAAAGATACCAAAGGGCAAACTCACTTGTACAAGATATATCCCACGGCAAATCCTGTTAATAATCCCACAACCACAGGGAGAGGCACAGCATACGCCGGAGCTGAGAATGTCACGCCAGCCACAAACACGACAGCCTCAATGCCCTCTCGCAGCACGGTGATAAAGGGCAGGAAGAACATGGCGTACTTCTCCAAGACCTGGGAGACCCAACTGCGGCCTGACCCGACCTTGATGGGCGACTCAATGGCCTTGGCGAGCTTGACGCGCCACTTCTCCTGCATCTTGCCAATGCGTAGCAGCGCGGCGCCCATGATGGTGATGATGATGGACGCCACGAGCGAAAAGGCGCCCTCGTAGTACTGCTCGCTCTTGTCCCAGGTGTTGGAGCCGACGGTGTAAAAGACGCCGATGAGGGCGGCGCCGATGATCATGCAGAACAAGAAGCCTGAGGCAATGCCAATCCAGATCTACATGATTGACGTGTAAGTTCAAGTAGTTCTCGTGACGCATCTTTTCTGTATTTACCTGTCTCCGCAGCTTCTTGTAAGATGCGCGGTCGGCATTTGGGCCATCGAGCGTCTGCTTCAGAAAGGCGAGCAGGACAGAAACAATAATGACCGTCTCCAGCGTCTCGCGGAAGACGACGAGGAAGACGGGGACTGAGAAGACGTCTTTGGCCATTGCGGGCAACGAGCAGCGGGAGTCTGCTGGCAGAAACAAGAGCAGCAATTACTGGGTACGAAGAGAAAGACGAAGAAGAAGAAGAAAGGAAACTGCAAGGGAGAGAGCTGAAAATATTGATTCTTACAACGGCCGTGGACAGGGTAACAGCGGCATCGGCATCGGCAGCATAAAACAGAATTTGAAGAGACAAAAGCTCGCTGTTACCGCGACAAGTTACCGAGACATTTCCAGCCCGGTCCAATTCTTAGATCAAACAGCCGGGGTCAAAATCCGACTCGGATCAGATAAGCTTGTCCAGGAAGCTTGTCCATGGCGTTTAGTTTACTTTGTGGCACCTATTTTCTTGACCCCACTCTCACTTACATTAGGGCGCGGATGAATTGGCGATGGGTCGACCAACAAAAGAGAGCAAGAGATGAAAATTTTACCGTTGGGTTACATGGATCTAATTCTGTCCAAGGCCATGGTATGTCACTGCTAGGACGATGGGAATAAAACGGTCAAAGAGAATTTGGTACGAGTGATCTGGTACGAGTGAAGAACCTGCAGATGGCTTCCGCATACGGGTCGGTTAAAAGGGCTGTCGAGACTGGTGGGATAAAATGCTTCGACATGCTATGGATACAGGATATCATCGGCGGGACAGAAGCCAATATGGATCCCTTTGAAAGGACGGCTTAGTGTCATGACAATTTTATCATCTGATGTACAATTTTTCCCTCTTCATCCTCTTCGTAACTGTACAAGTCTTGTTGGTCTCTGCTCACCTTAGATCGAGTTCTCTAGTTAAAAGAACCAAAAAGAATAGCGTGGCCCCATCATGGCTTGTTGTTTTTCCCATTTCCTTCTTCTTCTCTCGTAAATACGAACTAAAGCGAAACTACTGACAAGCCATTCTTTGTGCGCCATTTTAATCCTGGTCCGTCTTTGCGCTGTGGCTTACAGTAGCGACCATCACCGGAACATTTGAACTCTGCAGCTCTCTTGATCATTTTATCTGATTACGCTAACGGCCGTCTATCCCAACCACAGCTGCGCCCCGCTGCGCTACCGCTGGGCCACAACTGGATCTCGGCGATCTTTGTCGCCCAATCATGGGGAGGAATTAAGCCAAGATTTATGCTTATAGGTACTTTGGCGCTACTATCTCGGAGAAGCCAACGAGCTGCCGAGGACATCCATTCGCATACACTGGGTTTTCCAACCAAAGTACTATCTTCTTCCACTGTGGCCCAAGCAAACACCGCGCCAGTGCTACCCAATTTTTTGGGGAGACGTTATTCGGCACCCCAATCTCATTCTCCAACAACCCAGCTGTAGCGTAACAAGGCAGCTATTCCATATATTCAGATACACATGCATAACTGCGAAATATGATATATATAGAAATAGAGTAATAGCAGCAGTAGCAGTAGAAGTAATAACAGTAGTAGAAGTAATAACAGTAGTAGAAGTAATAACAGTAATAACAGTAGTAGCAGTAGTAGCAGTAGTAGCAGTAGTAGCAGTAGTAGCAGTAGTAGCAGTAGTAGCAGTAGTAGCAGTAGTAGCAGTAGTAGCAGTAGTAGCAGTAGTAGCAGTAGTAGCAGTAGTAGC